>NW_024870834.1:14192500-15392500 GCF_019054845.1 Dipodomys spectabilis | reverse complement strand
CAAAAATGTCCTTGATTCTAAAAAAATGCTGTGCTGGGCCTCTCATTTACAATGTCAACTAATTTTGATATCATGACATGAACCATGATGTACTTCTGACGATTGACAATCAGCACACTTGAGCTGTCATTCAGGATGCTGAGCAATGTTAATTTCATTTGCCTTATGCTTTTTAACCCAATACTCCCTAGAGCTTATTATTTTGATACTTTTCTCTAGGATCAAGCTGTCATTCATAGGTCAAACTAATACTTTTCCAATAACTTCTATTAAATCCTTGATAATAACTTCCAAATAAGTTTATAAAGACTGCCATTTGCTAATCTATAAACATTAAGAGGGGTAGAAGAGACAGAGTATGAGATTCTTGTCTCCCATTAATCACCAAAAAGCCAGAAGCAGAGCTGTGGTCAAGTGGTAGAATACCAGCTATAACTAAAAAAATCTCAGGCCTTGAGTTCAAGCCCTAGTACCAGCAATAAAAAAAAGAAAAAGATAAAATCCTAGGTTGGACGGTGTGATGTTTTTGGTCTGGGTTAAGTCTCTAGTTCGGTGTTTTGTGACAATTTTCATGCCTTCCTATTCTAAGTACAGGTAGAAAAGGGCTCTACTCAGTAATTCTATTTCTCTCATAAACTTACTTAGCTTCCTCTGCCTTAACTTTAGGTCTCAAACTAAAGTTAGAAATTAGTGACTTTCACTAAGCAATTGTCTTTTGTTCTTTTCTTTAGGATGTAGTATTTTGGAGTTAATCTTCGTTCTTCTTGCCATACCCAAGCCTTCCTTTTGTTTTTTCCTTTTTGTCTCAGTGTGTCTGCTCATTGAGTTAATTGCTTTGTTTTAAGTACCATTTAAAGGAAGTTTGAGGCCTTGTTTGTAATCTTTCTGTATACTTTTGAATACTTTATTTGAATTTGCTTGAAGTAGCTACAATAAATCCCTATTGTTTTTAGATATTATTATGTTGTATAGAGAATATTATCCTGTCCTCCTGTATTCTTTGTTCTGTTCTTCCTCCATTCTTCTTTTAAAAAAATCCATAAAGTTTATAGATATTTTTCTAAGCTTAATACATTGCTGTTTATCATTATGCTTTGTAACCAGATTTGAGGCAGTTCTCACAAACATATCAATTTGAATTAATTTTCCAAGTGGAGTTAACGAGGCATTGTAAAATTCAAGATATATTACAAAGACTGAATTTCCTCAGGGCATGTCTGTATTGGAAAGTTTGGATTCTTGGGCCATGCTGCAATTGTATATATTTGACCTCTGAGTTTTGTACCAAATGATGCATAGTACTAAATGTACTTTTCAAGCTTTGAAAAAATGCCATGTAACCCAGTAAATAGCCATATAGACAAATTTTAATTAGTGTCTTTGTGTAGAGAAAATTCTCTTTCAAATCTACTCTCTAAGGCTTGTCTCTGCTAGGAGAACTGTTTCCAACAATGTTTAAACCAAAGTTTGCAAAGACACCAAATTAGAGAACTTGTATCTCTTAAATTATCTTTGAGGTCTTTTAAATCTTAGAATTATTGGATTCTTCTCTCAGATAATAAGCCATAAGTTCTAGTGCATTCTTTTCTAAGAAACTACTTTGCTTCAATCACCAAAGAGTATGCTAATGAGAAATCTTAACGGCCCTGTGATCACCCCACTTCCTACATGCTCATGTTCATCTAACCAGAAGATTCCCCAGACTATAGGAATGTATGCACACAGGATAGGCCTGAAAAGTGTACCCCTCCTTCTCCACAAAGGGTAAAAAAATGGGATAGAAATGGTCTCAGGAGATCAAATTTCTAAGGCTTAGAAGAGAGATAATCTTCTATGATACTTAAAAAACTTGAACCCTAAACCCCTATTAACATCCTGAAGAAAATAATTAAAAGAAATAGCCGGGCATCAGTGCTCATGCCTGTAATCCTAGATACTCAGGAGGCTGAGATTGGAGGATCATTGTTCAAAGCCAGCCCCGGCAGGAAAGTCCGTGAGATTTTATCTCCAATTAACCACCAAAAAACTGGAAGCGGTGCTGTGGCACAAGTGTTGAGTGCTAGTGCAGAGCTCGGGGACAGCGCCCAGGCCCAGAGTTCAAGCCTCACAACCAACCAAAAAAAGAAAAAAGAAAAAATTAGAATAAAACACAGGCTTGGGAAAAGGGGTCTACATTTTATATAATGTAAGAGAGTTCTTCTATTACACTTGAGATTCATATAGACAAATTCCCCAATGTTTCATTTGACAGAAAAATTGATACACATTTAATCATGTTCAACAAAGAACCTGGAAACGTTTAGAGAATAACCTGGACTCCTCAAAAGTAATCTTAACAAGTTAACATAACTTCTTTTATGTAATATTAGCAAAATTGGTGGATTGGAATGTTATAGATATCATATATAGAGGATTTTCTTCCCTGTCTTACCCCCCTGAAAAAAGTCTAATGCAACGAGAGGTATGAATGAATCTTAAGATTTGTCTATACTCTACTAGATGAAGGTCTCTAGTTACTTTATATCTATATTCTTTTGTAGCAGATTCCTTTATTTCATAGTTTCTATGGGTCAGGTTTTGGGAGAAGCTTAGTTGAGTGGTTCTGGCTCAAGTTAAGCATGGAGTTTCACCTAAGATTTCTGTGAAGGCTGTAGATAGATGGAGGATCACCCTGGGAGATAGGAATGCATGATGGATTCCTTGCATGTGTGTGGACAGGAAGTGTCTTTGGACTATATTGTCTGGCTCTTCTTTTTTGGTCTTTGTCTTTCCTGGCTCATTTCTTTGCTTTATGTACTTCAAGATCTTCATGCTACGATCCTTACTTCCTTAGCAAGAGTGGTCCCAGAGTAAGGAAGGAAGAGTCTCTGCCTTTTATGACTTAATCTCTAAATCCATATGTCACCCTCACTACATTTTATTTTTTGAATCATGTCACTAAATTTTCAAGGTTGGAGATCAAGCATCACCTCTTAGAGAGAAGTTTCAAATACTTTGTAGACATTCTAAAGCCACACTATAATTTCCCAATCCTGTTGAAAATTTTGGACTAAAATGAAAACACAAACGTTAAGCTTATTACATTTGCTGAGGACACAAAGCTAAGGGAAGTATCTTTTGCTACAAACATTAACAAATAAAACTAGAGGTAAACATTTCCTTATCAGATTTGTATGCTTTTATGAAACAAAATGAATAAATGTACTAGGATATAATTAGAGTTCTGCTCTGAAGTTGAAAAAGTATCTTGCAGAAATGTGGGGTCATCCAATCATATTAGGTAAGCAATTCAGTTGAAAACTGTCTTGAATTTTAGTTAGAAATAAACCTAATACATAAAGGAGTGGGCCATAGGAGATTGGTATATGGAACAATAATTCTTTAGAGACTTTGAAATAACATGCAGCTGGTTCTTAGGCATATAATAGTAACATATAGCATATAACAATTCAATGTACAGCTTTTTAAAAATTTTATTATGGTGCAATAGTGATAGACATTCAATAGAAACCATTTTTTAAATTTTTGTCTCTTAGCTTAGCAGTATATGGTTTCTGATACACTGGATGCTGAGCAACCCCAGTAAATGATAGCTCCCAGTCAAATACATGGCCCTCCCAAAGAAGGAACAGATATTTTGCAAGATAGAATGTTGATAAGCAATGGCATTTTGTATATTGTGTCTTAAGTGTATTTTCAAATAATGTATTTTCAGTTCATGATGGATGTATCAAGCTACAATACCATTGCATATGGAGGAATATCTATGTCTATGTATAGGCCTAGAACTCAAAGTTGGTATATTGTACAATTGGATTTTCAATGCCCCCTAAAGACTTCTGTGTGAAAGGCAGGGAAACCAAGATGTCTCTGTTTTAGGGTAGGTTGGAGGGAGAGCCTTAAGGAGATGTGGTCTTATGAAAGATTCTTAAGTCATTGAGAGCATCCCTTATAGGGGACTGTGGGACCCCCATTTCCTTCCTCTCTCCCTTTGTTTCTTGGTTAATGAAGTCAACGGTTTTGCTCTGACAGGATGTGTGGTTATGATGTACTGCCTCTTCAAGGCCTGAAGAAAATGTGACTCCACCTCCAAATCTCACACTGAAATCTCTAAAGCTCTGAGCCAAAATACACTTTTATTTTTTAAGCTAATTTCTTAGATATTTTGTTGTGATGGTCAAAGCTAAGCAACACAATCTACAAGACCTCTACCTTTTTAGAGGCACAAGAAATTCCATTACTTATGGCATAATTTTATGATAATAACACATGCCAATGTAGATATGACTTTCCTATTCATGAGGACAGCAATTTTCTTATGTGCCACCTAGTGATATTTTTCTCCTAATACCTCTACTTGTCTTCTGAGCAGTGTGGGACTGCTTCGTATACAAGTTTAAATGAGCAAATTTTTGTAGCAAATACCCTATGGTATTTCTGACTTTGAAACATTGAGTTTGGAGTTCTGTTTAGAAAAACAGATGCAATCCAACAGGAATAAAAGGAGATGTGGATGAAGAAGAACTAAAGGAAGAAGTTGGTTTGAGAGAATTGAAAGGCACCAAGATGAAGAGGAACAGTGTGTTCACACGGAGTGTAGGCATGCAGGAAAGGATGGATCAGGGGGAAGAGTGAGTATCCTAATAGCACTGTGGCCTTTGTAAGAGGGATAAAATAAGTGAGGTGAGGGAAGCCCGTAGGGAAATCCTGTGCTAAGTGACTGAAGAAAGAATATCTAAGCTTTAGTCTGTAAGGGAAATTTGAAAACAGTTGACGTTATTTTCCTTTTTTTAGTAACTCTCATGGAATGTGCTTTTTTTTTTTTTTTTCCCAGTCATGGGGCTTGAACTCTGGGCCTAGGCACTGTCCCTCAGCTCTTCAGCTCAAGGCAAGTGCTCTACTACTTGAGCCACAGTGATACTTTCTATTTTCAGGTGGTTTTATTGGAGATAAGAGTCTCACAGACTTTCCTGCCTGAGCTGGCTTTGAACCGAGATCTTCAGATCTCAGCCTCCTTAATAGCTAGGATTACATGCGAGCCATCAGCACCTGGTTAATGCTTTCTTCTTCTTTTTTTTTTGTAGACTAATGTAAGGGTCTTTTATTTCTTAACTATTTTTTATTATCTTTAGTTGTACAAAGGAGTTGCCTTTCAACAAAGCAGTTTATGAATACGTTACATCTTGGTTAACATCACCTCTTTCAACATTCTCATCCACCCTTCTCAACTCATTTTTCTTAATTTTACAGGATATGTATTGATTTTTTTTGCCATTTAACAAAGCAGTTTATGCATACAATGCTTCCTGATCTGTGTCATTCCTTCAATATTTTCACCCACCTTTGGCCCACTCTTTCCTTTGTTTTCTTTACTTTATTCTATATACAATTCATTCTCCCCCCTTTTCTTCTTCATTTGTCTACCCCTTTCCCCCTGGTCCACCAGCCTCTTGCAAGTACCCATTTCCCGGTACTTATTTTGTTTGGCTTCGACTTAGTCTTTGTAAAGAATTATAGTATTTGAGCTCTTCATAGAGTCTTATTGTGCCTTCTTTTTAAGTTTAACTCCTCTGAAACAGTGCTTATTATCACAAAAACAACAGCAACAAAAAAATACACCTTCTGTTGAGTGCTTGTCTGCCCCAGGTTTTGCTAAGTGTTTCTTGCTACTTCTCACAACAATCCCATGTTGCAATTGTTATTACAATCCCTATTTTATACATAAAAAAACCTAAAGGTTAAAGGTATAACAACCCATTAACAAAAAGGGAAATATGTTTACCATAAAGAAAGCAGACAAAATCCACATACTGAAATCAACTAGTCCATTTCAGTGCATTTTTTTTTCAGAAAAATTAGAAAAAGAAAGAACATTTGAAGAAAGAAAGCATATATAGGTTTAAGTGTGTCTATTGTTAATTTATAGCATGTGACTTTTGTGAATGGCCTTTAAATAAAGAATTCATGCCAGCTAGAACTGTAATACTGAAGAAATTTCCATTAAAATCCTTTGAATTTATTCTTTTAACCTGTGAGAACAAATAAAGATATGATTACATGGACCTAGAGTTTATTCATCTCTCTTGGATTCGAAGTATTCTTTGTTTGATGTTTTAATATATATTTTATTGTAAAAACACTGTACAGAGGGGTTACATGAGTAAGGTAATGAATACATTTCCTATCAAGCATTATTACCTCCTCCTTTGTTTTTCCCTACCAGCCCTTCTGTCCCCACCTCCTCAACTCCTCCATTACCCCCTACATAGTGTCTTGTACATCTCATTGTTACAATGGGTCAACCTGTATCCCTATTTAAGTATTTTGTTTTTTCCCTGAATTAGAGAAGTGTATATATAAGATGCAGGAATCAAATACAGTGAAAACAGGGTTATACCATGGGGGAAGGACATACAAAAGAAACAAAAAAAAATCACATAGTACAGTATAAGTACATTAAAAACAACAGCAACAAAAATAAAACCTCTTGTGTGCCTACCTTGGGATTCATTTTATTTAGCATCATCTTATATGGTCATATGTGCATAGCTTTTGACCTTTTCTACTTGTCTGGTAAAATTATCCTAGATGTATACTAGTTATTGCAAATAAGGGAAACCATGGGACCTATGTTTCTTTGGGCCTGGCTTATTTCACTTAATTTTTTCCAAGTCTTTCCATTTCCTAAAAAATGAGTGGTCTCATTCTATCTGATGAAAACATAGGATTCATATATATATATATATATATATATATATATATATATATATATATATATATATATATATATATATATATACATCTACCACAGTTTCTCTATCCATTCATTTCCTGAGGGGCATCTGGGTTGGTTCCATATCTTAGCTATGGTAAATAATGCTGCAATAAACATAGCTGTGCTCGTAGCTTTAGCATAGCTTTGTTTGTGATCATTTGGGTAAATGCCCAAAAATGGAATTGCTGGGTCATAAGGGAGCTCTATGTGGAGACTTCTGAGGAAACTCCATACTGCTTTCCAAAGTGGTTGAACAAGTTTACACTCACACCAGCAATGCAGTAGGGTTCCCTTTTGGCCACATCCCCTCCAGCATCTGTTGTTATTAGATTTCTTGATTCTAGCCATTCTAATTGGAGTGAGGTAGAATCTCAATGTTGTTTTAATTTCTTTTATGACCAGAGAACTTGAGTATTTCTTCATGTGTCTATTGACCATTCTTATTTCTTCTTTAGAGAAATCTCTCTTTAAGTCTTTAGTCCACTTTTTAATCAGGTGGTTGTTTCTTTGACGATTTGTTGTTGGGGGAGTTAATTTTTTGAGTTCCAGGTATATTTTAGATATGAGACCCTTGTCCGTTGTATGGCTAGTGAAGATCTTCTCCCAATCCCTGGGCTTTCTATTGATCTTGCTAGCTATGTCCTTTTGCCCACACTAAACCAAGATGATTTAAATCAATGTAACAGAGCCATATCATGCATCGAAATAGAAACAGCAATGAGAGCCCTCCCTCCCAAGAAAAGCCCAGGACCGGATGGATTTACAGCTGAATCTTACAAGGCCTTCAAAGCAGAACTCACACCAATACTCCTCCAACTCTTCACTGAAATTGAAAGTGAAAGTTCACTACCAAACTCTTTCTATGAAGCCAGCTTAACCCTCACCCCAAAACCAGGCAGGGACTCATCAAAGTATTCTTAAAGATTGAGAAAAGTTGAGAAAAACTCTGGAGAAGTAGAATTTCAGTCTGAGAATTAATAATGGTCTCAAAATGCAGAGAAAAACACTACTTGGTGGTGTATGTTGTAATTAATGACCTCAAGGTCGTGATTAGCATCATAGCACTTTCATAGAGGCTCTTTGATTTATGTTTAGGATATGAAAAAGGTGTTCAGTGTTAACATGTGTGTATGACAAAACTTGGTTTCCACCAGCCACAAAGCCCAAGACATAGGAAAGCTCATGTATACAACTATACCTTGAAATCAACTTCAGCATCTGTATCCTGGAGATTGTAGACTGATTCTATATCTTTGATATAAAAAGGCAATAACATGTCTATGTTTGCTTCCTTTCCAAACATATCCAAAAGACATGTGTAAGTGAGCTTTTCCAGCCAAGTTAGGGTCTTCCAGGGTGATCCACACTGCTTTCTAGTGTCAGCCTCTTGTCACTTAGAAGAGTTGATTCTCCCTGAACCAGGAAACCACCTAAGAAAGTCCACACAAACTCCCTTACTTAATAATGCCCTTGTGCTCTGGGCCTATAAATTCACTTCTCCCAACCAAACACTTTTGTATTCCAAGACATTAATTTTTTTCACCTTGGTACACTCCAGGATCAAGGCTCACAAAATGTAAATAGTTTCTTTTTTTCCCTCTGTAGCCCCAAAGGTGTGTTGTGAGGATTAATGAGATGATGCTTATAATTGCATTTTGAGCTCCTTTGGTTGAAAGGCACTTTATAAACACATGGTATTAGTTCTTCAGTGAGGTCCATCTATCACTTACAAGTGGCCAAACATTCTAAGATGCCCTTTGGGTAGCACACTTTCTTTCCTGACTCCAAGAGAGATGCTCTGGGCCACTGCCAAGAATACAGCCAGAGCCAAGTTCAGAGAGTTTCCTGAGGTCCTTTTCTTTAGCGTCATATATTTGCTGTGAAACTCAGCAAGTGTTCTTTGGGGACAGAGGCATGACAAGAACCTCTGAACTACCACACTACTGGAGCCTACACACATTGATTTTCTTCTGCCTCTAGCTGCATACTATTTGGTCTCTGTTCATTAGACACACACTCTTAATTTTTTACTGTCAACAAAGCAACAAAGGACAACTTTTTCTTTCTTTGTTCCAGGGGCTCAAAACAAAATGCAAACTACTTCTGGCATTAATTTCATGCAGGTGAATGTTGTTACACTTTGCCTATTATTCTGTCCACGTGCTTGCCAACATTTCAGGTGGTATTAATAGTGTACTCGCAAAACAACGTTTTCTGCCAACCTAGTGCAAATGGCCAGAACCTTTAAGCTATCTTCCTCAGCTTAGCAGTAGTATATCATCATTACCTGTGACTAGACCAAAAACATCACATTTGTCAATGCCTGAATTGCTCTTTTTGGTGATTTTAGAAACCCATTTGGCTTTGGAAATGCAATTAGCCAAGTATATTTTTGATGATACAGAATTATAAAAGCAACAATTGGGAAAAGAAGGGATGTTTGAGATGTTTGATTTTCCATGGTAAGCTAATCTTTGCAAGATAGCCTTTACAAAACTAATCAGAGACAGCTGTGAATTGGTTGTTTGTTTATTTTTGTGCCAGTTCTAAGGCTTGAACTCAGGGCCTCACATTCCCTCTTGACTTTTTTGCCTGATTAGTTCTCTACCTACTGAGCCACATTTCTACTTTCAGCTTTTTTGGTGCTTAAAGGCTATCAGAATTTCATGTATGTGTCTTCCTGGACTGGTTTAGAACTGTACTGGTCCTCATATTGCAGCCTCCTAAACAGCTAGGATTACAGAAATGAGTCACCAGCATTCATCCGTGTTTGGAATGGAAGACTTCCAAAGGTTTTGAGAACACACAATCCCAACATGGAACTAGCATGCTTCATTTTGGTAAAAAAGATAGTTGAAGTATATCAATATTAATTGTTTAATAAGTAAACTCAATATTTACTATTTCAGGTTATATTTGTATATATGTGTATATATCCACACATATATACATATAGATACACAACATTCATACATATATTGTGCTTCCTATTAACTTATACTAAGGTAAAGCGAGAAATGAGGAAATAAAAACTAAGAGATTTGTCCAAGGAGACATAACTTACAAATGGTAAAGTTAGCAATCAAACCCAGATTTGTGTCTGCATCCTATTGTCTTTTACTTTTGTATTATATCATTAAGGGCTTAAGAAAGTTACCATAACTTCTAATGAAATGAAATACATGTGACAAAAAAGCATAAGCATAATATTGATCTTGTTATTTTCTGTTCTGTAGAAGAGTTCTATCTTTCAGTTCATTTGAAAATATTTTACATTTGAAGGGCTGTTAACAAGTTTCTAATATATATCAGAATATACTTATGTAAGTAAGAGACTTCTTGTACTCAGTTACCTTTCATCGTAAATGGATCAGGCAAAATGTAGGAAATATGAGGTAGTTCTGCAAAATGGTTGGAGCTGAGTGTATGAACCAGTTGGGCCACAGTAATTTCAAATCAGAGTGTTTTGCTCTTTACAATATTATAATTCAACAGTGCATGTTGTACATGTCTCCAAGAGTTTAAACGTTGATAGTAGAGCGAATAGTCTATAGAGAACCAACTGGATAGAAATCTCAATTCTTTACCTGAAATAGAAAGAATGAATACATACATATTTAAGTAGAATAAGATATATATAGCTAATGATTTCTCTCTTAAAATTCTCTTGCATGCTGGTGCCAAATTCATATAGTTAATTTAAGAAGTGTTTATTTGAAGATTTCTTTGTGCATTATTAATTTCTCTGTATGGTTAAGAACTACAGTTATTGCATTTTTCTTGTAAAATTAATCATGCAGCTATGTCACCTTTTAATGGTATTATGATATTGCTATTCATAAGGACAGTCTGTCTTGAATATAGCATTATTTGTGTTGAAGAAATGACTTCATTCTTTGTTCAAATTTTCATACTGCTCTCTGAAATATACAACTGAATGTGATTGAGGATTTAATAAGAATGTGTATGAATTTGATGACATTTGTTCAGTGTACAGAATAGTCATGTGTATGATTTCTCATAGAGAAAGCTGTCTGTCCTTCAGTTAATCTAGTAAATGAGGCTTAGGGCAAATGAACTCATTCGCATGCACAGATTTCTAAAACAATTCTTACTAGTGTTTGACCTAAATTAAAATAAAAACCAAAAAGAACAATGAAAAGATACTAAGAACAATGCTAATGTGGTGATTTAAACCAGTTTGGTTTTTCAAATGACCTTCCATCTTTTCACAACTTTTCACAGTATTCTAGATCGCTGTCCTTAGTGCCAGATACTATCAGTCTGGCGTGGAAAACTTAAAATGTATTCTAAATGTCTTTAAAGCTGAGGTGGAGGAGAATGACTCCATCGTTCATTTTTACAAGGGTCAAGGTTGAATCACAGCTATGCTATCCTCTATTCTCCCACTATAGCACTTCATGGTTAGCCAACATTTTTCTTTATTTTTCTAAGATATACAATACTCCAATCTGAGTTTCTATGGTACACTCTGTTTTAAAGAGTATTGGATGAGTGTCTGGATTTTCAGCAGGGCCAAGAACTCTTATGTATGCAAATCAAAGCACAGTTCATTAAATAATATAATGTATCTGAAACTGCAACCTTTTGGAATTTTGGTTATATTTGATTATTTTCTTCAAGTTACTAAGAACATAAAATTTTCTATTTGTCATTGACTTCACCAATTTATTCCACAGTGAGCAGAATTTCATTCTACTTAATGTTGGAGCCAACCAGGATAAATACAGAAAACCCAAATCCATAGAATTTATTCTAGACAAATCTGACACTGTTCAGTTTCTTGGCATAGTGTTCCATTGTGCCTAAAACTGTAGAGAATCAATAACATTCTTTACCATAGTGATCACCAGCTGGGTAGGATTAAAAGTTATTCTTTTTATTTTTAGTCCATTAAATATAGGCACTTTTCAAAAAAGTACATTCTGTTTTTCAAATAAAAATACTTGAAAATATATACAACTTTATTTTGGATTAATAGAATGCTAAGTACCTAGATATATACCAGGAAAAAAATGATCAGAAAGCAGTAGTTGTAACTATGGGTAAAATTAACTTCCTTCAATATAGGCTTATTGAAACACCAAGAAATCAAGATTTTTCCAGTTTTCCTCTTTGCCTGCCATCTCCCTCTTATTCCATTTTCTTTTTAAGATAGGCTTCTTTGAGAAAAACTTAAACTTATTCCTGGCAATCCAAAACTGTGCATTTTTCTTTCTATTTTCTTGCATTTTATACACATTAGCCTATTGTTATTTGATTATTCTGCAGTGCTGACATTAACCCAAGGGCTTTAAGCATAATAGACCAATGCTGTACCCCTGGGCTACACCATACCCCCAACCTCCTTTTTATGCTAGTATGTTATACTTTATGCTAGCTACCTAAGGTTCTACAACGTAGGCTCAAAGCAGCTCCATAGCTGCCTCTCTCATGAATCTTTCTTTCAAAAAATATTCCAGGGAATTAAGGAAGAAACAGCTTTCTTGAAATCTGAGAAGGCAGTGAGAAACCATAGTCCCCCAATACATCAGATCTCCTCAGTATATAAGTGCATCTGCACTTATGAACACAACACAACACACACACACACACACGTGAAATTTTCTTAGCCAATAATAACTGACAGAGTGGGCCCTACATTTAAAAATTCTGTGCCATGATTTTATTCACTTAGTCCAATTCTGTGTTTAAGCCTAATATTCTTCCTGGCTTTCACAATTCTTAGTAAATTATTTCTAAACTGCCTGATTGGGGATTTTTATTTCATTTTTTAAAATATTGGTAATTTGGAATTGAGTTCCCTAAGTTCCAATATAAGGCTATGAATCAAAAATGATGAATTACAATTCACTAGTTTCTGCTAGATCAATGTGGGGCTGGCTGATGAGATAGAACAGTTCCCAAAGCATGGCTTCATTATTTTGTTATTTGAAGCATATTCATTAGGGGCATCTCTCTATACCACTCTCTGTGTCTTTCCTAATTAGAGAAACCATTCAGGAGTGGTAATAACAGTTACTAAAGGAAGAAGAGGCATACTAGCAGTTAAAGCTTATGTTTGAGCCTTGAAACAAATTAAGTGTTTCATGCTTAGAAGAAATAGCCCTAATGGACTTTATGAGTGGATTACTTGTATAAAAAGAGTCCATCACAGGAAGATGAGAGAGAAACAGAGACAAAGAGAGACAGAGGATAGAGAGAGAGAGAAGAGGAGGAGAAGAGAGTAGAGGAGAGTAGGAGAGAAGAGAATAGAGGAGAGGAGAAAAAGACAGGGAGAGAGAAGGAGAAAGACAGGAAGAGATAGACAAAGAGAAATGGAGAAAGATGGAGAGGGAGAGAGAGAGAAAAGGAGGTAGTAATTATTCAAGGTTTTAAATGTGCAACATATCTGGGGAAAAGGAATAAAGATCTAAGGATATCAGAGGTGATATTATGCCAGCACCTTGTAAATGGAGTAAGATGTCTCTTACCCATAAGGATTTCAGTTGTCTTTTTTGGCTTCCTTTCCTAAAAAGAAGAGACACTACAAATTCTTGAGAGGAGAATACAGAAGGATAAAGCCCTTTGTTTCCTATAGAGACACATTTTAGTCATAGTGGGGTATTCAGGCTCCATTATGTCATTGTGAGAATGATCTGTCAGATGTATCACTGAGATGTGTGTGTCTCAACTGAATCAATTAAGTTGTAATTGGGTTGAAACCAAGACAGAGTGAATGAGCTCTGTTTGTGTAAACAACCAAATCTTTCCTGCTCCATAATTATCCCATGCCAAAATATGCTGAAATAGTGCCTAGCTGAGATTAACCTGACCCCAAACATGTCCGCCAGGGCAGAGTGACTTCAACTCCACCTCCACTAAAGATAAATTGATAGCTATCTCTAAAAAACGTCATAAAACAAACCAAAAAACCTAGGATGCTTTTTTTTTTTTGTAATGACTTATTGACTTTTCAGATTGTTCTTTAAGCTGTTTTTTAAACTTTAAAGGCAACACTGATAATGAACGCTTCCAAATGGTAAAACAGAAAATCCCCTTCAAATATAACCGGCCCGTAGAAGAGTGGCTACAGGAAAAAGGTAACCGTCGTTAAAACTTTCATTTTAAAATCATTTGATTCTAAACCCTCATTTTTAAAGCCTGCAAATAAATGTTCCTTAAATGATAATCGCCTGCTGCATAAATGACTGTTTTAATTTTCATTATAATTTGTGTCAGCTTCCACCTGCCATATGTTGATAAATCATGCTATAATACATTGCCATTAAAACACAGTTAAAGGGACTAACATCTAGCCTGTCAGTGGGACAAGCACAAACAAGAAATTCCAGGAACCCTAAAAACAGAAATGTATTATGGCAATTTAACCACTGCATGACATTATTTGTTAATTTGCTTTAAATTCCCTCACACACCATAGCTTTCTAAAGAAATTTCAAAAGTATCTTTTAAACTATTTTCTGGAGGTTCTCTTGGCTTCACTATCTGTTAACAACAACAACAACAAAAATCGGAGATTGACTGTTGTAACTTAAACTGCTTAAAATAAATGTCATAAAGGAAGCAATGTGTTTCACATTTGTTTTTAAACAAAGACTGAGAAAGATGAATTTTTGCCTCTAAATTCACTCAAGGCAGTTTTATGCCAGATTAATTGCAATCTAGTTTCTGCCTGCAACAAAACAACATAAAATTTGTTTTACACTCTGGTTGTGTTCTACCCTCATGTATTTCATTTTTTTTTATGCAACCAAAGTGTAAGTGGCTAAGACAATCAGTCGGAAAAGGAAAGGCTCATGAAAGGCAAAACAGTAACTTCTGTTTTGCAGAAGGAAACTACCACTCTGAATAAAAGAGCAGTGCTTATAATTCCTGGCGCAATGGCTATAATATAATCTATTATTTTACAGTGAAGAAAATTCTCTATCTCTAAAAACTATCTATTCTGTTCTTTCCTGAGCTAGTATATGCTGTTGTATCTCAAGACCTAAAGTGAGCCTTTAACATATGTTGACATTTGATTGAGTTCCCTAAAAGGAGTAATTGGGGCTTTTACATACTATACCACTTAAGAAACAAGTGTTGGTGATAGTTTTAAGTTGAATGAAGATATACAGACTTTTGAACATGGAAAATCCTCACCAAGTCTTAACTGTGTGCCCTGTTTCCCCACATCTGTGGTCTAATTAAAAATAAATTAAGAATAACTCTAAAAAGCAAATAATTTTGTTTTGTAATCACCAGCTCATAAAGTCCCTTTAACAATAAAGACAATGATCACCTCACTTTGAAAAAGGAAAAGGCAACTAGATGCATGTCTGAGTCTCATATGCCTGAGAGAACTTTTTTTTTTGGTTTCATTTAATTTTACGTTTAATACTATTTATTTTACTTCATTGCCTTTTGAAGTCTAAGTTTAATAGCATGCCAGGCATTTTCATTTGTATAAACCATTATAAAGCAATTAGTAAGCTTTTAGTTTTCTTTATGATAACATCTTATCAGTTGGCTTTCCTAGAGAAAGATTCATTTGGATACAGAAGTAAAGGGATAGGCTGGGGGGAGGGGTGGTTGAAGTGGGATGGAGGGAGGTATCTTAGTTTCTTAATCAAATGTATATGTTATCAAAGCATAAGTATTGAGAAGACTTTATGCAAACTCTAAAGGTTCTCTTCTATATGGTTTCCACTGAAATTACTTTTTTATGTAATTAGAGTAACATTTGTTCTATTGCTTTAGCTCTTCCTCTGCCTAGCTGACTTTCCTCTGAGAAGGAACAGAAAACATGTATTGAGAGACCCTTTAAAGACAATGGGTTTAAAAAATAAAGACAGAAGGATGATGAGACAGATATATTAGGAAATACTTAATGCCTCTGCTGAATTATTTCTGGCTTCGGGGAAGAGAGTTAGGTCACAGCATTCCTAAGTCTGTTTTCTGTCTCTGTCTGCTATTGACTGATTTTTGACCTTAGACAATCCACTTAAATTCTGTATGTCTCAGATTTCCCCTCTGAGAAGAGGAGAAATAATACTGCCTATTCCCCCAAGGATGTTCTGAGCTTTAATTAATTAGTCTTTGTGTGACACTGACTGGGGACAAGCAAAGATTTAATTTAAGCATATGTGGATCTGATGTCCAAATGAGATAACAGTTAATAAGTTTTAAAAGGACGTGTACTTGAAACAAAACAAAAAGTTTCCTGCTTCAATCCTATACTGATGTGATAACCAAATTTTGTATTATTGATTGAAACGCCAATTATCAGGCTGTGATATAGATATATATGACTATATATACATACTTACATACACAAACATGTGTCAATGTCCATAGATAATGGTCACTTATTCAAAAAACAATGATCCAAGAACTAATAATAATGAGGATGAGATCTGGCATTGATTTTGTAATCTCTTAGGAAAAATGGTTGAAAGAGAAACTTTCACTTCATTCATAGGCAGAGATTAGTGATGGCTTTTTTCATTTATGCAATCTCCCCCCACCTAATTGAAAGAACTAAACCAGTCAGAGGAAGCAGTGGAAGAGACAGAGAGGGCTCTCTCAGTGACTTCTAGCCTTGTAGTAAGCATCTAAACCAAAACACAGAGGGCTAGCAGAAAGTTTTGAGGAACAAAAATCCAGGCAAGCAAATAGAAACCCAAATGCTTCCTACAGTGTGATAGAAAAATGGAAACATAGGTAACCCCTTTTCCTTTGTCACCCACCAAGTATTTCAGTTCCAAGTAATGATTAGTCAAAGAAGTGATAACCAAGAATGAAGCAGCAATTTAATCTTATAAACCCCAAATATATCTAGCCTTTTCAAATTCTTGGGTTAATCTCAAATAAGCAAAGAGCACTTTATGTAGTAAACTCTAGCAAAGGGAATGAAAGCAATCCATCATTTCCAGCCAGTGTAATTCAGGTTTTGAATTTCAATTTTTTCTGACCTTCTTTTTACTTGTTAGCATTGGCAGAATGATACTACTAGGAAGGTAAAGTGGGAACCCTTATAGAGGTTATCATTTTAAAGCAGTTTCAAGAATATTAGAATATAAAATAGTCTATAATCAGATTGTTCATCTGTCAACTAACCACCAATGCTGGATAACATTAAAAAAGAGAAGGAGGTACATGAAGATTATGAATGATACATAGTTGTGTACATGGAAGAGAAAACTTAACATTTGAGTTTCTAGCATGGAGATAGTGATTTTTTTTTTGCCTAAGAAATCTCCTGTTAGGAGCATTAACAGCATTTTCTGAATTGCTGTAAGCATTTCCAAATGCCTATGCAAAGTTCAGGAAGCATTACTTCTCCTCATCCACCATGCCATTCCTATTGTAGTAAATTTAGGGCTCCCATTAAAAAAAGCTATTGTCCAAAATAAATCATGAGTCATATGAACTCTACTCCATTAGCCTGTGTTACTGTGCATTAAGTGTTATGCTTCATCTCATGAGGCTGATGGCCAGAAAAATAGTAAAGGAACTGAGGGAACCATCATGAAATCCATTTGATCTGGTTCCATTCACCCTTGGGGTCTAGACAATTCTGTTAAGCCTATAGATCCCTTTACTCTGGACCAGAGATTCTTATGTTAATCATTTCCACTGTAACAAAATTCTCTGGTAAGTTTCCCAATTTCCTGAACAGGTATTATTTATAAATATTTCTTTGTAATAGGCACTTACAAGTTGTCTGGTGAGTGAAGTTGACTTTAGTCTAGAATCGATTTTGACTCTAGCCAAGAACCCCTTCTCTGTCTCCTCATTTCTATACTGTAGCTTGAGAAGGAATTTCCCATTATATGCCAGAAATTTAAGGGTAGCCAAACATTGCATAGCCTTGAAGACCTGCTGCTAGATAATGAAGCTAGGAGTTCAGACACCATAGTATGCCTCTCTTCAATAAATTAGAGGTTCTAAACCTCAGATTCCTAGAAGTATATTTCCTTTTATTAAACAGTTCAGAATAACAGAAAATTGTTTCCAGGTATTTATGACTAATATATTAGATGATTTGATTAAGAATGAGTAGAACCACGGGTTTCACATTGACTGAAGAAAAACTTCAAAGGGATATATTCAATTCCATTAGTATTTTTACCTTTTCTCCATATAAAAAAAGCTGACAGAAATAAAATTAAGAAATAATACTAAGGAAAAACTTTTAACCCGCTGTTTTCATGATAAATTATAACGAGTTCTAAACACTGTTGTTTTTTTCCAAGAAAGATCCTGATTGAGATAGAATATTTTCTAATAAGTAGAAATCATTAGGAGTAAGATTACTTGAGTACTGCTCTTCTATACTCTATTCTGCCATGATTTTTTTTTGTTGGTTCTCTTTTCACAGAAGTATAAATGTTCCCCAGATGGAAACTCCAAATAAGATAAATTACTAATATTTTCCAATTCATTACCATATTTCTGTGCCATTTAAGGAGTTTTACGTGTTGGTTTCTCCATTAATACCCATTTTGCCTTTAAAAATGCATTGATACTAAATGATATATTCCCATTAGCTCCCTACCCCAGTTGAGGAGCTCTATCCACACCACATATGACTATAAGTCATAGTTATATGACCATGGTTATATGCTTATGGCTTGGTTATGTGAACATAAATCTCTCATCCTCAAAATTAGTAGATATGTATTCATCACAATGTTATTAAACAGTCAATAGAGGTTACTATTATTCACTAGTAAAAATTATGGGAAATTATGTATTTGATGACTACAACGTCCATGTTTATAAGCATGCAGTGAATCCAAGTCTCTTAATATCAGTAAATGGAGTTTATCAGTCCTATTTTTTAAATTCAGTGTCCACATTCATCACTGAGTTTTGCCAAAACTCACTCCTATTTAATTATTATGTTAATTTGTAGCATAAAAAATTAATAGGCATCTCTGATGATTTATTCTAGCCATCACCTGATTTGGGTATTGCTTTCATCCATAGGTATATATCTAAGCAATAGCACTCATCACTGAACCAAAATTTCTTCTTTTTTACAATATAAAATAAAGACTAGATTATTCAGATTATATAGGCCTTTCAGCTAGACAGTGGAAGAGATAACCATAACAAAATGTTACTTGCCAGTGTTGATACTGAATATTTATCATCCATGTTTTTCCCCCACTTTAATTGCTCAAGGGAGCCTGTCTTAATGCTTGGTTATTCAAACCAGGTAAGTAAAGATATAAAATGTACAAAAATAATAATATTTCCTCCACCCAACCCACTAGGCCGGCAGCTAACCATCTTCAACACCCAGGCGCAAATAGCCATTGGTGGAAAGGACAAAGGACGCCTCTTCCAAGGCCAACTCTCTGGGCTCTATTATGATGGTCTGAAAGTACTGAACATGGCAGCTGAGAACAACCCTAATATTAAAATCAATGGAAGTGTCCGGCTGGTGGGAGAAGTCCCATCAATCTTGGGAACGACCCAGACAACCTCCATGCCACCAGAGATGTCGACTACGGTCATGGAAACCACCACCACAATGGCAACTACCACAACCCGCAAGAATCGCTCCACAGCCAGCATTCAGGTAAGCCATGCTCTGCATACCAATTGCTTTTGCAGTTTTTGTCTTTGAAATATGACTATTATGCCCAGTGCTCGATGCAGTTAAAGAATTTGAATTACTATGTGTGGAAGGAAGGATACCTGAAGATGCTTATCATAATAAGACCCAAGAGTAGAGAAAAATGAATTCACTGCTAAAGGAGTTGTAAAAGTCTTAGGGTACTCATGGGTTATAATGTCCCATATTTTTCACTGAAATGGTAAAGCTGTTATTCACAATGAAAAATGGATTACAATTTTAATATGATATTCTCCCTCCTCTCATTTTATTACCTTTTCTTTTCAAATAGAAAGAGAAAAGGAAAAAAAAGGAAAAAGAATTGCTATCATAGGAAAAGACTGTATCCTAGTTCAATTCTATTCATATCCTCCAGATGGCTTTGCTAGAACATGAATTGTTCATTATGGAGGCCAATGGGTATCATTAAATCAAGGGCAATTGAAGCTATAAGTTCAACTAATTCATGTGAAATACAGTCTTTTTGTTTGATATTAAGCCTTGATTAATCATCTGTCATTTTGGTCCATTTTGTTTCCTTTGTATTTGACCAAGATACTAATTACATTAGAAAAATGTGAAGGTTTTAATTTAGCTATGCAGGAAGTCCTTAGTTTTGTGGTAAGGATTTTGTTTTTCTATTTTAAAGTAATTATATCCAAGCTAAAGCTTAATACTTTCCTGACTCCCTTGGCATTTCATAAATCTAGTTAGTAGGGGGAGGGTAGGAGGTTAATCGAGTTATTAGCCTTAAATGCTCTGGCATAAAATAAGACATTCCAATTGCTTGTGGGGAAATTACCCCTAGCCTGGTTAGTGTTTGTAGAAAACTCAGTACATTGGTACATGCCCTTTCTGTTTCTCAGTTTTAAAACATTATCCAAAGCTTAATTGAGCCTTTGACATCCCTCACACATGGACTCTGTTGGACACTGTAAACTTAAAAATCAATAATCAATTAAGTCTCTTACTGATTCCCAGTTTTCTGCATTGAGTTTCTGCAAGTTAGGTGTAGTTAAGTGTGCACTATCTTCTATTTCCCTTTTGTTTGAGCAGAAATCCAGACAGCAACTTACATGATTCCATAGGAACAATTTGAAGTTGTAGCTACAGAAGATGTTATCAGCCAATTTTATGTGTTTTCCAAAGGCTGCCAAGAACCTGGCTAGCGTAGCAGTCTTATAATCACACGTGCAGTTACATGCATACCTATGCTCATGCCCAAAAGAGAAAAATAGCATTTCTCTGCTGATATTAAAGCAATAACTCTTGACACCTCACTCTATTCACTGAAAAGAAGATAAAAGGCAATATATATTTCTATTATGACTCTCTATAGCTCAAGAGTAGATCTGTTTTATTGTTGGTGAAAGGATAGTTCTATTTGCACAGGTCTTGGCAGACTTGTTTTGTTTCTGTCAGAATGTATTCTACTAACTCCGTGGGAAGCAAAGGAGCAAATGGCTTTTTCTTTGTGGGAATGGCTGATCCTGTAGTCTTTTTTAAGACCAAATTTTCACTGACCACAGGAGGATTTAATGTTACCCAGGGATCCAGGTACTAAGCCATGGTAATTGTCAGTTTTTGGCTTTCCCTCCTGTGGCAAATGCATACATGGGAGTAGACTGGGTGAATTCCTTCAACACTTTCTATCAACTAAGAAGCTAATGCTTCTGGAGAAGAGCAGGTTTCAAGGTACAGAAGTGTAGTCAGTGACTGTAACTGATTCTCACAGAAACTCTGCTCTCTTAGAGAAAATAGGTATGTGGGAAAGCCCACATCAAAAGCTTTTTTCTCAGTTGTGTTTCTTTTCCTTGGAGTCCAGTAATAACTACGTGTTATCTACATGTCTCTCCTTTTACCTTTCTTTTTTTGTGTGTGCCAGTCCTGGGGCTTATACACAGGAGCACTGTCCCTGAGCATCCGTTGTTCATGGCTATTGCTCTACCACTTGAGCCACAGTTCTACTTCTGTTTTTTGTTTTTGTTTTATGGGGGCTTGTGGTCTTGTTGGTTGATTGAAGATTAAGAATATCGTGAACTTTCCTGCCTGGGATGGCTTCCAACTGTGATCTTCAGATTGCAGCCTCTAGAGGAGCTAAGATTACAGGTGTGAGCCTCTGGCAACCCAGGTCCTTTTCCTTTTTATCAAGACTATAAAAGTGAATTATATACCTGTTGACACTCTGTTTATATGAGTGTGTAAATACATACTTGTGGAGGAAAGCCAGCAGTCCAGCAGAACTGATCAGACCAAGATGAGGGATAATTAAGTCCTGTGTTCTTTAAAAACACAAATGCCAATGAATTTGGTCTTTTTAATTCTTGCCACTTAGACATAAGAACAGTGCTTTGTATTCTGTAAAAACCTAAAGGCCTTATCTCCAAGTCTGTCTGAGCCTCATATATATTTTATCAATTATATCATCCTATGTGAGGACCTCAGAACACCACCCCTTTTGAATGCTACCAAACAATTCCAAGACCCTGGCAACTCTGTTATAGGGATAGTTATTCTAGAACCTTCCATATGCCTATGTGGTCCAGTTAATTTTCTTAAATAAAGAGGACTCAGAAAGCTCTACTCCCTAGGAGACACTTCAGAAAGAAGTATGGAAGATTATATTTCTTTTTTTTTTTAAATTGTGAAAATACCATACAGAGGAGATATAATTACATGGGCAAGATAGTGAGTACATTTCTTATCAAGCTTTGTTGGGAAGATTATATTTCATAGTCACTAGTATGTAATTTATTTTTTCATCTGTGTGAAATCATAAATAAAAGACTGTTCCAATGGTACTCTGCTCTGTCCTCTTGCTTTGATATTATTAAGGCAAATTTGCCTTAAATTCACCTTTGTTACAAGAGAACAGAAATACCCACGAGTGTAAAAGTATGACAATTAAAGAAGCCACTGATTCCTTCTTAAAGCATAAGCTAAGGAAATAGCATTTGAGAAGCTTGTTTTTGGTGGACTTTGGCTAGTATTTGTTTCAGATCAAAGGGAACTGTAAAGTGCTGCTCTTAACTGCATGTGAATATGAACAAATCATTTTGGAGCTGATATAGCTTTCCATTGCTCCCGTCTCCTGGCAGTAATTGGGGCTTTGATCTTTCTGATATTCCAGTTTATTAGGACATGAGTAGGAATTGCTTGTGAGTGACATGGGCTATCTTATTGTGCCCAAGCTAAAGAACTTGACTCTGTATTAAGGTGGGAGTCTCTTAGTGCTCCTTTTGGGGGGAAGAAAGTGGAAGTACATAGAGAAAGCAAATTGATATACAATACTTTTAAATTAAAAGCTTAGCTTTTACTTCCAATCATTTAAAATTAATTTAATTAACAATTTAATTTATTAATTATTTCATTTAACATTAATTCCTATATGTATTAGAATTTTTTTAACATAGGAAAGGCATTATTATAGCCATTCAACAACTGGAAACAGAATAGCTGTGGACTAGCTTTTCTTCTAGAAGGATCAGGGTGCTTTGGACATATTTTTTCCAGTGGTAAGGCAGGCTGTAACTTAGTGACAATCTGTATATACTATATATAACCTGGGTCTAAATTGAATTTGTTCATATCAACTGAGTGATCCTAGATGTAGTATATATGTTTGAGATAACTATTTCTGAGGGAAAAATAACAAACAAATTTTCTTACAAGTTAGTAGCTTAAAATAACAACATGCCATGAGATCTCATTAGTTGGTCAGTTGAGTTCAGCCCTCATGGCGTTGACGGGGCTCGCCCACGGTCTGCGGGGACTGAATGGTCTCCCATCCCTAGAGTCCCCTTCACCTGAGTGTAACAACTGGGCTATTTTCCTTCTTCCACACATTCTCTAAGATTCTCGCTGTGGTCTCTTCAGCAGAGAAGTCTGCCTCCATTCATGAAGTCTCAGGGTTCCCAGAGTTTCAAGGAAATGGAAAAAGATGCTGCCAGTTCATGTTGACCTTGGAGATAGATACTGGCATTGTATTATTTGCATCATACTCCATTGTTCTAGGCTTCCAGGGCTTTCCCAGTATTGGAGGGAGGAATATAACCAATCTGAGTTAACTGTATTGTGAAGTGGGAGGTTCTAGTGCCTGAACTATAGGATAGCTCAAATGCTCAGAATATGCCTACCGCACAGTGCTAGATTAGAGATGTTTTAGAGGTTTTATTATTATTCTATTCTATCTCTAGCATTTGGAGTATCCATTAGGCATCAGACTACCATACAAAGTGGAGCTGTTACTGCTAACAGTAGAATCCAAAGTGGTAACTTTTTTTCAGAGTAGAGGCTAGGTGCTTTGGGGAAAATAGAGCTTGTCAGAAGGGCCAGGGTAGAATTTAGGGGCTAATACTAGGCCTTATTAATAAAAAAACGTCTATGATATAGCGGGATTGTACTTCTTTCATACCTCAGTATTCATCTTGGACATTTTCTTTCACTTCTAAACCAATCCAAACCTTCTGTGGACCTTAGAACAAGATTTCCTGTTGTGAAATCTCTATTTGCACATACTTTGAGTAGTACAAATAAGAGGAATCCAGGTTCCTTGCTGTGATAGAGGGAAAGAGGGCTGGTTTGTCATTAGCTTACGACTGGCTGTGTGTATTGATGCTGAGGAGTATGCTGTATGAGATGGCTTGGTTAGGACTCAAGGATGAGTTAGGATGACACTAGGCCTTGTAAAATGAGTAGAGTTGAATGGATACTGAGAAGAATAAATTCCAGGTTATAGAATGTGCTGTAAAAATTAGATATGATAACTCCTGGTAGAGATAGCAATATAGTCCAGTTTTTTTTAAAGAGGTGAGTGTATAGATGGAATTTGTGAAAGACAATGATCTAGATTTAGAGAACCCTGTTCCAAAACTCTCCCAATTGAGGAAGGAGCTAAAAAAGCAAGCAGAATTGGATTCCCTGTGATGCTATTACCAGGAATGTCCCAATTGCACAGATACTTTTCTTAGGCCTGACTCCAACATGTCACTACAAAGATACTGATAGGTAAGCTTTTAAACTGGGAAAAACTCAAGTCTACATTCAAATTCCTGGCTTCTCCTTCAGACAGAAGGAAAAAAGTAAGAAATCAGAGTCTTGTACTGCTACCGCTGCTTTCAGACTCTACAACCAAAATATCCCCAGGAAAATGGAGAGGGCCAAGAGGAAAATAGTTTCAAGAATAATGTGCATTCTCTTCATCTTTGGCCTCCAGTGTAAGTTGTTATCAGAAAAGGGCTCAGAGTGTTCTTTCTGTGCAAATCACTATTTGGAATGGTTTATAAGCTTCTAGCAGGATACTAATCACGACCCCCTTTTTTCTGTGCCTGTCCTTGGCAAAGTCACCTTGACACCGACAAGTGTTATATATGTCACCAGAAATTTGCCAGAAAAACCACAATGCTCAAGCTGGGTTGCAACTATCTTGACAAACATGAGAAATGAAAGACTAAGAGGTTCATGAGATTTTTTTTTTCTCATCTCAAGTTTCTCAGCCAAGGAGTTCAGATGTGATCTTCTTTCAAAATTCCTTTCAAAAATCCTACAAGGTAGAATGCCTGTCTGAGAAGGTATTGTTATTACCCTACCACAAATCCACAAAGTACTACCTATTTGGGCCCTCAGTTTTAGACTAGACATAGAAAGGGACACAAGTGAGACTTGATACTAAGTATTTTAAAATGGGACACGGCAAAACAGTGATTCAAACATGGCTTAGATATAGCCTGTCCTGGGAAGTATTTTAGTATGTAGAAGAGAGGATTGTGGGATTTAGCATCAAAATTTCCAAGTTGGACTCAATTTCTTCCAGTTACTTAGCTATGTGTCTCTGGACAGGTTACTTAAGCCTCCCCAAGCTACAGTTTCATTATCTATCAAAGGGGCATAGCAGTACCATTTTCATAGGGTTATTGTGAAAATTAAGTAAGATCATGGAAAGCAAGTCATAGAGTTCACTGAAAAATGTTGACATTGGAAACCACCTTAGCCTAAGAAATCTCCTACACCCCATAGATCCTCATTGAACCTAGCCTTCCTGAGAATGTATAAACACAAGAAAAATCAGTTTAACCATTCCGACCTACACAAGTTCATAATGACCCAAGGTCTCTTCTAAGACACATACCTCTGGGCTCATCCACAAGAAGACATATATGGGAGAATCTTTCATGTTCTGGAGTAGGCCTTTCTGAAGTGATTCTACATAGACTATTCTGTGTTGCAGACTGCCATTTTTTTTAGGTCAAAGTGGTCAGATATCAGCAGTTTCACTCTGTTGAATGACATGTATAACTTCAGGTTTATAGAATGCTGTTATCCTAGCCTGGGCATTTCAAGGCCTAGGCTAGAACATCAGCTTTCCTCGAGGTTCTTTTGAATAATCAAATTACCTTGGATTGAGATACAAGCTAGATCTACCTCGTCCCAAATACATTCTGTAGCAAAATGTACCTTATGAAGAGGGGTTATACTTAACCAAGGTACTTATCATTCACTGTTCCTCTACCTTTTTCCTGCCACCACCAACTTGATAGAAATGAATCGAGGAATCCATACAGGTTCCTCACCTTTGCATTTACCACTAGACAACAGAAGCTCCAGAGGAAGTTTATTTTTAGGATCAGAGCTCAACTAATATTGATTAACAGCCTTACATAATGTGTGGCTCCAGGGCCCGTTCCTTTCCTGCCAAGTCTCATAACTGGGGAAGGCACTGAAGATTTGTCAGTCTAATTAGACTTTAGCTGCCAGCCAAGAAATATCTCCTGTCTTCTGCTTACCCTCACACAGGTACTTTCTTTTCCTTTCCCAGAGAATTATTTTGGAGGAAAGAAATTGGACTCTAATTTACTGGTTGCCTGGTAAGGCTCTCCAGTGACATTTTCTCTCCAGAGCTGCAGAGATCTAATGAAAGAAAAGAAAAGAAAAAAAGAAGGGCTTGATGGATTTGCTTTACTTTTAAAGATTCGTATGTTGGTGGTATGAATGGGCCGGGAAAAGGAATGCAACATTAGCTTCATTTCATCCCCCTTTAAATAGCTTGGGTGAATGGGACATGTACTTCCCAGAGCCATTTCTAGTCACTTAAAGGGTCCTCTGAGAAAGTCTTGACTGTAGACAGGCCAGATGACTTTATCTTCCTAGCAGACGTGGTAGGGATACCCTTCGAATTAGGCTTCAATATTGACAGTCTAGAATTTCCATCAGAGCTGCTACTCAATTACTGGATCTTATTTCAAAGTACCTATACAGCTAAGTGGGAAGTAAGGTCAGTTCTTGGCTACTCCTGTGTGGCCCAGGTGTTTGTATAGTGCAGTGTGGGTTTTTTTTTAACCAATTATACCTAACCTACTAGTTAGCCACGCTCAAAGCCATGTGGCCTATGGATCTTCTCCTTGTTTCTCTGACTGTATGTCCTGCCACAGTGGTCTAGCCATATACATCTTCCAAATCTTCCTTGAATGCAGGACTAGAATGAGATTGAGCAACTGAAGCCATTACAAGGTCATAATTTGCCTGTACTTAAAGATAGATTTTTTAAATGATTTTCTTATTCCTACTTCATAAATATTAACTTATGTCTTAAAGTCACTTTCTTAAATTTAGCAGCTTAAAATGAGTGTCTCAGCCTGGTGCCAATGACTCATCTGACATCCTAGCTATTCAGGAGGCTGAGATTGGAGCATTATGGTTCAAAGCCAGCTCAGACAGTAAAGTCCACAAGACCCTTATCTTCAGTTTAACTAGCACAAAGATAGAAGTAGAACTGTGGCTCAAGTGGTAGAGCATACCCTTTGAGCCAAAAAGCTAAGGGATGATGCCCAGGCCCTCAATTCAAGCCCCAATACTGGCAAAAAAAAGTCTTGCTCAATGATCTCTATTTTCATTTGTTTTTAAAACCCTTCGTGATGGAACCAGTTCCATCTAGCTATGCAAGTGACTCAGTCCCTCACATCAGCCAAGTTTCTGCTCACATGTCACCTTCAAGGAAGGAACTCATCCACCATCTTCTATGAAATAGTACATTCTGTCACTTTCGCTGGCTTTTGTGGTCTTCTTCAGATCCGTTATCACTACCTGACATTACATTATGAATAAGTATATTGTATCTATGCTAGAATATCAGTTCTAGGATGATAGGCGCTTTGATTCAAGCACTGAAATTTTATACTATCTAGAATAGTACTCAGTGAGCATTAATGAGTTAATATTGGTTGAAAAGAATGGTAGGCAACAATCCATCAGTACCTCATAAAGTAATACATGTGTCTCTGAGTATTTGCAGGGGAAATCTGGCTTCCAAGCCCTCTATTTCCCACAGGCCAACTCCATGGTAAGGTTCACCAATGGTAATGGTGACCATTTTGTTTCCTGCTTTTGAATTCTTGCCTTAAGATTCATGTATTCCAGAGCCATGTGTGGTGGTACGTTGTTGTAATACAACAGCTATGTATGATGAAGGTGGAGGCAAGATGGTTATGAGTTTGAAACCAACCTGTGCAAAGTAAAGCCAAGTCTCTATCTCAACAAAGAAATAAAGATAAGTTGGAGCGAGTACCAGTGGCTCACGCCTGCAACCCTAGCTACTCAGGAGGCTGAGATTTGAGGATCATGGTTCAAAGCCAGCCCAGGCAAGAAAAGTCCGTGAGACTCTTATCTCCAATAAACCACTCAGAAAACCGGAAGTGGCGCTGTGGCTCAAGTGGTAGAGTGCTGGCCTTGAGCTGAAGAGCTGGGAGACTGTGCCCAGGCCCAGGGTTCAAGCCCCATGACCAACAAGAAGAAATTGGTTGAAGGTGTAGCTCAAGTGGTATAGTGGTCACCCAGCTAGTGTAAGGCTCTGGATTCAATCATCAGTACCAGAAGGAAGGAAGGAAGGAAGGAAGGAAGGAAGGAAGGAAGGAAGGAAGGAAGGAAGGAAGGAAGGAAGGAAGGAAGGAAGGAAGGAAGGAAGGAAGGAAGGAAGGAAGGAAGGAAGGAAGGAAGGAAATGTGTTCCAGAGACTTTTTTTGGGGGGAGGGCAAGATTCTTTCTCCTGGCTTTCACATTTGACTTATCTTTTTTTTTTTAATACCATATCCATCAAGTCCTAGTTTTTGATAATGTCTACTTTGAAAGATGGTAAGAGCTACCTGTAGTATTCAAAGTTTCCAAAGCAGTTTGAACTGTACAATGTCACTCATGTCCCTCCTTCATTCTTTCTTCTTGAGTATTCTTTGGTCAAGTAAGTTAATTCTTCACAAATAAAGTCTCTTCTAGTGTCCCATTATGGGTGCAAAATTCCTTGAGGTTCTCTTAGCTGTTGCTGTATTTGCTTGCTTTCACATGCATCAGAGAATTTACAAGCTAAAGAATACTTCCAAGACCCTCTTGTGTTTCTCTAATGGCTGAGTGTATTGTAGACCTACCATTTCTTTGTCATGACCCTATGATTCTTCCTCCATTGTTACTACTTTCTTTATGACCTTTTGAAAGAATGGAGACTAATATGAAAAAATCCCTAGATTGAGAGATGTACTTTCAATGTTCTCTCATTGTGTAGGGCCTAGAACAAAGTATTGCGCAAAAATGCCTGTTGGAGAAAAAAAAGTATTGAACACATGAAAGTAATTCAAGCCAATAGTAATTGCAGTGAGAAGAGCCAGAGGAAGAAGACCCACAGTTATTCATGTTCAAAGTATACAACATTACATTCAAGCAGCCTGGTAGGAAGGCAAAAGTGAGTAGAGAGGCTTTGCTTATGGCTAGTT
Organism: Dipodomys spectabilis; assembly: GCF_019054845.1. Classification (NCBI taxonomy): domain Eukaryota; kingdom Metazoa; phylum Chordata; class Mammalia; order Rodentia; family Heteromyidae; genus Dipodomys; species Dipodomys spectabilis. The sequence goes on along the minus strand of NW_024870834.1, from coordinate 15,363,342 downwards.
CATGAACTTAGGTAGAGCTTCATTTCTCTACTGTGGGAATCTGATCGATTTTTATTTTGGTGTTCAATATTGTCATCAGAAATAGGATTGCTAACACCCAACTCCAAGGAAAGGGAATGATATTAATAAGGACTTAAATTGGTAAGAGTTAATCGTAGGTTATTATTATTCTGCCTCTTACCACTGTGATTTTAAGTGAGACCATAAATCAAACCTCAGTTGCTAGACTAGAGGATTTCTAGATTTTATGTTTTATTCGGTTGCTAATCACCCATGTGTCTGTTAACTCATAGCAGGCAGTTAACTTCCTTAGGTCTTTGCTTTCCCTTTATCTAAAATCTATCAATCCTGATTTTCTCCAACTTATTATTAACAGTATTAGACCTGGTTCCTTGCACACATAGGGCTAATGGAAAAATTGCATAAGCAAAGTAGAAAAAGGAGGGGGAAGGGAAGAAGAGGGGAAAGAAAGGGAGAAGAGAGAAGACTTTAAAGAAAGATGTTTGGTAGTCATTTCTGAGAACTATGTGCCCATTTCGTGGATTGGATAGCTCAGGTTGAGAAAAATGAGTAGATCTTATTAAAACAACACTAATGATTTTTTTCCTGATCCTTTCTCTTTTCTGAAAGCTGTCAAAGGGTTACAATGTGGCCACTTCTATGTAAAAGATAAATTGATTAACAAATACCTTGAGTTATCAGTATTAATGATTCTAATTGAGGGCCAAGAATTAGTACATTTCTGTCTGTAAATACACCACTTAATTTCTATTTATATATACAATGGACAAATTATTTTAAGCCATAATCATTAATGGGCTACAAGACGGATAATTCCATTTGCCTATGACAAAATGGTGGGAGGAAAGGGTGTACTTTTGTACCTTTCTGGTGCATGTTTGAGTGACTGTAGAAATTAGAAACATACTGATGCTGTTATGACAGGCCTGCCTTTTGAAACCTTCTAATTAATGCCTCGGTTGTCAAGAGTGCTGGTACTATTAGGTAAATGGAGAAGTAAAGTTCCTCTTGCTTTTTCTCATCTTCCGGGGATGAAATAGCTGGAGAAATAACACACACCCTGTCTGTGGTGGTTAGCAGGGAAGGATTGCTTGATGGATTTGATTGACTAATGTGTACAAGACAATTTCTTCTATCTCTCATCCCCTTTGAACTACGGATATGTGAGGCGGGGGGGGGGGGGAAGGAGTTGGGGGAGAGTGTGCATGGCTTTGTCGGTAATATGTGTGTGTGTAAAAGAGAGAAAGAGACAGAGACAAGCAGAATAAAAACACAGCAGACAGAGAGACAGAGTCAGAGAGAGAAAAAGAGAAAGAGTAAAGGAAACAAAGAGCCAGAGCCAGAGGGAAAGACAGAGAACCCAGAAGTCAGCAAAAATTCCCATGTACGTTTGCTGGTACTGATGGATTATTAAATTTTACTATGCATGCATGCAGATTAATCTATGTGATCGATCTTGGTCTAGGGTAGGACCTGAGATCCTGCATTTTGTACATGCTCCCAAATGATTGATTGCATACTGCTCAGATTTTGGAACATGGACCTAATAGATATTTGTGCCTCCTTCATGAGTAGTAATACAGTTTACTTATCTAAATCATTCTCTGTAGTTCAGAGGTCTTGGAAGTAATATGCGAGTAAAAGAACAGATCCCCAACAGATAGCAAAGTGAAGGCATCCTGTCAGGACAATGCTGCTCCTGGTTCCAAGTACCCCCTCTTCCTGTCCCTAACTCTGCTGCCTGTCTCAGAGGCACATGGGGAAAGAGAAGGGAGAATTGAACTTGTCATAATATTTATCCCCCTTTCTGAGAGATGACCTCTAATGAAAGCAGAAGGACGTGAATGATTTTAATTTACAGTAACAATGGGGAAACCAGTCCTGCCCATCTAGAGCAGTATAAATATATAAAATGACAGATTTTGCTGCTCTGCCTTTCTACTTCCTCCTTGCAGATACCGAAAGAGACACATATTCATGAACCCACAACTCATACTGAAATGCACAATGAAATTTCACCCGGCCTTTATCTTGGAGCTGCTGTTCCAATGATTAATGCCCCACTGGCTGGTAAGCTTTTCTGCTGAAGCAAGACAAGGAGAGAGGAAGACACATGAACTATATCTCAGAGGCCATTTCTCATTATTATTATTATCGTTATTAGTTCCTTACTACCCTATCTATCCTGTTAGAGGATGCTTGATCTATTGGCAAGGGGGAGGGGAAGGGATGACATTTGAAAGTGGATTTCATAAGGGAGCAATGAGCAAGGACAAAGAAATAGATGATTTTTTGTCACTGAGAACTGACCTCAGTGGGGCTTTTGTGGTTGTTGCTGTTCTTTATTTTTGAATTTGTGCACTTCCTTCATTATTACTGTTGCTTCCATTTTAAAGATAATAGCTCCTTCCATCTGTGTCTTCTAGTTTTTTTTGTCTCCCCCCCATAGGCATTTATTTTTGCATGTGTTCTTTTGTCTGTATTCAGTCTCTGTCTGCAAGAATCAATCGATAGGATAAAACTATGCAAATGTTACCCCTGACCACGTATGCCAAAGACAAAATGGCAACATTTCATTGCTTTGCAACTCTCTTAATATAATTACCTCCATATCTTGGTTGATTTCAAGCTTTTGAAATATCTACTTAAAAATGTATTTCTCTGTATGCACGCATTGTATCAACCAGTGTCTGATTCTCTACTGTCTCTCATTCAAAGTAAGTGTGGTTGCTAAATTATTCCCAGCTTTGCCATTTAAGAGGACTGCACAGCAGGTCCTGGTTGGGGAGATGGACCATAATAGAAACGCTATCACAACACATGAGTGTTCTGATAAAAAATGGCAATTCCTTAGCCTACACAGAGAGCTGTGGTCTGACTTGAAAAATGCTGTACTTCTGTAGTTGAGTTTATGGGATTTATAACTGAGGCTCCCCCATGTAGCTACAATTTTAATTGATTTTCATTCCAACTAATGAATACTTGAATTTATTGAGTCAGTTGTGGGTCGGGTGACTTTCCTAGTCACTTGGGAAATATCAATAGACAAAACAGACAAGAAACTTGGTTCCTTATGAAACCTCCATTCTCTTCCACCTATATTGATGACTGCAGACGTGGTACTGGGCTTTGGCAAAGGAAGAATCAGAAACTTTTTCACCTTAAAGGAATACCTAATCTGGTAGTTTTCTTATATTTTTTTATAAAAATGAGCAGAAATCATTTTAAAATTCATTCTTATTAGAGTACATTAAGAGATTTCATTGTGATGTTCCCACCTATGCATGAAATTCGCTCCTTCTACCACTTGCCCTAACAACTCCTTGTAAACAATTTCAACAGAACAGCCTGGGAGGTCTCCTGGTTGGAGTTGGTTGGAATCTGGGTTCCAAGTGCACAAAGCTCATCTTCGCCCTCTGCCCCAATTCTGACACCACCATTGCCGAAAACTTCCATGTCACAAAACTGGATCTCTGAACCTCTCACCTGAAAATCCAACTTAACTCAGTATCACAAGGCCTAAAGAGACCCAAGCACACAACAACCAAAGAACATCAGCCTCTTTCTCCTCATCCCCTTCATTTCTGCCCTGTGCTCAGTGTTCCTGGATGTGGTTTCCAAATTTCTCTCTATAGTTCCAGTAACCTGCTTATATTTCTGTTCCTTGAATTGTTCAGCTTTATATATTAAGTACTTTTGACTCTGGAAGAAAAGGATCGAGGTCGCTCTTTTCCATGCTGCCCCTATCTCCCAGCCTCACACATTCCCTCATTATCCCATTACTCAATAAAACTCTCATTACCTTTTAGTTCAATCAGTGTTTAGAATTTGCCTTATTATGACTTCATAAAATTTATTTATTATGGGCAATGTGGAAACCTCCATGAGCTGATTTGTCCACAAATATTTGCTTGGCGCATAGATTACACCAGGTGCTATTCCAGGAATGGAGGATTCAACAGTGAGGAAAGAGGAAATAATAAAAAAAAGAATACATGTCTGGCCTTGGCATACCATTCTACTGTGATGATTATCCTTCCATTCTTCTTAATCCCTCTGTTAATGAATACCCTCGTTATCTCATTAGCTAGCTTCTTTTTCTAGCCACTTTTTGCCCCCAGTATTACAAGCTTACACAATTATAAAAGTCCTCCTAAGATAGACACACAGTTAGTGGTCTATCATTTCTGCTGTTTTCTTGGAGTCCTCCCTCTTGTCATCCTTTCTGGCTGTACAGGATCCCTCTCACAGCTGTCACTCACAGCTGTCTCCTTACTTGGCAGGCTGGGAAATCCCTGAGCCTAACTTGCGTTTTCCTTTGTGTATTCCCTCATTTTTCAGGTGCGCATGATCCTGTAGTCTCCTGAGAAAGGGGTAGGTGAAGAGTAAATCCATCAAGATGTTACCTATCTGACGAATATCTCATTCCATCCTCATTCTTAATCAATTGTGTGCCTAGCAGGGGCTTCTAGGAAATAACATTCACTAATACCCTTGAAAACATTTAGCCAATATCTTTACACATATTGCAATTGTTGACAATGATTTGGTATCTGACTCCTAGAAATATACCCCCTCCCCACCCCTCCCCTCTCCTCTCCCTTCCTCTCCTTTCTCCTCTCCTCTCTTCTTCTCTCCTCTCCTCTCTTCTCCTCTCCTCTCCTCTCTCTCCTCTTCTGTTCTTGCTTCTATGTCAACTCAATAGACCTCCAGTTAACATTTTAAACCAAGATCTCTCATGTTGCTGTACTCTAAACCTGATGCTCTTGTATAGTTGTACTTATTTGCCCATTAGCAGTGTTGGCACCCTAATTTTTTGTTATAATTTGCTCAGCTGAGCTGTTACTAAATATGTACAACAGCCACACAAAATGAATAACTATAATTATACAAAAGCATAAGGTTTTGAGTTTAACAACGTGTTGTAATAAAACCTAAAGTTTTAAATATGTATGTGTATATAATATTTATTAAAACTTTCCATTAATATGTAATTCCAGAAAAGAATGATCATGCCACCCATTCCCTCTATAACCTGGAGCAAAATAATGCACTCTCTTTTTGTGTTTCCTTAAGTAGCTCTGTTAATTTTGTCATTTTCACCATAGTGCTTATTCCTTTGCTACCTCAGAGAGAGTGTCAGTGAAATAGCATGGGTAAATATTTTAAACTTCTTGCACCCAGAAATGAACACAAGCTCACTTTTCTTCACACCAGATGCTTCTATTTTTGAGAGGAACAATCACTTTGGAATTTTCCTTGTGTAAAATGTCAGTCAATGTTTTTGTCTCTGGGTTCTCTCAGAAGTGTTTAGTGATTAAGTCTGTTCATTTGCCTCTCAGCTTTATTCCCTTGCACATGCTTATCATGTGTGAGTTCATAGATGCTATAGGAAAAAAGAATTGTTCCCATAGGGCATAATATAGTCTTAAATCCAGAGATGTAGTTCTACTTTGCTTTCCCTCCACCACAATAAACCAATGAATTAGTGTTGGGTATACATGGACATAAGTGTTAGAAATAAGAGGGGGGGGGGAATGTAGTTGTGGAGGTGGGAGGGAAGGGATAGTAGGGGAAAAACAAAGGAGGGGTAACAATGCTTGATAGGAAATGTACTCATTACCTTGCTCATGTAACTGTAACCCTTCTGGTACAGTATTTTTACAATAAAAAAAACTCATTAAAAAAAGATATAGTTGAGTAATTATATCGAATGAACCCAAGATTGTGTCCATTGGACAAAAAGGTGAGGGGAGACTACTAGTTTGAGCAAACTGTGAATGAGAGGTTACAAGAGAGATTTGAGCAGAGAAGGTGAAGATGTTTCCAGGATTCTTTCTAGAGGGAATCATTCCTATCAACATTTAACCACAAAGCAAAGATTTCTAGAGGCTCTGAAGTAAACCAAAATATTTGAAGAGGAGACAGGATAAATAGTAAAGCTCACTTCCAAAGCCATTCTAAAAACACCATATGGTTGCACAGAAAACACCTACAAAATGGTACTTTTTGCTCCCACAGCTACAGGGAGAGTTATATTTTTAAATTTGAGGGATGTATGGTGAATGTCTAGACAACTTAGTTTTGTTCTGTGGTGTTCAGCAAGATACATAGTACTAAGGAAGACAGAAATTGCATGAAACACAGGAATCGTGTCATTGATAAAAAGGAAATTAAGCTATGCTTGTGTTTCTTGATCCTTCCCTCATTTTCAGTGATCAACAATTGTTTGTTTTCCACCCCATCTGATATGTTTTTTTTTAATAAAAAAAGAGGTTATCTCTTTTCTCTGTTGTAAACATTTCCCCAATCTCAGCATCCTTATTAAATTCAAGAGACATTTTTCCTTTGCCATATATAATAAAAAGAGATTGCATTAGAAAAATGTCAGAGCTGGCTATGCCACGTCTGATGCTGTGAAACCATGTTATGTCCTTAAGAGCTGAGTAAATGAGGCTTAGGGAATGGTATGACAACTGAACAAGGCCTCAGCTGGCTCTCTCTCTCTAGGCCCCCACCCATCCCCCGAGGACCCAGGCTCAGGTGGTAGGGAGAAGGTTTGTTTGTTTTTTTCCTTAGATGCACTGAGAAGAGTCTTGCCAATTTTTATTTTGGATTTTGCTCACAACGCAGAGAGAACATTTGAAATGGAGGTCCTTGGAGTCATTTTATTTAGTGGCTAATGTAAATTCAAGATAGAGATTAGGAGGGGAAGATTGCTTGGTCAGTAAACTTACAAGGACTGCCGGGTGCTGCTGTATGGATGGATCTGGAAGGAGTGGGAGGGTGGATTACACAAATGTATATTGTCTGTCTTCGTGAAGCTTACATGGTTGGAAACCAGCAAATCAATTTCACAAATGATATTTAATCTCAATTGTGACAAGTGTGACAAAGGAAGATTGGCATCTGAGGAGACAGAAGAGGACCTAAGTTTGTTTTCTTTTTTTGTTTTTTTGTTTGTTTGTTTGTTGTTGGTCATGGGCCTGGGCGCTGTCCCTCAGCTCTTCAGCTCAAGGCTAGCCCTCTACCATTTGAGCCACAGCACAACTTCTGGCTTTTTTCTGCTTATGTGGTACTGAGGAACCGAACCCAGGGTCTCATGCATGCGATGCAAGCACTTTACCACTGAGCCAGCCTCCTGAGTTAGTTTTTTTTTAATCTCACATTGAGATTTTTGAGAAGCACTGTGGGAACTTTCCTATACAAAGCTCAAAAGGGGCACTGAAGGGCAATACCCCCCCAAAGCAAGCAGCCTCTACTAAAGCTCTGCTATAGAAATCATTTCTGTATCGTTGTCTGCTGCCTTAGTTTACATAATAGCTCTAGACTCTGAAAATAAGTCAGATTTAACCAGTCAGTGCCTACCCTTGAAGCACTACTCAAAAGCAACCAGAGTGACTATCCCATTATTATGATAAAGGAGTGTGTGGGACTAGCTAGATGAAAGTTTCCAAATCTAGATTAGATGGCATGGCTATGTGGTATGGGCCATCTGCTTTCCTGATACAAACTTTCTCTATTTCTATCTTTGTGGCATAGTGAAAATTCAGGTTTCCCCAATGAAAATCAGAGATACCAATCGTGGAAGGTAATGCCCTCCAGGATCAATGTAAATATGTTAATGCATCACATTCACTAATTTTACACAGTATTATTGAAGCCATGCTCTTTGCTAACGAGGGACCATAAACATTGAACCAATCACGGAATTGATGTCAGGCCAAAGATATCAGGAGCCACATTGTAATATCAAGATACCACTTAGCATGAGTATTTTTCTGGGTCTCCAGACTTACAGCCATCCTGCGTATATTTCTTCAGTAGAATGCTTGTAACTAGAAATCAGTCATTTGAAAACTTCTAATGCTCTTTCTTATTTTTCTTGTGGCTTGCTTTGGCCTTACCTCCTGCCTGGTAGAAACTCTGGAGTTCAGTGGCAGTTTTCCTGCAGTCTAATTAGCCTCCCCATTTAATTTCGTAATAAAAACACTGAACCCGAGCTGGAGATAATGTGCCCAATTCACTTCATAGATGTCAATGTCTTTTTAATTGTAATTCTTTTCTCTACTTCTTCCCACTCTCGTTGTCTGGGCACAGCTGAGGCTTGGGCGATTATAAGATGTTCATGCCTACACTGCCAATTATGCCCCTTGCTTTAAGATTAAATTCATTTATTATCATTGTTGTGATTATTAATAATAATGAACCATTCCAACCAAGCCTGTGTGAACAGTATTTTTCACAGTCTTTGCCTCCAAGCTCAGCTTTTTTCAGTTTTTTTTATCCAGATAGTTCCTTCCTGCTCTAATGGCAGGGAACATTCATTTTTCCATTGCACTTAAATACTATTTTTAAATCATTTGGGATGCAAGGCTTACTGAGCAGATTTTTCTTGGCATGCAGACATGGTTTATTTCCCCTGGGCAGATATCACCATTTAGTGGATATTGATGTGTCTTCTCTTAATCATTGCACGAGTGCTTTGAGAAGTCTTTGACATGGTAAAAGGTGTCCATAAGCTCCAGTCTCATCCTTAGAAACCTCAGGGCCTCAAAAGGACGCACGGCTTTCAAGTCCATACTTATTCCAAATCTTCACTGCCCACCTACCCACAACAGATAATAGAAGAGCCATGAAGTCCAACAAACTGAAACACGGCACTAGTTTCTAGCAACATACTAATTCTTTCAAACTTCTTTCTCAAAGCTTGTTAGGAAACTGAGTCACGAGGGTATTAGAATGAAGAGAGAGCAGCAAATGCCCTCAACAGACCAGATCGACTTTAATGGAAAGTTGAAGAGGGATGTCATGGTGACCTGAGGAGAGTTAGGAGACATAGGAGGCATGGGATGATGGAGACAGGGGTGGAGAGACTTAAGTAGGGGTAATGGAGAGCAGGGGAGGGGAGGCGGTGGGGGGCAGCATCCCAGGTAGGTGGAGAGTTCTAAGAGTTTGGCCTGTTTATGGTATGGGTCTGGTCCCAGGAATGTATTGTTTGAACAAGTCTCCTGCCCTGCCTCTCAGGTACCCCTCACCTCAGGGGGTGGGGAGTGGGTTTTCATATTTAGATGAAGATCATAGGCTGGATACTGGGCTAGAGAATTTGGGGAAGATACCCTTGGGGAAGGGTAGTCAGGGTAGTCAGTGGGCCAAGCTCTGGGAGCAATACTGAGTTATGAGAACAAAGCAGATGCCTTTCAAAACTCAAATCTCAACATGTCTTCTTTGCTTAAAACTGCATTCAGAGTAAGATCATCCAGACAGCTTTAGAAGAGAAATTAGAAAAGTCAAAGCTGTTACTTTACTACTGTAGCCTTTTACCTCTAGATGTATTTTTTTTTTTTAACTAGAAGAAAACACTGAACTTAGTGTTGAGTGGGTAAACCAGTTGTACTTCTGATTATTAATGTCTCTCAATGGTTCATCTCCTGAAAATGCCCCATGAACTTTCTACAGTATTCATGATGACCCATCACCAGGCTTAAGGTCTTAGTGTTACTATAGTGCTCTTTTCTTGAGTTTTAAGTAACTCATGAGTTTTGTTGTTTTTGGTAACTCATTATTATAACTGATATGAATACAGTGTTAATATTTCCAACTCTTCTTATATTGAATTGTAGCCTCATAAATCATTAAACCTTTGCCTAAAATATAACAAATTTGGCTCAGAATTCTAAGGAATGGATCCTTCTTTTAATGGCTCTGCCAGGTGACTCATTTATTCAACAAATACTGGTGGAAAGGGAGGGATGGTTTCTGTCACAGACACTCTAGACAATGAAGCCAAATGAAAACAACAAAATCATCAATTATGATTCTTGTCTTTATGGGACATCCATTCTTAGGGCACAGTTGTAAGCTGTTAGTAAATAAACGATCAGTAAAGTATGCACGAACAGGTGCTGTCATGCCAGGTGCAGTTGCTCATGCCTGTAATCTCAAGTGCTCAGAAGGCATAACTAGAAGGAGCATAGTTTGAGGCCTGCCTCAGGCAAAAATGGGAAAGTCCACCCACAAAATTAAAAATAAAAATAACTAAAGTATCAAAGGACTGGAGCATGCACGGCTTAATGGGTGGATTCACTGCCTAGACAGTACCAAGTTGAGCCTTGAATCCAAACCCAAACCCTAGTAGAAAAGAAAGGAAGAAAGAAAGAAAAAAGAAAGAGAAGAGGGTAGGAAGGAAGGAAGGAAGGAAGGAAGGAAGAAGGGAGGGAGGGAGGGAGGGAGGCAGGCAGGCAGGCAGGCAGGCAAGAAAGAAGCTGGGTGCTGGTGGATCACGCCTGTAACCCTAGCTACTCAGGAGGCTGAGATCTGGGGATTGCAGTTCAAAGTCAGCCCAGGCAGGAAAGTCCTTGAGACTCTTATCTCCAATAAACCACTCAGAAAACTGGAAGTGGCGCTGTGGCTCAAGTGATAGAGCATTAGCCTTGAGCTGAAGAGCTGAGGGACAGTGCCCAGGCCCAGAGTACAAGCCCTGCAACTGACCAAAAAAAAAAAAAAGCAAAGCAAGTAACAAAGAAGGAAGGAAGGAAGAGAGAGAGGGAGAGGGAGGGAGGGAGGGAGGAAGGAAAGGAAGGGAGGAAGGGAAGAAAGGCAGGAGGAAAAGGAAGGAAAGAAGCAGGATGGAAAGAAGGAAGGAGAAAATAAAAAGGGAAAGGGGGATAAAGAGCAGTGTGTGAGTAAGTACTTTAAGGAAAATTATTTTTCTACGGAGAAATGATATAAGCTGAGATCTGAATGGCACACACCATGTTAATAAAGTCTGAGTAAAGAGTATTTACAAAGGCCTTTAGAACAGAATGGATTGTGGTATGAGAAATATGAGAAGCATCATTGCAGCCAGAAGAAATCAGGTAAAAGATGAGGTCTGAGATGTGAACAAAGGATGCACCAGATGGAGATTATTAGTCTTTGAAACCAGTTCGCATTTTATTAAAGTATCATGGTAGACCACTGGAATGTACCAAGTCCTGGAGTGTCATGATATGATTTGTACTCTATAAAGATCTCTCTTGTCTGGGTAAAAAAGGATTGTAAAGGAGCAAGAGACAAGTCAAGAGAGATCTGTTACTAGGCTATGGCTTCGGTTCAAATGCAAGATAATAGTGGCTTGAACTAGAAAAGCAAGTAAGTGCCAAGCTAGGTAACCACCCTGCTTAATGATCTCACTGTGTGTTTTGCCATTGCCTGAACTCTTAAACCTCAATATCTTATTTGTTGACCATAAGTTCTAATTTAAATCCTTAAATCCTCCTTCTACAAATTTACTACTTGTCTGTAAATTGCCCCTCCGTGTTACCCTGGATTCCTTTCTTCTGTCATGTTTGCTTCAAACGGCTTCTTTCCTTTGCCTAACTGTGATACTGGCTTCAACCTGATCCTTGGATCTGTCCCCACCTGACTCTAACTCTTGATGAGATCTATTCCAGCTGCCCAACTTAGAGACCTGCCTTCCACTTCTGTAAAGCTGGTTCTCAAAATGTTTCTTTTCGTTCAGAAGGAAATGTTCACAAATCCTGACTTTCTTCAAATCCCTGTAGCTCTTGTGTTACATCAGTACTCACCAGACGGGGAAGCATCCATCCTTTTGAAATGTGTTATTTCTTCTCTTTCACTTCTTCTCAGGCATCTGGATATTATGTAATCCCGTCATTTTTACACCTGCCATTAATATCATTTCTTCAGCCTATAAATACACAAAAGATTTTCCTATTTTAAAAACCTTTCTACGAACCCGTTCTTATTCTTCCTGAAAGCTACCCACAGTCCTATCAGAAGATGTACCTTTCTTCCTTTTGTGTCCAATTTCCTGAATTTTATGTTCTCACTGATTTTACTTGCAAAAGTGCAATACATATTGTCAAGAAAAAAATTAAAAGGAAATAAGTATATATATTTTAAGTACTTGCAATGCTAGCAGGTGCATAGTGAGTCTTCAGTGAATGTTAGTGGTTGCCACTGTTGTTACTGTCCTTTTACTGTATTGTTCAAGAAAAAGAATAATCTCTGAAGATTCAGTGTATGTACCAGCTCCTTGGTGAGTGACCAACCTTTCTGCCACCCTATCTTATTCTGCCAGGCTTAGCTCTGCTAGTTTCCTGTTTAAGTACCTCCACAAGGGGATTATTTATTGTAAGGATAACTATACACATTGTATAATAGCATCTCTTACTATTTCTTTTTTTCAGATAAGGTAGACAGCAGCAGGGATTTTGAAACCATGAGCCACATTTCAAACTCATCACTGGTCCATGTTGTAGTTTAATACTAGCAACTATGGAGAACATATGTATGTGCTATGCAAGTCCATAATGAGCCATCAAAGAGGGTCCAAATCTCCTTTAGCATTTGAGATATTTCAAACAGACATGAATAAGCCATAGTTATATGTAAGTTTTCTTAAAAAAGGAAATTAAAACTGAGTCCCACTGATGGCTTATCTCATTTCAAAGCCAGCCCAGGCAAGAAAGTTCATAAGACTTTTATCTCCAAATAACCAGCAAAGAGCTAGAAGTAGAACTATGGGACAGTGCCTAGACCCTGAATTCAAGCCCCAGTACTCACATATACAGACACGGACATAGGCACAGACAGACATATACCACACACACACACACACACACACACACACACACACACATGAAAGAAAGAGAAAGAGAAAACAAAGAAAGAATATTTAAACCCTTATACTCTCAATATTATCAGTATTTCAGGCAAAAAACTAGAAAAATTGTATTCACTTTGTATGGGTTCTACAGGCAATTGCTGTTTTAGAGAATCAAATAGCAGAATTAATATAAATGAAAGATAAAAGTAGGAAGCTTTTTGACAGCATGCAAATGAATAAAGTGGAAAAGAAGGAACATATTTGAGACCCCATTATGGAAAAAAATATTTATATAGACAAAGAAAATCTAAGAGTTAAAATATTGAGTGAGTTTTACTCTTGTATGCTTCTACAACTATGATGGCAGAGGTTATAAAAAGCAGCATTTATCTCTTTGCATGTTCTATACCAATGTGATCTATCTCTCTAATTAGATAGTCAATTATTTTTAAAGAGCTGCAAATAAGCTCTATAAGAATGTCATAAGTGTTTCCTATTTAGAAACATCTTGCAGATAATTTTTATTCTTCCTACATCCTCCTGCAGTATTAAAAAAAAGAAAGAAAAATAATCTCACTACCCAACTAATTCAAGAAAGAGATCATTACTGCGTAGTAGTGTGTTAATCATGCTTACTATTCCTTCTTTGACATTATTGTGCTTTGGGATAGAAAAGTTGGGTGGCATATGAACCATCTTGGAGAAAACAACTGTTAGAACAGGCAGACTCCTTCAAGAGTTCTGATGTTGTTTTCATGCAAAAATTCTAAGTAATAAAAGGGGTTTGAAAGTGATAAAGATGCATGATGTATAAGTAGAATTATTAATAAGAGCACCATATCTTCAGCTTCCACAGAATTTTTCGAGGTGCAGACAAACTGGAGGTAGGCCAGGCAGAAGCTTACAGATTGGCTCGGGGAATTGAAGGAATGACTTGCGAAGAAAGATTAAAGCAGCTAAATATATATAGCTTGGCTAAGTGACAACTCAGAGGGAATGACATTACAGGCTGTAGAGGAGTACTTAAATGTGGCTGGCAGCAAGCAGAACAAAGGATTACTGAGGAGAGGGGATGAAAAAAAATCAGGGAGGGAAAATTGTAAAGTCATTATCTGAATTTTTTTTCTTGACTGTATGAATTACTAGATTATAAGAGAGTGATCTCACAATCTACTGCTTGGATTAAAGCAAGAGGCAGGTCCTGAGTGTGTGAAGTCTCCAATAGTCTATTTGATTGACAGTAGCTTGTGGCTTCGAAGCAGATTTATTCACTTTTGAGCCCTAGATTTGAACACATTAGATGAACTCCACAGAGGGAAAATCATGCTTCATTTGGTGAACACGAAATAGAATTTGGAAGGAGAAATCACAGGTTTTACAGTATTTCTGCCAGTTTATTTTTTGTAGCTTTCAACAAGTTACTCTATCTTGCTGAGTCTCCTCCATAAAGTGGGAATTAACATATGCCTTTCTGTGATTGGGGTTTACATGAGTCATCTTGACATCTCCTTTTACAGATTTAGTTACTACTAGCTCCACCCTCCTTTCTACCATCATTTGTTTACTACCATTGTCTTGTTTGTTAGAGTCCAATTTTACCTTTTAGTTGTAATCACAGTGTAATCAGGATACTATTTCTAGTCCATAGATGATTGTGCCATCCATGAATGATCTGAAACCTCCAAAGGAGCTCACTGACGTTAAGAGAAATCCCCTTTCCTTAAGATGACGTACTTCTTGCCATAATGTCTGGCTTTCTAGTACCTGCTCATATTAACACAATCATACCTCCTACAAGTTGTTCTAGCCAGGTTCAATTACTTCTGTCTTCCAAAATGAAGTCGACCCTGTCACGCCTCGTACATGCTGATATCTCTGCTGAGTAGAACGCTTCACTCTTGTCTTTCACTCTTCTTCTGCTTGGTCTATCTAGCTCAGACTCTTTCGAAAAAGCCAAGGTTAGATTTTTATTTGAACCAGACTATCTGATCTGGGGTCTGTCAGGTATTTCCATGGTAAGTGAAACTCCTTATTAACCTCTATTAATTCTACTACGTTGTATTCTCTTTTCATACTTACCTCTCCTAAAAGACTTCAAACTTGATTCGAGGGATACTTAGATTCATGTCTGATACTTGGTAGGCACTCAGCATATTTTTCATTGAACGAAAGAACAATGGATGAGTAAATATGTGCATGTATGCAGGCATATATTCAATGTAAAAAATGCCTCTAGTATGAGAGATCATCAATTAATGTCAGTTCTCCTCCCTTAAGGTTGTAAAATTGAGGAATACCCTTGTTTCTCTCTAGTGATCATGGCCTTGAGTGGATTCTATTCAAAGTGATTCAATTTGATTTCTGTCTACACAGCCCACCCCTGTCCATTGCACTGGGAAGATAAAATTCATTCTGGGAGGGTCATAAACTTTTTCTTCTGTGTGTTCCATTCTCAGCTCTGGACTTGCCCTGAGCCTAGATGTTGACCCAGAGGATACATGTTCAGCACTCTGCTTGTCTAAACTTTGCTTTAATTTTTAAGTTCATTGTAAAGTCTGAGATGATCAATTGCTCATGCCAAGAGCAGAAAAAGATTCATGGAATCTGAGTCCAGCCCATTAATAATAACCAGAGCAGGGTTTCCATTGCTCCTCCCCCTCTTCATCCCTTGCCAAGTTCTCCTTGTCCCCCTTTTGTATAGATATGTGTAAAGGAGACAAAATGAAATTTTAGACACAGCCGTAAATTGCTACCCAAAAGCGCACCTCAGAGTCTCCTGTGTCCCTTTTCAATTGTGTGATAAATTGCCATCTTTAGAATTGTTACCATTTCAGGAAGTGTTTACTCCTTTTCATCTCCTCACTGGCATCTGTGAACCTCAGAGGTAGAGAGCCAGACTTCCTCCTTTCCTCCCAGGAGCTTGTAACATGGAGAGAGCAGCAAGCCAAGGAGCTGACAGCTGAGAGGTGGTGACTCGTGCTGTGCTGCAGCCCAGGAATTCAGTAACCACCCAGCCCCCGCATTCTCAATTGCCTCCTAC
Organism: Dipodomys spectabilis; assembly: GCF_019054845.1. NCBI lineage: Eukaryota > Metazoa > Chordata > Mammalia > Rodentia > Heteromyidae > Dipodomys > Dipodomys spectabilis. The sequence goes on along the minus strand of NW_024870834.1, from coordinate 15,347,668 downwards.
TAGACTCACTTGTGTCTCTTTTCTTCTGGCTCCACATTAAAACTTCGATGAAGTTTAGTCTAAGTTAGTTCTCCCAGACTTAGATGAGGCGGAAGAGATTTTCAGAAAACACTTCTCTTTTTTGGAAACTTGCTGCTGTACTCAAGATCTGAAATGAAGTGAAGTATTTCACATGCATCCCTTTATAAAGATTCGTGAGTCTGCTCAGATTTTTACATAGTGTGTTGACAGACACATATGACACAGCCTTCCTCTATTGCTCAAGGTAATTTATCCAGCACATAGACTCCATAGGCTCAAGAGGAACAGAATAAACTTGTACCCTGTGACTCCAATACTTTTTGTATCCCATGTCTCTAAATTAAAGAAATCAGAAAGGAATTACACCATATGGTCTTCTCATAGTGCCTCTATTGTGATTGTATCATAGATTCAGAGGTATTTCTTCAAAGGTTTCTTGTTAGCATACTGTTAGTTTTACACAAGGGAGTTTTCTTTGGGACATTTCCATAGGTATTTAGAATATGCTCCAATCAAATTCCCCTCTCCCTTTCTTTCCCTTACTCCCTTTGCTTCCTTCTTAAAATAATTTCAACAGGTTTTATTGCTGTTTTTTTCACATATTTCAGCAGTTTTTATTCAAGTATGATTTATGCTCCTTCACAAGCATATACATGACAATATCTTCAAACATGCTTGGCTGTCACTACAGGGGAAAGAAGAGTTATAGATGACCTCATGGTATCCAGTGAATATCACAGAGTAATGGCTACAGATGTTATAATATGTAGCATATTAACTCGGAAATATATAGAGATATTTTAGTATATATATATATAGCCTCTTAAGTATTACAGGGAAATGCTTTTTGAATATATTTTTCATTCTAAAGATACTATACAGAGGGGTTACAGTTACATGAGTAAGGCAATGAGTACATTTCCTATGGAGCATTGTTACCCCCTCCTTTGTTTTTCCCATACCATCCCTTCCTTCCCCACCTCCCCAATTCCTCCATCCCCCCCAAAAATTGTAAAGTTTTCAACATAGTGTCTTGTACATCTCATTGTTACGAGTCAACCTGTATCCTTATTTCAGCTTTTTGTTATTTCCCTTTCCCTCCCCAAATTAGAAAAATGTATACGCAAGATGCAGGGCACTGGAATCAAATACAATGAAAACAGGGGTTGTACCATGGGAGACGAACATACAAGAGAAACAAAAAGATCATACGGTATATTAGAAGTACTTTAAAAACAACAGCAAGAAAGATAAAACCTCTTGTGTCCCTATCTTGCTGGTCATTTCACTTAGCATCATCTTATATGGTCATATGTATATAGCTTTTGATCTTTTCTGCACTGCCCCATTGGTTAGGAAATGGAAAGACTTGGAAAAAATTATATTACGTGAAATAAGCCAGGCCCAAAGAAACATAGGTCCCATAGTTTCCCTTATCTACAACAACTAGTATATGTCTAGGACAAGCAAAAAAGGTCAAAAGCTATGTACAGGGAAATACTTTAAAGGTTTAAGCTGTGACTTCTATTTTCAACCAACATTTATACCAACATCAGGTATATGGTAGCTATAGCTACACAACAATGACATGAGCATGCCCTTCAGAAACATAGATGCCTATTGGAGAAACTTAAACTTTGTAGACCCACACCAAGTACAAATATCGAGAGGCATCTGATCTGATTAAACTCAGTGCTGAATTTGGTGATACAGTGAAGACTGGAAAGTTCCAAGAAGATTCAGAGGAGAAAGAGAAACTAAGCACAGTCCTGTAGTAATCCAATGAGGAAGCCAAGAGTTAGGATCAACTGTGATGCGTGTGTGCTCAAATGAAGAGCGTGCAAAGTGTGGAGGAAGAGAGGCTTGTCATCATTGCCAGAACTTTCAGAATCACCTGGCATGCACCAGGCAAAAAAGCTGCAGAACACTTTTAGAAAATGAATGAGGACATGCCAGTGTGCTTTTTACATCTGTGCAAGGATGTCTCTCAGAAAAAAAAAATCTATTTAAGGTCTTGAAAAATAGGCAAGCAAGATATAGGACAAGACATTTGAGACTCCAGAGGGAATTTTAGATTGACATGTCTGTCCATTCACATTTTGTAACTAAGGCAAGGCAAAATGACAAGTGAGCTTGGGAGACACTGAGTTCTGGTGCTCTCTTCATTTCCAATTAGCAGAATTAGTGAAATTTTAGATACACTGTGCCAGGCGTTTCCTAAGGAAACAATTTCCTCTGTCTCAATCAAGCATACCCCCGTACCTTGTTTGGTTTGGCTCCATCTTCCGTGCGCTATTGGATGTATGTCATTGCAGAAGGCCTAGAGGATTGGGCTCTGGGACTGAACACCTGCATCTTTACTTTATACAAGGTAGCTCAGTGATATTGGGCAAAAGCACCAACTTGGAGGCTGAACTGGGATAGGTCATTTTCTGCTGTCATCTGATATACTGATTTCCCTAGCGACTTCTGCTTTTCAGTGAGAGACATTAGAGGAAAAAGTGGCATATCCTAGGCATATTTTATGCATTCAGTGAAATGTTGAAATAAGCAATGTCAGCAACCTTATGTTCTCACTAACGATCTGGTATACTTTATGAATAAACAACGCCAGTATTTTGTTACCGCGTCTCATTTACTACATATTTGTATAGTCATATCTTCACAGTACTTTTTGGCAGAGATTCTGGAGGCTGGGAAATGATTGTGCAGTTGTTAGCTCCAAGACAAGGAGCGAATCTGATTCGTATCAGTGTCTACATGGAGCCACAGCGGCTGTCAGGCAGTTCCCACAGGGACAAATTTAAGTCCCTGGGAGCTTATGGATGTGGAGCACAATCATCCACTTTGAAGGAAATTCCTACACTCTTCCAGAGGGAAAAAAATCTCTCCCTTTCTCTCTACTTATCTATATATCTAGGTGCAATAGATAACTAGATAAAAAGATGTATATATAATATATATTATGTATAATACATTACAAATATATATATATATATATATATATATATATAAAATCTTTCTATCTAGCATTTGTAACTCAGAAGTCAGAAACAGGCTAAGCTTTCATTTTTTACTTGTTCTCTGGCATATTTGCTTAAAAATGTAAATTTTAATTAAAAGTCAGTCAGGTGACTTAAGAGATAGAGACATTTAGATCTCCCCAGGACTAGCTTTTAATTGTTTCTCTTTGACTCAGTTTCTGCCCATGGGTGGAAACTACCTTAGAAGTATCAGGGTTATTTCTTCATTATGTAATTTACATGGTCTATCTAACTAAGGATAGCTGTTGACAAAATTTTTGTACATAATTTTATTTCACTATGATAGCAATTTAACTGAATTTTCTGGGGACTGAACCTAGGGACTTATACATGGTAGGCAAATAAGTACTTCATCACTTAAGCTTTGCCCCATGACTTTTGTGTTTATTGTGTTTTTGAGACAGAGTGTCTCAAGCTCATGATCCTTTTGCCCCTGCTTACAAGTAGCTGGGATTACAGGTATGTATCACCACACTCAGCTCAGAAAAAAAAAAAAAGACATACTGTTCAGATGTGACGTTCAAGTGTGTAACTCTATACACTGATCATAATATTTTTTTTTATTTTATTTTATTTTATTTTTTTATTGTAAAGCTACTATACAGAGGGTTACAGTTACATGAGTGAGGTTATGAGTACACTTCCTCTTGAACATTGTTACCCCCTCCATTGTTTTCCCCCTACCATCCCCTCCCTCCCTCCCTTCCCCGAGGTTCTTTTTTTTTTTTTTTTGATTGTGATTAAATGATTACATAATTTCAAAGTCACAAGTTCATTCTAACTTCCCTGGAGCAAATTGTCTACCACAGTCTGTAATATATAACAGTGTTCACATGTTATATACCATATTTGTGATCAGCAGCATGAGGATATTTAGTAGTGGTTCAACCAGATGAGCGGGAGTTCTTTGTTTCTTAAGTCCTGTTAGTTTTGTCGTATCACTAACCTTTTGGATTTAGCATCCACTTATGAGGGAGACCATGTACCGTTTGTCTCTTCGTTCTTGGCTTACCTCGCTCAACATGATTCCTTCTAGCTCCATCCATTTCCCTGCAAATGCCATTATTTTGTCATTTCTAATGGCTGCATAATATTCCATTGTGTATAGATACCACAATTTTTGGATCCATTCATCTGTGGTGGGGCACCTAGGTTGTTTCCATATCCTAGCTATTGCGAACAGTGCTGCAATAAACATGGAGGTGCACGTGTCCTTGTATATTGGTTCCTGTTGTTCAGGGTAGATGCCTAGAAGTGGTATGACTGGGTCGTAAGGGAGGTCAATCTTTAGCTTTCTAAGGACCCTCCAGACTGCTTTCCAAAGTGGTTGTATAAGTGTACATTCCCACCAGCAGTGTAATAGGGTTCCTCTTTCTCCACATCCCCTCCAGCATTTGTCGTTGGCTGATTTGTGGATGTGGGACATTCTGACTGGGGTAAGGTGGTATCTCAGGGTTGTCTTTATTTGCATTTCCTTCACCACCAGGGATGATGAACATTTCCTCATGTGTTTCTTTGCCATTTTTATTTCTTCATTTGAGAAGTCCCTCTTTAGTTCCCTTGCCCATTTAGTAATTGGTTTGTTAGGTTTGGGAGGGATTAGTTTCTTGAGTTCCCTGTATATACAGGATGTTAACCCCTTGTCTGATATATTGCTGGTAAATATTTTTTCCCAATTAGTTGGTTGTCTTTCTAGCTTAGTTGCGATAGATTTAGCTGTGCAGAAGCTTTTTATTTTAAGGTAGTCCCATTTGTCGAGTCTCTCTCCAACTTGTTGTGACCCTGGGACTCTGTTCAGGAAGTTCCTTCCTGTGCCTATTAGTTCAAGTGTCTCTCCTACTCTGTCCTGCAGTAGTTTCAGAGATTCAGGTTTAATGTTAAGGTCTTTAATCCATTTTGAGTTGATGTTGGTGCATGGTGATAGGCTGGGGTCCACTTTTAGTTTTCTGCATGTGGCTGCCCAGTTTTCCCAGCACCAGCGGTTGAAGAGGCTGTGTTTCTTCCATTGTATGTCTTTGGCTCCTTTGTCGAATATCAGCTGGCTGTAGGCCTGTGGATTTATATCTGGATCTTCTATTCTGTTCCATTGGTCTTCGGGTCTGTTTTTGTGCCAGTACCATGCTGTCTTTGTGATTATAGCTCTGTAGTAGAGTTTGAAGTTCGGCATGGATAGCCCTCCCATATTGTCTTTATCCCCTAGAATTGTTTTGGCTATTCTAGGTCTTTTGTTGTTCCATATAAATTTTTGGACTGTTTTCTGTATTTCAGTGATGTACGTCATTGGGATTTTAATAGGAATTGCATTGAATTTGTATATTAATTTTGGAAGTATCACCATCTTTACTATATTAAGTCGGCCTATCCAGGAGCATGGGAGGTCTTTCCATTTCCTAGTGTCTTCTGCAATTTCTTTCTTTAACTTTTTATAGTTCTCATTAAATAGTTCTTTTACATCTTTGGTTAGGTTAATTCCTAAATATTTTATTTTTTGGGAGGTTATTGTGAATGGGGTTGCTCCCTTTATTTCCCTCTCTTCCTGTGCGTTATCAGTGTATAGGAAGGCAACTGATTTTTGTGGGTTTATTTTGTATCCTGCTATTTTGCCGAAGTGACTTATGATTTCTAAAAGTTTGGGGATGGAGTTTTTGGGATCGTGGAGGTATAGTATCATGTCGTCTGCAAAAAGGGATAGTTTCACTTCTTCTTTCCCTATGCGGATCCCTTTAATGTCTTTTTCTTGCCTTATTGCCCTGGCTAAGGGTTCTAGGACTATGTTGAAGAGGAGTGGAGACAGTGGACATCCTTGCCTTGTTCCTGTTTTTAGGAGGATTGGTTGTAGCTTTTCCCCATTAAGTATAATATTGGCTATTGGTCTGTCATAAATGGCTTTTATTGTTTTTAGAAATGTTCCTTCTATTCCTATTTTCTCCAGAGCTTTTAGCATGAATGAATGTTGAATTTTATCAAAGGCCTTTTCTGCATCTGTGGCGATAATCATGTGATTCTTGACCTTGGCTCTGTTGATATGCTGGATTACATTTATTGACTTACGTATGTTAAACCATCCCTGTGTCTCTGGGATGAAGCCTACCTGATCATAGTGTATTATTTTTTTTATGTGTTTCTGGATTCTGTTAGCTAGAATCTTGTTAAGGATCTTTGCATCTGTGTTCATCAAGGAGATTGGCCTGTAATTCTCCTTTTTGGTTGGGTCTTTGCCTGGTTTGGGGATGAGTGTGATATTGGCTTCGTAGAATGAGTTTGGGATAGCTCCCTCCTTCTCTGTTTCTCTGAAGAGCTTGAGGAGTATGGGTATTAGTTCTTCTTTAAAGGTCTTATAGAATTCTGCTGTGAATCCATCTGGTCCTGGGCTTTTTTTTGTTGGAAGACTTTTGATAGCTTCCTGTATCTCATTATAGGATATTGGCTTATTTAATTGGTTAACTTCTTCTTTGCTCAGTTTGGGTAACTTGTATTTCTCTAAAAATGCATCCATTTCCGCCAGATTTTCTTCCTTTAGAGAGTATAGCTTTTGAAAGTAGTCTGTTAGAATTGTTTGGATATCTTGGGTACGTGTTGTGATGTTTCCCGTGGCATCCCTAATCCTATTAATATGGGTTTCCTCTCTTCTTTTTTTAATTAATCTTGCCAACGGGCCATCAATTTTGTTTATTTTTTCAAAGAACCAGCTTTTTGTTTGGTTTATTTTGGTTATGGTTTTCTGATTTTCTAATTGGTTAATCTCTGCTCTCAATTTGGTTATCTGGCTTCGTCTAGTAGCTTTAGGTCCCATTTTTTCTTGTTTTTCTAGCTGTTTTAGTTGCAACATGAGATTATTTACTTGGTCTGTCTCCATTCTCTTGATGTGGGCACTGAGGGCAATAAATTTGCCCCTCAGGACTGCTTTTGCTGTGTCCCACAAGTTTCTTTGTGAGGTGTTTTCATTTTCATTGAGTTCTAGGAAATGCTTTATTTCTTCTCTGATCTCTTCTGTTACCCAGGCCTTGTTAAGGAGTGTGCTGTTCAATTTCCATGTATTAGAGAAATTTCTGCGGTATGCTTTGTTATTGAGAGCTAGCTTGATTCCACTGTGGTCAGATAGGATACAGGGGATTATGTCGATCCCTTTGTATTTGCTTAAGTTCCTTGAATGAACTATGATATGGTCTATTTTGGAGAAAGTTCCATGAGCTGCTGAGAAGAATGTGTACTGTGTTGTTTTAGGGTGAAATACTCGGTAGATGTCAGTTAATTCCGCTTGAAGTATGGCCTCACTTAATTCGGTAGCTTCTTTGCCAATCCTCTGGTTGGTAGACCTGTCCTTTGGTGAGAGTGGCGTGTTAAAGTCTCATAGTATTATCGTATTGGGATCTATTTTATTCTGTAAGTTTGAGAGCATTTGTTTAACATATCTGGGTGCACCGATATTTGGGGCATATAAGTTGATGATGGTTATATCCTCCTCTTGGATTGTTCCCTTTATTAATATGTAGTGTCCGTCCTTGTCTTTCTGTACTGATTTTAATGAAAAGTTTATTTTGTCAGATATCAGGATAGCTACACCTGCTTTCTTATTGGGGGAATTTGATTGGTAGATCCTTTTCCACCCCTTCACTCTGAGTTTGTTTGTATGTTTGGCTGAGAGGTGGGTCTCCTGAAGGCAACAGATGGATGGGTCTTGTTTTCTGATCCAGTCCTCAGTTCGTTTTCTTTTAATTGGCGAATTCAGCCCATTTATATTAAGAGAAAGTATAGAGAGATGCATTGTTGTCCCTGCCATTCCGTTTTCCTAAGTTTTTCTTCTTTCCTTTCCTCCTGTGCTTGCTCAGTTAGACTTTGAGTAATGCCTGTTTGGGGCAGGTCCCAGTTCCTGGTTGCTTTCTTCAGGTTGTGTCCCCCCTCTTAGAATTCTTTGTAATGCTGGCTTAATGTTTATGTATTCATTTAGTTTTTCTTTGCTATTAAAAGTTTTCAGTTCTCCATCGAATGTGAATGCTAGCTTTGCCGGGAATATCAGTCTGGGTTGGCAGTTATTGGCTCTCAGGGCTCGTATGGTGCTTTCCCAGGCTTTTCTTGCATTCATTGTTTGTGTGGAGAGATCTGCAGTGATTCTAATTTTTTTCCCGTTGTAGTATAGCTCCTTCTTCATTTTTGCTGCATGCAGGATTGTTTCCTTATTATTCAGATCCATCATTGTTACTATTATGTGCCTAGAAGTGTTTCTCCTGGGATCTTGCTTGTTGGGTGTTCGATAAGCTTTTGTGATGTAGTTAAGATGGTCGTTTTTGAGGTGGGGAAAATTTTCATTGACTATCTTGTTAAATAGGTGTTGCATTCCCTTGCTCTGGAATTCCTCACCTTCGTCCACTCCGATTATGCGAAGGTTAAATTTTTTAGCATTATCTGCTTGCTCTTGAATTTCCCTTTGGTTTAATTTGAGTGATTTTTCCATATCTGTCACTTTTTGGTCCAGTTGGTGTATTCTGTCTTCTGTATCTGACACTCTACCTTCCATTTCATTCACTCTGTTGACCGTGGCTTCTATTGTGGTTTGCATGGTGGAAATGGATCCCTTTATGGATTCAATGTTGGTTCTCAGAGTACTGATCTCACCTCTCAATGAGGTGATATCAGTATGCATTACCTCTAATTTGGCGTTTATCTCACTTCTTACTGAGGTTTGTGCAGCTTCTATTTTTGCATCCAATTTTTGTTTGATATCCTGTATATCTTTTGATAGTTCATCCTTGTGCTCTTTCAATTTCTGAACTGATCATAATATTAAGCCATCAAAAGGATTAGTATGCAGAATGTGAAACAGAGTTGCTATTTTAATTGGCTTGTTGAAATTAGTTGTTACTTATTTGCATGTTCTATTGGGTATGACTATGGGTTCTTTCATAGAGCATTTGTCAGGCACCTTGTACAAAGCTAAGAAGTTTCTGGGCATGGAGTTATGATTTCTGCTGTCTACAGATGAGGAAAACACGATTAAGTTATAAAACATGCTGAAAGTCCAGGAGCATTCATGCTTTTGTTTAATTGGTTGTTTAAAGAAACTCTCCAGCCTTTGGAAATACAATAAATTGTTTTTATTGTTCCCTGAAAACCCTTTTCATGTAATACAACAGGATCATCACTGTGACTCTCAAAGAATCATACAGGAGATCAAGCTCAAGGAGAAAGGGACTACATTTAGGTCAAAAAGATCTGTGTCTACTTCTAACATCAAGCAGAATTTAAGTAGCTCCATCAAAATTACTCTTGATTCTCCACTAACATTATTAGGGAAATGAAAACTAATTTACATAAAGTCTGACAAATTGTAGGTGCCCACACTGCATTTTGCTTCAATTGCTTTTGCTACTGATATTCTATTTAACCATATAAATATACCAAAATAAAATAAAAGATTAAGCAAATGGTACATTGCTATTATAGTAGTCCTCGATATTGGATGCTTGAATTACACTTCTGATAAACTTCTTTAAGTATATCATGCTTTCTATTAAGCGCTGAATGGAAGCACAGTAAAATAAATGTATAAATCTTTATTAGATAGTTTCTGGTGGATTGAAGTCTGAGTAGACAAATAGTGCCAAATTCTAGAGGAAATGTGAGCATTCAATATATAGAAAAGCCTTGCTGACTAATTTACCGAAAGACACACAAGATGTTAATTCCTCACATCAACCCATTCATTGCTTCATGGGGAACCTATGAAATGACATGTTGTATGTGGACCCTTCCACAAAGCACAAGAGAAAGTGACCTTAGTTTCAGGGTAGCAGGAGAGTTTGCATGTCAAGCCCCAAACAATATAAACGTGAAGGGGCACAGCCCAGATGACTTGTTTATTTCATGTGGTAGACCCTGTATGCCTGCAGGTGAGATTAGATGTAAGAAAAATACTGGCAGACTAACCTTTGAAGTTTAGAAATTGCATTGACCAATGTCTCATTTTTTTTTTCCTTTTGCTTTACTTCATCTACTGTGAATGACTCCTATTTTCTTTTGCTGTTTTATGGCAATGAAAAAAAAGGAGAGCGAAAGAGAACCCCTATTGTCCAAATATTACACTGTTTTCCTTTGGCCTGAAGGGGAACCTTGCAAGAGAAATTCTGTTTGTTTTGTTTTGTTTTGTTTTAAATTCCTCTAGAACTTAAAGGAAATGTCAAGCTAAAAGCAACCCTGATCAGCCTCTAGTGTAAGCCCAGGATTGTTCTGTCACCTTCCTAAAACCTTGCTGTGGGAAGCAGTTAATTTCATACGTGTGTAAATCATACTCTGGCATTGGATAGGGGTCCCCTTCGCAGGAAGGAGAACTCTTCCTTTTCAAATTGCTTCAGTGGAGGACGCTTACTCCCTTTGAAGACTTATCCAACCCGAACCCTGCTGTAGGGTACAAAACGTTAGAGTGGGAACAGTTCTGTGTGCTGAGTAGGTGTTTCTTAGAAATCAGAAATAAAAAATGACTATGTGGAATATAGCCTAGCTTCTAAAGTAAGTAAGCCTTTTTAGGTTTGAAATGTGGACCGTTGGTTTATGGATGGTCCAGAGACAACCCCTGAGTCCTTTTTTCCAGCTCATGGAAAACCCGCAGGGAGCAAGCAGGTAGGTAGCTTCAACATTTTCAGAATGGGATCTGGCCAGACGTCCTGGTTGACAGGACCAGCTCTACTCACACCTGCCAAAATATGTCTCCCACCAAGCTATAGCTCTCTTTCCTCCTCAATTGCTTTCTGTCCAGAGGAGAAGGTCGCTGGCACCCACTGCTTTTGGGGCATCCTTTTACAAGAGCGGTGGGTGCCTTTGAAAGGCACACTGTGATAGGAAGACTTTGAAGGCAAGGGGAGACTTTTCATCTTTGCAGTCTCCTGCCAGAACATTGGTTCTCAGTGCTGCAGTACAAGCAGTTTCAAAGTTATCTCCCATGCTGATATAAATGTGATAACACTGAGCAGAGAGGTGCCATAATGATTTCCTTTCAAATGACTGCTCGCCATTTATCTCTGCACACTGTCAAAGACTGATATGGTTGGGAGTTAGCAATGGCATGGAATAATTAATCTCTCACTGAGGAAATAAGTTCATCATTTGTCTCCTGAGAAATTAGCATTGCATTGACAGGAAGAGTGGATGTGATCATGGGGAAAGGGAGGTGAAGGTGGCATTTATAACTCCAACTTGTGGCATCGATTCAGTTTAGGATTTCATTGTAGACCTACTATGCGCTAAGTGCTGAGAGACCAACGATTCCTACATTGCAGTAGATCGTTGTCTCTGGCGATGCGCGTCTTTATTTCTAAATGCTTGTCACCTTGACTAATGGCCAAGTCTGCTAGTGACACTTATGCCATCACATAAAGGAAAGCTAAACTTCAACAAGTGTCTATATTTGTTATAAATATCTTGTGATCAAATGTGGCAATCCAGAGGTGAGAGGACTACAGCTATTGGGGAATTTTGCCACTCCCAGCATGCACTTCTCATCTATGTACTCAAACACTTCCTATCATCTGGCCAATGGGATGAGAAAAGAAGGAATAGTTTCCCTTCTCTTATGTATGGCTAAGCTCTAGAAATAGCACCCATGATACATATGTATTATAGTGGCCACAGTGATCTACAAAACAATATGTAAGAAATTAGTCCCTGCCTGGATGGCCACATGTCATGCTTAAAACCAGGTAGGGTATTCTATTTCTTGAACAAAGAAAGGGAGGCTTATATAAGGGGACCAGGGGCATCTCTGAATAGAGATGGGTTCCATTTTGCTTATCTAAATTTCTCATTTCTGCAGTTATTTTCAGTTTTTGATTCAAAATGATGATACCTTAAGTTTCCTCCTCCTTCCTCAGATGGCATAGTGATGCTCTTTGGAGTGCAGATTGTGTTTCGAGCCCATTTGTTTAAATCAGAATAGGCATGTAGAAAGAAGCACATGTGGGAAGAATCAAGTCTGAAATCTACTCCTGTTAGACACAGATTGACTGACTGGACCAAACCAAAGAATGATATGGCCATCATGGTGGCCTCCCAATTTCTCTCCTTTTTTTATGTGCAATTTGGAAACGATTGAAAATACTTGAGGCTACCAGTTAGAATTTTCTCACCCTCGACACTTGGGAATTAATTCAGCTGGTCACTGTGGTGACTTAAATATATTGTCTTGGCCAGATACAGTAGCATATCTATCAGTTCTGGCATTTTAATTTCTCCTATAGGGTGAACTCAGGAAAGAAGCTCATTATAATAATTAGGTAAAATTTATTCAGTGAATATTTTTCTTTTCTGTATCCTACTATATATCCTATTATACTATTGGTATTTATGATCAAAAGTGAATTGTATATATTGATTATTTATTTTAAAATTGTGCTCTGAGATAAGCTGTTTTAAGGTAAGAATTTAATAAATATAACTGTTTGAATGCTTCAGATAGGAAGATTATTTATACAATGTAATCTTACTGCAGATCTTTAAGATACATGAACTATCCCCCAATGACCAAAATACTAATCGTATTTAATTATTTGGTCTTAAGCAGATAACTCATCTCTCCACAAAGGAAAGTCCCATTTCCCTAACTGTCAAATGAATCTCAGTAGGGAAGAGGGTATTAACAAAGTGAGCTCAGTGTTATCCTGTATGGTTTTACTTTGATGATCCTTTGGACTAATCAAAACCTCAGAAATATAGTGAATGACAATCTCCTTACTACAGAGAGACATTGTGAATGGGAGGGGCTAGGACATGTGGTTTCTGTGGTTGCAGTCAAGAAAAACAGTGCTATTTTCTGACCACTCAATTCAATGGCACAGGGTAGATCGAATGAGCAAAGCAAGCCACAGCTACTTGTTCTATTTCTGCCTGATTTGCTTCTCCAGAAATTTCCCAAGTTACAGCAACACCGAAGTGCCTATTAGCTCTGACTGTGACACCTCATAAATCGTTAAACAGACAGAGCTCTAGTTTAAAAAATGGCCTTTATTCTGGGCTGTGATTTTCCTTGTATTTCAGTCATTCCCTCAGATTTTTTATTTAAAAGATTTCACAGAGGCCTCATGGAGAATGGTAAATAATAAAACATTCTCTAAGCTACACATCCCATTAAGGATGGATCATTATATTTTCCAATTTAACATTCATTTCTTTCAGATGATGCGTTCTTACTCATTCTATAAAACTACCATGAGTTGAAAACTTCTACTTAAACACAAATAAGACTGTTAGCTAAGAAAATGGTTCTGAATTCATTAAATATTTCTACCCAGTGAGCTTCTTTGCTCTCCAATTGACCTACTTTTCTCTTTCTTAAAAAAAAGATTATTTTGTGATTTCCCTTTTTCTTTTCCCTCCCTCCCTCTCCCTTCCTCCTTCCCTCCCTCCTTCCCTCCCTTCCCTTCTTGCCAATACCAGGACTTGAACTTTGGGTTTGGGCACTTTACCTTAGCTTTTTTCATTTTTTTGGTTGGTCATGGGGCTTGAACTCTGGACCTGAACACTGTCCCTCAGCTCTTCAGCTCTACCACTTGTGCCACTGCACCACTTCATTTTCTGAGTGGTTTATTGGAGATAAGAGTCTCATGGATTTTCCTGCCTGGGCTGGCTTTGAACTATGATCTTCAGATCTCAGCCTCCTGAGTAGCTAGGATTACAAGTATGAACCACCAGTGCTTGGCTACCATAGGTTTTTTTGCTCAAGGCTAGTGCTCTACCATTTGAGCCAAACAGCCACTTCAGACTTGCTGGTAATTAATTGAAGATAAAAATCTCACAGACTTACTGCCTGGACTGGTTTTGAACTGAGATCCTCAGATCTCAGCCTCCTGAGTAGCTAGGATTATAGGTGTGAGCTAATAGCACTGGGCCAGTTGTCCTATTTCATCTGTTGTTTGTAGCCACCTTAATTATCTAACGATCTTCTCATTATTTATTGTCTTCATTTTTCCAAAATGTTTTTGTGGCTTTTCCACAGTATATTCAATAGTTTGACATTAGCTTAGTCCTTCTTTCAGAATCAACTTCTCCTATTGATAGAGGAATATAAAGTGAATAGTGTCACCATGCTTCTCTTTATTTTCTTATTTGTTCCAGTACCCGGGCTTGAACTCAGGGCCTCATCCATTCAGCTTTGCTCAAGGATGAAGTTCTACCCCTTAAAGCTTCACTTCTGGCTTTTGGCTGGTTAGTTGGACACAGCAATCTCCTAGATTTCTCTGTGTGGGCTGGCTTTCAGTCTTAATGATCAGATCTCTACCTCTTCAGTCACTAGGATTATAGGCATGAGCCACTGGGCCCAGCTCAGATCTCCATTTATATGCCTGTTCTATCCTTTGTTTCTTTTACTGCCTCTAGAACATTCTTTTTTTTTTTTTTTGGGTCCGGTCATGGGGCCTGAACTCTGGGCCTGGGCGCTGTCCCTCAGCTCTTCATCTCAAGGCTAGCGCTCTACCACTTGAGCCACAGCGCCACTTCCGGCTTTTTTCTTTTTGCTTATGTGGTGTTGAGGAATCGAACCCAGGGCCTCATACATGCAAGGCAAGCGCTCTACCACTGAGCCACCTTCCCAGCCCTCTGCCTCTAGAACATTCTATCTTAGTAAGCTGGATCACTTCCCTGAGACCAGGAAGACACTATGTAGTGCTTACTTTGTCTCAGCTCTGTGTTTGGTCTGTAATGGATCCCGCCACTTTAATAATTAACTCCAGCTAACATCATTATCATCAATAAGCCCGTGATCCTAAGTTTAGTCTAGTAACTTAGTCCTATCAAAGGGAAAAAACCGTAGCCCTTTGGTATGTTGGCAGGTAAGGATGCAAGGTTGGAAAACAGATCAGAACTCATCTGCTTATAATACAGGGCTAGACTTATCCGTTAGTCAAGAAGTTGTTTAATTGGCAAGCTATTTTAGTAAATGGTACATTAAGAAGTTGTATGAGAATTTAAATCATCTAAGGTAATAAAACATGAAGCTTGCCTTGATTCAAAACTGGGTCTTTTGTGAGTTTTCATTCAGAATGGCATTATAATAATACATATATATGTAAAACCCTTTGGAGCCCAGGACTTTTAAATATAATTTTATACTTATTAATTCATTTAATTCCCATAGCAAACTTTGGAATAAGGTTATTATCTTCATTGTCTATAAGTTTGAGAAAAATAGGGCAAGTTTAAGATGTATTCCTCACTTTATACAGTTGGCTAAAAAAAAAAAAGAAGTAGGAATTGAATCCATATCCACGGAGTCAGTATTTATACTGTTTTAATGTGGCACAGCTAAAAGAGCAAAGTGGCAATGGCTCTTTAGGTATAAAACAAGGTATTCAAACCCATATTTTGATACTCATATTAATATCTGCAGGGAAAAGATATTAAACAAGCAGGACATTCAAGGTTCTTAACCTTGGGTAAAGAGAAGTCTTTCTTATGAGTTTACTCTTGAGGCCAACTTCACATCATGCAGGGGATAAGTAATTAAGTCCAGATGTTGCTCCCAGCAACCACAGCAGCAAACCTGAGAGGTGGGAGGTGACAGAAGCCAGAGACTCAGTATTCATAAATGCCACGTGAATAAATCTAAAAATAAAAAATGTGTCTTAAGTACTAGGCTTCCACTAATCCTTAGAAGTGTTCAGTGAAACAAAAATTAAAATAAAACCTCCTCACCATGCCATGTAAGAGGCAGCCATAGCAAATCCTTCCAGGGTCAAATGCAATCTGCATAACTACATTCACAATTTGGTTTTCTTAAAGAGAAAGGATTTAGTTATCATTAGCCTCTTTGGGAAAGTGGTGTTAATAATTTTCTTTGATTATCAGGGGTATCATTCTTTTTCCTTCAGGCAAAGAAGAGAAAATGTGCAGCTTAAACCTATACTGTTCGTGATAATGAAGTTGGTCCATTTCCGGGCAGAATTGCAACCATTCCTTATCACTGAACTTTTGCAGAGGTGTGAAAGCTGGCAGTTTCTCAAATAGTAGGAAATTGCTGAATTCACAGGTTTTGTTTTTTTTTTTAATCTTGTTACCATGTGTCAGCCATATATTACATGTCGTCCAAATTTTGTTTGTTGGTTTGCTTTTGGAATAGCAGTGATTAGTTTTTGATGGGATAATAGAGGAGCAGAGACTCTTATAAGAAAAAATATATAATTGTACCACATATTAATCTTTGTATTAAAACATAAGAAGGATAAAAATCAGAGTAATCAACGTTTATTTTAATAATTTGTCCTTTATTTCAGCGTGATTTCTTTTTCAGCACAAATAAGAACCAAGGACATTCGTTTGTATGCTTACTCTGATGATGTGCCAGTGACTGGTCCTAATGCTCATACAATTAATTAGAACTATAAACATGAGTTTAGCTAGCCTCAGTATAGTTTTGCCACCTCAACATTTTCTGGATCATTCGTTTAATATTCATTGACTTGAAGTTACTCCAGGTACCAGTTCTATTATCCAATCTCTTCCATTAGAAATGGCAACACTTATTTGCACCTACACCAGAAACCTAGTACATTTCATTTCTGAGCAGACTTATTTTTCTCTTCAGGAAGAGAGATATGTGCATCCAACTGCCAAACATTGAGGTTCCTCTAGGATTTATAAATAACTTTTTTTTTTCTGCTAAAAGTGGATACAATTCAATGGATGCTCTGGTATTCCATTTTAAATGGCAGGTTTTAAATTTAGGGACCAAGGCAGGAAGTAGGTAGGGCGTGTCAACTTGGGAATGCTGAATGACTGAAATGTCATGACATTTACAATCCAGATGTCATGGCAAACTGAGAGACAAGACAGCTTGGTTGATAATTAGATGGCAGGTGTCCAAGCAATTTCATGTGATACAGAATACTTTTTGTCTGTTTGGGACTTGGGATGCTATCCCCTCAAAAGAGAACTGAGAAATCATCTTACTCATACAATAAGAAACTCTCTAATTTTATATTATATTACTTATTACATTTATTTTGTTTTTTCTCACTAAAATTAATAGCTTATGAAAACAAAATCAGTACAAACCTCTCTTTGGGGAATATGTGTATGAAGATAAATATACTGGTCGCTAATTATATAATTTTATTATAATCAAATTAATTAGTTTTTATTTAATCAAAATTAAGAATGTCTCATTCTACAATTGTTGGATCTGAGGCTGAAGGGCATTCAATAATTTCTAAGATCACCCAGCTAATTAGTAGTAGAAATGAGACCAGATCCCACAGTTCCTTGATTCTCAAGCCAACATTCTTTCCCAAATACCTTCTTCTCACATTCACTTGTAAGTACAAGGAAACTTATTCTTCTATCCCTTTTGAGTATATAATTGGACCAGATTTCCAGTGGCTTCTTGAGAAGGCTGGACACAAAACTTCAAAGTCTCCATTGAAGAATTCTGATTAAACCTACATAGTGCACAAACAATAGCTTCAAGTTGAGAAAAATTCACATTGGTTGGGCTGATTCATGTTTATGTAATTGAAGGAGCATGGGATGACGATGACAGATTCTTTGCCCAGTCTGGCCTGATCTCTATCCATTTCACATCCTATTTCTGACAGGGCATCTTTTCACTATAGTGTATTAAGGTTTCCTGAAACTCCTTTCCTCTCTGATATATATGTAAATTCTCACACTTCTATCCAAGGCTGAAATAAAATAAAGTAAAATCTATTACCACTTATTTAATTCTGTGCACCAATCTGACAACAAGAAAAGTAAGGCTGGACATCATGTGCATTACTTTACAATGCAATATACCGATTGCCAGTTCTCCTATGAGACTAAATTTGTCCAGAGCAATGAGGAAATCTAAGTAGTTGTGTTATTTATTAAATGTTAAAAGGAAACCCTAGTAGAAAAGAAGTATACATTGTAAACGTAGATGTCAAAGCTTCTAACTTCCTGGGGTTGACATTGGCTTAAACCTGGTGGAAGAGAAAAATTTAGGAGGATTTGTTTAGCTGCCTGTGAGTTATGGATCCAGGAAAAATGTGGATATTCCATATTCCCCAGAGGTATTTTGTGTACACATAACTCCAAAGCAACCAAAGTTTAAAACTTCAAATTTTACACATGGCTATTGTCCTCTGAGTTATGGTAAGATATAAGTCAGGAGGAAAATAACCAGGAAAGGACAAGATTATAAAGTGTCCATTTGTTTCTCGTGTGAGGATTTGGAAGAATTTCTGCAATGTTGTGTGCTTTTTTACCCCATATCTAATAGAGCAGTTTGGGAAAAAGTCTTCCTGTTGCTCTGAGTTTATTACTGTCTTCCTTTTGAATGTTCTTCTCAATTCCCTGTACCAGGTCAACTAGTACTCTACCTATTGCTACAGAGAAAAAATAGTGTGATGTAAAATTGGAATTGACATATTGCATCATGAAATAATGCACAAAATGCTCAGTTCCCCTTGTCTTTGGAAGGCAGCTCTCATGATTGGATGCATCTTGTCTCAAAGCAAGGATGAGTCTTGTCTGTCTTTCTTTTTTCCTTCCCTTCTTTCCTTCCTTCCTTCTTTTCTTCCTTCCTTCTTTCTTTCTTTCTTTCTTTCTTCCTTTCTTTCTTTCTTTCTTTCTCTCTTTCTCTCTTTCTCTCTTTCTCTTTCTTTCTGATATTTAAACTGTAATCTTGAGCAGCTTTTTTACTTACCAGCTGATGTTCTACCACTTGAATCATGCTTCCACTTCCAGCTTTTTGCTACTTATTTGGAGTCCAGTCTGATTCTGAACTGCAATTTTCAAATCTCAGCCTTTTCTGTAGTTAGGATTGTAGGTGTGAGTCACAGGTACCTAAGTATTAAAACCTTTCTTGATGTTACTGCTTTGGGTGAATATCTTTAAATTTTATTTTGGGTGTGAATGAATGCATGAAGATTTCATCAGTGCTCAGACATTCCTTAAGCCATCTGCAAAATAAGTGAGTGTTTCCTCAGCTCAGTATGCAGATCTGTGCAGTCTTGTACAGAGGACCAGGTGACAACATATATGAATAAGGCTGATAAATAACAGAGCTTGACTCCACAGAAGAAAAGGGAAGATATCGCATCTTAAGCTAGTCTACATATCTCTCTGAGTGGAGTCACTACTTAGACTCAAAGACTGCTGAGGGAAGGATGACATTGTCCAAAACGAAATGAACTCTTCACCTGACTTCTGTAATTGTGACCCTTCTGTTTAATGAAGATTTTTTAATAATAAAAATAGTAACAAGGTTAAAAATACAAAATGATAGCTAATCCTCTTGCTAATTGATTGTTCATCAAGCATCCAGATGTTCACATCCAAGCTACATTTTTTTTCTGTTTTTATTTAGAAGGTTGTTTGTTGCTGTTGTTGTTTTTCTAAACTAGGAGACATCTTTGTTTCCTTCAAAACACAGATGGTACTTTACCATTCGCCATTTAAAAATATATGATAACTTCTTGTTCCGGAGTTCATAAAGAGCCCAAGTATTGGCCCATGGAAGCCCTTCTTTGTGGTTTGAGTGTTAGAAAATTGGGGCTCCCTTTTGACTTCCTTAGCCAATCAGTAATTAAGCGACAGTAATATAGAATATATCTAACAAGTACAACCTCGTCTTAGTATTATTCTAAAGTTGTTTTGACTAAATAATGCAAAATTTAGCATACCTAATATAATTAGATGTTGAATTACCCACTGTTAAATCTTTGCCACTGGCTTCCTTTATTGTGAAGTGATTGGAAACACTAACTATGATGGCATTTTATTACCCTCAACAACAATTATGTCAATATATATCTTGATTTCTGCCATATATATTATGTCTCAGCATGGAGTTTATATCATGTATTTCATTTTAATAGCTTTCTAATTGCTGTCACTTCTTGTCAGGTTGCATATTTTTTGGCCTATAACACTGATTTCAGCTTAATGTCACCAATGGGAATTGATGATACTAGGCTTGGCATAATGCTAATTAAATCCATATGTCACTTCATTGTAGAATGTTCTTATGAAAGTATTCTAATATTTAATCCAAAATCAAGACTGGTTCCCAAAGTGGCAGGCTTCATATGAAATCTGTCACAAAGTAACAGTGTTTCAAAGACCAGGATGGTTTAAACAACACTGATAGCTCCATCCAGCTTCCATTTGTATCTGAAATCATACGTAAGCTAGCATCTTGATATCCAGGGGCCCACGGAGTGGAATTAGCTGAGTCTGTCACCATGTGTGGCTTGAGAGAATTCATTAGCCCATTTATGGTAGGTTAGAAAATGATCCTCAAAGATATTTTATTGAATCCCTCAATTTTACCTTATTTGGCGAAAGGTTATTTGCAAGTATGATCAAATTAAGGTTCTTGGGATGAACAGGCAAATGGCAATTGAATTTATTGCTGAACCCAAATGCCATTTTATGAGAGTGTGACACAAAGGGAGAATTCCACTGTCCCTTCCTCCCACACAGTGGAGATGATGATGTGAAGATGGATAGAGAAGAGGATGTTGGAGAGAAATAGCAGCAAACTAGAGAGTACTAGCAACCCTTGGAAGCTAGACAAGTCAAGAAATGCATTCTTTTTAGGATCTCCAGGAAGAATGAAGAGCATTGCTTTGGCTTTAGCTTAGCGATTCTGACTTGAAATTTATGGCATCTAGGACTAAGATATTGTGTGTGTGTGTGTGTGTGTGTGTGTGTGTGTGTGTGTGTGTGTGTGTGTTAATTTGAGGTAATTTGTTACAGTAGCCAGAGGAAACTAATAAATGCATCAGTCACTTTAAATAATAGTGCCAGCAGTAATTACCAGACAATAAAGAAGAAAGTATATTAAATATGAAAAAATATATTTTAGAAAGTTTGATTACTATAATATAATGTAAATAAATGCATATGTTCATATGCAGACTGAAGTTTCAAATCAGTCTCTTGACATCCAAAATACACCTATTATCTTTTTGTTGTTTTGGGCAGTCCTATATTTAGAAGTCACATCTTGTGCTTGCTAGCCATGTGCTCTACCACTGAGCCATGCCTCTCTCCCTGTTCTTTAGTGGTTATTTTTGCGGTAGTGTTTCACTTTCTGCTCAGCATGCATCTAGACTATAGATCTGCCTACTTTTACTTTCCAGCGGAGCTGAGATGCAGGCATGCATACCATTACACCCAGCTTTCTTCCAGTGAGGTTCAGTCTGGATTGTCTTGGAACCACAGTGCTCCTGATCTCAGCTTCTGACATAGCTGACATGAAAGGCATATGCCCAATAACAGTAACATACTTCTTTGCCTGGAATTACAGCCATGAATTACAATCCTCCCATTCTTAGCTTCCCAAGTAGCTAGGATTACAGGTGTGAGCTACCAGTGCCTTGCTTATACTTGTCATTTTAGACTCTTCTTATTTAGAAATGCTGAATCTGTCATAACCTATGTGTTGCATTGGAATGAAGGCACGTGATTGCTTTGATGGTACACTCTGTGACCGAAAGACAGACTGGAAATATCGAAGTCATAGACTGGAGGTAACCATATGAAGAGAGGAAAAACATGAAACACAAATAAAGAAGGAAAGTCAATGACACAAGGAAGTTCATAAAATGATTGCAGAGGTCAAAATACATGCTTTATAGAGCCTCTGAGACTTTTCACATGGAGATCAAGAGCCAGCTTTTGATTCCTGTCCTCCACTAACTATTTATCGGCCACTACTTTTCTACTGAATTTTACTCTTGGTTGTATTACTTGGTTCCGGCTTTAAACATAAATCATTCCATATCTCCCTTTTACTCAACACTATATTGCAAATTTCTATAGGCATAATTCATGTCCTCATCTTCTGAAACAAAGTCTAAATGTGACCTTATCTATACAAGCTAATGCTTTTCCCTTTAACTCAGATGTAAAACATTATAATTAAATTATGTATTACATAATTTAACATCACTTTAAAAATTAGTTCTTGTACTATATTATACCCTGAATTAGAATGTAACCCTCTAAAGGTTAAGAAACATGTTCTATACATAAAACTCATATAGATTCCTCAAGAGAATACAATTTGTTGGATGATTCAGTTAATATATTTTCATGGAAAAATTAAAATATCAGACTCTTTGAATGATTAGGCTTGTGATATAAGACAGATTATTTCTCCTTCTAAGAACATAGTTTATTATATACTGAAGGAGATGATACCTTACTCCTTAATATGCAGATTCTTTGAGGTGGTCCTTGGAATCACAGCATTTAATTTCACAATAAAAACAGAAACAAAAATAAACAAAACTTCCAAAATAAATATCATACTTTCTAAAAGCAATATGAAAAGGTTTCAAAAGGTATCAAAAGAATTCACTGTTATATTAATTTAATTATCTCTCATTTAAAGAAATATAGCATATTATTTTTGTCTGCACTCTACTATGTACTATTCCATGATCATTGAATTGCAAGAATATAATGGTGAAGAAAACTAGGCTTTTCCTTGCATTCAATCATAGAGCAACATAAAAGTAATCTCTAATGGTTGTTGGAAAAAATCCAATTTAAATTTAGCCTCCCAATTTATAAGTAAAGTGAATAAATTAGCAGATTGTCTCACCCCTCCCCATTTTGCATCCTCACGGTTACATTGTATGCAGTTTGTTTCTTTAACTCTACTGTACTGTACTCTGCTCGACTTCACATCCTTAACCCTTTATTATTTGGTCATCTGTTTGGTTTTAATCATTTAGCCATTCTACTTACCTCTTTACAAACCTGTTAAGAGTACTCAGTGTTTCTCTAGACACTGTTTCTCTATCTTACCAAGAACAGATTGGAAGCAAAAACTACCTACCACTGTATGTTTGTTTCTCATCTTTTAGGCATACAATAGATCATTTGGCCCTTGACAGTCCATGTCAAGTTCTGGCTGGAAGAAATAAGACTCAGAAGTTCTTTCCAAGTTGAACTTGAGTTTAAAAAGCTGCATGTGTAACTGATCACAAGACCAGGTAGATTCCAAGTGCAACAAGGAAGAACTGAGAACTTTGCTGCTAAGATTTTATTTTCAGTGCAACAAGAAGCCATTGAAGGTTTTATAAACCACATGGTGACATGGTAAAATTTCATTTCAGAAAGTTATGATAGCTGTTGGGGATAAATGGGTTGGAGGGAGCAAGAAAATGCTCAAAGGTATTTCACAAGTTCTTCAGGAAAAATAGTGTGGTAGAACCATACACCCAGAGTATGTGACTCCTTTCCTGCAACACATCACCTCGCAATCTCCAACATTCTGCTTTACAGTGCAGATCAGGAACTCCTTGTGAACTACAGTATACATAAACCGATCCACTGAAGTCCTATAGGAAATTGGAATTTGTGCAACTCAGCTGACTGATGTCACAATCCAACCGATGATCTAATAGTGTAAGACTCTTCTGATTTCAGGTTATTAGAACTTACTTTGAATGGATGCAGTCAGGACACGTTGAATCAGAATATGGATCATGGGAGCAAATGTGGTTGGCTCTGCCACACCCTTGTGAAACAGAAGTCCCTGCAGTTTCTTCTGATGAACAGAGCCCACACAGTTCTTCTTTCTTAGCAAACGACAGACAGGATGGCTGTCTTACAGCCCAGTTGCAGGCAATGCCTGCTTAGTGTTTCAGCTCAGTGTCAGACAGTGTAGGGCTGCAGCTCCAATGCCATCGCTTCTGTTCACATCTCAGGAATTGGAGGAATGAAGCCCAAGACATGAGTGTGAAGAGAAGTACTTGTCTGTCATCCCATCTACCTTTATTTGTTCCCTTGTCTTCCTAGTGGCTCCCTCTGTCCATGGCTCTGAGTGTAGTGTTTCTTAGACTGTAGGCTGTGCTCTTCTTAGTTGACTTTATGATAATTAGGTGCCTGGGAAAATAACAGTTTATTGGTTGGGTCTTAGAGCATTCTAGTTAGGTTAATTCTTAATCAGGTCCCTTTGGCAAACCTTGTCTCCAGAGTCATGGGAAAAAGGTAACCAAACCAGAAAAAAAAACCTAGGGAGGAGCAGAGAAAAGATGTTTCAAAACAACGTTTCTTTTGTATCTAGTTTCTGCTTACAAGGCCAAGATGCTATCCAGAGGCCCTAGTTCCTAACTCATTTATGCTTTCACTTTGGGCAGGCATGGCTAGGTCAGGGAAGATCTGTTCACTTCCTCATCTATAAAATGGTCTTAAGAGGAAAGTGGGAGAAAAATGAGGGAGGGGGTAAAAAGTTGGACAAGAAATATACTCACTACCTTACTTATGTAAATGATACATCACCTTGACGATAAAATTGGAAACAAAAGAGTATCTACCTTACAAGCTTTCTGTGAACTCTGAAAAAGGCGTATTTTTTTCTCATAGTAGGAGGGTGAAACATACTGTAAAGCAAATAGTAGGTGAATGTGATGGTTGTTCTTGTATTAATAACTGTGGATAATTTTTATTGAAGCTAAATAAGCAAAAGTCTTGAACTGGCTGAAGCATTCAGTGTACATTATGAAAGGCTGGACATTAAGTTACAGATGTTCCATGTAGCTTTGTTGCTATCCAAATACTCTCCCCCATCTTGGTCCTGTTCCTTCAAGTCTCAGTATATTTATTACCTCATTCTGTTAGCTATGTGAAGAGTAGCTTGTCTCCTGCATAATGCTGAATTATAGGCAAGGCATTGGAAGCCATATGATCATTTTGTTTTCCTGACATATGCCTCATAACCACAGCACAGTTCCATAGAGAAGACATGGCTAGGTTTATACATCTGTTACTTCCTTGAAGTTCTGGCACCCAGAGTTTGAGCTCTTACCTGTCCTCTCCACTTTTGCCTATCACAGTTGTCAAATGGGTTGGCTAAAAGAATAGGGGCGTGTCCCCCCTTATAAATCCACTACAGTCTCAGGCACGCACATGTAGTGATTTCCCAGGTTGAAAGGGAAAGTTGGCTAACTTCAGAGGGATTCGCTCTATGTTGGAACAACCATTTAGCTCCAGGTCAAGAAGAAGCTGATGGTGGTTTTGGTTTTTGTTATGTTAAGGAAAGGAAGATGTTCCACAGCAAATCTCTGAAGCTCCTTCAGGAGGCTTTTCTCTTGAGCTGAGTTGTTGGAAGTGTGTGAAAACTCTTTACGTAGTCACCGCCAGCATCCTACCTGCTGTGAGCCCTGAAAAGTTACCCTTCCTCAGCATTGCGAGGAGAAGATGTCGGTTATCCATCAATTCTGAAACACAGTGGATGAAGAGAGAAAAGTTGTGGTCCCATATTTGTCATAAGGGCTTGGAACTGCTTGAGTGTGTCCGAGGGGGCACACACACACACACACACACACACACACACACACACACACACTCCTCTATCGCAATCATGCCTGCTTATGTCAGGGCTCCATAGCTCATGTCAAACTGAAAGATGGTCCATTTTAACCATCCCTGTCTGAAGCTTTTGAAATGTTCTTCTCTTCCCTAAAACAGTCATGCCACTCCATGTCAGTGGTTTTGAATTGAATGCCACCAATCTGGAAAAAGTCCTTCTTGCCTTTCACTGTGTTGAGATTAGGCCAGCTCTTGTGTTCACCTTTACTTTCCCTAAAGCACCCAACTGATTGCTGATATAGTGGACTGTTGGGATCATAGGCATATGTTTCTGGCCCTCAAGATGCCATACAATGCTGTATGGTAGATGCCTCATTCATTCTCCCAACTTCTGCTAAGGACAAGTCACCTTCTCTTAAATCAAGCACACTGATTTTACCTGGACTTTTAGGTACCAGTTGCTTTCTAGAAGGCAGATTTTCACAAAATTATGGGCAAGGAAACACTGAGCCGATAATACAGTGATTTAAATGTGACAAATGATAATGTGGGACTGATTGAGAGCTTGTCCTCATCAACTGAGCTGCATAATGCATGTGCAGAAATTAAAAGTCTTTGTTTTTTTTTGAAATCTCTTGTGACAGATTACTTTTTGACTGAACTTGGTCAAAATGGTATGATTAAGTGTATATGTGAAGATATTCTCCAGTGGCAAAACACTGTGAAATATGCCACATTTATCCCAGAATGGAAAGCAATTATTGATTAAAACAATTGGACAATTGGGGAGAGGTTGAGAGCATATCATGTGGATGATCATGAAGCACTTAACCATTTTCATGGTTGATTTTATACTACTGATTTGTAAAATGTCTATAGAATGTCCTAAATATGCTGTGGAAGTCTTGAACCTTGAAGATGACCAGTGCTGGTAAAGAAGGGGCATCATAGAGGGGCTAGCTTGGAACAAGCTCAGACCCTGCTTTTCTGATTGGTAGTCAGAATTGCGTGGGGATTCAGAGTGGGAAGCTAGCAGAGGTGGAGCTACTGGGTATATTAAAAATGAGTTGAGTGCTAACATCTGGAGGAATGACTGGGCCAAGCATTTCTAATGTCTTATTTTAGACTTGAAATGTCGTATAGGTTAGCCTTAACCTTCCTGAGTAGCTTTCTTAAAGTGATAGATAAACTTGATGGGGTTCACACACTTGTAACTCTTATCAGGAGGCTCTGCTGTGGAAGTGGTGCTCACTGCTGCTGTTGTTGTACTTGCATCTTTTCTGACCTTGTTCTGTTTGTGAGTTTAGGCTTTCAGCAAATTATCTTTATGACTCTCTACTCTGTGGCATGCCTTGGAAGTTCAGCTGTAATCAAATCTGTTTCCTGAAGGTCACAAAAGCTAAGTTGACATGAGGCCTCAGAGTGGAAGCCACTGGTCCTCATTTTCCTGCCCAGTGAGGAGTAGTTCTGTTCCCCTCCTCCTTCTGTCGGAACAGGTTATAGTATTTCATGCTGCCTTGTCTTATTGATTGAGTCATACATCTCTCATTCTGCAAAGTCAGGGCCTGTAAGTACCTCTGTGGAGCCACAAGGACTTCCTCATTAGCAGTCATCCACTTTGTCATTGGTATCAGTGCTTACTTTGATAATAATGATGAAAGAAAGGAAAATGTCAGGGTGGCCAAGGCTATACCTTTAGATAGGACATTAAATTGCTCCTTCTGGAGAAAGATAGTGGAATAAGCTGCTCTTATTTGGGGACTGAAGCAGCCTCCCTGAATCATTCCCTACCATAGAAATGTTATTCAGTTACCTAAATTTGTGATCTAGATTGCAGTACTTGGGTTTGAACTACGAACCTTATGTTTGCTAACCAGGAACTTTACCACATAGACCTGTCTCTAACTCCTGTCCCGTCCACTAGCCATTTTTGTTTTGTTTTGTTTTGTTTATGCACTGATTATTTTTGAGAGACATTCTTGCGTTTTGCCAGGGCCTACCTATGCCTGGACTGTAGTGCAATTTTGAGCTTCCCATTGTAGCTGAGATGATGGGAACAGACCACACACCCAAGTTTTTTAATTGAGATGGATGTTTACAAACAAGTCTTTCAAGCGCTGGCTTAGAACTGTGGTCCTACCCAGTCTCTCAAGTAGCTGGGATGACAAATATGAGCCACTGTGCCAAAATATGGGTTGAGAAGTCTTATAAAGTTTTTGCTTGGCCTGCCTAAAACCACTATCTTCCTAATCTCAGCCTCTTAAAAAGCTTGACATAAGCTTCCAGGCCTGGCTCAGTCTGTCACAAAATGTGAGAATATATATATATATATATATATATATATACATATATATATATGTCATATATGAATAATACTTATATGATATATATATGAATAATACATATATGATATATATGTATATATGAAAATACTGAAGGTTTTTTAATAATCTATCTTCTAGCCAGAAGTATTTTGTTATTCTTTTCTATCAAATATTCTAAATGTTTTAATCTTGGAGAGATAAACAGCAACTCCACTTAGCTAAACTCTCAATTGTACCTCTGTACCTTTGACTAGCTTGCTATATATGCCAGGCAGGTCCCTGAAGAGTTTAGAATTGAATTAATGAAAATCCAGTCATTGTTTAAGGATAGGATATACTTGCTATGTGAATAACACTTTTTGCACAGCGAATAATCATTCTTTATCTTTTTATTTTTACTTTTAATCATTCTTTATCTTACTCTTTATCTTCAATTCCACATATAAGCCTCACTTTGGACTAGTGCATATTTGTATAATTATCTTCATATAATTGTCATTTCTCCGTCTTATAATTTGGTCATTTCCATTTACTTTTGAGCTTCAAACTCCCTCAAAGCTCTTATTTCTATCTTTATATTAGTAATTTTTTGTAAGACCTATTATAGTTCCTGAAAAAAGATAATATCACTATTTCAGTGGCGGGGGGAGTAGGGAGGGAAGCTAGCCAGGCACAAGAGTCTGAAACATATACTATGTTGTGGAGTTTTAGATCCAAATTAGGTGAAATATTGATAACTTTTCTGAATATATGGTAAGTCATATGATTTCTCATGAAATGTAGAGATATCTGAGTTGAGCATTTAATGAGAATTATAAAGTCCAATGTTTTCCTTTTCTCTTTCCCACCCTGGCTTCAAACCATCAGTAAATGAAAACTGGATCATCTTCCTTTTGAGTCATTCATGAAGAAAATTTTCCTTTTTTTTATTCTGAAAAGAGTGATTATTTTGCATTTAGAAAAATTCTCTCCCCCTGGGGCCAAGTGAAACATGCTGAATGGAATAAGTAGCTATCAGAATGTGGAGATGAAATTTCTTGTCATGAAATACATGTTTGAAAAATAGGTTTTTCCTTCATAGATCTCCTTTGTTTTTGTTTTTTATCGCATCAACACATCCTGATTCTAACCAGAGAACTGAATCAGAGTGTCCTGCCCAGGACAATGAGCTGTTTGCTGGTCTATGTCAAAGCAGAATCTGTGTGAGCAGTCCCCGGAGTCTGGGGAGCTTCCAGGTTACCTCTGCTATGCCTGTATTCAAGGTGAAGGTGCTCCAGTGATGGCATATTTTGCCTGGGGAATCTTGGCCTGACTCATTCATCCTTGTTGGTCAGTCTTCAAGTGTGCTTGCTTCAAAGATCTAAAAATGAAACTCCATGTGCACCTTGGATTTACAACTGAGAACTTGAAAATTCTGCTAGTGGGAGGAGTTAAAAGAGCAGGCTTGTCTTCCAGTGATCCTTTTTTTTGCGAGTGGTCAGCAAGTACTTCATGTCTCTGTTTATTGCTTGGTTACAGATTTACCTAAGTTGCACCATTTGAAAGCAGTGATCTTTGGGTGACATGTCAAACATGACTCCTAGTGCTCTGAGGTCTAGCTTTCCTTTCAGAAACAGGAGAGTGTGGTTCCCCAGAGTCCTACTGGTACCCAAGTCTTCTATTTCAGGAGAGCATTAGGATTAAGTTTACCACACCCTCCAAGAAGGCTAAGCAAACACAGCTATATGCAGACTAGTTTTCTTAGGGAGCTATTTATTGCTCTCAAAGTAGCAGCATGTTCAGCTGACAGGCAAACCAAAGCAATTGTAAAACAAGGACAAGAAGAGATGCCACGTGTCTGGTCTTGTATTGCGCCTCGGTGCCAGAGCAAATATGGCTGCACTAAGACCACCTTGGCACTTGTACCACAGGCCAGATGGTAGAAGAGCCAATCTCAGACAAGAGAGTCGATATTATCAATGGAATTAATAAGGACAGGCCAAATTGATGGGGATATTGTCTGACTGAACTATAAATTCTCCCTGAGATTTAACTAGCTTTGCTCTTTTACCTCCTCCTATTTTAATCTCAAGCATATGGGTATGTTTGCATCATTAGTATAAAAATTCTGTAAAACACTTGGTATCATCCATCCAGCTACAGATAGGTGCAGTGTGATGTAATGGGAAGAATGCTGAACAGGAAGTGAGGAATCATGGGTTTTGATCTAGGTCTCTCAATAATGAACATTCTGATGTTAGATAGAACTTTTCTGAACCGTGATGTCTTCTTATGTATGATAAAGGACTGGCAATAAACAGTATCTTATACCACTCTCAACTTAGAGAATCAATATAATTAGAGTCCTTTTGTGTGGAGAGGAGGCAAGTAGTCAACCATAGGAAAGACCATCCTATCACAAGAAGATACTTATCAGGTGTAAGTGTAGAAAGTTATATTAATTTTTGCTTTAGCCAGCTTACAAAGCTATGACAAATCTTTGAGCAATAAGAAATATATTTTTTCCATTATATATACTTGCTCCATTAAAACAGAGAATGGTATGAAATGATATAAAGGGAATTTGCTAATTTTTTTTCAGAAAGGTAATCCCTATGTAAGAGCACAGTTTAGTAAATATGTGTGTGTGTGTGTGTGTGTGTGTGTGTGTGTGTGTGTGTGTGTGTGTGTGTGTGTCCTGAGGCTTTGATTCAAGGCCTGGGCACTGTCTCTGAGCTTTTGTGCTCAAAACTAGTGCTTGCTACTTGAGCTACAGCTCCACTTATGGCCTTTTGGGGAGGTAGCTCACTGGAGATAAGAGTCTTACAGACTTTCCTGCCTATGCTGGCTTTGAACCGTGGTCTTCATATCTCGCCTCCTGAGTAGCTTGAATTATAGGTGTAAGCTACTGGCATCCAGGAAATTTCCCTGTTTTTAAGTCATAAGTCACTGTTGCCAATAGATGCTCTCTTTTCCCATTGAGTTGTAGCCTATTTTTCTTTGTAACTTCCTAAAGGACAAATAAGACTGAACCAAGCATGTCTTTCTCTGTCTACCAAACCCTCCCCAAACAAATGCCCAGTTGGGCTTAAGAAATGTCCAATACTGTGTCCTATATCTAGAGAGAACCACAGATGGTATGATCCAGTAGAAAGTGACTTGATTGTATATACCCAATGTTGGGAGCCAAGTCCTTAAGTTAAATCACAAAACATCTGTCAATATTTGCACCTTTCAAGGTTTGGCATTTAATCACAGATTTGCCAAGCAACCACTGCTCAGAGAATTTACTTAAACTCCTAGAGAAATCAGCTTCCTGATTTATGTAAAAGAGAACTAGAACCCAAGTATCATTAAATCTTATTTGCCTTAATACTCTACTACACACTTTCAGTGTTTCAGAAATCTGCTTTTGGAGAAAAAGATATGAGGGGTAGGGAAGTAAAGTAGGTGATGATGAGATTTTTTTTTAATAGTAGTAAAATTAGATGCTGTGAAGATTGTCATAACCATCTAGTAGTTTAGTTTCTCCCTGACACCAAGAAGAGGCTGGTTTATTCTTTCAAGTCAGAACTTCTTGTTTTAACTGCGTAATAAACACACTTCCTAGTAGGAAGTGACTGAAGCTTTAGTAAAACTAATTGCTAGTAGCTGGAAGTTATCAGATAACACTTCTTTAATATTGAGATTACACACTTTCATAGATGCTGTCTTTTTCAATTCAGTTGCAGTCCTCTGTCATTTATACAACAAAAGTCCCCAAAACTTAAAACTTGTTTTCCCTAAATTATGTCTCAGGGATATTAAATAAGACAACACCCTACATATATTTATGTAAAGTCTCTTATTCAGAGCAATTATAAATGCTATCTTCCTTCAATCTTACGAAGGAGAAGAAATTCCTGCCAGAACTTTTAATGACACAATCGATTTATTATGTGACATTCAAATGAATACTTAACGTCTTAGCTAGTTGAGCATTTAATTTGCAAAACAATCTAGCCTATCAATTCAACAACTGATATCTCTGAAATAAATTTTTAACTCAAGCTTGCTAATAAAGTTATCACAGATATAACCAGGATGCACAGAATGTTTTTATTAGAAAAAGACATAAATGAACGGTTTATTTCATGGAGGAAAATTTACCTGTGCTTTTTATTTGGCCATGAAAAGGCAGACTAAAATGTAAATATATGTTAAAATATAAATGCATTTGAATGGGTTTGTGTGAGAAGGCAGAGTCTATGTTTACGAATACCTTCAGCTCTGTATTCAGCAAGATGGGACTGTACAAATGAATCCTATGTATTGCTTGCCTAAGATACATATTAGAACTCAAGCAGTGAAATTCTTGTTTACTGGGGAAGTACATTTGATTTACAGCTATAGCTTGTTCACACACGTACAAACAACATACACACATTTAAACTTTTAAAATTATGTATATCAATACTTGAAATGGACTTATTCAAAAAGAGATGGAAAAAATAGTTACCAAGAGGATAAAACCCAAGTGAGATTATACTCAATTTGGGCCAGGTGACATTATACTTACCGTAAGAAAGAAGTACATAGCAAAGACCCAGTGGTTATTCTGCAATGCACGAAAGAATATTCATTTCCAAAAGTACAATTGTGGTTAAAAGAAGGACTTCTAATGAAACTATCCCAGATAAATAAAAATATAGTAATTCCTATTTATAATTCCAAGTCATAGAGCATAAGTTTGGATGACTTTAAAAAATCTTTTAGGGCTGGGATGTAGCTCAGTGGCACAGAACTTGCTTAGCAAGTACAACGTCCTGGGTTTGATCCCAGTACCAAAAAAGAAAAGACAAAAAAAAGTTTTAAAAAATGTAAACAAAAAAGAACCTTTAAAATATCTCTTTAAGCTGGATGCCCACACCTGTAATCCTAGCTACTAAGTAGGCTGAAATCTGAGGATTGTGGTCTCAAGCCGGTCTGAGCAGAAAAGTGTGTGAGACTCTTAATTCTAGTTACCTAACCAAAAAATAAAAAAAAAAAAAACAAAAAACAAAACAAAACAGAAATGGAGCCGTGACTTAAGTGGTAGAATGATAGCCTTGAGCAAAAAATCTCAGTGACAACACTCAGGCTCTGAGTTTCAAGCCCCAGGACTGGCAAACATACACACAAAATCTCTGTAAAACACCACAGCCTTTTATTCATAGGTATTATATTTGCAAAACACAGGCATTACAAAGACCAAAAAGGATTAAAAAGGAAGAAAAGAAGGAAAGAGCGAAGGAGAGGAAGAGGAAGAGAGGGAGGAATGAAGGAGGAAAGAAGGAAGGGAGGGAGGAAGGGAGGAAGGAAGGGGAGAGAAGGAAAGAGGGAAGAAGCAACGGAGAGAGGAAAGAAGCAAGGAAAGAAGGAAGCAAGGAAGCAAGGAAGGAAGAGAGGAAGAGGAAAGGAAGGAAGAGAGGAAGGCAATTATTGGGAAGAGATAAAAAAATCAAGTAAATGATATTTATTTAAAAAAAGGATATTCTTAAAAATATTCTACAAAGGAGAATTTAACAAAATATGTTTGCCTCATATGCAAAGAAAGCACATACCTGAGGGTGCCTCTCCCAGCCCCTTTCATTGGATCAGATATCCTCTTCCCACCTCTGCTGACTTAGGCCAGCTGCTTTCAAGCAAAAGAGCTTCAAATAGACCACTCTTACTAGGGCATCAACTATACATTGAAAAAGCACAAAGATCGACACATGTGATCATGCCTGCAAAACTCAGGCAGCCACACAGCTCTGAGGGTGAGTGAGGAACGAACATATTCATAATCCTTTTGCATTATTATGTGACTATCAAAGGCTGTATCTAATAGAGCACACACACACACACACACACACACACATCTTTGTGAAATGATGATATATCTGGAAAGAAGGCAGAGGTGTTGAAATGGCCAAAAGACCAAATAGAGTAAGATAGAGAAAAGCATGCTAAAATTAAACAAAAAACACTTTAGACAAATTAAAATTTTGAAGCCTGGTGCCAAAGGCTCATGCCTTTAATCCTAGCTACTTGGGAAACTCAGATGGGAAGGAATGTGGTTTAAGGCCAAGCTAGACAGAAAAGTTCTCCAGACTCATCAACCCATAACTATAGGACACAGAAAAATCTGTGTCCTCCCAGCAGAGATGGGAACTATCAATAAGAGAATCTGTTGTCGTTGTTGTTTTTGATCTAGGCACACACCTTGAATAAAATAGACACCCTATATGAAAATAATGAGTACAACAATATCTAGAGGTGTGACTCAGAAGCCACCTTCCTAGCAAGTACCAGGTCCTTGGTTCAAAGCCCAGGACTACTGAATATATAACTAAATACATTTGAAGTATGGCTTCTGCTAAATGCGTAGTGTTTCTGCACATTCATAAAGCCATAAAATCATAAAGTGAGGTATAAATAAGTGACTCTGTATCTGAAGAAAGAGCAGGGAGATAATGCCTAATTCTGTAATTGTCTTCTCTCTCTTATCTGGTCTGAAGAAGATTCTTTAAAACTCAAATTGTCTAACTGAGACAATTGTCTAACAGAGACAATTTGAGGAAAGGAAAGGGTATGTTGTCACCCAAATGCCTGTGACAAATACCTTTCTTATAAGGCCATGGCAATGCTGGCAACAGTGGGAAAATTTCACTTAAATCTTACTGTTTGTAGAAATGCCATCTCCCTAGAATTTCTCCCAGTTGAACAATAACAGCCAGACCTCAATCAAATAATTTATATTTTGATTATTTTTCTTTGTCTGTTTATCCAGAACTTTGTAATGCTAGGCAAGTGATCCGGCACCGAACTAAACCTTCAACTGTATGTGGATCTTTTTTTTTTTTTTTTTGGTCACGTGGTTAGAACTCTGGGCCAGGGTGTTGTCCCTCAGTTCTTCAGCTCAAGGCTAGCGCTCTACCACTTGAGTCACAGTGCCACTTCCGGTTTTCTGGTGGTTTATTGGAGATAAGAGTCTCAGGGACTTTCCTGCCTGGGCTGGCTTTGAACCTCAATCCTCAGATCTCAGTCTCCTAAGTATCTAGGATTACAGGCGTGAGCCACTGGAGCCCGGCTTATGTGGATCATTTAACTGCATAAATCAAATCATCTACACATACACACACACACACACACAAATATCTTTACATCTTCATGTGGGAGAAAGGCCAACCTTTTAAAGAAGAGAGCCCCTACTAAGTAACATGTTATGTATTTCAAGGAACTTTGAAGCCATGAGTTTGAAATAAAATAGTACTGATCCCATATTTGACCTCAACAGTTTTTTTTTATGGCAGTCACTCCTGTATGCCTATATAAATTCACTGTATCAGTAGTTTCCATACGGAATTAATTTGTATAAGGTATCCAGGGGAATGCAGATTTCGTATTGGAAACAAGATTAGGTGGAAGCTTTCATGGAGTTCTGTAACTTGTTAAATTCTAATTCTGACTTCTACTGTACTCCAGAGAAATTAGTCTGGGTGACTTCATAAGACTGAACATTGGAAAAATTGCAAAATTGCTAGCACTACTAAACCCACCAGGTCCTGAAAGTTCATTCCTTGTGAGCAAATTAGTATATTAACTCTTTTTGATCACTGATTAGATGAGAGTTGCATACAATCTGGTGTGTGGAATACTGCACTTGCATATTCACCGAGTTAGGAAGAAGAAAGTGTGCCAAGAAAAGGAATAGAGTGTGTGTGTGTGTGTGTGTGTGTGTGTGTATGTGCACGCGTGCGTGCGCACACGTGCATGCGCACATGTGTGTATATATACATGCCAATATCAGGATTGAATCCAAGGCCTGGGCAATGTCCCTTAGCTTTTCTGCTCAAGGCTAGCAATTTACCACTGAGCCACAACTCCAGCTCTAGCATTTTTGGTGGTTAATTGGAGAACTAAGAATCTCAGGGACTTTCCTGCCAAGGCCGGCATCAAACTGTGATCCTCAGGTCTCAGCCTCCTGAGTGGCTAGAATTACAGGCATGAGTCACCAGTGCCTGGTGCAAAGGAGATTCTTGAAATGTATGCAGTGGTTTATCCATGAGTATGGCCCCAAACTTTCAGTAGTTTCCTGGTCTCACTTTATTCCTAATTTAGCAACTTCTCCCTTCCAAAGGAGCAGTAGCATTGCTAAAGTTAAGTTGATATTCTACTGTCAGGAACAGTAAGTGTGTGTGTCCATCGCTTACTAGCTTGGTTCTTTTGAGTAATTCACTTAATTTTGCTCGTTTGTCCAGGGAAGGGAAAATCCAAGAGTAGAAATGTCTTTGTAGGACTGCTGTCTGGATTAATTGAATGCTGTAAGCCATGATTTTTCTTTGTTGCAGTACTTACCACAAAGAAAACTCCAGTGAATTGTAGCTGCCATCTTTTACCCATTAGGGTGTTTCTTTCATAAGGGAACTCATGTCATTTTTAAAGGCTTTACTTTCATGACCAGATCACCACTAGTTGGAGGTCGTAATTAGATCCCAACATACAAATATTGGGGGCATACACTCACTCTGATTATAGCCACTGAAATCAGGAAAAAGTGAATTTGAAACCTTCTTTCCACATAAATGCTTAAGTCACCTAAAGAGCTGATTTAACCTTTATTCTACTTTATCTATATAGGAGTTTGATAAGTTAAGTTATTTCTAACATAAAAAATTAACTCCTGTGACTGTGGTATTATTAAATAACAGTTGGTTTTTTTTTTTCTGGTCCAGTGATACTTAGATTTCTTGTCTTACATAAAGAACTGTGAAAAGTCAAGAAATTATTATTATATTGTTCTTTTTTTTAAAAGGATGTTAAGGTATTATCCTTAGACTTCAAGCACTCAAACATTGAAAATATGTCCTCGTTTGCAATCTTTTTCTTTAGTAGAAAGCCATATTAATGATCTTATTTTTTCCATGTAAAACAGAAAGGAAGTAGAATACACTAAGAAAATGATTTTCCTTGCAGGGAAATGCTTAATTATTGAGAACCATAAATGACAGCCTAAATATTAACTGAGGCAACAAGGCATAAGAAGAGAGGGGCCTGGCTTCTCCATTGCTTGATCTTGCTGGATGCTTTCTTTCAGTGCTTGCCATCATCTGGGAATAGTCCACTATACCTACATGTAAGGCTGCCTAACCATTGATGATGCTTTGCGTTCTCTTCTTTTGGACTCCTTTCCTTCATCTCTTTCTGAGCTTTAAGAAAGGAAGCTTCCAGTCAGACATTTCCTTGTTATCTTTATCCAAATGACCCTAATGGCTCGTGGATAGGCTGAGCTGCTCTGGAGAATAGCCATGTGGCTTTAGGTCAGAAAGTGGGATGTGTGCAAAGCCATCTTTCTATATAGACAAGCTCTCAACTCTGGAGAATAGTTTTTCGTGACATTTTTGGAGTGCTGTGATCTGAACCCTGGTGCTAGGTTGTTCTCCCTTGTGGTACTAATATCTAGATCTTAAAAAAAATTAAATGTGTTAGAGATTTATTTTACCTCCCCCACTTCTGTATGAATATTCAGGCATTTATACATGCATGACCCTACACACTGCATGGCGGCAAGTCCTCTCACCCCAATGATCTCCTCTCACATTCTTCAGTGTTTCCACTTTATTATTTGTCAAAGTGAAATGGAAATTCCATGCTTTCACCGCTGACATTTGGGCAAACTTACGTAAAATGCCAAATTATTTTTTTTTCCACTGGTGGATTAGAGAGTAGCTTCAACCTGTCAAGGAATAAATAGTGCTTTATCCAGTAGGAGGTGGAGAAAAGACCTATTAGTATGCATGATGATGGTGACAGAAAAATGCCCCTGTGGTTTCTTCAACTCCTGTGCACTCTACCTTTACACCGAAAGTTGGTTCACAGTGTCTTCAAAAATATTCCCGGCGGTTTTTGAACAGCATGTTCTCTTTTCTTGCTTTTTATTTTTTTTATTATTGTGAAAATACCGTACAGAGGAGTTACAATTACATGGGCAAGATGAGTACATTTCTTACCAAGCATTGTTGCCTCCTCCTTTGTTTCCCCTTCCTTCACTATATGCTATATTCTTTGGCACGTACTTCACACTGGTGGCATTGCTCATTCATCTCTCAAGGACCCTTTGTGGTGTGGGTAGTGTCTTCTTTCTGGAAGCCTCTGTGAGAGATAGTGTGTATGTGTAGATCAATACAATGGATGTGTGCCTCGTAGTGCCTTCATCATGCTTTACTAGAAAAGATTGCTCAATTAACTGCTTCCCTCACACTCAGTATTATGTCTCCAGCAAGTAGCACAGCCCACATAAGTGCTAAGTTCTCAGTGAGCATCAATCATAGGATGGAGCTTTGCCTAGGAAACGCAAGTAGCCTGTTCACTTGGGGGCCACATCTTCATCTCCAGCAGCATTAGATCTCATGTTCAACTTGGCAAGAAAGGAAGTGTCTGTTATACTTTATATAGTCCACTCCTTTTTTAAAAAAACAAAATTTGTGAGCCACAAATAGAGTATATATTAGAATTAATATCCTTTTTTTTTTTTTTTACTGTCTTGGGGCTTGAACTCAGGACCTGAAGCTTTCATTTGTTGTTGCTTTTTTAACTCAAGGCTGGCTCAATACCATTTGAGCCACACCTATACTTTCCAGCCTTTTTGTTGGTTAATTGGAGATAATCAAGATGTATTGTTTTTAGGAACTGGTAACTCTTTTGTACAACTACTTAAAGCAAGTAAGAGTCTTAAGAACTTTTCTACTCAGGCTAACTT
Organism: Dipodomys spectabilis; assembly: GCF_019054845.1. Taxonomy (NCBI): domain Eukaryota; kingdom Metazoa; phylum Chordata; class Mammalia; order Rodentia; family Heteromyidae; genus Dipodomys; species Dipodomys spectabilis. Next base: position 15,309,248 of record NW_024870834.1, on the reverse strand, counting down.
CGAACCTGGAATATCAGATCTTGAGTAACTAAGATTACAGGGTTGAACACTCAGCAAATTAGTACTTTTTTTTGGTTGGTTGTGGGGCTTGACCATGGGGCACTATCCCTGAGCTTCTTTGTGCTCAAAGCTAGTGCCCTACCACTTGAGCCACAACTCCACTTCCTGTTTTTGAGGGGTTAATTGGAGATCAGAGTCTCATGGGGACTTTTCTGCTGGGCCAGCTTCAAACCATAACCCTCAGATCTCAGCCTCCTCCTGAGAAGCTAGAATTACTGGTGTGAACCCTGAGCACCTGGCAAATTAATACATTTTTAAACACATGGATGCATCTTTGCCTATAGACATAAAATACATTGTTAGTCTTCTGTATTGCATCAATCCCTTGTTTGTAGGCACTTGACCTGTGACAGTGTTTTTAAACCTGCTAAGGAAAAAGGCTAAGCCAAATATTCTAGCACAACCTCTCTGTGTGCTCATCTAATTGCTCTGTTTGATGCGAGGGTCCATATGGTGTCGTCTCAAATGCAGCGATGTGGTATGATTTGCCTCTCTGCCTTTGGGACCCCATCCTCCTCTAAGGGCTGTGACTGCTGCTCTGACTAGTGACTGGAGTCATATAACTTCATGTGATGTGATTAACGAAGCATGCCAAGGGCTGTCTGAATTTTATGAATCAGTGAGTTATCGGACACCCTTGAATGACACTGACTCTTTTTTTTCTCCAAAAAACTTGTTCCTGAGCTGAATTGCTATGATCAGATGGCAGCCAGGGCTGAGTGTTCTCACTCAGAATTAGCATATTTAATCTGACACACATGACCACTGGGCCTCAAGGCCTTGTCTACACTAAATTCTATAAAATAGGATCCAGTTAAGAATGTAGAAAATGCCAGCCACCTTCTTATTGGTCCTATTTGGAAGTGTAATTTCACAAACAACTTCTTAAGCCTGGTCAAGCTGACCCTATCTGGGACCCTTTGTGTTAGAATAAGCAGATTTATTTGTTCTGATAACAAGCATTTCTTCAGTACCCATTGTACATAGTGCCCTCGTATTTGCTAATGTTGAATCAGAACCACTAGAAATTACTGAATGGGCAGGAGAGAGAAATGCTTTGTAGACAGAGACTGCAGCGTGCATAGAACACAACACAGACCAGCCTGCTGTATCTGAAGTCACCAGTAGCCTGACTTTGCTAGAAGTAGACTGGAAAGCTGAGAGATTATTGGAATTCATGCTGTTTTAATAGTATCTATTCACAATTACATTCCATTAATCTCTCTCTGTCTTAGACTGAGAAATCATCTACTTGTGCTTTGTTATATACCTTGTAGCATATTGTATCTGCTGAGGACAAGTCTTCCAATAGATATTTACCAAAACAATGCTGTGAAGTCTCTAACACATCATTATGGGATGTGAACAATGCTGCATTTACTTAAATAAGGCCACAAGGATTTGTGATTTTGTGACAGATAGACTGCCCAATCAGAGAAGTCACTTCAAGTCTATTCACACTTATAATACTAGTTCCTCAGGAAGCTGAGATATGAGAATCACATCTGGCTTGAAGTCAACCCCAGCAGGATAGTTTGTGAGAGTCTCACCTCCATTAACCAGCAAAAAGCTGGAAGTAAAGCTGTAGCTCACGTGCTAGAGCACTACTAGCCTTAAGCAAAAATGCTAAGGGACAATACCCAGACCCTGATTTCAAGCTCCAGTACTACCACACACACACACACACACACACACACACACACACACAGACACACACACACACACACACACACACAGACACACACACACACACACACACACACACACACAGAGTCAGATACTCTTCCGTATTCCTGTAGGTTCCCTCCACCTCAACTTGGTTATCACATCCCCTGCCTTCTTGCTGCCGTATATTAGAGAATGTTATCAATCTGTGCTGTTCTAGATTGCCCTATAGTTAATAAACCTCTCTTACATAGAGAACTGCACTCTCCATATAGAATTACGAGTATTAAGGTCCCCTGCAGGGACATTTGTGCTAGAATCACACTGTAAGGCAACTGTAAAAATAGAGATTCTAGTTTGAGGCCAAAAGAAACACAGCCAGAAAGTCATGAAGGGCATGGAGGAGGAAGGGTTTTATTTTTTTATTTGTAAAAAATAATTCTCATTCTCATGTACTGGGAGCTGAGAAGTGGCATCATTTTGCACTCCAGCTGTGACATTTTAATTTATAAGTTAAGAATGCACTGATCGCCAACTGCAAAAATTGATTTGGTTGTTCATCTGATTCAACCCATGTCAGAGTTTGAAAGTAATTATGATGGTGGGGCTGATAGGCAGGCAATTACATTTTTGTTCTCTCATATTCTAGCTCCTTCTCTCTGTCATTGCCTCTTCACCCCTCCAACCCCCAAGGATGTTCTTCTCAGAAAGGCAGTGTGGGCAGAAACCAAGAGCCATGTCTTTGGAGATGTAGTAGAAAGACTGCTAGGCCACAGGCCATAGGAAACAATAGTATAGCTAATCCTTTGTCTTAATCAATTTCTTGTTAGTCTCCTGTAAGACCTAGCTAGATAAAAGATGCAATGTGGAGCTGGGCACCGGTGGCTCACGCCTGAAATCCTAGCTACTCAAGAGGCTGAGATCTGAGGATCACGGTTCAAAGCCAGCCTGGTCAGGAAAGTCCATGAGACTCTTATCTCCAATTAACCACTATGACTCAAGTGGTAGACACTAGCCTTGAGATGAAGAGCTCAGGGACAGCGCCCAGGCCCATGACCGGCAAAAGAGAGAGAGAAAGAGAGAGTGAGAGATGCAGAGTGTTTTGTCTCCTTGAATGTATAGAATAGGAAAATTCAGGCATTACTAGTCATTGCTTCTGACTTGCATTTCTACCATGTTTGTAGATACAGTGTCTTTCAAAAAAAATTCCTCCACATGAAAATGCAAAGAGTAGCCTAGGGTAAGGAAAGATTTAGGCAAGGTTGAAATCCATATCTGCACCAGGGAGCAGATTTCCTGGGAGATGGTGAACGCCCTTAAAATTACAGTGTCAAAATTTCAACCAAGTATTAGAATGGAGAAAGGAATTTTTGCTAGAAGCAATACCTGGCATAAAAAGCTAAAAATAATATAGAATTTGGAATTTAAGAGTACCTCATAAGACAAAAAAAAATGCTTTTAAGGTAGATCAAGAGGACAATGAATGAACCTGAATTTTCAATCCTCTTTTTTTTATTACTATCTTTGAGATCGTTCACTTGCTTACAAACCCTGAAAAATGCAACCATCTCTCCAATGGACGAACTTGTCTAGTAATGAGTAAAACAAGAATGTTGAGAGTAAGGAGACTACTCAATTTGTTGAGGAAATATTGAAATACTTAAATTACTTGAGTTTTTCCGAGACTGGTTAAGAAAAACTTCCACAGCTTTCACCTCAAGGCTGATGTTATTCAGAATCACATGTCACCCTCCAGGAGACTAGTGGCTTTCTAAGTCTCCATGACTTCTGTCAAAAGTGACAACTTCTCTCAAAAAATACCATGCCCCAAATCCAGGCTTTTTCTATGCATGCTAATTTTGCTGTCATTCTCTCCACTGACTACAGTCCTGAACAAAGACCCTTTCAATAAATGAGTCTCATATGACACCATACGCCGTCATAGAACTGATGTAAGGAAGTGTGGACCATGCTAATAGCCAGAAGCTTCACCACCCCCTGCATGCCTAGAAAACATTTCCGTTTCTGTTTATGTCATTTGGATCCAATAATGGAGAAGCATTTCGCTTTGCTATTTGTTGGCCTCTTATATAAACACGCTTTTCTCCCCCAAATTGTGAGAGAGCCTTAAACTAGCTGTATTTAGACTCTATACACATCTATGAAAGCTATACAGATTTTCAGATTATCTAGTTTAAACAGATGTAATTGTTTTCATTTAATGATAACACTTCGTAAATGTGCCTCCTAGCCAGGTGCTTGTGGCTATAATTCTAGCTTCTCAAGAATGTGATCTGAGGATTGAGGTTTGCAGAAATCCCAGACAAGAAAGTCCATGAGACTCTCATCTCCAATTAATCAGCAAAAAGCTGAAAGTGTAGATGTGGCTCAAGTGGTAGATCATGAACATTGGTTGGAAAAAGCAAGAAAGAGCTAGAGGCCCTGAGTTTAAGCCTGAGTGCTGACACACACACACACACACACACACACACACACACACACACACATGCATTCATACACAACAATTACCACCTTTAGGCCTTAGATTTGTTCTGTTTTTGAAAGCCTTTTCAGTCATTCTTTTATTTTCTTGCCTAATCTCTGAGCACAGCTGAGAGATTAAAAAGAGGACCTAAGAATCCGACACATGGAATCATATCTGTAGCTCAGGTATAGGCTAGCTCTTGGAAATTCAGGCTTATCTTCTGCAAAATAGAAATGATGAATGTCATTTTATCTATCTGTTGAGGATTAAATGGAGTAGATTCATGAATTACTCAGCCCAGCACTTCACACCCATGACATGGTTAACAAATGACAATCAGTTGTTACTGGTTTGTTACTGTGGTTCTTTTAACTACATTTATCCTTTTACACTTTTTTCTGTGTAGGGATTTTATTTCGTATCTGGGTCTTGGGAGCTGTTAGTTTAAAACCATGGAAACTCTAAAGCCGCATTTGCCACCATTACAGCAGATGACTAAATTATCTTTATGAATGTAAAACTTTCTGTTTCATCCTAAGCTATGTGGAGGTTGGGAAACTGTTTCTGCCAAAGACCATTGGGTAGTTAGAACTGTTCTCTGGGCCCTGAAAATTTATCAATGTAGGCAGACAGGCCACAGGAAGCTAGTGAGAAGCATATGAGTCTGTCCTGTCAGGCACTAAATGATTTTGCAGGCCTGATGTGGCCTGTGGACTGGATGCTCTCTACCTTATTCCCTCGCTCCAGTAATTAGAGTCCCCTTTGCAAGCCCATTTATTTGGTATGACAACACGGTGTGTAAGGTATACTCATTTCAACAGTTGAGATTTCTGTAAACATTAAAAATTATCTTTCTTTACCATGTTTTCATTAGGAAGCCCATAATTCTACCTACCTACTCATTTTTAAAAACAAAAAAAAGGTATACTCAAGATTTTGCAGATATCCCTGACTTTGGGGGAAAACCAAACAATTCCCAAACCTTTCTTGAGAAGGAAATGATTATTTCTTGTCTGTTTACAATCAGTTTTGAGACTACCTAAGCTCTCTGCCCTTTAATTTATATGCCAGCTTCAAATTTATATAGATTCATTAACTTAGAAATTATGACCTCCACTCAATAATAGAATTGAGCCCCGTACAATTTCAGCTTTAAATATTTAAAAATTGGGAAGTCCTATCAAATCCATTTTCTAATCAAGTGAAAAGTCTACAATTCTGCTGTATATTATCTACCTTTTGTCTCTTAGAAAACAGTCATTACATCTTTAGGTTCACTAGAATCGTTCAGGATTTTACCTATTGGTCGTTTTAGCACCAAAATGTGGCAATGTGGAAATTGAGCTACATTCATATGATGTTCTATTTCAAAGAAAACCCTGCAGACTATGAAGAGCATTTCTCTCCCTCCCTCCCCCCTCCCTCCTCCCCTCCCCTTTTCTTACCCCCCTTTCTCCCCCTCCACCATCTCCCTCCCTTTCTCCCTCTTCTCTTTTTGCTTGAACTCATTGCCTAGGCACTTTCGCTCAAGGCTGGTGCTCTGCCACTTGTGGCTTTGTCTGAGTAGTTTATTGGAGTTAAGAGTCTCATGGACTTTTCTGCCCTGGCTGACTTCAAGCCACGATCCTCTGATCGCAGCCTCCTGAGTAGTTGGTGTGAGCCACCAGCACCCTGCTGACATATCTCTCTTTAAAATCCAAGCACACTTAAATTCTGGTTCAGAAGGTAATTATATATAGCTAGGTGTCTGCAGCTTATGAGTGTAATCCTAGCTACTCAGGAGGCTGAGAACTAAGGATTGAAGCTGAAATCTTCAAGGGCAGGAAAGTCTGTGAAACTCTTATTTCTAATTAACCACTAAAAGGAAAAAAAAACCAGAAATAGAGGAGTGGTTCAAGAGGTAAAGTGGCAGCCTTGAGTGAAAAAGCTAAGGGATAGTACCCAGACCCTGAATTCAAGCTCCAATACATGAACATAGACACAGACACATAGACACAGACACAGACACAGACACAGACACACACACACACACACACACACACACACACACACACAAAGATATTATATATGAGTTTGCATGAGCGTATATATATCTTATTAAATCCTTAAATATAAGGATATGTCTGCCTTGTTTTAACCTAGTGGTTTTAGGGATTAATGTAGTTTTATTAGGTGCCAAATTAGAGTTATTTATGCTAGTTCTTGACCCTCAGTTACTTTTAACTATCCTTTATTTATTTAATTCATAATTAGTAGAAAAAGTATATACTATAGGTTGTTATATTCAGTGCATTTGAATGACCTAAAACTAAGGAAATAAAAAAATATATTTGGGGCAGAATGGTTTTGAGGTTGCCAAGTTAAGGGTGGTATGGATGGTGGGGGGAGGGAGAAGGATATGGACCCAATGCATCGTAATTTAAATGAGATGCTAAGGAAACAGGAAGGACTCTAGTGAGCTGGCTTATGTCACACATCAAAAGCATCAGCCTTCGGCATCTGCCGCCTCACTCAAACCCCAAGAGGTATACAGGCAAGCGGGATTTGTGTCAAAGTTCTTGGGTCTTCGCTGGGCCCCAGGGTTCCAGTCCACTCAGGTGTCTCATCCTAATATTCTGAAGAGATTAAAAAGAGCCACCTTTCTCCTGACCTAGTTTTCCTTTAGGGTCTAGAGCAGAGACACAGAACTGCAGTAAGGACCGACATTCATTGGCATTGTGTGTGACTCAGGCTACATATCGAGCCCACTGCTGTGGCAGCAGCTTTCCATACAGATTTAATCCCCACCCAACTACTGCCAGCACCACAGCTAATAAGTCTAGTGCTTACACTGCTGATAGCAAAGCCCAAGATCATCTGCTTGTTTTACCGGGGTCGCTCCTCAAAAGGAGCAACTTGTCTACTCACTGGATTGCCTGGGAGGGGGAGGGTGTCCAGACTTCACTGTTCTCTGCTTTGAAGTAGGAAGATTTCTTTTTCAACAGGTGGACAGTCTTGCAGGAGGAGCTCACTGTCTAAGAGCGGATCTGACTCATCCATAATCACTAGTAGATGACAAACTTTGGGCTGTGTCCACAGCCGGGGAACTCTTCTGTTCCTTGAAAGCATTGGACACTAGGTTATAAATGCTGGGAGTTTTTAGTGTCATTAAAGGATGTCTTGTGCATGCTTCACTCCAAAGAAAACTTGCAGAAACTTGAAAAGATTGACAAGTATTTAGAAGAAATGAAATATCCTTCTCTCTCTGGTATTTCAAGAGCCAGATTTATATCTACTAACTGAAAGACGGTATTACTTTCCCCCCCTTAGTGTCATAGAACAAAATTACAAATAGTAGATGGGAGTCAAGACCTGGGTTTATTTCTATCTGAATCACAAATGAGGGTTTGATCTCTGGCTACTCAGGATAGAACTCGGTGTCACATGTAAAGAATATTCTGAGAATCAAATACGTACACAGATTTTTAAATTATGATTATTATTGTCTCATAGAAATTCTTAGAACCATTTTATCCATTAGAGGGAGCTGGTGTATGACTGATGGATGGTGTTCACTTTATGTATGCTTACAGGCACTGAAACCTGTAGGGAATATTAAAAATGAATGAATGACACAGATTTGGTCTGCCATAAGGATTTTCACCATCTCATCTCTCTTACAGCTCTAAAAATTTAAACAATCTATATGCTTGGCTAGAAACCTTTAGATAAGAATTCCATATTCTCAAAAGGGTTGTCAGATGTGTTGAAGAGCTGACCATCAAATATAACTTATACGTGATTACAACACGTAGAGGAGAAAGGAAGTGAGTCAAATTAAACTCCTAAGAGCTCACGTTGGAATATGAGTTTTTTGAGTTTTCCTTAATTGCACATTATGATGCTTGTAAGGTGCCTACCCTGATCCAAAGACATAAAGATTTGGGCCTCATGTTCAAGATAGCATTTGGATTCAGCAGTTTCTCCTTGAAGTGTCCCTTTAAATCTTTGTATCTAGTCCACTGTTTACTCTCTCAGAGACCAGGGAGAGGAGAGCTTTGTCTGCCCAGGCAAGGTCTTTCTGTCCAGCTTTGGAACAAAGGAGATCCTTTCCCACTAGCCTATCTTTCAGCAAAACACCTGCTGTGATAACATAATTGTCTCAAGAGCTTTGCCTTCATGGAAGTGTGTTTATGATGATATGATTTCGGTGTGCAGCCCTTAGCCCTCTGTGAATAGCTTGGCATATGTCTTGTATTCAAATGATACTGAGTACTCAAGTGGGCATTAAGTATCGGTGAGTGATGAAGCTATAGGTCTTTGTTACCCAGCCTTTCAGCTCCCCAACCATTAACTAGGAAGAAATGTTTGACCCAGAGAGTCATTGCTATTATTAAGTCGTTAAGTAAAGAAATTAAAATATCCCAGTTTGCTTTTATTTAAATAAGGCAGATGAGGATTTCTTTTAAAGAATGGAAAATTTAAAAAAAAAAAGGAAGAAGAGAGCTTCTTTGATTGTGGAATCAATCTGCTTTTATGTTCTTGCCTTCCTCCCGACTCTTGAGGTCAAATGGTTGTGTTTATGGGCAAAAAGCTACATTATCAAAGTCCTATTACTTCATTCTCTACAGCCTCACTATTTGACATGCACTAAAAAAAACCAGAAATTGCAAACAGTTTTTTCAACTCCATTAAGAAAGTCCCCAGATTTTCAAAGGAACATATTTTTTAACCTAAATTCTACTGTTTAATAGGTTTTGAGTGATTTTTGTTGGTTTTGTTTTGTGTTGTGTCTACCCATAAGGTGACTTGAACTCAAAGCCTCAAGCTCTCACTTGGCTTTTTCACTTAACAACAGCACTTTGCCCCTTAAGCCACTTTTAGGTTTTCGCTAGTTAATTGGAGATAAGAGTCTCATGGAATTTTTTGCCCAGGCTGGCTTTAAACTGAAATGTTCAGACCTCATTCTCCCAGTAATAGTAGTTAGGATTACAGGCATGAGCTACTGGCTTTGAGTGATTTTTTTAAAGAAGCAATTTTGACTGAAAATATCATTACATTATTTTATTATGTGAAATTATGGTAGTGTCATGTTGTATGCCTATAATTTCCTTTCTTACAGCTGTTTGTGCTGGGTTGGATTTGTTTATGAATCTTCAGACCTTATTTTGTAAGGCAATCTGTGCTCAAACTCCTGTTTTTTCATTTACTCTGTGACCTTTTCCATTTTGCCTCTTCTGTAATCCCTCCACTGTACTTATAACACAAACATAAAACTAGAAATGTGTTGAGAGTCTGGGAAATTAAAGCTTTACATAAACATTGTCTCTGAAGAGAAAATATTCCCCTCCCATTTAATAAAAAGATACGATTGAACCCTCTCTCAACCTTTTTCCTTACCCTCCCTCAAACCTTTCTCCTTCAAATATATTGTCTTACGTAAAAATGGAAGTAGATCTTTGTGTAGCTTTAAAAAAAACTGGAAGCGAAGGTCAAAGAACATTTCTACCCATCAGTAGTTTGGGTAATATTAAATATCCCAGCCCTGGCTCTCACTGACAGGATGTTGTTTCCTGTGTGGATTGTACCCTTCATGTCAGCCCTGGGTTTCCTGTTGTGTTATGGGTGCGAGGGCTTTCTTCTTCCTTCTTTTGGGTAAGGCTTCAATTTGGAAATACAGTGCTGTTCCCATGGGCTTGGGAAAGACTGGAGGAAGCAATTGAGTTGTTAAAAAAATTCTTTTTTGAGTAAGGTTTGAAAGATGCTGAATTTATTTTTGCATGTTGTTGTTTTTTTCCCTCCTTAAGATTGGATATTAGAAGGTTCTTTGGGCTCATTTAAAAAAGAAATATATCCCTGTATCAAACAGGACTGAAGGAGATAGGCCGCACATATTTGAAGTCAAAAGCATCTGATCTCCAAAGAATCAGGAAAAATCTCTTCCCTAGTTGTATTTGTAGGTACTTTTTTGTTGTGTTGCTTTGTTTTTTGTTTGTTTTTTTTTAAGCAGGTGAAGCTCAAATGAGCACAGCATGGCCCAGATGGTATTGAAAGCTGCTGGAGTTTCTTTTATGTAACTTAGGCTCTACAAGTATGTTCCAGCTGAGATTCTATCAGGCCTCCTTATTCTCATGTGTATATCTCATCCACACACACATGCATGCATGCACGCGCACACACACACACACACATGCACCCTGGCACAAGTGTGGACATGGTCATTCCCAAATTCAACACAGCCAGAAAGAACTCTGCAGGGCTGTATTAACTGTCTTTCAGGCTCAACAGTGTATGCAGTTGGAAGACAGAAAAACTCCACAAGATGGGTCGCAGTATCAGCTCCCAAGTCTGTGCTGTGGCCCTGGCCAGTCAGTGTAGGAACCTTCTCAATAAAATTGCTTCTTTATTAACAAAAAGAAAAGAAAAGAAAAGAAAAACTCCACAGGATGAACAGAGGATAGTATTCTTACCTTTAACCTTCTCAGAGGGGCTGTACTTAAGAAGAGACAGAAGCAAAGCATTCTGTTCACCTCTGCGGTGTAGGCACTAATGTTCTCTTTCAGCTGAATATTCCCAGCAGGAAAAATTTGCTTGACAGAACAGATGCTTTAAATACCTAGAACATGCATTTCTTGTAGGATTAGTCAAATATGTTCTAGTCTTTGTATAACAAGATCATTCTACTGGTGTGATAGTAATGTTCATGGAATATGTAGAATCTGATTTATCTCTCCACTTCCCTTTTTCTTTTCCTTTTCTCTTTCCCTTTCCTTTTCCTTTTCCTTTCCCTTTCTCTTTCTCACCTACCTTTCTGTCTGTCTGTCTACCTAATATGTCATCATCATCATCATCATCATCATCATCATCATTTCATCATCTTTCAGTTTTACATTCTACTACTCAATGTCTTTACAGTATATCTGATGTTCCAGCAAAACCAAATTCATCTTTACTTTCCTTCCTTTCTACTGTTGTATTTCCATGTGTTAACTAGAACCACCTACTTAGACAGTCTGTTTCCATCTCTGTCTGCTAATATCCTATTCATTTGTCAAAGCCAAAAGCCTAAGATGGTCATCTTCACGAGGTCTCCCCTCAACATCTCAAAGCATGAGATGAAGTTACTGCTCTTTTCACTGAGCATGTTTTTAAAGATATTTTTGTCACTGTTACTTAAGGATTTTTTTTTTTACTCCAGATACTTACCCAGTTAATTTAAAACTTCTCAAGACTGGGTCACTGCAGTCTTCTAAATTTCTGAGCTAATGCTTAGAAAAGAACTGTTGGATGAGTAAGTGAATGGTGAGTCACTGCCCTTGGCACAGCTGGGGAAATCCTTTGAGACTCTGGAACAGAACCTTCCTCAACACCAGGGGCTTTGTTCCTAGATGAATCGCACGGACCACCCTTGCCTCATTATCTGATACATACTCTGCTTGAATCATAAAAGTATTAAAAAAAAACACTTTGATATCAGTTAGTAGATAATACAATGCTTCATGATCCCTGGGGACCCAGTTCTTGCAGGCCACCTGCAAGAAATCCTCCCTATAGGATTCCCTTCTGTCTTCATCACAAAGTGCACTGAGGCCTTGAATAGCTGAAGCTTCCATGATCCAATAACAGTGCTGTAACCACTGTCCATTCTGATGAGTAAGTTCCCCTGCTACCCTGGCTATTAGAAACCAACTACTATTCTTTATGTTACCTCTACCAATATCATCGTTACAACCAGTGAAATACCCACAGAAGACAGGGAAGACCATGGGCCATTTATAGCCTATTTACATGTAGACAGTATATCCACTATGTCCTTCAGAGAAGGAGCTTGTACTCTAAATTAATACTGAGGGTCTTTAAGCATCTACCTAACTTAGCTATAATACACACACACACACACACACACACACACACACACACACACACACACACACACACACACACATATATTTCTATAATATAAATAGAGCTAGAAATGCCTTATTTTCCCTAAAGGGGCATCTAGGGAATGAGATTTCATTTGGACCTATGTGTGCCAAGCAATTAGAAGCATATTAAAACCATTTTATGTACGAGCATTTATTACCTCTGCCCATAGGATATTGCCTATGTGGGAAATTAAAGGCCCAATCCAATGTGTTCTTGGGTGTTCAGCCTATGAAGCTCTTTAAAACTTAAAGTCTATTTACTCTGCATTTATTCTGTGTTTAGAGACTACCTGGCTTGTTAATGTGTGCTCTACAACTAACGGCATTTAAATGTTACCCCCTCCATGCATTAATGTGTGCATCACAGGGAAGAAGAGCGAGGGATGATAAACTGTGTTAACTGCACCATGTTCAAGTAAGATTTATCTAAGAACGAACGGTCTAGTGCATTAATGCAAATATTAAGAGACAGATATTTATCTTAATGGACTGTGAGGTACTTACAAACAGTATAATTGCTAGAGTCATTTTACTGGGCATTAATCCAGGGTGATTACACTTTCTCTTACTTTCTTTTATATAAGAGATTCCATTTAAGGGTGTAAGTACAGCTAGACAAGTGTGGCCCAGGAATCGAAGGCTCCTCCTGCACTCTGTTTGCAATGATTAGAATGATTGTTGGCACTTACTAGATTTTTGCAAGACTATTTAAATATTTAACAGTCCCAATCTCAAGATTACTACACAATACTAGATTTACACTAAGCCTGTAGTCTTACAAATAAAGATTTGGTTTTCTAATGCACAGTTGTAGAATAGGAGTATAAATTGCTTGTGGACTAATGAGGCATATTCTATCTTGAAAGCAAACATGCTCTTCCGAAGAAATCTTTGGCTCCTTATTCTAACTGTTATCTCATTTCTATTGGATAAAAAATATATATTTATAGGGGCACAAGGATGTGTGTTTGATGCATGCATATAATGTAGAATTATCAAACTGGGCTGTTTACCTATTCATCATTTCAAATATTTATAATTATTGGTAGCAAAGACACTTAAAATTTAGTCTTTTAACCCTTGAAATAAAACCTCCACTTTTCCAAGTCACCTCTTCCATATTTGAGAAGTCACTAGTCTACTATCTAAGCCTCTGATGTTTTCTGAGTTCCCATCTAAGTGAGATCCTGCACTGTCTTTCTGTGCCTGGCTTATTTCACTGTTCATAACATGCTCACGGTCCATCCATATTGTTAATAATAGAATTGCCTACATTTTAAAGACTGAAAAATGCTCCATCGTGAGTATATAACATCTTTTTTAAATCTATTCACCTAGGGATGACAAGCCCCTATTCCTGACAAACAGCTTTTGAAGTTGTTTCTGTGTCCCTCATACTTCTAAAGGTAGTGTTGCTAGAACTAAAAAGGTGGGGGAAAAGAAAGGAGGAGGCAACAATGCTGGATAAGAAATGTACTGATTACCTTGTTCATGTAACCCCTTTATACAGTATTTTCACAATAAAAAAACTTAATTAAAAATTATTCAACAAGCATGGGAAATGCTGCTCCTCTTTCATCTGTGCAGTTCTAACCTTTAACATGAAGTGTGTCTTCACCAATTCTGTTTTATTGATAGTTAGTTGGAGCTTGGAGTCTCATTGACTTTTCTGTCCTTTGAACTGTGATCCACTGGGCCTCAGTCTCCTGAGAGCTGGATTATAGTCAGGAGTCACCAGTGACTCTCAAAAGCACCGTTTCTATCTTGGCCATCCTTTCTTGAGATTGCTCAAAAGAATGAGGTTAACAGTCAAAATATCTCAAAAGCCAGCCATGGAGGCAACCAGGGAAGTAGACATAAAAAAATAAAGTATCAAGCCAGGTGCCAGTGGCTCACACCTGTAATCCTAGCTACTCAGGAGGCTGAGATCTGAGGATCACGGTTCAAAGCCAGCCTGGGCAGGAAAGTCCATGAGACTCTTAAATTCAATAAACCACCAGAAAACCAGAAGTGGCACAAGTAGTGGAATGCTAGCCTTGAGCTGAAGAACTGATGGACAATGCTCAGGCCCAGAGTTCAAGTCCCATGACTGACAAAAAACTTCAAAAAAATAAAAAAATAAAGCGTCAAGGTAGAATGAGGTTGTAGGACTTGGAGCCTGCAGGTGTGATGGGCAGCAGGGGGGTTCACAGGTGACCCTGAAGGTTTGGGGTTGTGTCTAGAGAATGATGACACCATAGAGAGAGCCAGACCTAGCTACAGGGGGAAAGGGTCTGTCCAATCCAGGCTAGGCTGAGTGTAGATGCTTAAAAGATGTTTAATTTTAATCGAGGATGTTCTGCCTTAATAAAGTCAAAATGTTTCTCCCTACCTACTCAATTCCAAAATAATTCTTCCTTATCCCAAATCCTCTAATCCACCCAGAATTAGCGCACCGCTGAGCACTGTAATCACTGTGTTGTTTTTCTCATGAGGATGACATCTAAGCCCTACTCCGAGCTACTAGTAAAATGTCAAATAGGTACCAGCATTAGAGGCCACTCATCTGGGGCTGGCATCTTCTTGGCTTTCTGTTTCTCTCTTTGTATTGCTCTATCCAGAATGATTGACTTCATCATCTGGTAATAGGAAACCTAACTCAGTAGGACTGAAGAGAGAATGTATTTTTTTATTTAATTAAGACTTCTATGCAGTCAAGAATTCATAGTATGTATATAACACAAAATGAAGAAACATAAGAAGAGGAGTGAGTGGAGGAGGGGTGAGAATGTGGAAGGAGGTGGCCACTGATCTAGATGCATCGTGTTCATAAACTGCTTTGTTAAATAATGTTTCCTTTGTACAACTACTTTAACATAACAAAAACAAAAGGACTTCTGGCCTGGAAAGTAGAAGATTGATGAGTCTCATATTGTGTCACATTTCGTAATACCAGAGTCACTTCTCAGTGCCTTGTTTTTGGCTTATATCTTCTAATTGCCACCTATTGGTCCCCATCAGACAGCCAGTATAGCACTAGGCCCCCCCCCCACCTAAGAGATGTGCCAGAAGGGAGAAAGAAAAACAGCTAGATCACCCAAGCCCTTCTCTTTTATCAAGATTAGAACAAGCACAATTCCCATAGCCTCTAACAGACAATCTTGTTCATCTCTGTACAAATCTGTGCCATGTGTTCACTTCAAGTTGCAAGAGAGACTTGCTTAGTCTTGTTTTATTACCAGCCCTAGAAAGGGGAAAATTGGAATGGTTATTCCAGTGGCTCTAACAGTTGCCTTCCCTGCTCTACTGTAAGCCATTGGAAGGCTGGCACTGCGTACCATAGGCCCAATTTATGTCCATGTTATACTATACCCTTCTTATACCTTATGCTATAATGAACATAAGTGAAAGTGTTTGAGAAGCTATCCATGGTCTAAGCAACTTGTTTGGGGTTTGGCCTTTCTGATTAACCGTTAGCGCTTAGGAGGCTTTTTCAACACTTCTCCGAAAAAAAGTCACTAAAGGAAAACACTAGATGTTGGGAGGAAATCTATGCTGCTTTAAAAATAGAATAAGGCTTAAAGTACCTTCTTCAGTAATGAAGGCATGAAAAGAAGCTTCTTAAATTATGAATGTGGCTCCTCTGGTTTATTGCCCAGTAATCCTGTTTTATTGATTTCTGTTTATTTCCAATCACTTAGAAGGAGAGAATGGGTTGTTTAGAAATCTTGATCCCTAAAAGATTGCCATTAAAGCTACTTTGCTGTATTTAGTTGTTTATTTTTTGCTCAATGTGATTGAATCAATATATAAATATGTGTGTATATACAAATAAAAACACAATTTCCTTTGCTCTCTAGAAAACTAGGGGAAAATACACACACATTCACACACATATACACACATGCACACACACACACACACACACACACACACACACACACACACACACACACAGCTAAGTAAGTAAAGATGTTCAGATAAAAGTAAGGCCCAGCAAATAACATATTGATTTCTTTCAAAGAAGCAGAAGGTAAATTAAAAGTATTCTCTGCCATCACTTAAAAAAAATGACAATGATTTTGCAGAGTTAGAACTCATTGATTTTCCTTCCTAACACGGCGGCACGGAAAGATAGCCTCTAATACCCAGAATCATCCACATGTGGAATTCTCCAGCCATTGCTAGAGAAGTTCCTCTGTGGGCTTGGCTCTCCATTCTGAGAATTCCATCCATCATATTACCTTTGCAGATAAAGGCCACTGCAGATTTTTCAGGCAATTATTTAATCATCAGATGAGTTTAAACTGGTGGTGTTGAAATTCAGAAGAGTTGGAATGAAGTCAAAACGTGTAAGAACTGTGACTTTATTCTGTAATGTTTTCTACAAGGTTACTGAGCAGTCATTGTGCAGATAGGCAGGAGTGTAAGACTTGGGGCATGGTGTTGTAAGCTCTGTAGCAGTACAGAATGTGGTGCTGTTTCTTCCTGAGTAACTGAGAGAAATAGAAGCTAGTTCCAACCCATAGTCATGAGTCTGGCAGTAAAGCCCAGGGACCCAGCTCCAGGAGCGTGAACTATTCATCACAATTTGAGTTTTTGAAAACCATGCCACACTCTTTTGGCCTGTTCAGACACAGTTTGTAGATCTGATCTCAATGGTGCCTATGTAATTTGTGAAAACCAGAACACAGGAAAACTACATGTCCCTTGATAAAGAAAAAAAAGGAAAAAGGAAACAATGTCTAAATGCACTGTTCTTATTCTTCCTTCCACTTTCTCTTTTTTTAAAAAAACTTGTTATGTTAGATCAAATTGATATTTAATGCCATTTTATGGAATGAAAAAATTCAGTAATTTCAGCACTTAGACAGTTATTTTCACTTTGTTCAATGCTAGTTTTAACGGCACTTGATTCAAGCATAAAATCACCAAAACATATCCTTGTCTTCCCTGTACTATAGAGTAACAAACAGTATGGAATAATGAACAACCTTTTACAAAAAGAAAAAAAAACAACCCTTGATGCTGTCCTTGGTAGAAACTTCTTTAGGGTTTTATGGTATCTATATAATATCTATTGTCTGGTATCTATGTTAGTCCTTCTGGATTATATTAACATTTTCCTTTGGTTATTCTCCTTTAAAAATAGATGTTTGTTGTAATAACAATGGAATAAAGAGCTCACTTTTACAAGGAAATCTTACCACGCCTACACACACAGACACAGATGCAGACACAGACACAGAGACACAGACACATACACACACACATGCACGCACACACACACACGCACGCACACACATACACACACACACAAAGGTTGAAAAGAAGGTAAGAAAAGTATGTCAGGGTTTTGGCACTTCAGTTAGATTTTTTAGCATCAGTTTACAATGCTAGAGATTTGAGGTACAAAAAATAGGGCTAGAGGGTTTGTCTCAAGTGGTATAAGACATAAAGCTCTGAGTTCAACCCCCTGTATCAAGAGTGGGGTGGGGAAACACCAGAACAGAATTTACAGTGGAAATACAGACAAATTTATGTGTACCAATAAGAAAAATAGCCATCACCCATCAGCTTTATGTGTACTTAACTAATAGGCACCTGATCTAGATTCCTAGAGATGGCATGAGCTAGTGGGTGGTTTTAGTTTATTTTATACATTTTTTTTCTGTCTCCTAAATAATACGTAATTTCTCCAGGCCAAGAAATAAATTGAAAGGATTTAGAGGGATTTGCTTATCAGTGGAACACCACGTAGCAATACATTCCTCCTGCTTTTGGGAAGGTACATTGAAGTTTGGTTAATCTCCTGTGGTTCAATACTCCTCTTTGCTCTGTCAGGCTGCCTTGAACAACAGATAGATTAATCCCCTTTCCACTCACTCTCTCTTTTTCCTCCCTCCCCACTCTCTTGATCTACCTTTTCCTTTTTTGAACAGATGGAAGAAAAATCTTAAAAGTGGAAAGAACAGCAAACAAAATATGGCAGTACATTTAGTAATATCATCATTGCAGACCTCAAGGATGGAAATAAAGGACCACAGGCCTTATCAAAGAATATGACTACGCATAGCTTAGTTTTAGTTTAGTTTAGTTTACTGTTAATTAAATCTTGAGTCTACAAAGGGATTTCCTTAAAAGCTAATTCATTAGCAGAAGTTATTATACATCATGTCATTCTTTAGCCTGGGCCAGTATAAGCATTGTCAGGGGAAAAATAGAGAAAAGATGATAAATAGAATCTTTAGGGAAATAGAAGATACCATGCACTTGGATTCCCAAATGATCTGTTGCTTTTAATGGCCATAGGTCAATAATATATCTTTGTTATAGTAGTTACCCTACATTATTGTTTTAAAGATTAGTAAGAACTAATGGTCTTGAAAAAAAATCAATTAAAAAATTCGTCCTGGCTTAAAAACCCAATACTTTGTAAGTTCCATGAAGACAAGTGCCCCATGCCACAGAGTAATTGACACATCAAAGGCAACTAATGAATACCTGCAGAGGAAATGAACGAGTAATGTGAGCACAAATATAATTAGATATCCAAAAAAAGGTTTTATTTTAAATTCAGATTTCTCAGAAAACTCTGTAGCAGCAAACTAGTTTTTATTTAAACTGAATGTAATATCTTTAAAAAGCCTTCGTAGTTCATAAGAATCTGAACCAAGTAAGACAAACATCTCCACTCCTCATGTATTGCTTGCACATTATTCTCTATAGGAGTGAGTAGAGAGGAAAGAAAAGAGAATGATACCTTGAAAATCCACATGAAGACACTGCTATCTCAGAGGGTATTGGCATTTAGACATTGAGACTCAGAAAGGTAGATGCAAGAACTAGTACTATACCCAGACTAGAACTTTATTCATCTGGTCATGTAGGACCTTCCCTCATTCTGTGTCTTCATGTTCGATACTTGAGCCAGATAAAACTATATTTTTAGAGGACATGTCTAGTCACATTAAAGTGGACACATAGACATTATATTTACACAAGCTTACTGTGTTCTGAGCCTCTTTCTGTACTGGGTTTGAGTGGGTGACATGGAAATAGAAGACAAGTGATGATGATTTCTAATGAACTTGTGAAGCTCTAGTATACTTTCCTTTTAAAATCTCATTTGATGCACATGTGAATGTGTGTGTGTGTGTATGTGTGTGTAATACTGACCAAATATACAAATCTATGGCAACAATTTAGTAAATAAAATCTTAGTAAATTTAGTCAGATGGCCAGACTTTTAAAATCCTACTTGAGTGTCAGTGACTCATACCTGTAATCCTAGCTGCACAAGTGAGAGAGATCTGAGGAGTGAGGTTCAAAGACAGCTTGGTCAACAAAGTCCACGAGACTCTTATCTCTAATTAACTATCAAAAACCTGTAAGTGCAGCTATGGCTTAAGTTGCAGAAGCCTAGCCTTGAGCACAAAAGTTTAAGGACAGCACCCAGACTTTGGGTTTAAGCCCTAGGATGGTCACACATCTACACAAAAATCTTACTTGAGATTATAGGGAGGCTCTTGGTAACTGAAAACATGTTTTCAATATCCTCCCCCCCGATCTATTATTTAAATGGACACATCCTTTGTTTGATGGAACTCTCCCTCTTATGAGATACTGAAAGTACCAACTCCACCCCCATCTCTGAATTGAAGTGTAGAGGGGAAGGATCTAGAACACCTGAGCATTTAGAGGAATTTAATTCTTTTTAGCATGGAGCAGCTGTGAAGATATATAGCTGTTTTTGATGGAACTTCAGAATATTTATGGGCCTTTCTCTTTTCCTTCTTCCCTGGAAGAAAGAGGACCATCATTCTTGAGTGTGTTATTTATAATTTCATAAAGCTGTTCTGTGGCAAGACTTAAATTTTATCTCACACTTAATCTCAGTCAAATAAGCATGCTCCCAAAGAACTGGGTAGAGAAGAAAAAATGATTATATCCCAAATCATTACCCAGTGCCAGCATAAGATAAAGGGCTAAGGATTGGAATTTAAAGTCACAAAAAGCAATTGGGCAGTCATGGCAAAAAATGTCTTGAATAGTTCCAATCATGGTGATAGTCACTTTTCTCAATACCAAATAATGAATAATGATAAAGAATATTGTGGAACCATCTCCCTACCAGGATGAGGTAGAGCTTTCAGAATGAACAATTAGAAGCAGAGGATTATAGAAACAATAACTCACTGGAGGAAAATGAGCAGTCAGGTTTGTGAAATTGAAAGACCCGGAAGGTAAATAGACCTATAAATTTACCTGGGTGGACAGAATTTTGAGCTTTCTTCACCACCAGTTTTATTTTATGGTGATTTCAGTAAGCACTGTTAGGTGGAAAGCAAAAAGAATATAAATGCAATTTAAAAAAAAAACTTCCTGGAAAGGAATAAAGAGGGTACTTGCCACACAGATATTTTATTGAAAGTTATTATAATGCCTATCTTTAGTTTTATAAGACTTAATACAGATCTAAGTAATTACAACCTGTGGATTTAAGTACATAAAATACGCATTTTAAAATAGAAAAATTATTATTTTTAAGATAGGTCTTTGCAGGAGGATTTTCTGTGCCTATTGAGAAAGCAAAGTGAGCTGTTTAAAATCTGCACTGAGACCCATTGTCATTCCAAGGATCTCAATGCAACCAGTGTCAGCTTTCTAAGGGATGTGACAAATGGTATTGGTGACTTGGAGGGAAGAAAAGAAGGACCGAAGTCTGATTGGGCAGGATAATAAGTTTATGCTTATTAGTCAAGTTTTCCAGAATAAGATGATAATTCAAGTTGCTGTCATACTATCTTTCCAGCACATCTCATCACTCCAATCATCCAATACTTCTTGTAGATCTGCAAATAAACCGATCTATTTCATACTGCTGACTCTGCAAATGCTGTTTATTTTTACCAGAACTACATTTGTCCTTCTCTAGCCTTCAGACCTGGCTCTCTCCTGCTTCAATCCTACCTATTCCTGTAGGGCTCATTTTTCACCTCTTTTTTGCCTAGGAGATAACTCTACTGTCTGGCTACTTGCTCCCTTGGCATCTTAGGCGTATCCTTGTTGTCACATTCAGTTTACTGCCATGTTGATTTGGTTAGCGGGCTGTCTCAGCAGAGACTGGATTCTCAGAGAAGAGAGACGCTCTATCCATCTCTCTGTCCTTCATCAGTGCTAAGATGCTTCACATGGGTGTGCAATAAAAAGTTAACATCATAAATGAATAAATAAACAAATGAATGAGTAAATGGTGAAGGAATGAACGAAGGATGTATCTTGATGACTTAGTCCTACACTGTCCTACCTCACAATCTAGTCACTAACTAAACAATTCAGTTTGTAGGTGATCCTAGATCTTTTTTGCTTCCTTAAATAACTTACAACAATATTGGTATTTAAAAGGTATAGAATTTGCAAATGGATTTATACAAACACTTTAAGCTTAGTCATTGGGAATTATGAAAGCTTTTGATGGCCATTGTAGAGGGAAAAATATAGCAAATTTGACATGGATGGAAACGATGTGGATATTCCAACAAAGCTATATAGATAGGAAATACTCCTAGAGAAATATTGACGCCTGAGAGAACATTTGTAGTGTTGATCCCATTGGTTCTTGTGAGTTCTAAAAGAATTAGTATGTGTTAACTGTTTAATGCAAAGCCTGGATAAAGTATGTAGTAATAGGAGGAGGCTACAATGCTTGATAAGAAATGTACTCATTATCTTGCCCATGTAATTGTAACCCCTCTGTACAGTATTTTTACAATAAAAAAAAACGCATGCAGTAAATATGAATAGTAGAGAAAGTTCCATTACCCATTTTTTTCTCAGCAGTTCTAACTAAACTTCTCAGAAACTAAACTGGATATGATTATGGGAAAATGTGTGTGTGTGTGTGTGTGTGTGAGAGAGAGAGAGACAGACAGACAGACAGACGGACAGACAGACAGAGATTAATATTACCCTCCCTTTTCTTTAACAACATGATTCAACAGTTCTGTTCAATTCATAACAATTCTGATTGGAATCTCTATCTGCATCAGAAAAGCATGCCCCACTGACCGTGGAATCAGAGAAGTATACCTTGTCTTTCAAGGTCTAGCACTAGACTCTAAAATTGTGTCTGAAAGAGGACACAGCCTTGGGTTTTCTGATAGCAATTTTGAGTTACATGGCCATTATTTCAGAATATAATCATTAGCTGTACCTCCCAGCCTCCCCCACCCCCCAAAAAAACGTGGCTTGTAAATTGTTTTCTAGGGGTCAAAGACAGAAGTAATGTTTGTTTGTTTTTTAAAATTCTCTATATAGTAACCGTCTTAACACCAATTCTTTTTGTAAATTGCAATTTAATGCTGCTGGTTTTCCAAAGCTACCCAGCCCTAGCCAATATTGGATGCCAGGTTCTCTTAGAACACATTGCCTTGTGTTGGGCAGTGAGTGGCTGTGATCTTTGTAATTGCTTTGGGAGTTTGTGTTGGCTGTGACTTTAAGCAATGATGAATTTGGTTGGAGGGGCAGAAGCATCTCTACGGCTAGATTTAGCATCATTGGAAACAGTGACTTTTTGAAGCTCTTTACGTGTGTATTTTTCTTTATCCCTCTACAAAAAAAATGATGTGGGTACAATAAAATGTAGGTAATGAATTATCAGCAATGAACAGTTCTACTAGGGGCTAAAGGTAGAGTGCATACTGACCCTAATTTAATAAATTAGGAGTGATTGATGGCTTGATCGCCTGGCTGAATACGTTAGTTGTCTAGTGAAATAACTCTTCCCCACTCACATCCTCTATCCTCACTCCCGCTCTGTCAGCTGAAGACCTGAGATGTCAGGTGTGCTCTATGTGGTCGAGGCTGCTCTTACACACACATAGCTATACAGCTAGCCATTAACATTCTTTGAGTCTAAGCTCCAATATGGGAGCTCTTGGTAACACTGGGTTCGGGTGCATGTTGTAGTCATACAATTTCATACAGATTAGCAATTCTTGCAGAAGGGCAGAGCTCAGAAAGTTTACGAGCAGGTATATGGAGTCTGCAGAAGCTGGTTAGGATCCAATTTAGGAGAGATAGAACTAAAGATAGAGATGGAATAGGATAGTGCCAGCAGCATTGAAGACAGTATCATCAAATTACAAGAGGGAGAAACTTATGTTAAGGGGAAGAGCCTGGAAAACAGTTATCATTTCTTTGGACTCATAAAAATAAAGCTTTCTCTCCTAGAATTGAGTCTGGTTCTGCTAACATAATGTGAATCTGTATTTTGGTTGCTATTGGGGTTTTACATTGTATTCATTTGTTCAATTGACTCTCCTTCACTGATCTTGGCTTGCTGGCTCAGCTGGCAATCTACTACTGGAACCTTGTCTCCAGGCATGCATTTTGCTGGGTATTTGGGAGATAGAATCTAGTGAGCTTTTCTACCTGAACTGTCTCTGAACCATAATCCTACAGATCTCAGCCTCCTAAGTAGTTAGGGTTTACAAGTGTGAATTACTGATGCTGGCTTTCAATGGCCTTTTTAAATATTATTATCTGGCCTTTAGTTCTTGAAAGAAGCTCGTGGAATTTTATTAAGACTCGGGATTTCACTCAGCACTAGACCCCCAATACTCTGCACAGACCGTTTCGTAAGGCCCTGATACTCAGGTCACTAAGAATTTCTAAGTGAATATCAAACATGAGCATATTCTCAATTCTTTTACATAATGAAACCCTGATGAAATTTCTCAATTTTTTTTCCTAATTAACTTTTTCCATAAAGTTTTAATGCCAAATATATTCACTTATGCAACCTTGATCTTTTAGAGGGTCACAGATCATTGTGATAGGGAAGATTCTCCCTCACCCCAGCCCAAGCCATTTCACTCTGCCTTGGAGGAATCTGCTCTCTCAACAAAGCATAGGCTTTACAATGCTCAAACAATGACTGTGGCCCTTCTAAAATGGCACGTGCCCCACAATTGTCCTCTCCATCAGTGCCACTTACATTGATTCCCTTCCCATCTCTATTCCTCAAGTAATGGGAATTGGGCCTGTTAAAGGTCCCCTTGCAGCAATAAATGCCAAAGGAATGTTCTTCATTTCTCTGGAACAACCAATGACACCTCAGGGTACAGCAACTCCAACCAGTTTCAGCTTCTGTATCTGAAGTACATAATTCAGTAGTGTCTAATTGAAAGAAAAAAGCATTTGTTCAGATTGTTTTCTCTACTAACTTGAAGGAGGAAGAGGATATTATGAAATAACTCCCTATCATCTATGGAATAGAGATCAATAATGTGGTCTAAAGCACCCATCACCAACATGACCTGATATTGGTTTTCTATGATGGGTCTAATAGTCCTTCACATGGCACATCTAATTAAAAGAGGATGTTTCTGGAAACACTTGGCATATAAGGTGACATATATGTTCATCTCCTAGAGCTTCATAATAAAGTATAATAGACTGGGTAACTAAGGCAACAGAAAATTCATTTCCTTACAATTGTGGAATCTGGAATTCTGAAATCAAAGCATCTGCAGAGATGGCTTCTTGTGTTGCTTCTCACTTCGGTTTATGCATGACCAACTTTTCTTCTGCTATGATATGTCTTAATCTCCTTAAAAGAAATGAGTAGTGCCAGTTTTATTGGGTAGGAGAAAAGTCCATTCTAATGATTTTATCTTAGTTACCTCATTAATTACCTGTGTCCAAAGGCAATCACATTCTAATATAGGAGGAGTTTAGCTTTCAGCATATAAATGGGAGGCACATGTCTGATACCAGTGGCTAATAGATGTGATCTTAGCTACTCAGATCTTAGCTCCTCAGATTTGAGGACTGAGATTAGAAGTCAACCTAGACAGACAAATCTGTAGGACTCATTTCCAGCAGCAAAGATCTAGAAGTAGAGCTTGAGCTAACCAGAACTGTGAAGCCCAGAGTTCAAACCTTAATACTAACACACACACACACACACACACACACACACACACACACACACACTATAATTGGGGATGGGAATAATTCTGCCCATAGTGGCATATGAGACAAGGTGTAAAGAAGAACATAGGGGTCATAGATAAAGATATTACCAAAGATGCATCTGTTAAATCTCTTCTATGTTTCTCACTAGCTTTGTGTCCTTTAAAAACTCAGGTGATTTCCCATTTAGGCATGTTTAAATGTATGATACTAACCCCAAGAATACTAAACCAAGAATGGTTTGAGAATTATGTCTAATTAAAAAGCAACTAATAGGCATATATGTGTGTGTGTGTGTGTGTATATATATATATATATATATATATATATGTCAATCACAGCAACTGACTGTTCAATAGATGAAGTCTATTTCTTTGTGACATTTTTCATCTTGAAGATGGATCCAAGCTCCATTACATTGGGAATAAGAAGATCCGCAAGTTAGTTAATATTACTAAGGTTAAGCAGGGGAAAGAAATGAATATTTATTAAGCAACTGCCGCTACCGAGCACTCAAACATGTAGAATGCCAAAAGGTTTTTTTTGTTTGTTTTTGCAGATATTCTTGTAGATCATTAATTAACCATTCATTCAACAATATTCATCATGCATAAAACATGTACCAGCAACGATACATCTCAGTCTTCTGTGATCATTAAAGCTGACCTACTATGTAAGAAGGACTTTTGTTACTGTCAATACTCACAGTCCTCTGTGTATTTTCTAAGATTCCTGAAGTGGTACGGTTTCTGTGTGACTCAAAAAAAAACAAGAAACCAAGTTGAACTAGTACAATTGCAATGGAAATTTGTGTTTTTTCTGCTGTCTTCAGGAAGAGCCTTATACCTGTGTCTGGAAACTGTCATAGGCTATCACTCTGCTGGTCCCGTTACTAATTCAGCTAATTGCAGCAATTAAGGAAAAGAATCACCACTAGTGAGAGAAGCCATTATGCTTGGATGAACAGACTGCATTCCTCAGTGTTCACTCATTATGCCCACCACTTATAGATGCACAGGCACCCAATCATGCACTGGAGACCACACACCATATGCACTGGAATTCTCCCCAAATCACAGAGCATTCTGTGTTTGCCTAATTCTTCTATCGCCCACTTTGCAATAGCCCTTCTCCTGCCCTTCTGATTCTCAAGCATGAAACAAGCATCAGGCACAGAATGGGAATTCTTAGGGATGGGTGGGACCAGCGTGAGTTTCCTGAAACCTCTTTGGTCCCTCAGCATCAAAGAACCATGCAGACTGGCTCAACTGGTGTGAACAGACCTCAGTAATGTAATGGTGAAAGGCAAGGTAAAGTGACATGACTCTGATGTTGCTGTACATTGATTTACTTATCTTCTTTCTTTGTTTTTCTCCCTCCCATCCCCCACCCACCATGTCATTTTCCCTTGACATGAGCAGCCAACATCAGATGACCTTGTTTCATCTGCTGAATGTTCAAGTGATGATGAAGATTTCGTTGAATGTGAGCCGAGTACAGGTAGGTCAGGTCAGTCTTGTTTTGCTTGCTTTCTATTTTCATTTGCAAAAGACAATACATACATATATGTGACTATACATGTGCTTTATATATATTATAATGTGTTAAATGTGTGTATTTCCTATATCTATATATGTCAAAACATACATATATAAATATTAATTTATAAACAAAGCATCAAATCCCATGGAAGGAGCAATAAGTTCCCAGGGAAACTGAAACTCCCCTGATAGTTAAAGAAATAAATCCATGGAATTGAACCCAACTTTGAGCAACCAGATCTCCAGTCTAAATACCGCCAATGGGCAGTGGCCAGTAGAAATTCTCAAAATTCATTGCTGACCAGGGCATGAGAAGCCTGTATTGGAATGAGATCAGAAAAGCATGGAGCCATAAGATTGGTATATATCACCCAAACCTCACAAATCATTCTGAGCTTAAGTGTCAGAACTAAGTTTAAAAAAAAGCCAATTTTTTTTCCATGGGATTTCAACAGCAGTTAACATGGTATCCTATTTGTGCTAATTTTGTTCACTGTATGTCTAGAGAAGTTGAAGCACTGTAGTAAATGCAGAATTAGTACTGAGTCATGCCATGTCTACCGCTGTGATGCTTCAAAATGTATCCACCGTGCTAAAGTTGAATGGACTTTGGCAACTAGAAGCCAAAATGTTCTCCCCATTTGGATCCAGATACATTTTGATGTTTACTAGTCTTTGTTTATAGTGAGTTATATATAATACAATGTCCAGCAGGCAACTGCAGCCCATGAATATTTCCTATCAACTTTCCCAAGTTGTCTGTTCTGAAACTTCCTATAAGTTAAATATTTATATGTATATAATAGAGAACAGATATCATCCAATTTCTGTGTATGTTTAACAAAATTAAAGGCTTGAGTTGGATCAGAACCTTATTTCTGCAAAAGATAAAAATAAATAAATAATACATGTTCTAGTTGATTGTTTGGGTTGCTTTAATTTTTTCCTTTTTTTTTCTTTAAGAAAAAGTAAGCCACTAAACATTTTCTGTTGGTAGCTCTAGAGAAATTTAAGCTTTGTGGGGGAAAAAAGAATATATAAAAAATAAAATCCTTCCATTTTGTACCCTCTAATTACTTAACACTTCAAATTTTGTTGAAGCTTGACTGTTATCTTGCAAGTGGATTTGGATCCAGGAAGTTCTATGAGTTTCTAGCCTTAGCATTACAACCCAATACTATGTCCCTACTATCCTGGGATATGACTTGTTCCTTTGAGAGTTTAGTCATGTAAAAGGAAGGTGACCTTGTAATTCTGCTTTTTTCATGTTATTGGGTATTAATTCATCTAACTCATTTATTCAAAACTATTTCACAGCATTCAGGCAAAAGCATACACTGTGTTCCTACATTTGAGTACTTCCTGTTCTAATACTTTTCATAAATAAGCTCTCACAGAATAAAGAGATTTTCTGCAGACATTACCTCTCCAACATAATTCAGTCCAACAATTATTATGTTCAAGTCCAACTCTGAATGTTAGGCTGAGGTAGATATTAGTCAGATGTGAGTATATTATGATTGTTCAGATACATTAAGTTACCTGATTTTCTGATGAATAGTTTTAAGATCTAGATTTTAGTTAGGACTATCTGCTCATCTTATCACTGATTTATTTCTTTTCTTAGCAGGGATATCAACATTGAAGGCCTAGCCATTCAGAAATATTGTCACACTCTCCCCCCTAGTTCCTCCTCTCCTGAAGGTCCTCATTGTGATATCCTTCATAACAAGGCTGAAGGCTTTTCCAGATCTCAGACCCACAAGTTCCACAGCTCCTTAGGCCGATGCTATATATTACCATTTGATAGAAACCAATCTTGAATGACCCCAAATTCATTAGTTTTTCATTGAATCCACTGGTATTTTTCTTTTATGTGATTCAAATGCAGACAACAGAAATCCAATATTAGTGTTTCTTGAGGAACATGGGCAGGTTGAGAGATGCAATTTTAAAAGCACTCAATTGTTCTGCAAGGGAGTATGGGAAGAAGTAAATAAACAAAGTAGAGGCTGAGCTCCCAATCTGAAAGAGCTAACAAATAATGCAGACATCGATTCCCCCTGCCCGGAATAATTCAACCCATTATATTTAGAGTGAACATTTCTGCATCTTAAATTTATTTACTCCATAATGTATTGCTGGTGAGTTCCATAGATACACAGGGGAAAGGGCAAAATGCCATAGAAATATTTAATACAAGAATGGCCCAGGATATGATTAACATTGAAAAGGACTGTGAGCTTAGACAACACATCCTATTTAGCATCACCTGGTAACTGTCTCCATAGCCTTGACATATTCCCAAAGTAAAAGCAATTAAAAATCAGAAACATTACACAATTTGGGGTATAACCTACCAAAAATATGATCTACCCTAAAGAACACAGAAAAATGGATAATGGTAATGACATTTATGTAAAGTTTGGCATCTTGTTAATCCTTCAAGTTTACATGAACATTCAGCTTCGTTAACGTATCCTAATTTCCTGCCTCAGTTTATATAAATTTTACTCTTTTCCAGGCCTGAGGTTTGATAGAAATTCACTATAATTGGCTAATCACTCAGGCCTTCTGTCATTCCTAACTATTACCATGTCTTCTGTTACTTGTTACTCATTTCATTTAAAAGGCATTGGACTTTTACAGGTTACCTTCTGATTAACTTAATTAATTAGAGCAGTTTAGTATGTGCTATACTTGAATAATTACATAATTATATATAAATTGAATTTGTTTTCATTTTGTATCAAGTTTTCAGTGATTTCTTTTTCTAATTTCAAGTGGATTTTGAATGGTCTGCTTATGAATCAGATCTAAGCAATTGATTTACACACTCAAGACCTACTTTGGGGCTACCAAAGTTACATTTAAGGACAATTTCAGTAGTGATGAGTTTTGTCTGTAGTAACTGAAAGCCTTCTTTTAAGAAGGCTTTTTTTTTTCTCTAAACTGTGAGAGCAGAACACATAATGAATGCTCAGTTAAGATTGACAGAATTAGTTTCACTCTCAAATAATCTCATAATATTAAATTAATCCTAGAGAACAATTTTCCCATTTCTAATTTTACATTCTTACCATAAAGAGCTAAAAGAATGTTTGTTACTTAAATTCTATGATTTCATAAATATAAATATCATCATAACATTGCTTACATTTCTTCAACAAAAATGATTTTCCCAATTTTTCCCTATACCCCCATTTTTTTCCCTAGGAACTAAATCCTTTTATGAGTCAGACATTTTTCTGAATATTTGCTTTAAGAATCCAGAATCAAGCTCTTAAACACTAAACTTCTACTAAAGCTATCTGTCACAAATAAAAATAATCCAGAAAAATATTTGAATCAATATTGACTATGTAAATATGAAGGTGAGCATTAACCCCTAATTCATAAATGGTGATTGTGTTCCTCACAAAAGTAGTATCTCTGTCAGATGCCAATGGCTGACATCTTAATCCTAGCTACTCAGGAGGCTGAGACCAGAGGCTTGCAGTTTGAAGCCAGTCCAGACAGGAAAGTACAGTAAAACCATAAAAAAGCCAGAAGTGGAAGCTGTGGCCCAAGTGATAGAATGCTAGCCAGAAAGCTCTAGGACAAGCATCCAAGCCCTGAATTCAAGTCCTAAGACCTGCAAATGAAAAAAGTATCTAATATCTCTCAGATTTTTTTCTTTGCCTACAAACCCTTTTCTTCCCAACTGGAGTAAATTGCCTTTAGGTATCATAAGAAAAAGAGATGGACTACAGAGGGTTCAAATGACCAGTAGGTAATAAGGCTCTCTCGAGGTTGGCAGGTGGCTCAGCGGTAGAGTGCTGCCTACCATGCATGAAGCCCTGGGTTCAATTCCTCAGCACCACATACACAGTAAAAGCTGGAAGGGGCGCTGTGGAGAAAAAGAAGCTTAGGGACAGTGTCCAGGCCCTGAGTTCAAGCCCCAAGAGTAGCAAAACGAAAACAAAAAAACAAGCAAGCAAGCAAACAAACAACAAAAAAACAACTCCTTCTAGATTATGGAAGCCAAATTGCAATTCAGATCTTAAAGAAGTTTATATGTATGACCTAAAGTATAGAATAAATTCAGAAAAATGAAATTGATGCAAATTGCTTTCCACTTCCTCCTTCCCACTAAGGCTCCATCTTTCTTATAGTTAGGAATTACTAACTTTGTGGGTTTTACACAGTTGTGGTCATAAGACTCTAAATATCTTGGTGGCAGAAATGATAGATTAACAATAATTATCATAGCAATAATAGTAACAATAAATACTTTTTAGAGCTTAGAAGGGAACCTAGCGTTATTTCACTATATAGATTTCATCCCAGAGATGCATTTTTCTGTCTTCCAATTAATGAGTTGGTTTTGACCTCCTATTTTGATTCAGTATTCTTGGAGTAGATCTCAAGAGACTGTACTCTGAATCAAAGGCAAAGGAAGTTAAGGTGAAACACCAACATCCATCAGTTGTGCTAAAGAGTTGGTTCAATTGTCCAATGACAATTATTAATAGATCACAAAATAAATGTTATTCCCAGAAATGTCTAAAGTCTTCACATTTTCATTTGGTGTCCTTGATACCTCTTTGTTAAACCCCTCCCCGCAGAGAACGCAACTCAGATTGACTGAGATTTAAGCTTAACCTAACACCAAAAGCATATGTGTCTGTGTTTTTCATGTAGAACTGGGTTCTTCATCTTTATCAGTTTGAACCATCTCAGTAAAGTACTCATAACAGGAAAGAAAAGCTGGAGCCCAGAGGTTAAAAAAACAACAACAAAAAGCCTAAATCATTAGCGCTTTCATTTGCTGAATGAAACATGTCAGAAATACAGCTGCAATGTTAAGAAAACAAAACTTTTCTAATAAAAGATAAAGATAAATAGAACCTTATTTACTAGACTCTACAGAAGACAAAAAATGAATGTGCTGTCATTAGCCACGAAATTTGTAATCTTGTTTTGTAGGAATACAATGTTTCATTAATGGTTCTAGAAAGCTTTAAGGGTTAGCAACATATATATTTATTACCAAGAAGTGAATTTTATTTATTTATCAATTAATGCTAGAAAGACTTATTTTGTTTAAAAATGAAACTGGAGGCTGGTGGATAGAATCATGCTTCAATTTCACTAGTTAAATAACTATTGGTTCTCCAAGTAAAATAGCAAATGTTTTTTGTTTTCTTTTCTTTTTTTGTCGATCATGGGGCTTGAACTCTGGGCCTGAGTGCTGTCCCTCAGCTCTTCAACTCAAGGCTAATGCTCTACCACTTGAGCCACAACACCATTTACTGTTTTCTGGTGGTTTATTGGAGATAAGAATTTCACAGCTCTCCCTGCTATGGCTGGCTTTGAACCACGATCCTCCGATCTCAGCCTCCTGAGTAGCTAGGATTACAGGTGTAAGCCAATGTGCCTGGCAGTAGTAAATGTTTAGAGTGAAATACCATAACACTGTTTGCATCTCCATGTCCAGGCTGCCACTATGATGAGCTCAAATCCACTAAAATATTCCGACAAACAGAAAATTACCAGAGGCAAATATTTTAGCTTTAGGGGAAAAAAAGCTAAAAAAAAAAGTAAAATTACTTAATCATTAGTTGCTATGGTCAGTCATTTTTTGAATTAGCATTATAATAGATTAACATATGCAAAAGCAAAGTCATATAGTTAGGACCAGGTTAAATCTTAAAGTAAATCAATTTTTGAATTGCTTTCATTGACATGTAATTTAATAGAATATGTTCACGGGACAATAGTTCTCAATTTAATCACAGTTTCTCCATTAATCTATTGAATATGTGAATTACATCACATTTTTATAAGCCAACTCTTCCCCACCCAAGTTAATTTAAGCCATTGTAGTAATTTTAAATCTTTTTAAAACCCTAATAGTAAAATGCTTTAAAAATCAGAATAAGGAAAGAAATATCAGTAAAGAAAGATCCATTTTAGGCAATCAGTACAGTATCTGAGGACTGACTGAACAAAAATAAGAAGCTTAATAACAAAAATTATAAAATGAAAGACATTCTACTTAACTTCATTACTCAAGATTGGGTAGGTTTATTGGAGAAAATGGCAGGCAGGGAGAACAGTATGTAAATATAAATACTTCTACTGAAAGCATAATCACTCACTCGTGTAGGCACTGGAATGGTAACCAAAAATAAATAAGACCATTCAGATGCTGGTGGCTCATGGCTGTAACCCTAGCTACTCAGGAGGCTGAAATCTGAGGATTGCCATTCAAAGTCAGCTCATGCAAAAATGTCTATGAGACTCAAATATCCATCAACAATGAAAAAGCTACAAGTGGAGGTGTGTGTTAATTGGCAGCACACCAGCCTTAAGCAAAAATTCCAAGTGTTATCTCAAAACCCTGAGTTCAAGCTCTAATGTATGCATATGCATGTGTACGCACACACACACATAGACACACAGACACGCAAGTAAGACAAGATTCCTTCCGGGAATCATGGAAGGGAAAACAGATATGAAAATAAGGGAATTAAAAGAAAATGATGAGTTAGAGTTATGGCCCAGTTGGTAGAGCACTAGCCAGTGAGTGACAGTGTCAGGTCCCAAGTTCAAGTGCTGGTCTCAGTCCCTTGTGGAGGTGGGAGGGAAGGGATGGTAGGGGACAAACAAAGGAGGAGGCAACAATGCTTGATAAGAAATGTACTCATTACCTTGCTCATGTAACTGTAACCCTTCTGTACAGTATTTTCACAGTAAAATACTTATTAAAAATAAATTTAAAGAAAGAAAAAGAAAAAACTGAGGAAACAATGTGGCCAGTAAATGGAAATTTCTATATACTCTCTACAGTACTTGGACATAATAATACAGTTCTTTGACATAATAAGGAGTATTCCCTCTTCCAGGACAGGCAAGAAGACATTACAGAAGGCTTGCCAAGAAGTGAAAGAATGAATTACCTCCAAAGAACATTATTCTGTATCTTAGTTCAGGGATTCTCATCTGTTATAAATGAAAAATTAGTGTAGGCCCATGATAAACTTTAATATAAATTAGATATACAGTATGATCTAGCCCAGGACTATTCTTTTTTTGTAATAGGGTTAGGGCGTACACATTAAAGGGAGAATTTCAAGCTGAACTCATAAGAACTTCCTGATTTCAAATGCCAATGCAAGTAACCGATAAGGAATGAGCTTAATGTTTTCATTAAGCAAGCCTCTCCCCCTCCCAATATATTTAAATAAGTAAAAGAGGGATTGGGTTTTAAAAGAGGAGTTTGTATGGGTTTCCTTTTTATTCTTTTTCTTGTGTGTTTTTTACGTAAGCCCCCATATATGTACTGTATATATAAACATATACATACATATATGCATATATATAATGTATATAATGTGCTTATCCCATACAGATAGTGCCTGTTGCTCCATAGATATATATATATATAGACACAGTATAAGTGATACTAGAATAAGGGAAGCAGAGATTAACAGCCCCTGTCATCTGTCATATGTTTACACAGAAATTCACACCTCATTCTTAACCAGCATCAGCCTCCATAGACATGCATGATACTGTTTTAACTTGACAAAGCATGTGAATTTTTATTTGGATTTGATTTTTGTTCTGATCATAAGTGTAACAGGAATCCCATGATTCACTTATCCTTGGGAAGAGTGGAAAGAAAACATTATACAGATATATCTATCTGTATACGCACATCCCTGTGTACAGACGTATACATAGATAGATATAACTTGTATGTCATCGAAGAACATTTTTCTGTCGTTTCACCTCATCTTGTGCCGCATGAATTTTTGGTGTTCAATTTACTTTGTTTCTTTTGATTCATATTTAATAGTTTCACCATTATGGCTCTTTAAACTCATTGCTATACTTTTATGAATATTCTAATCATCATTTTTTAAATACTGAGAGATACAGAGATTTACAGATCAAACAAACAAGGCAACAAAATCTTTTCTTGCCATCCTAATCTTGAATCTCTTCCCCTTCAGCATAGCACTTTAGTATTTATTTCAAAATAAAACAAATCCCAACAAAATCCAAGAAAGTTGTGTACAAAAGAATGGAATACCATGTTTTCCTCTTTCCTGCACATTCTCAAACTAACTTCCTCCCTTTCCCCTTTTTTGTTTTCCCTACATATCTGCACAGACCCCTTACTCACCTTTATCCCTCCCTTGGTGACAATTAATTGAGATAAAAAAGAACCAATGAACCAGAGGGGGACAGGGAACCCCCCCAAAAAAACAAATGAAAGAGAACAAAACATGAAGACACAACAAACAGACAAACACATCCCTCCCCACAAATTTCAGATGGCATAAAAAGAATTTTATTGCAGATACAGAATCTATGTTGTATCTTCCATTTCTGGACAAGTACAGGCTCATTGTGTGGCATGCAGTGGCACTATTGTAGCTATTTGATTAACCATAGCCTCCATCTCTCGTGCATGGCTGTAATAACACTATTCATGTTTCATCCAAATGACCCATCCGGGATAACCCAGCAAGTTCAATGTCCGAGTTGTGGGGAGAACCTTCTTTTGTAGATGTAGTTTCTTGGGTGCTCATTTTTGTTATTATTTCCATTTGGGTCACAGCAGCCCCCACGAGCTGCTCTTGCAGCATTTCTGTAGTTTTTGCTTTTGTATTTTCTTTCCTTGGTACGGCAGTCAAGCACGTGTCTCTTATCCGGCACATTTGTTTTTGCCATCTTGTCTTCAAGTCCGCTGTTGTGGTGCTGTTCTGTGATTCTGTTCTCTGTTTGTAATAATGTGGTTTGGAATCCTCTGCCTTTATTTTCTCACTCCCCTCTTGTCTCTACTTTGAACCTTACCCCCCCAGGGAACTTCACAAAGAAGCAAAACAAATTTCAGTTCAATTTTATGGCTGATAAGTGTGGTTTGCACCTGGAAGTCATAAGTTACTTTTTTTCTTGGCTAATGAGGAAAAATTTACAGGGTGAAACTACTAATCATCATGATCAAGCAGCAGCAGCAACAACAACAATAATAATAATAATTCAAAAACCCTTGTTGATTTCTTGGGCATGATTAAATTGGCTTAGTGTTTAAGGGACTTCCTGAGAGAGATCATTTCCAGCAGTTTTTTTCTTAGATAATCCACCTTCTAGTTAGAATCATTTCTTCAGAGGCAGATCAAGAGAAGATTGCAGAAAAATGCCAGTGAGAAAGCATCACCGTTTCTGTTGTGCTGAGCAGTACCTGTTCCGAAATTGTGGGAGAATTGTGGAAATCTGCATGCAAATTTTATTATGAAACTCACTTGTGTTTGTGTATTTTAACATAAAATATGAATGCATTCACCAAGGCATCTAAGGAGGGGGAAAGATTTTTTTAACTCCCTCGTTCTACCTCATACATATTTTAAGGTAAGATTATCTTTTGATCTCCCTGAGCCAAATGATATATATTTTATTTTATTTTTTAATTCATGGAAGCATTAGAGGGCCAACACTTTGACTTGGACCTAAATTATTTATTTTCTCTTTCCAAAGCATATGACATATAAAATAGTTTCATTTCTGAGAATAGTGGTTAAACTTCTTGAGGCAGAAGTAGAAGGAAGTACCCAGTCCTGCTGCTAGTTTGTTTGCCTGTGATTGTTGAGGTAACTTGGTAAGATTTCAGTAGTTTGATAGTAATAGTATTGTAACAAAGTCGTACTAGGGTAGCTGCTGGTTTGCCTTAAAGATTAGAGAGGGAGACAACTAATTATGAGAAAATGAAAAAGCTCTGTGAAGTTGAGCAGAACTTCCTGAGGAAAGAACTTTCTCTCCAAAGCTAAGCATAACTTTCTGAGACAGGGAAGAGGGAAGAAAGAGAGGGGGAAGGGTACTAGGAAGGAAAAAAAGTGGGAAAAGGAAGGAGGGAGGGAAGAAGAGTGAGAAAAGTAGTGGTTTGGGGGAAGGTATAGCAGCTTACTAATAAATTTTTAAAACCAATGCCTATGTGAACATACCCTTGTACAGAGCCCTAATTTGCAGCATTTGTTAATTTGTGTAGTGTAAAATATTTCCACCATTGCTGATTTTAACCAACCAATATGGCAGCTCAATATGACATTCTTCTGAATTGGGCAGTGATATTAACTAGCATACTACACACACACACACACACACACACATTATTTATCACAATCAAGATAGATATCAATAATTTCCAGAGCACGGTAAATATAGGAAGATGATTAAGAAGTGATACGTTTTAAAGTTGTTTTACTATCTTCTTAATGTGTATTTGTAATATTTATATGTGTGTTTAATTTTTGATAGGGTCATGCTTTCATAACACCTTGCAAAATCTCTAAGAATGTAACAATCAATTCTCATAAACTGGCTCCAGCTTACAACTGTTGGCATGCACTTCTAGTTATCTCATTTAACTCTCATTTTAAGTTATTGAGAGAAATTATTGTGTCCATCTTACACTTGAGAAGATTGGTACTCAGATAGGCTTGCTTTTCAAGATCACATACCTGTGTGTAAGTGGAAGAGATAGAAATCAAACTGAAATCTGTTAGAAAAGGAGCACATTTTCTTTCTGTTGCACAAAGAACCAGATTTAATACTCCTGAAGGCACAAGTTTTGAAAATTGCCTGTACTTATACACGAAACTTAATGGGAAGAGAGCTTACTGGTTAGCCTAAAGAAGGTCCTTGCTTTAAAGGCACAGATAAAAATGGAGTTTAAATATACTATGGTTATGTCCAAATGAAGACTAAAACTGAGCTAGGACTTCTCACATTGTATAGGTAAATGCCACAAAAGTGAGGCGTGTGTCTTCATGAGACTCTTCTTTGGCTAATTTTGTGTCCTCAAAAGTGAGCTGTTAGCTAGGCCCTGGTGGCTCACATCTGTTTTCCTAGTTACTTAGGGAGCTGAGATCTGAAGATCTGTTAGAAGCCAGTCCAGGCAGAAGAGACTGTGAGCTTCTAATCTCTAATTAAACAGAAAAAAAAAAAGACAGAAGTCAGATATGGCTTACGTGGTAGAGCATCAGCCTTGAGCAGAAAAAGCAAACTGAGAGCATGAGGGCCTGAATTGAAGCTCTTATTACCAGTAGTGTGTGCACACTCACACGTGCATACATGTACACACACACACACACACACACACACACACACACACACACACACACACACGGAGTTGCCAAATACTCCTCCCTTTCTAAGGCCTCCACGTATTTCTTAGGTTTTCAAATTCTAGTTCCTGAGCTTTGGAAGCTCTGTAAGAGAGAGATGCATATCTGAGCACATAATTAAAATTCTACAGCATGACTCCATTACTCAGATGTTGTTTTTGTAACTTTTAAGATGTAGCAAATTTTATTTAGTTACAGTATTCAATGCCTGCTAATTAGCCAGCTGCACAATGAAATATGTCAATGCCCTTTTCTCATAGAGTAAACTACTATATTAACCTTTAAAACAGCATGAGAATCAGTATATTGTGGGAAATCTTTGAAGCTTTTAAAAAGATCATTTTCAACCAGATACTTAGTCATTGCTTTGTAAAAGAGTTTGAGAGATTTTGAAATTTACAAAAAAGGAAAGGATAAGGACTTATTAGCCCTTTTAAATTGACAAGATTGGGATGTTATAATATTTTATCTTAATTTGATAAGAGATTTAGTTGCTCTATGGTCAGCTTGCAATGCCACTTACAAGCGATTTCTACACTTTCTCCTAGGGATCAGTCATGGTTACATCTGTGTTCTTTCATCCAGTGAATATTCACTGAGTATTTACTATAGTCAACTATAACTGGGTATAATCTTAAGTACTTTGCATTTTTAAATTCTTTATCATCCCAGCAATCCTTTAAGGATGTATTTATTATTATTGTTAATTATCTCCATTTTGAATATGAACAAGCAAAGGCACAGAGAAGCTGAACTAATAGTTAAGGTTACACAGCACAGAGATAGAAGAAGCAGAATGCAAACACAAGAGGATTGGCTGTTTATAGTAAATGCTTTCCTTCTATTAACCCCTTAATGTGATGTTATTACCCTTTCTTCTTGATAACAATAAAAAGGTTTGTGTATTGAGTACATGGAGTGGCCAGGAAATGCTTGCTAGGTTGGTTACTCTTTACCATTCTTTTTTTGGGGGGGTGGGGTGGGGGTCGGGTCGTGGGGCCTGAACTCTGGGCCTGGGCTCTGTCCCTCAGCTTTTCAGCTCAAGGCTAGCGCTCTACCACTTGAGCCACAGCGCCACTTCTGACTTTTTTCTTTTTGCCTATATGGTGCTGAGGAATCGAACCCAGGGCCTCAGGCATGCAAGGCAAGCGCTCTACCACTGAGCCACCTTTCCAGCCCCTCTTTACCATTCTTAAAGGCATTAGTTGATAAGGATTCTGATATCATTGAAATGTGTTATCAGCTCATGGCTGGTGTCTCAAGCTTGGAAGCCTAGCCATTCAGGAGGCTGAGGTCATAGTTCAAAGCCAGCGCAGCTAGAAAAGTCTGTGAGACTCATATCTCTAATTGACTAGCAAAAAGCCAGAAGTAAAGGTATGGCTCAAGTGACAGACTGTCAGCCTTTAGTGGAAAAAGCCAGGCTTTGTGTTTAAATGTGAGTGTGCAAGTACCAGCACATGCAAGCATACATGCACACACATACACACAAATTATTTATCTAATTATTAGTATGATCAATTATTGTCAAATTATTTATCTATTGTTAAAACAAGTTATGCTGATTTCAGTTGAATACTTCCAGTATCAAGAAAACACCCATAATTACCTGAAGTTTGTCTCCTTTGAGGTCACTTATGTGGTAATTTGTACACTGGGGATTTTTAGCTCATTACACATTATCAGTGCTGTGTAAAACATCTGATCAGCTGGCAGCCACCTCTGACTGATGTTGGGATTCTAGAAATAGAGGCCCTTAGTGATTTGGAAAGAAGCTCAACTTTTTACTTCAGAAATAATTATGTTCCTTGGAACACAGTGTTTTAGATGTTGCAACCAAATAGAAAATAACAACAAAAAGTGACCGTGTATCTGGGATGTTGTGTTTTTTAACCTTAGAACTTCATGACCACTCTTAAAAATCACACCTCTTTGTTTATTCTTTGTTTCTTACTCCCTTGCATTATGCATCTACAATTTTGCTTCCAGAAGAAGCAAAATCAGAACAAAAAAAACCCAAAAGTTTTGGGGGGAACCTTTGAATTTTCCAGACAAGAAGAGCACCTCAGAATAAATCATGAGAGGTTAATCTTCACATACAACTTAGTATCCTTTCAAAATGCCATTTGCTTTTGTGAGAATCTTCCTCCCAAGAAAATCAGACCTAAAAAAGCATCTGAGGGTCTCATGGAAAGGAATACCAACTCTGACCCATCCTGAAGCCAAATCCGACAAAAGAGTTGAAAATACTTGAGAACTCTCTGTCCTAGAGCTGTGCTTTCATCTTAGCTTTGAAGCAGAGCCCCACCCCCTTTGTACCAAAGATAATGAGAGTTGGCAATGTTTGATTTCCAAGTGTTCAGATTCGTCAGATCAATCACCCGGAGCCAAAGCTGGCAAAGCTGTATGTGTGCGTGTGTGTGTGTGCGTGTGTGTGTGTGTGTGTGTGTGTGTGTGTGTGTGTGTAAAGGTTCAGAGAGTAAAAATTTCAGACTTCCAAGGTCTTACAATTTGTGCCATAGTTAGCACTGCTGTTACTTGAATGACACAAAAACAGCCATATACAACACACAAACAAATGAGTATAGTTCCTTCTCAGTGAAACTTTGCTTATCCAAGCAAATATTCTGCAAAGATGGTTGACCTAGATTTTGGGAAATATGACAGGTTAGAGGTCGGAAGTCTTTTTTAATTTTTCATATATAATGGATAAAACCTTAGTGTGCATTTTATAGTCAGTGTTGGTCACTGAGCACCATGGAGTCTGTCAGATAACATGGAACATGAAAAGCTCATGCAAAGAGTGTCTCTGTCATTGTTTTCTGTGTGCCATTATCTGGGATGAGAAACACACCACCTCTTCTCTGAAAGAGGATTGACATTTTGCTCTTCCTTTGGCTGATTCAGCTTGTGAGCTTCCTGCCTGTGCTAGGGGGTGGGCTGCCTTCTCCTCTATTTCAGACCTCTTTGGCAATAGTTTCCTTGAACTCCAGCCCACATACTGTGTCATATCCCAGTAATTCTTCCCCAAGCCTTGGCTGTCGGTTATTGAGCTGACAAATGTCTAAATGACTGAGATATGATATTTGCAACCTGCTGACAACCTCTTCTTTCTCTGAACTCTTTGATTTGTTGCTTTATAAGTTTTGTGGAGAGAGTGAGAAAAACATTCTTGGTGACACAGGCAGTCAATGAGGGAGGACAAAATCAAGGAGGCGCAGTATATAGGACTCTTTCCTGCCTTGGGAACAAAAGCATGTGTTTATATCTGAATATCAGAGGTAAGCGATGCTACAGTATAGCACGGGAAAGAGCATGCCATGTCCTGAAGAGAATAATATGTTCTACTACCTAGCAGCAGATTAGATGGGAGTAGGAGAAGAAAATAGCAGTGAGAAGCCATGTTCAGGAGTGCTGAGAAAGATACTGGCATTTTATTTTATAAATTAATGCTTAGTCCTCTTTGCATCTTTAAAAGTAGAAATCTATCAAGGATGAAAGACTCCTCTATGAACACTGGATATACAGTGCAGCCAAATCCTAAGGGATTCTAACCCCAGTGGAATCATATGATTAACTTTTGGGAGCCAGGATGCTTAAGAATAACATGATAGGGGCTGGGAAGGTAGCTCAGTGGTAGAGTGCTTGCCTTGCATGCCTGAGGCCCTGGGTTCGATTCCTCAGCACCACATAAGCAAAAAGAAAAAAAAAAGCTGGAAGTGGCACTGTGACTCAAGTGGTAGAGCGCTAGCCTTGCGCTGAAGAGCTGAGGGACAGCGCCTAGGCCTAGAGCTCAGGCCCCACATCCGGACCCCCCCCCCCCAAAAAAAGAATAACATGATAAGCTTTCTCCATTAACAAGACCCCTGCTGTAATCTTATGCCTAGAGTTATAAGATTCTCAACTAAAAGTAAGAAACAAAGAGAAGATATGCTAACAAAGAGACAAGATAGAAGACTTTGGAGAA
Source organism: Dipodomys spectabilis (assembly GCF_019054845.1). NCBI lineage: Eukaryota > Metazoa > Chordata > Mammalia > Rodentia > Heteromyidae > Dipodomys > Dipodomys spectabilis. The sequence continues at coordinate 15,267,489 of NW_024870834.1, read as the reverse complement.
GCTGGGGGACAGAAGGTCCATAGGCAGCCTTTTAAGAGAATCTAATTTGGAATTTGGGATTTATTATGCTCTGACATTGAAGAAGTTAAAAACAAATTAGCTAATTAACCCCAAGACCTTGGGTGATGATGGTTCATGCCTGTCAATCCTAGCTACTCAGGAAGCTAAGATCTGGAGAGTATGGTTCAAAGCCAGCCGCAGCAAGAAAGTTTGTGAGACTTGCATCACCAATTAACCACCAGAAAGCCAGAAATGGAGCTATGGCTAAAGTGCTAACTTTGAGCAAAAACACCCAAAGACTATGCCAAAGCACTGAGGTCAAACCTCAGAACTGGCAAAAAACAGAGAAAGAGAGAGAGAGACAGAGACAGAGAAAGAGACAGAGAGACAGAGAGAAAGAGAGAGAGAGAGAGAGAAAGAAGACAAATGTGGGCAAATTAAGCCTTATTCATGACTTTCAGAATGAGTAACAGAATAAAGCTGCTTTCTCTCCTCTTCTTCCTGAAGAAATCTAACATTTGACCATGTGATTGGTTGTTTGGGTTATGTAGTTACTTGTTTGCTTTGGTCATTACTAGCTTTTTTCTATAAAGCAAGGAGTCAAATTCAGTCTCCAGGCCCAATTGATGAAGTAGACTGATGTTGTCGTTTGGAGATGAAATGGCCGCTGAAAGCTCATACATCATGGTTTGAAAGATTGGTCACCAGCAGGGCACTATTGAGAAGTACAGTAACTGAATTGTGAGCTTGGATTGATCTATTGAGCAGACAATTGATAGTAGGGCCAAGTTGGAGAAAGTAAGTTAGGTTACTAGGGGCATGCTTTTAAATCTATATCTTGTTCCTGGTCTCCCCTTCTCTCTTTCTTCCTGTCCCTTTCCCTCTGGCTGTTCCTTCTGTTCCCCTCTTACTCTCTTGACCTCTGCCCACCTCTCTCCTCGTATGTCTCTTCTCTCTCCTGGCTCTCTCTCACCTTCCTGGCTGCCAAGAGGCGAGCTGCTTTGTTCCATATGTCCTTGGGCTCTGAGGTTCTAGCTCACCAGGGCCAGCTGATAGCTGATTACAGCCTGAAACTTCTGAATCCATGAGCCACAACAAGTCTTTTTCTCTTGAGTATTTTCACACAGTGACAAAACAAAAACTAAACAAGATACAAAAACACAGCAGGTTGATGGACACTGTATTTGGCTAAACTCAGAGAAACTAAAGGAATATGCCTTCATTAATTTAATAACATCCCAATTAAATAGTTTTAAACCCCTAAAGTAAAAAGAAACCTTGTGAAAACCAAAGAAGATCAAATAACAAGAAAATCTTTTTTTAAGTTTAATTGTTCACATCTCCTTTAGCTATAATCCCCTCATAAATTTGGGAGAATTCACCTTCAATAAATTTTCTGCTTATCACTTGGTGACTTGATTACCGAATTAGACTTGAAAAATCTTCTACTAGATGTCCATAAACCTAAGCTATACTCCTATTTTTTCTTTATACTTTCAGAGTTTGCATAAATACAAAAGGTTAGCCAGGTGTAGTAGATCAAGCCAGTATCCTATAATCCTCGATACTCAGTAGGCAAAGATCTGAAGATCACAGTTCAAAGCCACCCCAGGGTAGGAAAGTCCATGAAACTCTCATCTCCAATTAACCACAAAAAGCCAGAAGTAGAACTGTGGCTCAAGTGGTAGAGCACTAGCCTTGAGCACAAAAATTCAGGCATCACACTCAGGCCCAGAGGTCAAGTTGTAAGACCAGCAAAAATAAATAAATGGGAAAAATGCAAGGTTGAAGATTTTAGAATTTATTATAATAATTTTGTTTATAAAGGCAAATTGATCGCTCAAAGTTATTATCTAGTTTATAATTAAATTCTAGAAGTCCTAAATCTATGATATCACTTTAATGGCATCTATCAAGGTTATGCAAAATAGTAGTAACTGTCCAAATGTTTTCATTCCTAATCGAGATGGGGGATCCTCAAAGGAGAGTGGAAAATTCACTATGTTTCCTCCTCTGGTCATTGTTGCCACATGAGAAGCTATCACTGACTACTTAGGGATCAAATCTACAACTCTCTATCACACTGGTCACAAAGGAAGCTCAGAGATTATAGACGTGTGGCAAAGCAATTAGAAGGGGATAGAAGTTGATGCTCTGGCTCAATAAGTATATGTTCTAGAGATGTTCCCAGAAAACAGATTGTTTGAAAAGATGAGCACACTTGTTCCCAAGCTCAAAGCCAAATAAGAGTCTGTAACAAAGCTTTCACTAATCCATGCTGAAATGAGAAAAGTCAAGACAATATAGTGAATTTATTAAACATGAAAATTATAGACAATCCCGTATTCTGAAATTTACCCTGATTTTTGAGTTCATCTATTTTTACTTACAGCATCCTTAATTAGCAAACTAAAATATACAAACAACAATCATTCCACAGATTTTCTTCCTTTGAAGTTTATTTGGTCTGTGGAAAAAACAAATATCTATTCATTAGAAATCAGGAAGTTTGTAGTGTTCTCTCTGTTCCCATACTGGACTTAATAGGTTGTGAAGGCTGAAGACTTATCTAAAATTTTATTAGTAACTATTAAATCCAAGTTATTTGTTTCATTGAACTCCCAGGAATTTACTATTTTGTGATGGTTTCAATTCAGAGCTTCACACTTGCTAAGCAAATCCTCTGCCTTTTGAGCCAGGCTTCTAGACTTTTTAGTTCTTGTTAGTTTTGAGATTGAGTATGGCTTTATACCATGGAGTAGTTGGACTCTCACCTTCCTATTTTATAATTTCCTCCATAGCTGGGATGTCTACCACATCCAGATTTTTCTGTTGAGATAGAGGCTCAACAGTCCTGTGTTGGTCTGGGACCACACAGAGTCTTCCTTATCTCCTCACTGTGAGTCGTTAGGATTATAGGCATGAGTCACAGTGCCCAGCTCTGAAGTTACTGTTCTGAGCACAGGACTTATAATAGTAAAATAGCTTTAATTTTTAGTAAGAAATTCCCATCTCCTCTTTGCTTTTATGTGTCTTTGGTAGTCTACCAACAGTCTTCTGCTTTGTGACATTTACTCTTGAAATATTGAAAACATGACACTTAATTTAACCCAGAAAGGAGGAGTTAGAACAAGTTCACTGTTTGTCAGAAATCAGGAGTATGAAGTCCTGAATCAGGTGTAAGGATTATAACTTAATAATTATCTTTCTATGTAGTGGTTAATGGGTGATTTTTATTTTGTTCTTTATACTTCAAATTTCTGTGTGGAATACATACCATATTTGTAATCAGAAAGAAGGGATGTATGTTATTTTGAAAGTATTAGACTGTATTGGGAAAACAACAGAGGAAATCTTGTGCATATTTATGCACCGCTATGCCAGTAATGTAAAAAAAATAGTGCATCCTTCCTTTCCATTATTTGAGTTATGATGTAAGGCCTTGTGAAGGAAGCTGTTGGAAAAATCCAAAGATTGTGCTAACAATGATAAATAGGAATCTATAGAGCTGAGCACTCCTAAATTCTCTCAGGTCAGTCCTGTTCATCAAGTGACCAGTGGTACATGGATACAGCAGGTGGACATATGGTAGCACAAGGAATCCTGTAAATGGCCCATTGCCTGAGAGCTTAAATTTTGTGCTTAGAAACGGGAACACAGATAGGTCAGGAAGTCACCTTCCACAAACTGTTGGTAATATGATGGATAATTTTGTCATTCTCAAGGTCTGACCACCCTTCAGTCTTAGATAGATAGATGAATGTACATATTCATGCCTGCCAGTAATTAAAAACTTCACATTTCTCCCTCTCTACTTCCCTCTTCCTGTTATCTCTCTCCCTAGATAGGGTGTCCAGCTGTAGATTAACTGAGACTCTCTTCCATGTAGGAGACATCTGTCACTGGGGCTACAAAGACTGTTTTGGTGAATTAAAACATTACCTTCAATAGAAAAGAATGTTATTTGTCTATCCAGTCACTTAGTTTATCAGGGGTTTGGGGTGTCTTTTTTTTTTCACGTGAAGCGTATGATTGGAGTCCACCCCTGAAGCAGTGAGATCTTTTAACAGATGTTGTTTTCCATGTCTTTACCCTTTCTCTGTGGAAATGGGGAAAAGCCTTCAACAAAAGCAATTTTGGAAGAGACAGAGAAGGTCTCCGTCATGAACATATTTTAAGAAACAGCTGGTACAACAAATGGTCCAAGTGTGAGGCCTGGGGCATCGCTATTCAAACAACAGGGTTGTTTAAAGATAAAAGCAGATACTTCCAGAAAACAGCAGGGCCTGTGATTTCTACAGTTAAGCAATGGGAGAGTTTACTCAGACTTTCTTGATTTTAATTTCTATTTTGTATCTGGGACAGTTTCTTTTGCTTCTGTAAGTGTGGAAATTTATCAGAAGTTGCTCATCAAATTGTTAGATGTTATGGGTATGATCACACAAAACTTAGATATTGCATATACACATATATATAATATGTATGATAGATTTTTAAAAATTATTCTTTACTTCTAGAATGTTCTTGTCTGAGAGCATCTACATGACATACAACAGGGAAGTTGATAATGCACTTAAGTTATCACTAATCTGATAAGCCATGTTTTGAAAAGGTCAGAGTTTGCTGCTAAAAGACAAAAACATTTGTGTCGGTGGCCACTAAAAATCTGATTTCATTTTTCATTTGAGACATTGGGAATCTGCTTTGTGACCTTCCCTTGTCATGACTTCATTTGTTTACTGAGCACTTTTGTTCTACAAGCACTGCCAAATGTCATTAGAAAGTTTCCTTTATCACACCGATTGCTGGAATCATTCTTTATTGTATTTTACTGCAGTTCCAATTTACAAACTGCCTGTGATTCTCCCTAGGTCAGGCATCTTACAAATGCCAAGTTGTGATTATTGAACTTGATAAACAGGTTCACCCTATGAAGCGGGTTTCCTGTTGACTTTTCCTTCACCTTCTGCACTATGCTCTTTATGTTCATTGAAGAAATGCTCCGAAGAGAGTTAGTGGATATGTTGGACCGAGGGGAAATCTGACTCATTGGAGAAAGCACTAACTCTTTTTAAAAAATGATGCACACAACTCAGGTGCTGGTGGTTCATGCCTGTATTCCTAGCTACTCAGGAGGCTGAGATCTGAAAATTGCAGTTTGTTTGAAGCCAGACTGGGCAGAAAGATCTGTGACAGTCTTATCTCACAGACTCTTAACCAGCAAAAAGCCAAAATTGGAGGAGTGTTTCAAAAGATACTGGCCTTGAGTGGAGACAACAAAACAAAACAAAAAATAGCCTTGAGAGGAAAAAGCCAAGCACAAACACAAGACCTTGAATTCAAGTCTTAGTTTCAGAAAAGAAAAGAAAAGAAAAGAAGATGACTCTTTAGTCAGCTCCAGTGTCTTCTAGCCCTGTGTGAAACACAATGATATTTCAGCTGATGAAGCTGAGAACTGATTCACTTTATTTTTCATTAAATGTAGCACTATCTTTTCTAGAGCCCAATTCTAAGCAGAGTGCATTTCTCTGCAATTTTTTCTCAGACTAACTTAGTTGATGGACAATTTTTGATGTAATATGGGATAATCTGGGACTGACATTTTTCTTGAGAAAACATAATATAACAACTCAGATTTTTACAAAATATTTATTATTTTGGTTTATACATATTTCCTGAATACTTGAATTCAGGGCTTTGCACTCTTATTTGTTTTTGATTTGGGGGTTTGGGTTTTTTTTTGTTTGCTATTTTTTTTGCATTTTTTTGCTCAAGACTGTTACTCTATCATTTAAGCCACATTTCTACTTCTAGCTTTTAACTGGTTAATTGGTGGTTTGTCTGTCCTGACTGTCTTCAAACTGTGATACCCAGATCTCAGCCTCCTGAGTAGCTAACATTACAAGATGAGCCACCAGCACCTGGGCTGTGTTCATCACTAATGACCTCTTACTGGGCTTTAGAGTTATTTTTTTTCCAGTTCTTAATCCTAATTCAACCTCAGTACTCAATTTTTTAAAATATTTTCTGGATTCATTATTTTGTTTTACTTTCCCACTCATGCTGGTCACAGATGAAGTGGTAGATTGATATAGCAGCAGTATAACTTGTGCTTCTGCACAGAAAGAAATGGAATTGGAGCAAGGAAGATCTGGAGGTTTCTCTCTGATTCATTCCTTAGCACAGATAAATAGAAGATGCTGACCAGCTTAATGCTTTCCATTAACATCTTCACTTACTAACTGCTCATTGAGTGTTTCCATGCACTGAGCATAGGTGAGGCTCTGGGAATATGAGTGCAAGCAGAAGCAGAGATGATCTTGCTGAGTCTGGTGGAGGAATCTGTCATGTAATTAATCAACTAATTTTCAAGTTAATGTGGTGACCAACTGTGGAGTGCTTTGAAGCATAGGCATTTGCCTAGTAAGGCAAGTGACAATATGGGCAGAGAAACCTCAGAGGGAACTATATTTGAGCTGAGTAATCTGAAGTAAGTAGGAATTAACTAACCAAAGACAAAGGGAGAAACATTTGAACTTGTGCAAAATTGTAGAGAGTAGGGAAAAGGAACCAACTCTGAGAAGGAATCATTCAGAAGTGCTATAATCTCATAAGGATTTTGTCTCCGGGGTAGAAGAAAGAAATCAATGACTTTGGGTGTCTTTTACATCATTAAGTGGGCACACATGAAAGTGGCTTTCCTGTTCCTGAAGAGGAAGTGAACTTTGTGAAGGATAGAGAGCTAGGGAGTAAAATGCATTTACTGGAGGAATATTATTTTATTAAGTAGTTTTGACATTTTTTATATTAATTCTTACAATAACAGGGAAGGTGATAAGAATGTATGTGTTAGACTGGAAGAGTCAACCAAGCTATTTCTAGATCCTTAAATCATAAGAACTTTACAATTTTCTGTGTAATTGTTCATTCTTTGTTCACACATTTAGAGTCTGGATATGAAACCTAACTTAAGAAAGCTGATGAATGGTGGACATTTTCACATCTTGTAAAGCCCATTATTGAATTAGTCACACAATACTCTTTGCAGAAGCATAAATTGTCTCAACTTTATGCTAGAGATGACAACTAAAGGCAGTAAGGGAATGGAGATCCAATATCTATCTATTTATAATTTGTAGAATCCCATCTTTTTTTTCACATTCTCACCAATCTGGCCATTATCAGTTACTTTGTTGAATATTCAGTTTTAAAGTGGCTTGACCAATTCCCAATGTGCATAATGATCTTGAAGAAAATTATGCTTTATACAATCTAAGTTATTAATATTTAACCCACAATAAAAATTTAGGTTTGTGCTTGCTTCTATATTTGAAATAACACCTGGTTTGCATTAAGACAATACATAAAAATGATAGTGGGAGAGGAATAACATTTTTCCATAAATAATGGAAATAATAGAAAACATATTGTAGAGGATCTGTCCCTACCACAAGAATTTTCTAGCTTTCGATGGCTAAAAGCAGCCCAGAACTGAATTGGAACTTACGTAGTCTATCAGCTAGGGCACAGCAGGTTTTCTTTCTGTCTGTCATTGACCATGCTTGGTCACTCTCTGGTTATAAAAATCCATCACTTTGGCTGCTGATTGCTTTTCATAAGATTACTGCTGATTACCATTTAGATGTGTTAAGAGACATAGCACATTTTATGGAGTCAGGAACCAGTAGCCATCAAGGTCAACAATAGTAGCCTGAATCAGTTATAAATGAAATCTTTCGTTGCCCACTCAATGATCAATATATATGCTGCCACGAAAGCTTCATTCTAGCCCATGAACTTTTTCCTTCATCGCAAGCAATTGCAAGTGAGTGTCTTTTCAGTAGAATAGAACCAAGTTAGGGTAACAATATCATCTACACAGCCAGCCTACCGTGGCCACAGAATCCGATGACTATTTTTAATGAATATGAGGTGCCTGCATATCCACAGTGCTGCTTACTGTATTTCATTACAATGTATTGCTTCACTCAACATACTCTGAATGGAAAAGATATGCTCTGCAGCTTCAAATTGAGGTATTTCCTCCAAGCAGGGCTTGTTTATCTGTCTGCACCACACTTGGACCATTTGAAAGCCTGGTGATGAGGTTCATTCAGGCTGTAAAAATATGTTGAGCATCATGGCTGCTTCCTTCACAATAGTCTGGTATGGACCGGTGGAGAAAGCCATTGTTACCAGACAAATGAGAGTCTATTTGCCTCTGGTATAACTTGTCCAGAGAATCTGCCTTATTTTAGAATGAATAAAGTTCTAGGAAGACATTAAGGGAGATAGTACCTTATATGTAACTTTGTGAGACTTTCACAAGCTTGCAAAGAGCAGAATTAGAATGTAAAATGGTTTATTTCTAGAAAATGAAAAAGAAAAGATGCATCATATGTATTTAAGATCCTTTATCTGGCCGGTTTGATTATGGGCTTGAGAGAAATGCTCTCTAATTCTAAATATTGCCCAAAATGTCTTTGCTGTTTAAAAACTTAGAAACAAAGCAACCTACTTTCTAGATTCATACTCAGTGGTAAAACCCCAATTATATGTGTAACTTATATGTTAGAGGACTTGAGCAAAAGAGAATAGTTTGACATTTCTCTTAGCTTTCATCATTACAACAAACTAGCTGAGAACATCACTCAAAAGGAGGCAAGGTTTACTTTGGCTATTCTTTTCTGAGACCATAGGTAGTCCATAGTTAGTTGGCTACATTTTTTAGGGGTCTGTACTGGGGAGGAATGGTTTGATGGGATGCATGTGTTGGAGCAAAGCTGTTTATTTTGTGGAAGATAGCAAAGAGAAAGCAAGGGGCTAGAATCCCAGTTATCTTTTCAAGGCACACCCCTGTGTCCTACCTTCCTTACAACAGGCCACACCTAAAGCCTCCAATCTCTCCCACAATAGAGCACAACAGGCAGACAGCCAAGGCTTTGCGGGGAGGGACATATATGATCCAATAACTCATAATAATATGAGGCTTTTCATCTTCTACAACTATCTAAGTAGAAGACAAGGCTGATGAGGCTTAAGCTCAATGCCATTGGTCAGAAAAAGAGAAGTCGAAATCTTGGCTTTCTATTCGAGCATAATTTTTCAATGGAGGCATACTTGTCCTCTTTCAAAACAGAGTCTGAGTTAATATAGACAAAGTCTTGATATGGACCAAGCTACAACCAAATTTGTAACTTATTTCTTCCATAAAGACAGACTGAGTTAGTAAACTATTTCAGCAATTTTGTGAGCTGTCCATGTTATTGGGTACAAGGGATGTTTAATAACTGTCTACTTCCTCTTTCCAGTGCTCTTTCTCATTTCCTTCAGACTGATGGATGAAATGGCAAGAAGGTTGAATAAACTCACTCCCCCCCACCCTCTACCCATGACACAAGTGTTAAATTGACAGATAAACTTCAAAGAGATTCCAGTCCATTTCATGAGATGGAGTCTTTAAGGGTCAACAGTCCTATTAGAGATAGAGCCCACCAGGGAATCAAGAGGAAAAGGAAAACGAAGGGAATGTGTAGATTCACTAGGAAATTGTGGGTGCTGAAATCATTTAAAGAAAAATGCTTGATTTCTCACTAGCTGTGTCACGTTGCTCAAAGGGACTAGAAACTTAAACTTACTCTGAAACTTAACAGGACTGCATACCCATTGTTATCAGCACCTTTCTCTCTTTTGCATAATCTTGTTGTGCTACTCAAGAGCTAATGAATAAGTGTTCCCCTAAAAGAAATGGCCAAGAAATGGCCATGCACCACATCGTAGAAGAGCTGTGTAAGTCTACAGGATTTCCCTCATGCAGCATGGGAAATACTCCCTCTGGTTAGACAAAGGTGGGCAGATTGTCCCTGTGCTTCTGTAATCATGAAAACTCAGAATTTGCTTCCATGTATTTCTTATAGACCTTATTTCTACATACCTAGGCATCTTGTACTGTTCTATTTTTATCTTGCAAACATGGGAATTTTCCAATTTCATTTAATATATCTCAAGGATGGAGTTATTTTGAGTCAGGTACAGGCACAGTTCTGCTGCTCTTAGCAACAGTGAGGATGAATTCTCAGTTTGTCCCTATGAATCGCAAGAGACTAGACAAACCTGATAACTTGGCTGCTGCAAAATATTCTACAACAGCACTCATAGTGTTTCAGAAAGATGTCAACTGTAGCCAGATTGCATTAGGCACTTAAAATACTATTTAAGATTAGTTTTATAGCTTGCTAAACTTGCAGTCAGAAGCAGATACACCATCTAGTTTACAGCTCACTTTGCTTTTTGTTCTTTTTGTCATCTATTATTTCCTCCAAATATCAGAAGGGTGTATTCTCTCTCTCTCTCACTCTCTCTCTCTCTCTCTCTCTGTTTGTGTCTCACTCTAATATGCACATATTTATATGTATATTTCATAATACTGGAGAATTTCACGAGCATTTCTTACTTTCTTCTACTTATATTAATGATTTTTTTTTGTCGGTCATGGGGCCTGAACTCTGGGCCTGGGCGCTGTCCCTCAGCTCTTCAGCAGCTCAAGGCTAGTGCTCTACCACTTGAGCCACAGTTCTACTTCTGACCTTTTCTGTTTATGTGGTGCTGAGGAATCAAACCCAGGGCCTTGTGCATGCAAGGCAAGCACTCTACCACTGAGCCACCTTCCCAGCCCATATTAATGATTTTTTTAAAAAAAAATCTATGTTAATGCTAATATGACTCAACAGAAATGCAAAAGGATGACAGTATAGACTGACTTCTAAATTGTATTTTGGATTCCATGACAAGGGGAGAAGAGTCTATACATCATATATGAATATAATCTTGTCCTGACATTGAACCAATCTTTAATTCTCAGCATGTAGACGATTTATGATTAAACCAGTGTTTCTAAACTGGAGATGATTCTGCCCTTGGCAATATCTGGAGACATTTCCAGTTGTTTCAGCTAGAGATATGATACCAGTACCAAGAAGTTATAGCCCAGGGATTCTGTTAAACATCTTATACTTCATAGGAAAGCCTCAACAACAGAAAATTACTTACCCCCCAAATTTAACTAGTGCTGAGACCTAAAAATTTTACCGCAAAATATAAGTATGCCAGGCGCTGGTGGCTCATGACTATAATCCTAGCTACTCAGGAGGCTGAGCTCTGAGAATCACAGTTCAAAGCCAGCCTGAGCAGGAAAGTCCATGAGACTCTTTATCTCCAATTAACCACCAGAAAACCAGAAGTGGTGCTGTGGCTCACGTGGTAGAGCTCTACCTGTAAGCTGAAGAGCTCAGAGACAGTGCCCAGGCCCAGAGTTCAAGCCCTACAACTGACCAAAAAATAAAATGAAATAAAATAAAAATAAAAATAATTTTATATACCCAATACATCATGAGATTTCTGTCAGGCTCAAAAATATATTAAAAAGTATATATCCTTCCATGTCTGATAGCAGTACTAACTGGAAATGCACATAGGGACACCAAACTTGACTTGTGAAAGCAAAATTAATTTGTTCTCTTAGATTAAGTATTATGAATGAACTTATCAGATTAAAATACATAAAATCCATCCAGTCAATCTTGCTCTGTAATATAGTTTTAAAACAATTCTCGAAATATAAAGAGAAAACACAAAAAAACTAAGCTCAGAAGAAATTTAGGATTAGCTGGCTAGAATAGATAAAGGAAATTGGAATCCATGTGACTAATAGGCTTCTCTATTAATGTAGCACCATGGCACATCTTTTGTAATAGAAACAAGGCTGAAATAATAAGTTATTTGGATCACATTAATTAACATCCAGCTCTTTTAGATTTGCACCTAACGCTGGGTTCATTTCACTGGTGCTGATAAATATCAAACTTAACATTATCTAGCCACTTTTTATCAGAGTAAAATATGTTTTACATTGAAGGCCAGTTTTAATAATGAGCTTTTATATTAATTCAGATAACTAGAGATAGTCAAAGAATGAATTAAATTCTGGTGAGCCAAACTACAATGTTGGTCATAGTAGTAATGAAAATTTATCCTTTTTGTTGTTTTTGTTGTATAGTTGCCTCCTAAGTATACATAGAACTCTAGAGTTCATAAGGCATTTAATAGGTATTAACTTCTTATCTTATTCTTATAATCTTCTAAAATACTTGTAGCTTAGGATTCATGGACAAAAATCTCCTGAATACCTTGTAGAATTTTATTTGCCTGAGCATTTTCACTGGGAAAGAGCAGGTAGTCCTCATCAGATTCACAGTACTGTTTCTTAGGAGGAGGGAATGAGAAACATTTATTTTTCCCCATCCTGAGGCTTAAACTCAAGGCCTGGGCACTGTCTCTGAACTTGTTTTTGCTCAAAGCTAGTGCTCTACAACTTGAGCCATAGCTCTATTTCTGGTTTTATTTGTGATTAATTAGAGATACCAGTCTCACAGACTTTTCTGCAGGTGCTAACTTTGAACCACAGCCCTCAGACCTCAGCCTCCTTCTAAGATTACAGGCATGAGCTACCAGCATCCAGCTGAGAAATAATTTTTAAGATTAAGGCAACTCCCAAATGTTCATCACCCAAATCCTTAAAATGACACTGTATCTATTCATGTACCATTATAAAGGAGCCAATGGCTGAAAAGTTTTAAAATTTTAATTGACCTATACTCTCTTTTTTAACTTAAAGATTTAAATTGGTAGTTCAATCATATAATTAAATTGAATGATTATGCAAATACAGCACAATATTATTATAATTGGATCTTTTGGAATGAAAATCATCCAGGTGTCCAAAACTCTTTGCAATCTCAAGCAACCACCTTATCATATATCTGCCAAGTAACAGCATCTTGTAGGTAAACAGGCAGCGGGAAACTGTGCTGGCTGCTTTCCTCCAAAAAATACACATCACAGAACTTGTGCCATGTAGCACATGCACACTCCTAGAACTTTCCCTGCAGTTTTATAGACAGAATTATCCCTGCAACCACTATAATATTATCAAACTGCTCCTCCCCCTTAAAAAGAAGTAAGAAAGAAAACACAGAACTCCATTGTTTCTTTACCACTACTGAAACTTAACCTTCCTAAATGGAAAAGCTAATTCCATTGCAAAATGCTGTCTTTCCACCCACAGTCCATTCTGTTCATTTTCTTCTTTGTGTCGCTACCACTTTCCTCTGTTCTGATAAGGAATTCCTACATAGGGCACCTCTACCTACTCAATGGGCAGAAAACATGTGATAAGACCTTCTGATTCTCCTGTAGTATGATTGGGTTCTTTTAACCTTTCCATTTCTTGAAACAACCATTTAACTCTATATTATCATTTACTCCTTGGCTTCACTGCTAAAGATGTAACATTTTACATGAAAATGTCACTTTTGACAGTATTTTCTATCTCCGAAAGGTAGCCATGCGTTTATTCTTTTTATTGTTCTAGGAACATTCAGTACTATACAAAAAAAAAAGGAGGGGGGGGCGTTGAGGGAAAAAAAAACCCGCAACACACAGTGTCAGGAATTGAATTTTTAGGAGTCATTTAGGGATAAATATTTTGAAAATAATAAAGTCAATACCCAATGTTCACATGTAATTTCCAGCTGGACTTTAGTAAAGACTTTCAGTAGCCACAGAATCAGGCACCCCACAGCTTCTTTGGCACCTTTGCCTTTTTTCAGAGGACAAACAGAATCACAATGATTTTCTCTATCACAGAGACCATCTCAGAAGTCTTTATAAATCAAACTGATCCACTGCACAGAGTATAGGTATTACACTACATAGTGTGGGATCATTGTCTGGATTAGCCATTGTCTAAGGGGTTCACAATTGTCTTTATAAGCAAAGCTAGTTTGTGATGCTGTGTGAAACATAAGGTTTCAGTACTAAACTAAACCATTTCCCTGTGCAAAACTGCATGGATTTTTCTGATTGATCATCATAACAATCACACAAGACACCTGATATTGACAGCAGAGTCACATAGCGGTATCAGACTTTGCCACTGTTAGGAGGATCCAATTTATATGGTGGCCTGAATGGAATAGCCAAGCTATTGCTGTGGATGTTTTATTTTGAATTAAACACCTGTAGCCAGTTTCAGAACTCTTGATCATCTACAGTTGTTTTGCAAGTTCCCACAACTTTTTTTTTTTTATCATAGAACAAATTGTAAGACTTCTATATAAAGAAATAAAGGAGAATGCAGTTATTCCTCTTACGAATGTTCAGTTGGATACTATCTACAGTTCAAAGAGCTTGGGCTGAAATGGTTCTATGTGTTGGAAGGAACCCATTTGGGCAGATGACAAAGAAGGATGCTAACTGTGGTCCCTGGCCCTTGTTTACATAGCTCAAGGCTATCTTTGCCGGTGGCTTTGCCACAGCCCCCATCTCCACAGGTAGAACTGGAGAGTCAAGCTGAATGGTTCTCATTAAACTCATGCCAACCTATATTCCATACACCTTAAGGTCGATAAAACCAAGAACTCTTCTTCTCTAGAAAATGTTCTGCTTTTTGTGTCTAATCTAGTTTATGAATAGATTCCATTTATTGTTCTTGAAAGTAAATTCTATGTAGGTTTCTTTGTGTTTGACCATTATTTTGATAGAAGTTCTCCCACAAAGAAATTGATACACGCACCTTCCTAGTACAGATGGATAATTGTTGCCTTGTGGTCTCTTATTGCCTTAGATTGAGGGCTCTAGAGAACCTCCCATATCTGAACATGATCACAGCACAGAGGATAGAAGGGCAGAGCTAGACAATAAAACTCAGTCATGTCTAACACTTTCTTTTAAAATCTGGAGTTTCTAGATTGAAAATTTGTCATTATTTCCATCAGTTATCAATAATTCCCTGACCCATCATCTCCTATGTCATCATCTTCGAATCCATTTTCTACTGCTATCTCATATCCATATGGACTCTCACAGTGGCTAATTTACACAGTGGGAAATCAACACTCAAATATACATCCTGGAAGTGGCACTGTGGCTCAAAATAGTAGAGCACTAGCCTTGAGCTGAAGAGCTAAGGGACAGCTCCCAGGCCCAGAGTTCAGTCCCCACAACCAACAACAACAACAGAAATAATAATAATAAAATCAAATATACATCCTTAGATTGCTATTCTCTCCAGAATTCCATATATGTAACATAATACATAACTTTCTATATTTTTTCTAGATTTTTGTCATTTCACTTTAAGAGAGAGAAATTTCCCTTTCCTTTTTTTTTTTTAAAGACCCACAAAGGTAAGAGGTGTTGTGCCAGTGCTGGGGCTTGAACTCAGGTCCTCAGTCTCTCCTTTAGGTTTTGTACTCAAGGCTGAGACCTTACTACTTGAGCTACGTGTACACATCCAGCTCTTTGTTGATTCATTGGAGATAAGAGTTTGGAGGGTTTTGCTGATTTCTAACTGTGATTGTCAAATCTCACCTCCCTAAGTAGCTAGGATTATAGGCACAAGCCACTGCCATTGAGCTGTAAAGTGCTTTTTAAGTTGTTTTTGATTCTTAAGAAAGGCACACCAGGGGCCAGTGGCTCACTCCTGTAATCCCAGCTATTCAGGACACTGAGATCTAAGGCTCACAGTTTGAAGCCAGCCCAGCCAGAAAAGTTCCTGAAACTTTTTTTTTTTTTTTTGTCAGTTGTGGGGCTTGAACTCTGGGCCTGGGCGCTGTCCCTCAGCTCTTCAGCTCAAGGCTAGCACTCTACCACTTGAGCCACAGCCCCACTTCCAGTTTTCTGGTGGTTTATTGGAGATAAGTGTCACAGACTTTCCTGCCCAGGCTGGCTTTGAACCATGATCCTCAGATTTCAGCCTCCTGAGTAGCTAGGATTACAGGCATGAGCCACTGGCGCCCAGCCGTGAGACTCTTATCTCCAATAAACTACTCAGAAAAAGCCAAAAGTGACTCTGTGGCTCAAGTGGTAGAGTGCTAACCTTGAACACAAAGAGGCTCAGGGACAGTGCCCACCCAGGCCCTGAGTTCAAGCCTCAGGACTAGAAAAAAATATAAGGTAAAAAGGTAACATCAAACATCAGTTTCCACTTATGTAACAATATAATGTTCAGGAAACAGTACTACAATTTATGTGAGGTATTCAGCAAATGACAGTCATGATTTTTTAACAGGTTTGTGCTCCATTAATGCTTCCTTTCCTTATGTCACTGAGTTTTGTTTCATTTTTTTTCAAAACATTTATCTTACCTAACCTTTGTGTTTTACAAGCACTAAAATAAGCACAGGAAGTTTAAATCATTTATCCGAAGTCATACTACCAATAAGATTGTCCCCAAGTCCTGTTCTCAGTGTTGAATCTTTTCCTGCACAGTCAGAAGAGCTTTCTTTCTGGAAGCTTCACTTGTTAGTAAAACATGTAACCAGAATGTGGAAACAGACCTAGTAACATCCAATTTTACTTAGTGCAATGGTTTCTTAGAAAACATATTGAACAGATAATTCCCATCTCTTTCTCTCCCTTTGGGCCACTGAGAGCGAATACCACTGCTTTACAAAATTATTCTTTTCACCACTAATAGTTCTTGGATGTCATTTTCTGTAAAAGTATCAGAGAGTTTTTCTCTAGAGACTTCCACTTAGCTAAGTCCTTGCTTTTGGTTTTCTTTCCTTCTGAAATAGACTTCGGGATGGTGGGTTCATCAAATACTTTCAAATATGAAGCTAAAACAGACATTTGCCAATCCTGTATACAGTTCCTTCTGCCATTGTGTACCCATCAGCCAGTCCTATAAGATAAGCTGCCAAATGTCTTCATATTTCAAGAGTGCCTCATATTTTTATTATACGTATGACCTTTCACATAAAGAAAGAGTAGCAATGACCTGCCACTATCCAAACTTCTTGCCAATCATGTGACAGTGGTTCATACCTGTAATTCTAGCTGCTCAGGAAGCTGACACGTGAGGATCATGGTTTGATACCAGCCAAGCCAGAAAAGTACCTGAGACTCCAGTGAATCAGCAAAAAGCTAGAAGTAGAGGTATGTTTCAAGTGGTAGAGTGCCATCCTTGAGTGAAAAAGCCCACTGAGAGACTGGGTATCTGAATTCAAGCCTCAGTATTGGCACCAACACACACACACACACACACACACACACACACACACACACGCATGCATGCACGCAGACACACATGCACACACATTCTACCAAGTTGGTGAAGACACTTAAGAACTGTCCCTAGTGAACTGTTTATTGAATTATATTTTCTGTGAAATGCGTTATTACAACATCTGCCTTAAAGAAATTAGCACAAAGGATCCAAGCAAGAACAGCCTGAGGCCCTGCAATTTTGTAAAAATAATACTGAGACATTTCATGAGTTTTAAGTTTTAGCTTTCAGCACTACCCATCCATTTGGGAGAAAAAAATGACCTTTTAGCTAACAGCTTTGGAAGAAATCTCACTGTAGATTAACACTCTGAAACAGGAATGAAATTAATGAGCAAATTTCTCACAGGGAACAATTGCATGTGAGTTCGTTCCACTTGTATTTCCAGACAGAGAATGTAAGACGTTTGGCGAGTTTCACCATGCTGATTTCCTTAATTAAAAGTAGTGCAGTTGCTAAAAATAGAAACGTTAATGTTTCTGGAGTCTTCTTTATTTTTTTAAATCACTACCTCATATGGTCATCATATGTCAGAGTAAGTCTTAAAAATCAAGTCATTTATCCATCTGAATCAGCCTTTGCCATAATCAGCTCCCTCTTACCAGGGAGAGTCTTAGGAATCCCATTGAAGAAAGATGACTGTAGTGTAGCCAAGGAGATATTTAAGTGCACCAGATACCCTCTGGTGCTTCTGCTAAGAAAGGTGTCTAAAACTCTGGTTTCTAACTTTCATTTCTGGCTGTGCCTTTATTCTGTCTTTAACACAACGGTTAGACACACATGGCTTGGAAGGCTTTTGTGTGTTTTGTTTGTGTTTTGTGACCCTACAGAGGCTTGAATTTAGGGATTCGTGCACTACCACTTGAGCCACAGATCCACTTCCAACACTTTACCGGTTAATTGGAAATGAGTCTCAGGGACCTTTCTGCCCTGGCTGGTTTCAAACTGCAATCCTTAGAGCTCAGCCTCCTGAGTAGCTAGGATGACAGTTGTGAGCTACTAGTACCCAGTGGGCTGCAGATTTTGAAGGAACACTAAAGGAACGGATTCCTTTATCTTCTGAATTTGAGCCTGTGCTGTCATCTTCACCTACTCAACACAAGGACTTATTTCTTCATGTCCTGCAATAATTACTAGAGCTAACCTTTTGGAGGTTGTCAAAAAAACAGCAAAATATATGTCATTTCAATTAAAATGTGTTGGCTTTATTTGTGATTTCTAGTATCAGGCAACATCTATCCTATTTTCCTATGAAACTTCATAAGCAGAGCAGAATGGCTTTAGAGGCTTAAAAGTAATGAAAAAAACAGAAACAGGGAGAAAAATGTGCTTAATCATTTCAAAGTTGTCTTCTACTGTTTAAACAGAAGAAACTTGTAGTGCTAGCTCGAGTAAACTCAGCCCTTCCAAGTGGTTGCACAGTACTATGGATCTCTTCTTTTTCTTTTAGACCTAGTCTATTTCAAAATTGTCTCTAGTTGTATGACTTAGTCCAACTGACTGTGTTCTGATTTGGTATTTTCTTCTGAGACCTCCACCCCAAATAGCCTCATATCAGACCTGAAAAGAAACACATGGGGCTGTCTTCCAACATTTAATTTATAGAGTCAATGATAGATTAGGATAACATATGAATGACAATCATATGAGATTGAAATGATACTTCAGGACCGCAGGAAAGTCACCAAGTCATTTAGACAATTATAATCGATTCCTATTTTAACAGATTGCTACTTTAGTAACTGAAGCTTCTACTGTAATAACTCTAGAATAGATAAAAAATACAAAAGCATTTTATTGTGTGGTCCTAAATTCCATACATTAGAAACTATTGGAAATTATTGGATAATTTATGATGTGTCTGTGAGGTAATTATTCTTCTTCCAGTAATATTGGAAGTATGAATCATATGTATATGCATACTTAAAATAATGCTTTTATATCTCATATTCCTCTGATTGGTTGAATCAATATCTAGTGAAGTTTACCTCCATTTTACAAGCAAGAGAAATTATGATATATTGCAGCTAACAGAAGTCATATCACAGCTGAGTCTATGATCCAGCTGGAACTGAAAGTCTAGTCCTCTCCCCCTAGTCTTTAACTAAGATCCAGTTACACAATCTTTTGAGATTAAAGGACAGTCACAATCATGTACTTACAATGCTATTTCCAATCCTTATTTTGCTCAAGAATCCCTTGAGGAACTTTTAAAAATTAATGCAGATACTTTCATACTTCCTGCTATCTATCCCTATTGCTTTTAATAAAGACTGATTTAGTAGGCTAGGTTAGATGGCCTTGAATCTATGCAACAGAATGAACTATTATTAGAGCCCCTCTAAATATAAAATCATATTGTAAACTCAATGACTTAAGTCATACATGCATACAAGTTTAAGATAAATGTATAGAGATCTAGGACCTCCAGTGGAAATTTTTCTGTACAAAGCGTTTTGTACTTTTCTGCACTTAGCTTTGTTGTAATTTCCCATATTCACGGAGAATGGCCTTTTTAAAAATAAAACAAAAATCTCAATATATACTTTTTAGTGGCATGTGATTTAATATAAAAAATGTATAGTGGCATTGAATTATGGCTTCTTAACTTCCTAGTTATATAACTTTGGACAAATTACTTAGTCTATGAAGTCCTGGTTTACTGATATACAATATGTAATTCTAATGGTTAAATGAAATAAAATCCCTAAAGTACTTGCAAGTACTCTGGAAAGGAGTAAGTTCTCATTACTCTTAGGATCATTTCTTTCAGAAGTAGGCTTCTGGTAAATTAATGTTTTAACTATATAATTATAATTTATCCCTAATTGTAATTTCTTTTCTCATTCTTCATATTTGCAAAGAAATCACTATGCCAACCTTTTTTTGTGTTTTAATTATATGCATTTGCCCCAGAGCATCTGTCCAAACTAATTCAGAGATACATATCTATTGAGCTTTTGGAATAACTAAGAAATCTCTTATATTCCCTCCCTTAATATGCATTCTATGAGTTTTAAAAATTAAAAACAATCTTAGGATATCTGTCTGTTCAGGAATCTTTGCTATTTTCTCTCTTGAAAACCAGTTGCTAGAGGCTCACTTAAGCTACATATAGTTGAAAATTACAGACTCATGCCTGTAATCCTAGTTACTCAGGATGCTGAGATCTGACAACCTCAATTTGAAGCCAGGCAGACAAATCCAAGGGAATCTTAACTCTAAAAGGCCAGAAATGGAGGTGTGGCTCAAGTGGTAGAGCACCAGCCTGAAGCCAAAAAGCTAAGGGACTGTGCTCAGGCCCTGAGTTTAAACCCCAGTACTGGCACAAAAACAAAAACAGGGATATATCATCTTTATTTCAGTCGCCTGAATATTAGGCAAGATTTTCTCTTTTGTGGCACAGTCTTTGTTGGTACATTAACTAAATACACCTTGTTATTATTGATTTTTATGAGTACTATACTATATTCTTTGCGATGAAGATAGATTGCAGAGTAAAAACAACAAAAAAAGTGATTTCATGATAAGTGTTACATGATAAGTGTTATGGATAATTTAGAGAAGTTAAGGATCCTGCAGAGGGCAGGCAATAGATTTGCAGTGCCTAGATTACTACTGCCTGGAGAAATACCATCATAAAGAAAATGGTCAAAATTCAGGTCATAATGACAGAAAATATGATTTTTTTAGAAAACAGAAGCAAAGGAAGCCTTCTTGAATAATTTATCACTCTATAAACACATCATAAAATATCGTAGTAACAGTTCAGAATAAAGGTCCCATTGTTGTCAAACTCTTCTGACGACTACAGGGACTCAGCAGGCAAAGATAATCCTGTGCATTTTCACTACCCTCATCACCATTCCTCCCATTAATAATTTGTTTAGGCCCTTCTTTCCACTGCCTGAAGGATAGTTGTCAATATCAGTCAACTCTTTGTCTACATGCCGTGAATATGTAACATCTGTATCCTACAGTACTGCAAAGGAAGCCAGGGTTTTTAAATACACATCCCAGCACCAGTTTATAGAAACAAAAATGAGATAGAGAGTGATGTATTTTTCAAAAGGGATTCTGAGCCAGCTGTGGATGAGAGGTTCAATTTGCATTGCAATTGCTGAGTAGAACTCTGGGAAATCCCATCTGATTTAGAGAAGGGGAAAAGAAAAGAAAGCAAAACAGAATTTTGATGCTTCAACAACTTGTTTACAAAACATGAACCCAGTGCCTGTTGCAGGCCAAACACCATGCTATCACCTATAGAAGACTGCAAGATAAAAGAGAATCATATCCTGTTTTCAATATACTTGTAGCATCCTTCCTACTCTTAGCAGTCAAGTGATTTCTGAGTCATACTATGTGCACTTGACACTGTACTAACGACAATGAACAATGAGACAAAGTCTCTACTCCTGGGAGACAAAGCCTCTACTTTCATGAAACGAATGTTTCAGCAGTGGAGTAACAAGCATGAATTGATAGGTAGGAGTCTACTAGTAGATTACAAACATAGAATCATCAAGATGATGTGCAGGTCAAGAATAGACTCTGAGGGAAGTCCTAAAAGGCTCTCTGAGGAAGGAAAGTATGTGTTAGACCAGAGTCAACAGAAGGAACTAGCCAGGCAATGAGCAAGGAAAGGAGGACTATTGCTGCAAGGGAAGCTAGAGCATATGGCCAGAGCCTGAGACTTCTAAGTCCAGGGAAGCCTTAGGGAATGAGACTGGAGACAGGGAGCTAACTATAAGAGACTTCCATGGTGGATAAGAGTACAGAATCTTTATTTGGGGGGGGGGGGGGAAGCACTATTTTTGTAGGAAGAAAGTGACTTGGTCTGATTTTTACTGTGCATCTGAGCTGGTCTGGGGCTAAATAGGGTCATGTCAGGGGGCAGGGTCACAGGGAGTTTGAGAGTTCAAGACCCAAGACTGGCGGATTCAGTAACCTTAGAGTCCAAGTGCCCACTCCGGCATCTAGGACTCAGGCTCGCCCATCACCTACCTCCACCATGAAGACAAGATGGTTCCAATTAAACCCAATTCCCTTTCATCCATCACACTTCAAGATGGTGATAGATGGCATCCCCACTCTGGCCCTAAGATCCACAGAGAAGTGAGGCTAAGCAGAGGGCAACAGTTGCTAAGCTATTTTATGTTTTTTATTGGTTTGGTGTTTTTTCATTGCTTTTTCTCTTGTTACACTTTATGAGATATTCCCTCTTGATTAAAGAAATTAGTGCCAGGCAGGATAGCTTTTTGAGAAATCCCAAGTTCCCAAAACAGAGCTCCAAATGTTGCCAAGCTGTTCTATTTTTGTAGTGCAATTCAACAGAATACATATTGAAAGGCTATTCTGTGCCCCCACCATATGCTAGACAGATTAACACACACACACACACACACACACACACACACACACACACACACACACACACAATAAGCATAAAGATTTAACCTGTGTATCAAGGAACTTATTATTACGCTGGACGAAGAAAGGCTTACTTATACTAATAGCATATTAGCATTAAAACAAAATGAAAAGAAATATTAATTCCTGGCAATTTCTTAAATGGATTTGTGCTTTTGTGTATCTTAACCAGTATTAACCCTATGCGGAGAAAAGAGCTAGAATACCACCTTAGTCCTTGAATCTTTGATGTTCTCATTTTACTCTATAGTTTCAGCACCATGTTGAGATTTGATGAGATTCCTCCTTTTGTAGTTTCCCTCTCCCCATCGCTACAGTAACAACAAATGTATTGAGTTCAAAGACTATGAGCTTATATAATGCAAAGATCACACTTGGAATTAACATGGTTCTTTGGGATGTACCTCCTCTGTGGAATAGGAAATCTTCATTTTGTAGCTCATAGACGTTAATGACAATAGTAAGAAACATGTTAGAAGTTCTGTAGAGTTTAGCAGCATTCAAAATGAAATCATTGCCTCCCCTATGAGGTAGATTAATTTTTATATCACACATGAATAAAATAATCTCAGAGAGATCAACCAGTTTTTTCAAAATTCTAACCAGCTACTACATAATACAATCCTTAACTTTGGTTTATTGACTACAAAAGTCCTCATCCACTAGCTGTTGTTGTGGGCAGCAAATGAGCTATTGGGGTGATGAAGATTTTATTGCCTTCATGAAAACCACTGTTTGTGACCATTTCATGACCTCCAGTCAGACAAAGACATACTTAACCCCCTGATTTCCTAGCCAATGCACCAAATATGTTCCTAGAAATCTAGAGCAGATAAATTAACCCTGATTCTTGCATTCAGCAAAAGAAGAATTCAGGCAAGATGCAAACACACAAGTTGATAGAAAAATTTATTCAAAAGCAATATGGCAGAGAAAGAGAACGTGTGCCATAGATATATAACAGGGAAACAGCACTTCAACCTATCTCAACTGGCTTGCTCTGCCTCCTGCATTACAGGGATTGGTTGACTTGTAGTTAAATAGGAAGAAATGGAGTCATGGAAGATGGCTTTTCTGTTTAGTGTGCCACTTTTTGTTTCCTATAAGGTCCCAGGGACAAAGCTTTAGTGTCCAATCCTTACTTACTCATTCTTCTGTCCTTCTTACCTTCTTCTTCTTTTGTAACCCGTACCCCTCATTTTATTATCAGGTACGTTTTGGCTTATCAGCTTATCCTACCATCTTCAAGTCGGATAGGTCATCATTCCTTTACTGCTTACTTTTCTACTAATTTCTATCACTATAGGCTAGTGTGTCAGTGAAAATGTAAGCAGTTGAATACATTCACTTATTTACTCATGCATTTACTTGTCCAATAAATTTTTGAATAGCCACTAGTATTATAGTCATAGAAAAAAATTACAGGTAAGCAAGACATCATCCTTCCCCTAAAGTTGTTTAGGGTCTAGTTGAGACAAAGGAGAAAACAATTTAAGTACCATATAGCATTGAGTTAGCAGAGATCACAAAGAAGTGGTCACAAAGAAGAATAGAAATTATGGAATCAAATTCTAGCCACAAGTTAAAGCTTATGTGAATGCACTGAATAGAGCCACTAATTTAAGGTCCTAATCTCTAAACATTTTCAAAACCAATTCAAAACCAATTTTCAAAATTAATACTTTCTTAATATTTTATACATTCTTTTTTATCTTTATAAGTTGGACAAATGAAGTCTTTTAAAATATGGATCATTAATATAGAAACAAATGTAGAAACAAGTTACTATAGAAACAATATATATTAAAATGACTATAGAAACAAATAGCTGTGAATGACTTGATTGTATTCTGGCTTCTCCATTCCATTATGGAAGTTTTGTGTTTCTCTTTGTTCCTATCTGCTGTAATTAGGTCTGTAAATTCAGTCAGGGAAGAACTAGAACAGGAATATTGAATGGAATATTTTTCTTTAAAAAGTATTAAGCATTTTTGCTTGTTAAACATTCCATCAGCCCTTCTCTGACTACATTAAGCTGGGGGAAGAAGTTGTGAGCATTGATAATATAGGCTAGGATCTTTTTCCAACCCGGATAAGAGTCATACATATTCCCAAGATTTCACTTCCATCAAGATCAACATTTTTGTTCAAAGCCCTTATGTGATTCACTGATTCTCCCAGAAGTACCTCTATTTCCATCCCATAGACACGCAGAAGTAGACTTGACGAAGATGCTTTTATACATTTAGTAGGAGAACAAGTCACTGAAAGATTACTTTAAATACCTGAAATGAAAACTGAAAATATTTATTAGGTATTTGTTCTGCCCAATCCTTTCTCAGCCCCCTCTCTAGGTTTTTAAGTTTTCCTCATTATTGTACACAGATTGGCCCCTCTTCCTTCCTTTTTCTCTCCTATATTCCATGAGAACTATAAAGTACTTAATTAAATACTTAATGAAAGTTCCTCCTACACCTGACCTACACACATGGTAGCCAGTGTCTTCTAGCAGGCAAGACTGAGGTTGGAAGAGGTTGGAGTTGTGTTCTGAGCTACCTGAAGCTATCTATGAGCTTCTCAAGCTCAATGTCCATAAGTGTCACAGGAGCATATTTCTTCAACACAAGCAAACTAACAGTGAATACTAAACAGTGCAATTCCACCTTAATGCACATGCAGTAAATGTGCAGTAAATGTGAGATTTTTTTCCATTAAGAATGCAATGAGATAAAAATAGTGACATCCACATATGCCATTTCAATTCAGATTATTATATTATTTAATCTTAATAGCAAATATAGTCTAAGTGCATTCTCATTGTTAGAAATATATACACATATATGCATATACGTATGTATATATATATATATATATAATCACACGCTACTGATAATAAAAACCTACTTATAGATGATGATAGAGCTGCAGCAGGATTGTCAACTACTAGTAATTTGTATTTTATATTAGAGATCAAAGAAGTTTTGGATGTGTGAACTAATGGTTGATTTATATTGTACATATGGATGTGTACTGTGTCCAAATTGTGTTGGCTTCATTTGAAACTATGGCTTCCATGGGTTAAAAAAAACTATACATTATTCTATTTGCAAAGTAACAATCATAAATTTTGACAGGCTCAATTGTTCATACTATGATTTCTGAAATACAAGTGCTCTCCTGCTTGTAAGAGCTTTAAACAAGGCAATTTTCAAATAGGTAAATTACTCAATAGCAACTTCAGGGAAATCAGATTCCCAATGCATCATCCTCCAAACATACCTTCTTATATAGCATTCTGGATGCACTGGAGATGTCCTATTCTGAAGTCTCACACATACAGCAGTTCTGCTACCTGCCTTCAGCAGTTGTCTGTGAAACAAATCCAGTCTATATGAATGGTCCCCAAATGAACTTGTTTTCCAGAAGTCATTTGATATCTTATGAGACTATATAAACAGAAAGTCTTTTCATAGACTAAAAATTCAAGGTGAAAAATATATAATTGGTCTGAAAAAAAGATCAACTAACTGGCAACAAGGGTTTTGCTTGCTTGTATGAATTGGGATTTTCTTTCCTCCGAAAATTTTCCAGCTGCACTTTGTGAAGTTCCCAGAATAATGATTGACATTATTAAACCAGAGACTAAAAAATCTTGGTACGGACTGACCCATGGGGACACATTACTACAATTTATTTTAGAATAAAATAATAAAAGGGGCGTCTGACAGGGGACAAAAGTTGGGACTCATTTTCAAATTTTATACGATTTGTCAAAGTCACCCAAAAAGAGTTCTTAGAAGTGGTTGGAATTGGC
This sequence comes from Dipodomys spectabilis, assembly GCF_019054845.1. NCBI lineage: Eukaryota > Metazoa > Chordata > Mammalia > Rodentia > Heteromyidae > Dipodomys > Dipodomys spectabilis. The sequence goes on along the minus strand of NW_024870834.1, from coordinate 15,241,117 downwards.
TCTCAAGTGTCTTGCCTTTGTGGTTTGCCTACCCGGGTTTCCCAGTCCTTGGTTGAACATTAGTGTTCTCATAGGGATAGAGCAATGGATACAACTCTAGTGATCTCTTCTAGTAGAGGCTGAGGCCATTTCTAAACATTCTCCTTCTATTCTTTCTGAACTCTCTTCCTCTCAATCTTCCCATACATGCTGCACACCCCCACTCTATTCTACCCTTCTCAATGTAGATTTGATGTAACACTATCTCTCCAGTTACCTTCTGAAAGATGCAAAGTTTTCCCCAATGTACTTCAACAAATCATATTCATTTCATGATTTTCCTATAATTTAAAGATACTGGTACTATCTCCTTTGGAGCAGTGAGAAGTTTTGACACTATTATTACAGTAATATTGGTTATTCCTGCAACTGTCAGATTTATTTTAACATCCTCCTGTCATTCATGGTACTCTGTCAATTTGACAAAACTCAAGAATACTCCCATGAAGCAATTTTAACTATAATCTTGCTATGCCTTACAAAATGGGCCTTCATCAGATATGAGTAAATTTGTAGTCAGTTCCTTAAAGCACACTTCATGAACTCTCTCTATATATATATATTTATATATTTCAATTATTGTTGCTATAGGCTCTACATCAATCTTCTACACACCTACACACACATTATTCATTCTCTCTCTCTCTCTCTCTCTCTCTCTCTCTCTCTCTCTCTCTCTCTCTCTCTCCATCTCTCTTCTCCTCCTTCCAACTGGCAAGAAGCCTTGAGATGTCCTTTGACCCCTACTGGAAAAGCATGAAACAAAACACTCCCAAATTGGTTTTGTCTTGCTAACCTCTCCCTATCCCTAGCTGCCTGCTCTGTTTTTCTACTTTTCCCTAAATGCAACTTACTTTAAGCATGTGTTGATTTGATTAACATTCCTAAAATTAAAGGATAATAGACGATAACCTATTTGTCAGCCTAGCCACTTTCTTCTCTTTTCAATGTCTACTTATGACGTACATCCAGACTGCACGCCCTTTTTATTTAACGAAAGAAGCAAGATCAAAAGAATATATTTTAAAGAAAATGCAAAATTTATTTTCAATTTTGGCTATCATCACTAAAAGGGGAATAAATTGTCCAGAAAACAAAACAAAACAACAAAAACAGTGTCCCCTGACCGCTCTGTCTGTGCCTACTCAACGTGTGCATCTGGTTGTTCATCTCTGAAAATGTGTACAATATTTTTTCTTTAATTTTTTTTGGTTATTTTCTCCCTTCTTGTTTGGGAACTAGGTACTTTTTGTATTGTATCTCTATCAACCTATATATATTTATATATATCAATGTATTTCTTTTTAATTGCTAGATCTTTAGATTTGGTTTTATCCAACATATAAGAAAAAAAGTTATGAATTGTTTTCTGCAATTTCCCCCCACTCCCTCTTTAAATGTGGAACAACTTCAGCTGCAGATTTCCCACATCCACCTCTGTCAAATTGTCCAGTCTCACTGTCAACATAGGTGGCTTAAGGAAGAAGATTGGCGAGTCATTTGAATCATACCATTTCTAAACAAGGGAAATGGGGGAGAATGGTGGAAGGTGTGGAATTGATCAAGATGCACTGTACTCATAAATTGATATGTTGAATTGAATCTTCTTTGTAAAACTACTTAAAGATAATGATGATTTTTAAAAAATCAAACAAACACAGGAGTAAGTAGTATGTCAGTATTCGGGCTATCTACCCAGTACTGTCTCTCATTAGTCTTTGTGGACCTCTAACCCCTCTCCCCCAACTATAGATGGGGCTGTGTGGCTGCAGATGAAGTTGTTCAATTTGAATGCATTAATCTAGTCTCTTTGTTTTTTGCTTTTAACCTTTTGATCATGAATATGAGTATTATTATTTTATGTACTTTGGCTAGTTTGAATAGGGAAAAATATATTTAACTTTTTAATTTGATTATTGAACAATCTAATAATGAAACTGTAATAAATTTTGAAGTAATTGCATGTTGAAGAAGTTGCAGCTTAGGGTGTGTGAGATTGTCAGTGTTAGAGTTCTGTTCTTTATTTTCATAGATGGGCATGTGTAGGCTCATTTGTTTTTGTATATTGCCCATCCCTTCCTTACAGCCAGAAGCTCTAATGCAGCTAGATCACTCCGTGCCGCCCTTACATGGACATGGCGACTCACTTACACATTTATTCCCATCATCTTCATCTCCTGTGTAGTTCACTCATAGACCCTCCCCTCCCCTTTCTGCATCCTCCCTTCCCATACCTTCCCTTTCTTTAGCATTGTTAAAATTTATGTGCTGTCATCCATCCCTCAGAACTTCAAGAAAATCTAAAATTTGTCAAAAAGACAAAAAATAATAATTAAATCTATAGCTGAAAACCTACAATCCTGCAGAAATGTATTCAGAACCCTGAAGATTCACAGATTTTTTTTAAAAGGCAAATTATAAAGTTTTTTTTTCTTTTTAATTTTTCAGTCATAGCAATCGGAATTATTTTAATTCAAATTGATGCCCTCTCAACCCACCCCCTGCAAGTAAAAAAATTGTTTAAAAGTGCAGGTTTTTTTTCTTTTTATGTTATGTGGTGTGGATGTATGTGTTGTTGACTCCCTGTATCACCCTCTGTTGTAAATTATTATATTTGAAGAATTAGACATTTTGCTCAAAAGTTTTTAAGAATTAACAACAACGACAACAACAACAAAAAAAACAAGTTACAAGAATGTGGCAATTCTATTTGTCCAAGAGCATTCTTACACAACTTTCTTTTGTAAATTTTTCTTTCATGCCAAAAAACATGCGGGCAATTTGTTGATGTAAGTTGACTATGAATTAATATGGTATGCTCTCCTTTTTTAATTTCAATTATTTTGCCTCTGTGGATATGATTTCTTTCCTTATTTTCCCAAAAATGGTTCTTAGTTTTTTTTTTTTTTTAATTTGCTTTTACTTTTCTTTGTGTTTTATATTGTGAATGCCTTGTTACTGTTATCGGCTCTCTTTGCCTTTAGTTTACTTTATCTATGAAGTTATTTTATTCTTGACTATATGAAATCATTTTATTTCATTTGTGTCTATTTGCTTAATTTTTGCTGTTATGCTTTGCACTGAATAGCTTCTAATAATGTGAATTCTACTTTGAGAATTAGTGACTATATAGATTTTGCTGTAGAATGACATGCCTCTTTGCCTAAACTTTTTTAACCACCAACTTTAAAACCTCGATAGTATTGTTTATTGTGTAGTTGATTGCTAAAATGCATTATAGCACATGGTGGACAGGGGATGTACTTCAGAAAACAAAAAGTGTGTAAACTCTAAGCGTTATTGGTGGTAATTTCATCCTTCACTTAATCCTTAGAAAATATTCAGGGAAATAAATCTTTATTTTATTTTCTTTCAGAAAAGGGGAAATAAAGTACTCTCAAGTGATTATGGTACAGTTTGGTTATCCAGGATTATGCTATCACTATCACCACAGGCTACAAAATCAATTTTCCAGAGAATAATGACATCAAGAATCCCAGGGGTTTATAGAGTATTGTACTTATAATACTGATGCTTTCTAATGTACAAAACTAGCTTATGGAACAAGCACACACACATATACACAAAAAGAGAAGACATCTCTTTTCTCTCTCCTTTCCCTCCCTGTTTCCTCCTCTCCCTATCTCCCTTTTCCCCTTTTTTCTCTCCCCCAATCCACCTTTTCCTTCTCCTTTCCTAAAAGTTCATAGTTGCCACTTTCTGTCAAGGATTTCCTCAGGTAAGCCTTTAAAGGAAAGTCAAAATTACATCAAAATGGAGCATGCTTTTCGTATGTACACTTCTATCCAGAAACAATCTCAGGTAGGTACCACAATGGTGTTAAGATTCCACCTCTCAGACTGAAATACTCCTTGACTTTCACATCATTTGGGTTAATGCTCTCATACGCATTTCAGGCAACCGAAGATTGGCAAGAAGCACTTTGAAATGGTTTTAATAAAGCAGTTACTTTTCTGTACTTTAATTATAGATAAATAGATTATTGTTTTAGAAATATCAAACCTAATGGTGGAGAATAGATATGTTTCTTAGCCCACAGCGTCAATGAATAGGCTTTCTGTGCTTCAGTTATGTGATTTTTGTGCTGTTTGGCCTGTTGGAAAATACTCCAGCATAAAATTAAGAATTTCCTAAGTACCATGTTAATTTACCTAATTATATTAAAAACTTGTGCTGTCCAGAGGTCAATTCAATCAAGGCAGAATATTTTTCAAAAATACAAAATCTGTGCTGATCCCACAAATTTTGCTTAAAATTGCTTCAGTAATCTAGATCTATGCAATTTTTCTCTACTAACAGGAGACCATAACATTAAAATAGGACAGAAAAAACTTGACTCAGGATTTAAGTGTTTGTTAGGTCCAAAGTATTAATAAAAAAAATGACAAGAATAACTGTCATTTCTGAGGATCATTAAGCACAGTTCTAAATACTTAGTAGTGCACTGGTTTGAGGCAGGCTGGATTTTTGTTATGATTTCTATTATACTTAGGAGTTTAAGAAATTTAACCAAAGTCATATTTATGACTAGTATGCAGAGTTCTAATGGTAACCTCAATCTGATTTCAAGGTAAAGTAACTAACTGATAAGCAAATGAAAAACTCCATTTCACATGCCAGTCTAAAACCATATATATATATATGGTTTGTAGCTCCTCTTTCATGGACACATGTTAAAACATAGAACTGATAGATATTCAGAACCAAGCTTAATAAGAAATCAAACCAATTAGGTTTGGTAAGAAATTCTACCTAGAACATCTCACCATGTTAAAATACGAAAGAGGCTAAGTTGAGACATTTGTCTATTCTTTTCCCCAAGTACCGGCCATCTTTGTCAAGGCCTACATCTTTCTGAAGGTGGATGAAGACAAAATTTGTTCTTATAAACTTCATCATGGTTCTGTACTCCACATCCTCACATCCATGGCACCAAATTATTAAATGAATAGCAGCTAATTTAGTGGAGAAAGGGACAATTTCTCACCATTATATGTGACTTTCCAAGCAGAGAATTCAAATAATGCAAATGAGGGGTGAGGCAAAGAGCTCAGTAGGAGCAATAGAAAGACATGGAGTTGGAGCATGTGTGGTCTCCAGAGTTGCCCTGCTCAGATTCAGTATTTTTTTAAATTTTTTAAAATGTTTTTGGTAATCTTTCAGACTTGACTATCTCCAGAGATGTAAAGGCTAGAGCCACACTGAAACTTTGTGCTGCTCTTGGGCTGTTTTTTAGGTGACCCACTACATTTGCCATCATCCATAACATCCTCACAGCTCAGAAGAGTTCTATTCAATTTTTAATACACTGTCTTTTTCGGTGGCAGAGAGCCCCTTTTGCTACATATCAGCCCCCGAGGCATGAATTATATATCTATAAATACACTCATAAAGCAAAAAGCAGGGCAGCCTTCAAGGCTAAAATAGACCTTTTATATCCCTAGTGATCTCTCTAGTTTAAAGAAAAGCACAATCTTGTCAAAAATGTATATATTCTTGATTTTAAAATGCCAACTTTAAAGAATACAGATAGTTCTTATTCTAAACCAAAGAAAAATTCCGAGAATGGCTTAGGAATCTCTGACTTGTGTGTACTCTAGGTCTTGTATCACTCTACCGGTAACCTTTATGATATTTGACTTACTGATTCTGTGAATACTTTGTGAGCCTACACACCGGGCTGACTCTATAGCCTTTGAATATTGAGAACTAATTACTATTGGCTGCTACAGTATTTCCTAGGGTAGACACCAGCATGTGGATGTCCAAGTACCTTATAGAAATGCATTGCAAAGCAGGTGCATTATTCTCCTGCTGTCTTAAATACCAAGAAGGCCATGGCAGGAGGTTCATTTAAGTCCTGGGAGAAAAGGAGGGAAGAGAGAGGAAAGAAAGGGGGAGGAAGAGAAGGAATGGCAGAGGAGGGAAAGGGAAGAGAGGGGAAGGAGATAGAAGAGAAGGGAGAGGAGAAGAAACAATAGGAGAGGGAAAGGAAGGCAAGGGGAGGAGAGAGAGAAGGAGAAGGAAAGTGAGTGGAGGAGAGAAGACAGAGGAGAGGGGAAGGGGAAAGGGAAAGGAGAGGGGAGGGAAGAGGAGAGGAGAAGGGAGGGAAAATGGGTGGAGGAGACAGGATGGGAGGGAGCTAAGGGGAGGGGAGAGGAAGAGAAGAGAGGAAAGGAGAGGGAAGAGGGGAGAGGAGGAGAGATGAAGGGAAGGAAGAGGAGTGGAGGGGAGGGAAAGTGAGGGGAAGGGAAGGGAGGGGACAAAAGAGGAGGGGAGAGAAGGGAGGGAAGAGGAGAAGAGGGGAGAAGAGAGGAGAGGAGGGACAGGGCAGGACTAAGTGAGCCAAGGCAGGGCAAAGTGAGGAGAAGAAAGGGGAGAGAAAGTGAGGGGAGGGGAGGAGAGAAAGAGTACTTACATAGAATCTATGCACATGTTCCTTATCCTTTAAATGTTCTCTAGATTACCTGTAATAGATAATAGGATGTATATGCAGTTTACACAGCATTGCTTACAAATAACAAGGAAAATAGCGTACATATTTAAGCACAGATACACTTTGTTTAATATTCTATTCACCGTTGCTTGAACCCTTATATATGAAACCCATGACATAGAAGGCTGAATGTACACTCAATCATCCTGAATCCTAGAGAATTCCAAATTAAAATTATCTACTTCAACTCAGTTTTCATACAGTTATCTAAAAATTTCCCCTTGTTTTACCATCTCCTTTGTAGTAATAACCCCTGTATTCCAGGTAAAGTTTATTTTAAATTAGAGGAACTCTTTCAACTCTTGGAGATGCCAAGAAAGGAGAGTTACTGAAGCTTCAAGAATTTCAAGGATTCAAGAATGTCATAATTTAGGCTCAACTTTTCCCAATAGAGGGCATTGTTTATCTTTTTAAGAATCAGTCATCAGGATTAGTATTTTTTTAATGTCAATATAAAATGGAGAATTCATGCTTTTGATAGGTTTTAGTATATAATATTTTGGTGCCAGTTCTGGGCTTGAACTCAGGGCCTATGCACTGTCCCTGAGCACTCTTGCTCAAGGCTGCACTCTACCATTTGAGCCACAGATGCACTTCCAACTTTTTGGTGGTTAATTGGAGATACGAGTCTCATGGACTTTCGTGCCTGGGCTGACTTTGAACTATGATTCTCAGAGCTCAACTTCATGAGTTGCTAAGATTACAGGTATGAGGCACCAACATCTAGATCAGTATAGAAGCCTTTTAGAATCTCTCTACAAATTATTAGACTGCAGAACCTTCTTTCTGTAACTTTCTGAAAAGATAGTTTTATTTCGTTTGTAAATTCACTGAGATGCTTACACGGGGCTGTTCAATGCTTAGGATTACCAAAGGAAAGGAGAAAAGGGACTTGTTCCTGGATGTTGTAGATTTTAAGCAAGGAGGACAATGGGAAGCTTTAGAAAATATGCAAGGAAAAAAGGCAAATTGAAGACTCCATTTGGGTGTTACAGATGGTACACTAAGACTGCAAGTGAACACCACTTTGTAATCACAGAGACAGCGATCTTAATCTCACTTAAAGGGACTGCAGCTTCTACCCTGCAATTTGTGTTTGTATTTGTATTATTTTTTGGTAAGGCTTTTGCCTCTCCCTCAAAATCAGTTTAGTCTCATCCTTTAATCCAGTTTCCTCTTTGCTTACTCCAGTTGGAATACATTTTTGTCATTATCATACAGAACAAACAACTGTGAGGTTTTAAAGCCAAGAGAGAACTCACATGCCCAACCTTTGTTCTTGTAAGCTGGATAAGAAATCTCTAGAGAACCTTCACACAGATTCTATTGGCCCTCACCTCTCTGTCTTTTTGCTGCTGGTCTCTCAGACACTTCCCTGTTTTTACTTTCAATGAACCACTCTTTGCTCCCCAGCCCCTTTCTTGTAGGGGAATAAAGAAAATGGCTGTTTGGGGTTCATTTTAGGACTTGCTTACCTTTAGGGAACTGTGCTCCAAATCCCATTTATAAAACCTAGCCAAAGTGTGTGAATTATGCATTAACTCAGTCATGAGGTATATGAATTATATATGTTCACAATGAAAAATAGGCATGCTGGTCCAGTAAAGTAAGTCCAATGCTCTGGCAATGCTATAAAGATCATTTTGTTCAGTCCCTTCACACTCTTGTCCCTAGAAAAGATGCTTGAGTTCTGAGTAGAGATCACAGGCCATCTTAAGATTCTCAGAAAGGTTTTTGTTTTACTTCCCCACATATAATACAATTATTATGTAAGCTACAGATAACAGTAAAAATTCTGTTGTCCTTTCCCTTACAAATGATACACATTATACTCTAGCATCTTTCTGAGTAATACATAGGCACCAGATAACAATATAATTCTGTTATCCTTTTCCTATGAGATGATGCACATTCCACACATTATCATCTTTCTGAGTAGCACAATGTCATTGTCTAAATAGGAAGGCATGATATGTACTTGTGATATGAACACAAGGGGTATGCTCCAGTGCTTTGGAGGCTTTCTCCTCAGGAAGTTCCTCTCTTAGTGCAGCAGAAGAATGAACAATTTAAATGCAATGGTTCCATCTGAGCTGCAGGAAATAACCCAAGTTTATATGGTATGGTTTGTTGAGTGAGAGTTCTAAGAATGAATCTTTACAGGAAGAATTCTAGAAGACTCTGTAGGTTGAAAGGTTTGCCCCTTGGAATGTCCCTAGAACTCTGCAGTATTGAGCCACTGCTAAATCTTGGCTGCTTTGATCATTGACACAGGAGAATATCTTAGCCACAGTCAGGTACCTGATGCTCAGACACTTGGCATTTCTTCACAATAATAAATGCATTGCCAGGGACAGAACACTGGCAAGGGCATTTATACTAGTGAAGAGCTTAGAGCCCTAACTCAGGAAGAGGATTTCACCAGTATCCATGATAGCGTCTCAATATCCCAACTAGGGAGGGAAATATCATGACATTCCTGGTAGAGAATTGTTGGAATTTTTTAAAGTTTAAATTGGATTTTTTTTTATTATTATTCTGGAGACTATTCAGTGAAGGGATGTGAACTATGATTTCCTGAGAACCTCTGCTTGGAAAATAACATTGTAGAAAGACACAAAAAATATCTTGATTCTCTTGCTTGACATAGGTGAAAAACCTTGGCCTTACATTTAAGTGAAAAATAACCTTTGTAGAATATTTTTTGGCACCTATGATGCACAAGGCATTGTGATTTCAGGAACTATTTTGAACCTCGTTTCTTGACTCAGCTTATATGTTTATAAATGCAATCATGAGAATCTGTAGGTAAAGCTATTTGTGTTTGCCACTTTAGTAAAGAATCACTGCCTTAAAAACTTCTTTTCTAAGTCAACATTTCTGAATCGATGATGTAAGTTTTCAGCAATTCATGGATTTATCTAATTACATATAGCATAAAAGCAGTACATAAAAACAGATTAGATTACTACAAGGCAAGTTGCCACTTAATAAATAGGGTAAATTCTGGAAAAGCATAATCAAATGTATGGAAGGGCATTTTCAGATTTTTAGAAGCCCACATCACTTAGCTCATGCTAAATGAGGACTGCAATTAAGGAATATAGTAATTCTTTTGTCTTCTTTTTTTCTGTTTGCAAAAAGAAGTATAAAATCAATGTAATAACAAGAAAATACTACAGTCTTTTGTTTGTTTTGATCTTGATTTGGTCATAGAATGTCTATGAAACAAATTAGTAGAAACCCATGAAGATAACAAAGAATGGACATTCCCAAATCCACAAACTAAACGCACAACACATGTATTGCATTCACACACACACACACACACACACACACACACACACACACACACACACAACACTTGGATAGCATCTGTGAGGGTATAACTGATCGAAAGGCATTATCTGGTAAGCACGTCCTGGAAGCAGCATATTTGAACTCTGTCTAAATAATTACTTGAGAGTACCTTTAGCAGTCCAATCCCCGCTCCCATTCTAAGGATTCTAAGTTTGTGAGTGGGCAGAGGCTTCTCAGGGGCACTAATCAGCCTCAAATGACAAGGTCACAACCAAAACTATCCCTCTGTGGATCCAGGTGGTTGTATTAGGATTTCAGAGCTGTAAGGTACGAAGTGCATTCATCAAGAGTGTCTGTGGACCGGTCTCAGCACCTGTACTAATTGTGTTTTTCTTTTTCTTTTCCATCCCAGGAGGTGAATTAGTTCTCCCTCTTCTTGTAGAAGACCCTTTAGCTACCCCTGCTATTGCTACTCGTGTACCTTCCATTACACTCCCCCCTACCTTCCGCCCCCTCCTCACCATTATTGAGACCACCAAAGATTCCCTGTCCATGACCTCTGAGGCGGGGTTACCTTGCTTGTCGGACCAAGGCAGCGATGGTTGTGATGATGATGGCTTGGTGATATCTGGGTATGGCTCAGGGGAAACCTTTGACTCTAACCTGCCCCCTACTGATGATGAAGATTTTTACACCACCTTCTCCTTGGTAACAGATAAGAGTCTTTCCACTTCAATCTTCGAAGGTGGCTACAAAGCACATGCGCCCAAGTGGGAATCCAAGGACTTTAGACCTAACAAAGTCTCGGAAACTAGTAGGACTACTACCACATCTTTGTCCCCTGAGCTGATCCGCTTCACAGCTTCCTCCTCGTCTGGGATGGTGCCCAAATTGCCAGCTGGCAAAATGAATAACCGTGATCTCAAACCCCAGCCTGATATAGTCTTGCTTCCGTTGCCCACTGCCTATGAGCTAGACAGCACCAAACTGAAGAGCCCACTAATTACTTCCCCCATGTTCCGTAATGTGCCCACAGCAAACCCCACGGAGCCGGGAATCAGACGGGTCCCGGGGGCCTCAGAGGTGATCCGGGAGTCGAGCAGTACAACAGGGATGGTCGTCGGCATTGTGGCTGCTGCCGCCCTCTGCATCTTGATCCTCCTGTACGCCATGTACAAGTACAGGAACAGGGACGAGGGGTCCTACCAAGTGGACGAGACGCGTAACTACATCAGCAACTCGGCCCAGAGCAATGGCACTCTCATGAAGGAGAAGCAAGCCAGCTCCAAGAGCGGCCACAAGAAACAGAAAAACAAGGACAAAGAATACTACGTGTAAACCGTGCTAACACTGATCACACAGAATTATTTATTTATACACAGACGAATCCTTGGACAATGAAAGATAACAGGTATCGGAACTGTCTCAACTGTTGAGATGGGGTACATAGACCATGACTATGGTGGGAAAACCATTTTTAAAAGGACACACACACACACACACACACACACACACACACACGCACACACAGATGTAGCTATCTATCTCTACCGCTCAGCCATAGCTGTGATTGCCCAACCATGGCTCTGAGACAGAAAAATTCTTACTGCTCTGCTGTAACATAAAACACACACACGTTTGTGCCCTGGAGCAAGCCTTAGTGACCCCACCGCGTCCTTGAACTTGAAGGCTTCCGTCTCTGCAGGACCTTTGCAAAAGGTAGAAGACTCCATGACTTACTTGTTCCATAACTCCAAGTGAGTCTGTAATGATGTTTGTGAAGCTTGACTGTAACGATGTATTTTTTTTCTGTTTAATTATGTAAAAAACAAAAACAAAAAATGTTTAAAAACAGCAAAAAAAAATAAGATAAACAAAAACAAAACAGAACAAAAAAAATTCTTACCTGGTTCTGGCCAGTCTGTGTGTAACTTTTCAAGATCTGAGGGGAAAATAGCTATTGGGTTTTTGTTTATTTTTGTTTTTGACAGTGACTGGACATAAGAAGAAGAGAAAAAAAAAACTCAGAAAACAAAAAGTATGAGAGACTTTTGCCATATGAACTCACAAGCTACCATGGTGTTCACTCTCCATTTCAGGTGTGGTGTCTCTAGAATCTGTTGTTTGTTTCCGACAGAATGCTTTGATGAACACATAGCAAAACCCATGTGATAGATGCTAATATTGATTTGCAAAGCTGGTCCCCCCAGAATCTAATTTCAGAATTTGTCACCCAAACCCTGAACAGCTGGATTTGGGGCTCGTTTTATCAAGGCTATTGGCTTTCCTTCACAATATTGTTCCTGTCTGTTAACCCAAATTGTAAGAATGGGCAAAATTCCAAACCTTAAACAAAGCCTTTCCAAGGGAAAGGAAGAAGGGGGTAGGCTGCATTGTAACTGATTGAAGTGCATGCAAGTATAAAAATAAAAGAGAAAAAGACTACTAATGTCTGTTGAATAATCAAAACAGATATGGAAGTTCAACTTGTGATAGAACCACAAAAGGTCATGAAGCCAAATATGACATGACAAAAAAACAAAAGCGTGCTTTCCCTGCCCCCATCATGATAATGGTTTTCATAGTGATTTTAATTTTGTGGCCCGATGTGGATAACTCTCTCTCAGTCTTTCTCTCCATTTGCTCACTCCTCTCTCACCCATCGTTTTTTAAAAACAAGTAAATAAATGAATAAAGCTGCTGTGACACACAAAAAGGAATTTAATAGTATAATATATATAAATAAATATATATACAGATATATTTATCATGGTATGTTTGATGGGTGACTGACACAGAAATCTGTTAAAGTCTTGAAGTGGAATGAGAATGTTATTTTAAAAGAAAATAACAAAACAACAAAAAAGTAAACCTTAAAATGTGAAGAAAGTGTGAGTTTTAGTTTTGTCACAGTTAACTGTGTCAAAGAGAATTTAAAGAAAAAAAAATCTTCTCAGATTTTGTTTACATATTTTACTACATTTTTGCTGGTCAAATTCTTTAGCCACCTATGTACATACTGCTTTAAGAACTGTTATTTCCTTTCTACTTGTTCATTTCTGTTTGTTTGGTTCATATTCCAGTTGTCTTTTTCTTTGCTGTTTTGTAAAGAGGAAACAATGTACAGAAAAATGATAAACTGGTTGAGTGGCCATAGCTGTGGAAAAGCAAGAGATAAAAGGAAGACTAATAATTCACATGACAATGAAGTGTGTCCTTTAGAGGGTCAGGTATATCCAATTTCTTTTGTACAGATGAAATACAATCAGCTGTTTAGATTTAGAAATCTACTCTTGCTGGTCTTTGTAAGTTGCATGAACATTTGACATTGAAAAAAAAATATCTTAAAGACATGGGTAAAAAGCGCAATCTCAACAATGGTAGCCTTTACTACTATATGTGGAAAGAGGTGTTCCTCTTTATCTGATATTTCAATGTGTTAAGATTTTTTTTTATATTTTGGTTGTCATTTAAAAAGACGGGACTATTAAAAGATATGAAAGCACGATTTTAGATAACTTAAATGGCCCAGCATATATGAAGTTGATTAAATCTTGATGTCTGTAAAAGATTGCTGTTCTTGGAGTCTTGAGGTCTTGTGAACTGATTTCCTGTTTTCTTTCTTTACATTCTTTATATTTGAGTAAAAATACATTTGTTATATTCCTTTTAGTGTAAGTTTCTATTTGGACAATTTTTCTGGGAACATGTGTATTCTGTATGTGAGCTTTTATCCTATTCCTGTTGTTTTATTAGCAAACCCTAAAAGAATTTCTTTTATGATGTTGTGATGTTGCTGCTTTTCTTTTTATTTTTCTCTTTTATTTCATATTTGCATTTTCTTTCAAGGATATGCTTAGCAATAAAATGTTCTTCCCAAAACTTTGTCTGACGATATAATTTTATTAACTCTTAGAAAAGATCTTTTGCTGCAGCTAAGTATTTTATCACTTATTACAAGCCAAATGAGTTTGAAACACTCTCATATGATATGAAGTGTTCTAACTAGTTACTAATTATTTACATCACTTTATCATGGGTGATCTATTTATGGGCTAAATATGTCTTTGGTGCTAACTGAGCACTCCTATTCAGATGGAGAAACCAAGGAGAGGAATGGTGTTTTGGAAAGGTAAGATGTCAGAAGATTTGTATTATGAAAAAGATCATTGCATTCTATATTTTCAAAAGAATTGGGTATCTTTCCATATTTTCTGAATTCAATAACATTTGAACACCATTCTAGAACTGCATTTATATAGAGCCTTAGAGAAAGATCCTCTTTTTTTGTTGAGATGCAAACCATCACAGATAGGCCTTTTATTTATCCCAATTAAAATTCTGAATTTTAAACAGATTCTTGGGCTGGTAGTTCATATTCATCAGCCTGTTCGAGAGCTCACCTTCACCATGAAGCTTCATGAGCTTTTCCGTTTCAAACTTGGGCTGCTTCAGCATTTTTACTCTTCTAACAAAGACATCATATGTGTGTGCCGGTCATGGAGCTTGAACTCTGGGCCTGGGCACTGTCCCTGAGCTGTTCAGCTCAAGGCTGAGCTCTACCACTTGAGCCACAGGGAAGGAAAGAAAGAGAAACAAGAAAGCAAGAAAAGAAAGAGAGGAAGGAAGGAAGGAAGGAATGAAGGAAGGAAGGAAGGAAGGAAGGAAGGAAGGAAGGAAGAAAGGAAGGAAGGAAGGAAGGAAGGAAGGAAGGAAGGAAAAGAGAAAGAAAGAGGAAAGAAAGGAGGAAGAAGAGGAAGAAGGAGGAGGAGGAAGAAGGAGGAGGAGGAGGAAGAAGAAGAAAAAGAAGGACAAGAAGGAGAAGGAGAAGAAGAGAAGCAGAAAAAAAGCAGCTTATAACTATAAAACTCAATGTGTTAGCCTCGTTGGGGAGAAGGAAAATTAAAAACAATATACAAAATGTCTTTATATTTGACTCATAGACTATACTCTCAACCTTTCCATGAGTTCCTTTTAGAATTCTAAATTCTACACTAAAAAAGGATTTAAGTAGTTCTCAAGCAATGTAGCCAAGTCATGCCCATGGTTTTCTGACTATAACTGACAAGCATAAATACAAGTAATAAGTGTTGTGTCAGCCTTTGGTAGTATAAGTACATATGTTAATGCATTTTAAGCAAGGAGCTAAAATGTTGAGATAAAATGAGGATAGATTTGATAAAATGTTAAATTATTCAGAAAAGTTTTAATGCTAGACATTCACCAAAATTGAAGTATCATTGGTTAGATATATTAGTACATCAAATACCACAGCAGAAATAATTTTCATTGTCATTCCATGATGAAGTATTATGATTATACCATTGTTTTCCAATTTGTTTATATTTAGCCATGGGTTTGAGGGTATAAATGCTTAGTAAAAAAATTTGACCCCTACCCCCATCCTGGGCCTGTCCTGTACTACCTGTGACACCTTGAGAATGAAATCCAGCAACTCTAGTATCTTTTGTTAAGTCTTCAAAATATCTCCCACTTCTTAGTTGTGGAACTAAATAAGCTAATATGGATATAAGCACAGTGTACAGCATCTAGCTTATGACCTTGAAGCAATTGTGGCTAACACTTTCTTTTTAATCACCTATTGTTGTTGTAGAAAAAAAGGCAAATATCCTCCTACAAATCTAGGGGAAATACATGCTGGAAATCTGAAGATCATTTTACTCAGCTACAAAAAAATCATAACTTTTTATTCCCCTATCCTTGATACCACATCTATTTATTGATTCTCTGAGTTTCTGCTGAGTCTTCTACCAGAAATGTTCAGAGCCTTGTACTTCAACTGACTACTTAAATGCAAAGCCCATAAAAGAAAGTTTAAATAGTATGCTATATCTGAAGAGGAAGCCTGTTTCCTCCCAAATTGCAGAACTGTTTTTGCTTTTGAGACCCTAATATGCACTCTGAATTTCACTGTGTAATATATGTCAATGATCATTTTTCTAATATTTATTTATTTTTCTTTTGGCAACAAAGATTTGAACCTAGAACCTCACATTGCTAGGCAGGTGTTGTACCACTTGTTCCATGAATATCCAGTCCTTGTTTGCTTTAGCTATTTTTTAGATAGTATTGCCTAGTTTATTTGTTGAGATTGTGAGAAGGAGATTTTCCAACCACATGTGGGGTATTCTTGAACCATAATCCTAATCTCCACCACCAAAATAATGGGCAGCCAACATGTCCAACCCTCAAGGACCTTTTTATACATTCACTCTTGATAAACCAACAAACATCAGTACTTGATACACTGGAAATGGGTATGCTACGCCTCATGCTTGCTAAGTCTGCTGTAGCCATGTGCCAATCCCAATAAATATCCTCTGAACAGTTGTGTGTCAGCCTATCTACTATAATCTATTGTTGCTTTGGTTCACTGAATGCCGAAAGTGACTTAGGAATTTAGATATTTTTTTCCTTTGTGTAGATAGTAGAGATCCAGATACTTTTTCTTTAAGTTGGATTTTGATTTTCATCCAAAATATCCACCCTCTATATTTATGTCAATAGAATTAAAATCTTTATTATACTCAGATTAGTTTGACAATGTATTTATTGAAAATTTACTAAATGATTAACAAAAATTGGGATTCTTATAATCTATTAAGGGTATAAATGTAATCATATTACATTGAATACAAATAAATTGTCAAAAAGTACAAAGTAAGTTTTTTGGAGATTTAGAAGAAGTGAGTGACATATTGGTAACGCCTTGAAGAACTGATAGAGGTAAAGGCTGTACACCACTCCAAACAGCACACTGACATAGGATCTAAACCATAATTTAGATGGGTCATTGATTGCAAATGTACATTAGATCTGCACAAAAAGTACAAAATGTACAAAAGATCTAACTAACCAAGTAGATAGGTAAGGAACATAATCTAAAGAAGTTCTCAAGTTCAAGGACCATTTTTGGCACTGAGTACCAAGAAGAGGAACATGCTTGAGGAAGGCAATAATTGCTCTGTCTTCAGTGATGGTGAAAGATAGTGGAGGGATTGAATTCTAGATAGAAGTGCTATTTCAAGGGAAGAATGTGTTGATCTCAGGATATACGATCAAGGAGCAAACAGGACCAGAAGATGGTACATTGTCAATGAGGTGATGGATGTTGAGAAAACTGTAGTGAAAGTTTCAGTTTTCCAAACAAATTTAGAGGCCACCCTAGAAAGTGAAGCCGTGAGCACATGACCTAGGTTTATGAACAACCCTATGAGAAAGGCAGGAAGGAAAGGGGTAAGCTGGCATTCATACTGGAGCTTTATATCTTTTGTTGAGTTTCTCTTTTATTGTGAAATAGGTAAGAGGCAGGCAGTTTTCTGATTGTACATATTACAGGGAAAATAGACTCAAGGAATTTAAATGATGTCTGTAAGATTATATAGCTAGTAAGTAGCAGAGTCATGAATTGAAATCCAATCTTGTACATCTTACTTTAGAAGTCTTTAAATTACATAAAGCAGTCTCTAGAGAAGGCAAGTCATTTTTTTTCTCTCCTTTGGAAGCATTTGTAATGAAGCTAAGGAACAGGAGGACAAGATTTGGTCTTCGTAAACAGGAGGATAGGATGGGGTATTCATCTGCTTGAGCTGTCATCACCAAGTGCTGTGGCAAACATTTCTCAAGGTTTATAGAGGTGGAATTATCAGGTAAAAGTGAGTTAAAGTTTAGTATCTAGTGTTGGAATTAGTAAGGTGAAAATTTGAACAGATCAAGGTGTTGAGGAATACAGAAGTAACTAGCATTGTTGAAGTGCTTATGTGAGCTGGGTAGAAGAATAAATAAATCCACTGGAGACTCAAACCACAGAGCAGAATAGAATCAAGGGAGTAGAACCCAGAAGAGGGGAGTTGTATTGGGGTTATGTAAACTTGAGAACATGTACGAAACAGTAAAGAAATTTATATTTTGCTCACATAGATACATTAAATGAAAAATGTCAGTAGTAAGAGGGCTTGGAAAAATTTTAGTGTGTGGAGCCAGAAATCTACAACTTACATCTAGTACTATAATTTTAGACCATTTATTTAGCACACCTAAGACTCAGCTTTCATACTTAAAGTTTTATTAACCCATCTTGTAAGTTGAAAGAGTAAGATAATTCATATAAAATTCATAGCATATTCCTGGAATATAATAAAGCTTAAGAAATGCTGTGTTTTGCCACAATTTTGTGCTGTTACCAAATCAGAAAGAATCAGAATTAGCTACTATAGCCATGTCTACCCAGCACTAAAGAGTGCAAAAATAAATTCATCATCACTCTGAGTACTTCTCTAATTCTTTTGTTTGCCTTACACTTAAATTGTCCCTCTCACCTTAGCAAAATTTTCCTTTATCTCCTACTAGATCTCTGGCTCTGGGCTCCAACTTGGATGAGGCCATGGAAAGCCTGGCTTCCTGAGATCTGTACACCTTGGGTTTCTGGTTGTCAGCAGTCCTGTGGTAACTGGCAGTCTCAAGTCTAGGTGTGTTTAAGTTCAGTGTCTGGTGGTGAGAATTAGATAAAAATTTCAAAAGGTCAAGGAGTCAGGAATTCAGAATTAACTTTAACATTGTTGAAGTGGTGATGTGAGCTGGAGTGAATAAATACCAAACATCAAGAAAACAAAATGCCTGTAAGCAACCCTCTAATGTACACTCATTTTGCTTGTTTTGTTTTTTATTTTCGTTGTTTGTTTATGCTATTACTGGGGCTTGAACTCAGGTCCTACCCTTACTCAGCTTTTTTGCTCAAGGCCAACATTTTACCACTTGAGCCACACTTGAACTTCTGACTTATTGCTAGTTAATTGGACATTTTCTCTGCCCAGGAATTTGATACATGATCCTCAGATCTGAGCCTCCTGGATACTGTGAGCCACCAGCACCTAGCTGTGTTTATTTTCAAATTGACTTTTTATTATTAACATTTCAAGTATTTCTGAATAAAAAAAAAATGGTAGAACAAATCCTCATTTATCCAACATTTAGATTTACATTTATTACCATTTTTATGGTCTTATTTTTATCAGTACTTATCTTTCATTAACAGATAGTTTTACTACCCTATAATTTTTTCATTCCAACAAAAATAACATCCAGAGGATAATTATTGTTGAGTCTCAGGACTGGTCTCCAGCATTGTGCAACTAAACCATGGACTATTAATGACCTGGCTCCATTCTTTTTATATTGACAATATAAAAGAGGAGCTTAACTGCTAAGTAGACTCTTCATCATTTAATAAGATATCCTTAAAACTGAAGGGATTTTTCAGCTTGTCTGTATTTCCATTTAACTATAGTCTATCACTTTTGAAATGAATAAAAAGCAGTCTGTAGAGTCTATATAGCTGCTATGTCTTTTGTAAAAATGTATAAAATGTCATGTTGTAGAATACTCCTTCAAAAGAGGAGGAATACTACTAATTTGCACAATTAGAAGGTAGGTAGCAAGTGTTCACCATCACCTCTAGGAAGCATGTGTTGGCAATTCTTGTATTTGCAGTATCTAAGAAATTTGAATTCGCATATGTCAACATAAGAGTTATATTCATTAAGCTCATTATATCTGTAGCTGTTCTGTTGTCTGTTGACCATGTGATTTTCTTTTCTTTGTTCTTACTAACCTCTTTTTGAAGCTTCATAATCTTGTCATGAGAGGGAGGGTGTCAAAGATAGAAAGTTATATATTGACTATTGGATAAGTCACTCCTTTTCTCATAATTGTTAGAAGGAATGGGTTCAATGAGTAAAAATGTTTGCTTCTTGATTCCAGGGGGGAAAATGAAAAGTATAATAATGGTTTTCAACTCATCAATAAGTTTTCTATTTCTACTCTCTTCTTAGTCATTTGTCTTATTTTATTTCAGTTTTATTATTTTATTTTATTTCTTACAAAGCACATATAAACAGCCTTGAACAAGGTTAACTAGGTTTCTAAGAAAGAATATGTGTGAAAGCATAAGGTCAGAAAAGAAACCGAATTGTAGGATCAAAAAATAAACAATGTTAGAAGTGTTACTAAAGCTGGAAAATGAAATCTTCTTTGGAATTATAGTGTAATTTTCAATAGTTAAGCACTATTCAGAAAAATGTGCCTGTGTGCATGCGTGGATAGAAAAAAAACAGGTTTGTATTGGTGTCAAACATGAAATGAGAAGATGAAGACAGTTATTTTTCTTCATGCAAGTAAGGAGAGAAAGGAATGAAGGGAGACAGTTGCAGAGGAGCAGCTTCTAATCTCCCAAGTGTGTTGTAAATGTATTAATGATAAAAAGATTAGATAATAAATATTCTCTCTCTTTTTCTCTCCTCTTTACTGTCCCATTTTCTTTCCTTTCTTTCCTTATTCCAGAAATAATATTTTCTGAACCCCCAACACACACCTTAGATTTCTTTGGCATTTTTTTAATTGAGCTGTGTGTTCTTGAATAGCAATAAATTATAAAGTATGTTAGCTTTGTGCTAAATTTAAATATTTGGGCACTGATATTGTCATAAACCATTAGTGAAATATATTTTTAGAACCCATGTCACTTGTCTGGTTAAATACACAAGCACACATTTCTTAACTTCCTAATTTGGCAGGTACTACGCTGCAGTTTGATAACCTAGAAGTCCCTCGCATAATTGCTTTTATAACTAGACAGGTTTTATTATGTAGCAACATCTAGAAACTATATGCTATTAAAAACACCATGTATATAGGTAAGTTAGTGGGCTCTGATAAAGGAAACAGAGAAAAATGAAATTTGACCACTCCACAATCATGGATAATGTTGACAACATCATTTTTTTAGTTGAAGGATTGGAAAGATCTAACCACAAATTGATATGTGACATTGCTCGTTCCACCACCCAAATCAGTTGAAATGGATCCGTCATTGTAGTCATATCCACACCAGAAAGTCTTCATGCATACAAACAAGGGAAAATTTCCTTAGCTCAAGCCAGTCAGCTAATGTCCAGTTAAAACTGCACCCCAAAAGGAGGGGACCTGTCAACAGATCTTCCAGTTCCCAGACCAGTGGACATCCAGTTATTTTTCACTCTGGTGAGCAGGTGGTGGATGACACACAGAAAAGTGGTTTTCCTACTCCCCCTCCCAAAAAGGTTGGATTTTCAATTTATTTTTTAAAAGCAGATCCATCGCAAACGTCAGAATGTGAGTTTTATGCTAAATACATTTTGGTTTCAGAGCAGTTATCTCATGCTGCCAGAATAGCCCTAAGGATTAAGATGGTTTATTGGGATCAAATGCCTAGGAGATTTATTATAGTGCAGACTGTTTACTCGCTCCCATTAAAATGCCGATTATGCTTATTTCTTTGCCTCTCTCTTAATTCCTTTTTTTCTCTCCTTCATAACCCATATTCTATTATTTTCCTTTCCTGCTCTCAGATGAATCTACTTAGACTTTTAAACTTTATGAAAATTGAATCCTTGGAAGTTCCCTGACTTTATGGTTGTCAGGAAGTAGCAATGACATAAATGTCACTCACTGAGATTTGGGGAACAATGAGCCTCTGATGAACAACCCAGATCTATGAAAAAGAAAAAGAGTTTTCAGGGACTGTCCCTCATGTCTTGGTAGATAAATGTGCCCTTGAGATGATATCATAAAGGATCACAGACACCCTAACAATCATAGAATAATACAGAACCAGGTTAAAAACCGAAGACAATTTTCAGCTGGATACACAGCTTATTTGGATAAAGAGCAGATTTTCTATTTTATACCCGACTTCTATGTAAAGTCTATGTTAAACATTCAATCAGGCAGATGAGTATTTTTTAACCCAATATGTCAGCTTTCAAGAAAACAGACATAAGACAGGAAATATAATCACTTAAACTAGAAAGTTAGAACCCAGAGAATAAATTCTGGAGGTCTTGGTAATGAATCCACATTATTGAGAAAGCAAATCATTGAGTCCATTAGGCTGGGTGGAATGATTTTATAAGATGGTGTACAGCAA
Source organism: Dipodomys spectabilis (assembly GCF_019054845.1). Taxonomy (NCBI): domain Eukaryota; kingdom Metazoa; phylum Chordata; class Mammalia; order Rodentia; family Heteromyidae; genus Dipodomys; species Dipodomys spectabilis. The sequence continues at coordinate 15,219,278 of NW_024870834.1, read as the reverse complement.
GCAAATGTTTGCTCTACCTAGATGTATTCATCTTACATCTTTAGTGCCTATTACAGTGTCTGGTGCTCAGTAAACTTTAGCAGAAGGGACAATTGAATACAGCCAACCTGCTACGCACAGGGTATACAAACACATCTCTCTCTCTCTCTCTCTCTCTCTCTCTCTCTCTCTCTCTCTATTTCTCTCCCTCTTTCTTTCTTTCTGGAACAGTCTTTGAGAACTTTAGGCCTGCAGTTGTTAAACTTTAGCATGAACCTAGAGGGCTGTTTCCAACATGATAGCTTTTTCTAAAAAATAATTTTATTGAGTGATTACATAAATTTCACAGTATTGTGGGATAGTGATATTTAAAGTCACATTTTAACCTTCACAAGGCAAATTATCATTATCATGCCTATAATGTCTGTGATTTCTATGAACTTTGACAATACAAACATTTCTTTCCTTTTGCTTAGGGTAAGCAGTTCCCTCTTTCCCTCATTCCCTCCCATCGCTGCCCTTGAGTTGCTTAGTTTGTTTCCATCAATGTCCAGTGCAGCTGATAGGCTCCACTCTTGTATAGTTTCCCATCTCCCTTTGATTCTGTGCCCTCCTCCTAGCCTCCCCTCAGATGTGCATATGTGTGTGTGTGTGCGTGTGTGTGTGTGTACACACACACACACACGCGCACACACACACTTTATATGTGGTCAAGAACATGAAGTCATTTAGAAATGATATGACAAATTGGGTGGAGGTCCTTTGTTTCTTGAGTCCTGTTTACTTTGTCATATCTCCTTGCATTTTGGATTTAACATCCACATATCAGGAAGACCATGTGCCATGTGCTGTTTAACACTTGATAGCTTTACAACACTTGATAGGTGGATGCTGTCTTCCAAATTGCTGATGCAGTAACTCTGAAGCAAAACCTTAGAACTGTGTTTCCGATGTGCAAAGGAAGTTCTATGCAGCTAGTCCATGAAGCATCGGGAGAAGCACTGTAACCTAGAAGATCATGAAAGAGAAATTATACATGTTAGAGCAAAGTAGTAATCCCCCAATGTATAAAGCACGTGTGAAGGTCTGTATATATCTAATGGCTGAGGTGATTTCCAAACTGAAAATCCTTAGAGTCTTTGATGAATTATTTACACACTATAGATATGATACAGAAGGAAGCTGATTTACCAGATGCAAGTCATAATATAGAGTACAAGGGTACAATGTACTGAACATTGAACGTTTGTCAAACCTTTGCTCTGTGCATTCCAGTTTTTGAGAAAATCTAGTTCAACACTTTTTTTTTCTTTTCCTCCTACAGTTGAGACCTCTCAGTGTTAAGAGTTTTAAGAAAATTTGTCCATGGTCACACTTCTAATACATCGTAGAAGCAGAATTTGATCTTTGCATGACATCTGAGAACTTAAAAATATGCAAGTCCAGTTGCAAACATAAGCAAAGCTCATATCAACATTACCTGTGGTGTTTATTTTAGCATTTAGAATATTACCCCTAAGCTCGCCAGGCCGCAGGCTGCAGCTCTATACAGACTGTGGCATGGCCCAGCCCTCTGCCCAGAGAGGAGCCCCAGTCAGAACATTCAGTGCAGACCTGAATGTTTGGGAAGCCCACTATACTGAACAGCCAGCAGCTCCTTGCAGATCACTGATCAGGACAGCCCACTGCTGGGCAGCAATCTTTGCTCAACACAGATCTCCTCTTAGAGGAGGCTGCCTAGCAAGAGAGCAGCTCCTCTACAACAGAGAAAACTATATCACAGGCAGAGCCCTCTCAAATACCAAACACCATGAGTCATGCTCTCACTACCCAGGGAGAACTCAACCCTGGCTCAGAGGCAGGCATAGGATGTAAGAAGGTGAGAGAGGGAGATAAAAGACAAAATTCTGAGCTCAGTATCCAGAGACCACATCATATCTCATCCTGCACCAGAAAAGTGAGAGTTTGATCTCCAGATCATGTCAGGAATTGGTGCTTGGAGGAGTTTGGAACAAGAGACAGTTTGGTGCTCAGTATACAAGGATGGCATCAGCCTCAGCCTGCTCCAGGCAAGAGAGAATTCAGCCCTAAGGTATAGGTGAAGCACAGAAAACAAAACCTTGGGCTCATACTCAGAGACTACACCAGTTTCTGCCCACATCGATGCTTTAGGATTGAGCCTCTTGCAGGCCTGGGACAAAGAGTGTGACTAAGGCTTCCAGTGGAACTCATCACCAATATGGACAAGAAATGCTATGGTTAGGAACTCATGAAGAGAGGGACTAAGAAGGGCACATGCTCAGAACTAGAGTCCACCCCGGAGCTCAGACCCCAGCGCTGAGGGAAAGACACACCTCCAGCAGGTTCTACCTGAAACCAGAGATTGGGGCCAAAAGGCCCAAACTTCAGAGTTCCACTTTCAAACTCAGCCACTAGTGCTGAGTAAAAGGTGGGGCTTCTAACTCTGGGATTGGCCTCAGTGGGTGCCTTAACTCCAGGAACATGCTCTGAGTACCCATAACAAAGCTAGCAGACACAGGGGGGCCTCTAAACTCAGGAAAGATCTCAGCAGGTTCCTCTAATTCTAGCCAGAATACCGTGGAGACTCCAGGGTAAGACCTCTTAAGACCTCTAATACTGGCCATTGTACACGTGTGTGGGGGGGGGGGGGGCGGGGAGGTGTATTAAAGGTACTAAAGGCCACATCTGCATCTCTGTGCAAGACATTGCCAGTGCCCCAACATAAGTTTGCATGCAACCTAGCCTATCCATGCATCTACAGGAGGAGTGCACCTGGAGACAGCGTCCACTCAAACTTGAACTTAAAATCACTGACCAGTATGCCACTGGCCTCCAAGTATTGGGGTGGGGGGAATCTGCATCTAGCTAAACCCAAAAGCCTGTGTGTGCACCTCCATGTGAGAAGACCCCATCCACATCCACAGCCTCGAGGGTTGTACCCAGACAGCCTCAAAAGCCAGTCAGAGCATCCATACATGGGACATGCCCACCCATGCACCCACCTAGTTCCAAAAGTGTCATTCATAGATGGGCACGGTGGCTCACACCTGTGATGCTAGCCACTCAGGATAGCAATTCAAAGACAAGTGGAGCAGGAAAGTCCCTGAAACATTTGTCTCCAATTAACCACCAGAAAAATAGATGTGCCTTCAAGAAAAACCAGAAATCTCCAATTTATTGATGTAGGAGCTCAGAGCTATACACTTGCCTCTAAGTATTGCCTTTGCTGTGTCCCAGAGGCGCTGGTAATTTGTGTGTTCATTTTTGTTGAATAGCATGAACATTTGAATTTCCTTTCTAATCTCTTCCATGACCCACTCGTGATTCAGCAGTGTGTTGTTCAGCCTCCATGTGTTACCGGACATTCTTTGGTGGCTTTTGGTGTTGAGTTCTAATTTTATTCCCTTGTTTTCCAAGGTTTTAGTAGACTAGGGTGTCTAAAGTAGGTTGACACTGGGCACTGTTCTAGTGAAGTAAGCCAGGCCCAAAGAAACATAGGTCCCATGGTTTCCCTTATTTGCAATATCTAGTATATGTATGAGTAAAGCGGAAAAGGTCAGATAATGTGATGTTAGGAAAATGAACCCTTAGATATGTATTTTAATGTTTTTTTCTTTCATGAATTTGTTTCTAATGCATTTATAAGATTATCTCTTTGTTGCTTTGTATGTCCCTCCCCCACAGTATAACCCCTGCTTTCACTATATTTGATGTCAGTATAACTTGTAGAGGAGATGGGGAAAAAACAAGTCATTTAAGGATACAGGTGGACCTGTTGCAACAATGAGAAGTACAAGTTGTCATGTCGAAAACGAGCTTTACAACGTTGGTGCGGGGGGGGGGGGGGGGGGGGGGGGGGGGAAGCGTGGAGGATTGGGTGGGGGGGGAGAGGGGGAGGCTGGGAAGGGATGTGAAGGGTAAACAAAGGAGGAGGCTGCAATGCTTGATAAGAAAAAAAAATATTTTTGAACAAAGGCTTTAGTGTACAAAAAGTTTATAGGAACTGCTAAGTTAATAAAAAGTAAAAACTAAAAAAAAAAAAAAAAAGAAAGAAAGAAAACCAGAAAATCAGAGCCCATTACCACTGAACCTAATACCTACATGTAATGGCCTTTACAAACCCTGAAGCCAGATGAGCAAATCACAGCTAAAGATCACCAAATTCATGGGCAATTAAGAAAACATGTCACTCTCATAAACCATCAATTACTCAGGGAATGACTCCAATGAGAGTAAAGAAGAGAGGGAGAACAAAAGAACCACTAAAGCAATGATGAGAGACTTGGCGGATGAAATAGAAGGTCTAAAAACAAATAGAAGATAAGGAGGGAATGATCAAGAAAACTCAGCATGGATAGAAAAAGCATGGGTAAAGAGATTAAAAACCTTACATACCTCAGTGAAAGCTGAATGAACCACCTGAGAACTGACATTAACAGCTAGGAAACATAAAAGGCTTAATCACCTATTGCAAAGCACACTTAGAAATGAAGGAAATAGAATAAGTGAAATAGAAACGGGTATTGGGAGTTGAAGATAAAGCAGAGGAATTAGAATAAAAATCAAAGTTATAAGAAAAAAACCCAGAACATGCCAAAGGAGCATTTGACAAATTCAACCAAATGATCAAATCTATGCATAAGTAGGATAGATGAGGGAGAAGAATTCAAAACTAAAGTCACTCAAAGCCTATTTAACAAAATAATAACAGAAAGCTTCCTCAGTCTTAAGATAAAGACTCTCACCCACCTGACAGAGACATATAGAACTCCTAAGACCCAAGAAGAAATACTTCTAGACATATCGTTGTTAAAATTTTGGACTTAAAAGACAAGGAATTAATTTTAAATACAGTAAAATTAAAAAAGGGAACTTTATTACAATGGACTACTCCAATAAAGAGAGACCTGGGAAATAAAGTGTTTTCAGAACCAATTTAGTCCTTCAGTATTTTGACAAGAGCGAATAATCATCAAGAGAGTGTTCTAGAGAAATGCTCAATGAATTCTAGCTACCTTAGAACACAGGAGAAAAGAATAAATAGAACAATGATTGTTATTATTGTATGTAAGGATGTTTTATAAAAGATAGATTGAAATAATTATAAAACAGAAATAATATCTGTCTGTATATATAGTAAGTTTGTACTTAACTCTTACTCATTTTGACAGAATGTTTTTTATTTAAAAGTAAAGTCTATTTAAATATCAGTACATTATTTATCATATTTTTAGTTTATTTTCACAACTAATGTTTGGTATTTTTGACTTTTTATTATTCAGAATATCATTTGTAGAAATAAGATTAGCTTCCCACATATTTTTTTACCTTTTCTGGCTTAATTTGGATGTTTTTCCTTTAGGAACTAAAACTGGTGACCATGCAGATTCTGTAGAGGAAGACAGAAATAAATAGAAGAGGTATTGTAGGGAGCATGCATTTTTCTGAGAATAGAAAATAATGATTTTGCCAGTTTTTCAAGGTGGGATCAACTGTTATACTTTAGATGAAAAAAGAATTCAAGTACAGGATCAAATAAACTATTTCACATTATGACAGTAGCAGCAGCAGTAGTAGTAGTAGTATCATTTGAAGGTCCAAGGGTTAAACTCAGGGCCTCAAACTTGCTAAGCAAGCACTATCTTACTTGAGGAACATCCTATACCTTTCTGTGTTATTTACTTTTCAGAGAGGGTATTTTTCTTTTGCTGGAAGCTGACCTCAGACAAGGATCCTCCTATTCCTACCTCCCTAGTAGTTGGGATTATAGGAGAGAGAGATACCACATCCAGACTTAATTTTTAAACTCTCATTTGCATAAGAATTCCATTAAGAATTCCAGTATCGTTCATCATTTTAGTTCAATTTACCCTATCTTTTGGATTGGCAGCTAATGATTTCAGACATCTAAATTTTCCTGAGAGCTAAAGACAAATTTACTTTTGCTAAAGGACTACTGGTGTTTTTTATCTTAACTGTTTTAGGTTTTACTCCTGAAATACCCTTACAAGAACACATGGTTTAGTTAGCTCCCGCCCACCTCCAAATAGTACCTTTATTCCAACTTTAAATTACAAATCTGCTGCTGGAATATAGCGTTTTGCACACTAGCCTCACTGCCTTCAAGAGGTAATGAGTAATAATGTCACTTGTTCATTCTGCTCCAATCCTAATGAAGAAAAATTCATTGTATGAGTTTATGACTAGGTGATAGCATCTCATAAAAAGAAACAGAAGAAGGAAAAGTTTCCCTATCATGGCATACTTCATTACAAAGTAATGTCACCCAATTGCAAGTTAGTTGCCATATAAGAACAAAGTCTTGATCAGTTGAAAGTAAAAAAACTAGTCAAAACATCAGTTCCAATCTGGTATTTAAAATGATTGCCTTCAGTTTGGTTAATGCAAATAGGTTCTAATGTAAGGATAATATAAAGAATACAATTGATATTGAGGAAAGAGAAAAGTTGTGAGATTTCTACATTAAAATTGGCAATGTACATTAGATGTAAGAAGATCAGTGCCTATGCAGTTAGGGACTAGATGATCAATTGTGCTTTTAATTACTCAGCATATCAGGAGCCTAACCTAAATAATCCAAGCCACACAGACAGATCTTGATTCTATGGTAAAAAAAAATGATCTGGGTAGTTAGAATAATTAAAAAATCACACATAATTCCAAACCCTTATGGCAACAATTCATTAAAATCATCTTCCTTAGAGAATGAGTTTATAAGCACTACAAATCATTACAAAATTGTCTGGCTTATGCCTCTTCTTCTTTGATTATCCCACTCCAATCTCTGGGGAAGACCATGCAAAGCAATGAATTTGTGAAGTCAAGAACAAAAAGGAAAGGGACAGAGACCGGAGATGAAGCCATAAAATTCCAGACAGACTTCAGACCACAGCACAGACTACTAAAGAGTTGAAAGTAGGATTTGTGCTCAGCATTGGCGACTCATGCCTGTAATCCTACTCAGAAGACTGAGATCTGTGGATCTCAATTCATAGCCAGCACAAGAAGGAAAGTCCTTGAGACTCTTATCTCCAGTTAATCACCAACAAAGCCAAAAGTGGATCTGTGACTCAAATGGTAGAGTGATAACCTTGAGCAAAAATGCTCAGGGACAGTTGCCCAGGCCCTGAGCTTGGATAGCCTGGCCAAATCTCTGGACCTAATTCCTAGTATAAATACATATATGTACAGGTGGATAGGCAGGCAGGTAGACAGGTAGGTTGATAAATTATGCAAATAGAAAAAATGAGGTTAAAAAGCAATTATGTAGAATGCAGTCAACATCTATAGCTAATAAATGCGTTCAACCACATTAATGCTTTAGAAAAGCAAATCAAGACCACCTGATATATAACTTGATTTTAGGAAATGCATTTAAACAAGAAAAGTCAGGTAAATCAGAGCAATTTTACAAGATTTTGTTTTGTTTTGTTTTCACTCTTACAGCTGATTTCCCCTTTGGGTACAACAATGCATAATCTTTTCTTCATTATAAAATCCTTCTCCATCCCAAAGTAAAGGCATATTTAATGGATGCCTACAACTGACTTGGACTTTTTAGAGTATGAAATATTAGTGTTTATAGAGTCTACTGTATCTCCTCTCAACTCAATTTTCTTCAGTGGTTTAGAACACAAGGTCTCTCCTCCTCACCTGTCTCTTCCCTTACAACCATTTTCCTGCCATCTACTTTCCTTCTTCTCATTATTCCTGTATAACATTAGACCTCTCTCACTCACAGACCTCTCTGGAAAACTACTCCACTCCATCCTCCCCTTGCCTAACAACCTCAATCTTTTTTGAACCCTCGATAGACATGTTTTAACATCATAGCACCTTACCACAGCTGAAATCTAATCCTGTACTTAATAATCTTGACAAAAATCTGACCCCAGATAAACAAATCAAAACAGAAAATCAAACTAGCTAAAAAAATAACCAAGAATGTAGAGAACTGAATTAGGAGGGCTAAAAACAAAGGGGTTTCCAAATGGGCAGAACAAACAACAGAAATACAAGGAAAATGGCAAGTCAAGGAAGTTTACTACCCACAGAAAATAACCAAACAGTAGAGCAGACAATCAAGGACCTAGACGACAGTTCTAAAAATGCTTTAAAAACAAAGCTGATAAGCTGAGTGCTTGTAGCTCACACCTGTAAACCCAGCAGCTACTTAGGAGGCTGAGATCTGAGGATCTTGATTCAATGCCAGCCTAAGCAGGAAAGTCTGTGAGGCTCTTATCTCCAATTAATCATAGAAAAATCTGAAAGTGGAGCAGTGGCTCAAGTGGTAGATAGATTGCCTTGAGCAAAAGGAGCTCAAGGACAGCACCCAAGCCAAGTTCAAGCCCCAAGTTCAAGCCCTCCCCCACCCCAAAACACTGCTGATATGATTAATGAAAAGATAGTAAGTCTATATCTGATAATTTGTGAACAGGATGACAGTAACAAGATTAATGGAAGAATTCATGGGAATAAAAACAGAAAGCTCAATGAATTCCTAAAGAAGGCAAGGGAGTCCAATGAAAAAAATACTCTATTAAAAGATATGAGGGAAAGCACAGACAAATCAAGGATGTAAAGAAGTCCATATAAGAAAAAAAGCAAAGCTTTTCACCAAAGAGATAGAAGGCCCAGATAGAAAAAAGGTTAAAAAAAAAAATCTCAATAGCAGAATAGATGATGTAGAAGACAAGTCTCAGGAATCAAGACAGAATAGATATAATAGATAAAGAAGAGATATTTATCCAAAACAAATCCAAGAAACAAGAAAGGAGCTTGTAAGAGCCTCAGGCTTCAATTAGAAGAGCAGGAAACTAAAAGGGTAGGAAATATATTTAATGAAATTCTAGCAGAGAACTTCTTGAGCATCCAGAAAGATAGGCCTATTCAGATACAAGAAGACTTTAGAACACCAAACAGATAAGACCAGGAAAGAACATCCCTACTGCCACACTGTAAATCACATAGGATTGGTAGAGACCAAGGAAATGATTCTTAAAGCTCTCAGAGAGAAAACGTTGATTACTTTTAAAGAGGAACTAGTCAGAATAACTACAGATTTCTCAGCTGAGACTCTAAAAGCAAGGAGGTCCTGACATGATGTATACCAAACATTAAAAGCAAAGAACAACTAACTGAGAATTCTGTACTCACACAAGCTCTCCTTCAAAAGTGAGGGACAAGTAAAAAACATCATGCCAAACAAAAGTTGAAATAATTTATCTCCACCAAACCAGCAGTACAGAAGATGTCCTTCATACAGAAAATCAATAAGAACATGAAACGTTCATCAAATAGATGGTTCTCTTTCTTTGGTGGATAGCTCTCTGGTTTGGGGATGAGTGTGATGCTGGCTTCTTAGAATGAGTTTGCTAATGATGCTTCACTTTCAATTTTATTGAAGAATTTTAGGAGTATTAGTGTTAGTTCTCCTTTGGAGGCCTTATAGAATTTGATGATAAATTTATTGGGTCCTGGATTTTTCTTGAATGGGAGGTCATCAGAGAAACTTCTCAAACTCATGGAGACTGAACAACACATTGCTAAATGATTGCTGGGTCACTAAAAAGATAAGAAGAGAAATACAAACATTTATGGAATTCAATATAAACAAACGCACAAAATACCAGCTCCTCTGGGACATAGCAAAGGCAGTACTCAGAGGACAATTTATAGCTTTGAGTGGCTACATCAACAAATTAGAGAAATCTAATGATGCATCTGAAGCTCCTTGCAAAACAGGAATAAGCCAAACTCTAAAAAAGTAGATGGAAAGAAATAATAAAAATTAGATCAGAAATAAATGAATTAGAGACTAAAAACCAGAATCAACAAAATAGAGTTGGTTCTTTGAAAAAAATTACAAAGTTGACAGGACCTTAACAAATCTGAATAAGAAGAGAAGATAAATCATCCAAATAAATAAAGAAGAAAAGGGGAACATCGCTACAGAAACAAGCACAATTTAGAATAACAACAATTTGGAGAATCTGTAAGAAATGGAAGCATTCCTAGAGAACATTGATATACCCAAACTGAACCAAGAAGATTTAAACCAATTAAATAGTTCCATACAAGTAATGAAATTGAAATGGAAATGAAAGACCTCTCATTCAAGAAAAGCCCAAGACCCAATAAATTTATCATCAAATTCTATGAGGCCTCCAAAGGAAAACTAACACCAGTACTCCTAAAATTCTTCGATAAAATTGAAAGGGAGACATCACTACTAAACTCATTCTAAGAAGCCAGCATTACACTCATCTTAAAACCAGATAGGAACTCACCAAAGAAAGAGAACTATAGAACCATCTATTTGATGAACATTGATGAAAACTTCTCAATAAAATACTGGTCAACCAAATTCAATATCTAACCAAAATATTATACACTGTGAACGAATGGGATTCATCCCAGGGATGCCAAGCTAGTTCAATGCATATAAATCAATAAAGATAATACAACACATCAACAGAAACAAGGACAAGAACCACATGATCATTTCAATAGATGCAGAAAAAGCTTTTGACAGGATCAAAACCACTTTATGATAAAAGTTCTAGAGAAGCTAGAAATACATGGACCATACCTCAATATAATAAAAGCCATATATGACAAACTGACAGTATTCCACTTAATGGTAAAATCTAAAACCATTTCCTCTAAAATCAGATATGAGACAATGATGTCCACCTTCTCCTTCCTCTTCAATATTGTACTGGAATTCCTAGCAAGAGCAATAACACAAGAGGAAAACATAAAGGAAATCCAAGTAGAAAACAAAAAGAAGTAAAACTATCCCATTTTTCAGATGACATGATCCTGTTTTTAAAAGACCCTATAGACCCTTCTCCCAAGCTATAAGAGCTGATCTAAACCATGGCAAAGTAGCAGGATATACAACCAACCTCCAAATTAGTAGCTTTTCTGTATGCCCACCATGAGAACATCAAGACTGAAATAAGGAAAGCAATTCCATTTGTAATAGCATCAAAAACAATAAAATACTTCGGAATTAACTTAACCAAAGACATGAAGTTCCTTTATTGTGAAAACTTTAAACATTTGTAAAAGGAAATTGAAGACGATTTGAGGAAATGGAAAGACCTGCCATGCTCCTGGATTAGAAGGATTAGCATCCTGAAAATGGCAATACTGCTCAAAGCAATTTACAAATAAATGTCATACCCACCAAAATCCCCAAAACATTCTTTAATGAAGTAGAGAAAGCATTCCAAAAATTCATATGGAATAACAAAAGAATCCAAACAGCAAAAACAATTTTAACAGGAAGAAATATCAATACCAAACTTCAAATTTTACAAAACCATAGTAATAAAAAACAGATTGATACTGGCAAAAGAATCGACCTGAGGACCAATGGAACAGAATAGAAGACCCAGAAATTAACCCACAGACCTACTACTTAATAAGGGGGCCAAAAACACAGGATGGAAGAAAGACAGCCTCTTTAAAAAACGGTGCTGATTTGGGGCTGGGAAGTTGGCTCAGTGGTAGACCACTTGCCTTGCATGCATGAGGCCCTGGGTTTGATTCCTCAGCACCACATAAGCAAAAAGAAAAAAAGCCGGAAGTGGCGTTGTGGCTCAAGTGGTAGAGCACTAGCCTTGAGCAGAAGAGCTGAGGGACAGTGCCCAGGCCCAGAGTTCAGTCCCCATGACTGGACCCCCCCCCCAAAAAAAAAAATGGTGCTGACAAAATTGGCTAGCTACATCAAAAAATTGAAGCTAGATCCTAATATATAAACCTGTACCAGAATCAATTCAAAATGGATCAAAGACTCAATGTAAGGTTGAAAACCATAAAAATATAATAGGAAGGGGTATGGGAAACACAGGTTAAAACTTTCTAAGTAAATATCCACAGTCACAACAAATAAAAGATAGACTGTATCTGCAGATCCAAGGACATAGCTAATAAGCTAAATAGCAAGCCCACAGAATGGGAGATTTTTACCAGCTATACACTAGGCAAGGGCCTATTATACAAAACATACTTAGAGCTCAAAAAATTAAATCTTCAAAAATTAAATCCTTAAAGAAACAACAACCTAATTAATAAATGGGCTAATGACTTAAAGTGAGACTTCTCAGAAGAAAAGAACTAAAAATGGGCAAATAGATACATGGGAAAATATTCAACATATTTGGCCATAAATCAAACAAATCAAAACAAAACCAATCAAATCAAAACTAAATTGAGGTTCCACCTCACCCTAGTTAGAATGGCCATTATCAAGAAAACAAATAATAACAAATGCTAGCAAAGATGTGGCCAAAAGGGAACTCTATTACGTTGTTGGTGAGAATGTAAGCTTGTTCAACCACTCTGGAATGCAACATGGACATTCCTCAAAAAAAGTAAACATAGAGCTACCCTTACAGTAATTCCACACCTGGTATTTATCTAATAGAGCACAAATGAGCCCACATTAAAGCTACTAGCACAACCATGTTCATTGCAGTATTATCTCCATACCAAGATATGGTATCAGTGAACAAATGGATCAAGAAAATGTGGTATACATAATGGTATTCTTATCATCCAACAGAAAGAATAATACTCTACCATTTGTAAGGAAATTGAAATAATTGAAAAAATTATGTTAAACAAAGTAAACTAGACCCAGAGAAACAGGTTGCATTATTGTCCTGACTTGTGATAGCTAGATATGTTATAAATATACAAGTAAATATACAGGGTGACAAGCAATGGGTTACAATTGAATTAACTGAAGTGTTACAGACTCTATGGAAAGGGAAAATATTATAACTCTTTTAAAAGATTAAGTAAAAAACAACAACAACAAAGTAAGTACTAGGAAATGGATTCTTGCAAGAGTACAGGTTGGGGCCAAGAGGAGAGTAGTAGAAGAATGAATTGGGGAAGGAGAGAGAATGTAAGCAAGAATTCATTGTTTGTACCACAGAATTGAGAAATACAAGAGAAAGGATGGATCGAAGGAGGTGAGAATGTTCAAGTGATGACAAAGATCAAGATGTGTTTGGTTAAGTGGCAAAATAATTCAATACGTATCCTTATATTTAGATAAGGGAAGGGGTAGATTGGAAGGGGTGTGTGAAAATATTGAAGGAGTGACATTGATCAAGATGGACTCTATTCATAAACTTCTTTAGTGAATGGCAGCTCCTTTGTACAACTACTTAAAGGTAATAAAAAATATTCAAATAACCCTCTGATTTCTAGACTACATAGCCTTATTTTAAAAGTATATTTATAATCATTGTTAATATCATTATAATTTCTTTCTCTTTGATAGTGTTATTATCTTTGAATTTCTGAATCAATCCCATTCAATGTAAAAAATAGCTAATAAGAAGAAATAAGCATTTGGATTGTATATGAAAATATTAGCCTATTATTAGTGATAATAGGTTTACATTCCCAAGTGTTTTTTATTTAAGCATAATAATGTAATTCTCATGAGTTATCTTGAATATTGATATATGAATATAGCTTATACTTTCAGAAAGATCTAAAGAGGTTACTCCGCATGATTACCTACTTTCTTGTCATTAATCTTGAAAGAAAATAATTGTTCCTATTTGGGAAACAATCTTAACTTCTCATGGACATATGGGGAAGGAAATTTTCAGTCTTTCAAAGAAATAGGGTATACTGTGAAAAGCATCAATGAAAGAAAGAAAAACCAGATACCTAAACAAGTCATACAAGAATCAAACATTATAGTAGAACAATGTCTGAGTTACATTTTACTCCCCAATCCCAGGCATCACTGGCGAGCACCATTGTAGCTCTTGGCCAATGATAAGATGCACATTGTTGTTCATGTCATCAGTGAAGGATGTTCCTTGTCCTCCCCTTCCCTCCTTTCTACCCTCTCACTTCCTTTTTACCTTCCCTCCCTACTCCCTCTCTCCTTTCTCTCTTTATTTCTCTCATCATCATACTTACCAAAACCATGGTGGAAAACCACAATGATTAGTCCCCAGATATGACAGATACTTATGATCGGTGGTTTCTTCATTTTGAGAAACCATACAATGGCAATTTAGACAATAATTTATTAAAAATATGTGTTGCCAGGAGAGATGAGGAAGAACAATAGAAGGATGACAATGATCAGCATGCATTGTATATATGAACAGATAGGTTGAACTGAAATCTCTTTGTAGAACCACATAAGATAAAAATTAAATAAAATAAAAATGTATATGGAAAAATATTAGACAATAAGTATAAATAAGCAAGATTTTCCAAAGCCTAAACACTGACTCAATATAAAGGAAATTACTGCTATTTAGCTTCTCTATGCTTATTCTTTATCTGTAAAATAAGGAATCAAGACTACCTACCCTATCAAATTGTTATGGAAATTAAATGATGAGAATTTAAAATAGCATGGTTACAATGAAATTGTATCTTAATTAATCACCATCATCTAGCTTTCTTTCTCCGGAAGTGTTAGCAGTCAAGGATCAGACAATGTGTCCTGTCTCTTCTTCCCTTGGCCAAAGACACTGAATGTGACAGAGAATACAAATTATAAAAAGCAACATGGAACACTGGTCAAGCAAAATGTATTTCTTTGCCTGAAATTTCCCCTTCTCTGCTCCAGATATTAAAAAACTAATTCTTTCCATTATTGACTGCTAGCATAGATGATTAATTTAATCTTTATAGATAGACTAGAATGTTTGGATGAAAGGAGTAAATACTCTGCTGAAGCTAAGCACAAGACACATTTGGGTGAATCATTTATTGTATAGGAAATATAGTAATATCATAGATTGTTAGCCAAGAACAAACAGTTCTGTAAAGAGAGTTAAACTAGAACCAAATCCACTTAGCACCAGAAAACGGATCACTAACAGGGACCTCATTTTGGGAAATCTTAGCAGAGTTTACAAAGATTCCATTTTTATATAGTCTTCATTTTCTATCTCGATATTTTTAAGCACAGATTCTCTACATGAAGCAAAATAGAGTAGCCCAAAGATGTGTTAGAGTAAGGGATACATTAATTAATGCACACACACAACACACACATGCACACACACACATACATAACTACTATTGTGCTTCAAGTTCTTGTAAATTAAACACTTTCCAGCTTCTGATTTCTTAACAGGCAAATGAATGATATAAGGATATGAGAATAACATAAAATGTATGTATAATGACAGTACTTGAGAATAACCAGGGAGATATATGGAGCCATATTATAAATGCACATGTGCATACAGATGTATAAATATGTCTATATATTTGGAACCATATTTCTATCAGTTTTTCCTTCTGCCATCGAGCTATCTTCACTTCTCCACCCAGCCCAGTTCAGTTCTATCTTTTTTCAAGGTATTTTTATTACCTTTCTTCTGCATCTATTATAATCTCCCTCAACAAATACAAAAAGGAAACAGATGGAAAGATTCTTTTCTTCATTAGTAGTTAAAAAATGCAAAATTTAGCATCTTAGAAACCAGATTTTTCTTTTATTTAAAAAGATAACAAACTGATATGTTTAAGATAAATCTGTTCTTTCCTAACAACACTGACAAACTAGCACAATCCTTTCATTTGGAAAAAAAAATTGTCTCAAAAAGTAAAACCGTGAATATGTCTACACCCAGCATCCCTTTACCAAACCTCATCCTTTCTCAAAACTCATCTACTGAAATAAAAATTAATATTGGCACAATTAATATGTCTGTAGATATATTGGAGACAGTAAAATCATAATTATTCTTTTGGTAAAATTCGACCATATTAATATTTTTTGCAACTGAAGTAATTCTTCTGGTGCTTGTGGATATTTACGGTTCTTTGATAGTTTCCAGAAATATCACACTCATGGTGGCTGGTAGTCTTTTACAATTAAAAGAAGTGATTTGTATATTGCTATTAGACTAACAAGACAGCATTTATGCATCTATCCCTTTCAGGATTATTCATCACTTGGGAATATTTGATCCAAATAACTATGTCTCTTTGAATTACGAGACCCAACTCACTCATATTCAACTCATTTAATTAGGAAGTTTTGAACAATAGAAATGAGGGATTCCTTTTCAGATCAAGTCTTAGTAGGCAAAAAGAGTTGCTTTCAGTTCGGGATGTATTATGAAGACCTTCAGACAAGCCTTCCGTAGGAGGTATTCTTACAAAGCCTTCTCCACAAAGCAGGCTTTAGTCATCATCTTCCATGCCCTCATTTTCTTCTTTCCTGTACAAAGAATAACTTTTAATACTTGTGTCTTTCACTAACTAATCAACAGACTGAGATCTCAGGATCTAGGTTTAAAGCAGACAAATTAGTGAGGCACTTATCTCCAATTAGCCAAAAGCCAGAAGTAAAGGTATGTATGGCTCAAGTGGCAGAGCACCAGCCTTGAGTGAAAAAGCTAAACAAGAATGTGAGGACTTGAGTTCAAGCCCCAGAACAAGTACATAAAAAATTAATTTTGTGGCATTTCTGACTTTAATGTCTTTGAAAGAACTAAGGACTTCTTGTATTGTAACTTTATATTCATGAGCACTTCATTCCTTCCTTCCTTCCTTCCTTCCTTCCCTCCTTCCCTCCTTCCCTCCTTCCTTCCTTCCTTTCATTCTTTCTTTCCTCCTTCCTTTTTGACAGTCATGGGGTTACTCTGGGCTTGGTGCTGTCCTTGGGCTCCTTTCTGTTCAAAGCATTCTATCACTTGAGCCACTGAGCCACTTCTGGCTTTTCTTGCTTTTCTTTATTGGAGGTAAGAGTCTCAGTGACTTGCTTGCCCAGGCTGGCTTGGAACAGTGATCCTCAGATCTCAGTATCCTGAGTAGCTAGGATTATAGGCATGAGCTACCAGTGCCGGGCTTCAGGAAAGTATTCTATTTTTCTTTTAATTAAGTCTTTTCATAATCTTCAGGTTTGGGGGTAATTTTCTATATATTATTATACATGTATTTCTGCCTCCTGCCTCTTAATGACTGGGCTTTTGTGCCCTTTCGTAAATATGAATCTATGGGAAAACAATGAGAAATTGAGAAGTCATGTTTACAAAGTGCTAGTTCCAGCTCCACATGAAGAGTGTTAGAGGAGGTATTTGGAGCTCAGAGATAACAGCTCAATAATAAGCCAAAAAATACATGACTTTTCTAATGTCACATAGTTAGTATTACAAATTTCACATTTAACTCAGGTAGTTGTTTTCAGAGCCTGTGTTCTCAAGTAAGATAAGTCTCTTCTACAATTATTTAAAATGTAGAACATTCCAGCTAAGTGTTGTTAGCACATACCTATCATCCCAGCACTTGAGAGGCTGAGGTAGGAAGACAGCAAGTTCAAGGTCAGCCTGGGCTGCTTAGTAAGACTCTGTTTTAAAATACAGATAAATAAAAGAACAAGAGAAAACAAATGAGTGAGAGAAAGAGGACAAATGATGAGAGAGAGAACATTTCTGGGCTTACTATAGATACTCCATTTCACTAGCTTCTTCTGAACTGTGGCCTTTCTTTTGTTCAGCCTAGCCACTGAGTATTGTTTAAATGATGACAATTTTAATTTAATTTCCACCATCTGGTTGATTTCATTATGGCTCAACTATCTCCTTCCATTTCTGAGGATATAAATTGTACTCACTCTCAACATCTTGTCCTCCTTGCTCTCCCGTCTCTATTCTTAAAGGAACAGCATAGCATTGACGTTCCTCAAAAGACTGCTGATTCTTGGTTTGCTCCAATCCTCATAACGGTGATCTCTTCCTGGATTTCCCAATTCATCTGCTTATGAGGAGGAATAAGATGATCTTTCATAGTGTATGCCCTGCCAAGACACTTTCCTTCATGCTGGGGAGGCTTGGGGGATATGTCATCATTATTGTACTGTTACTGGAGAGTTGGCACAGCCATCTCTCTTGGTCTTTGCATCCAGGGAGTGAAGAATACAGGAAAGATACAAAATATAATAATAATGACAAGAGAGTTTACTAAAACAGGAAAATATCTGGTCTGGCCACTTTGTCCCTATACACCAAATTAAGACATAATTAAAGACAGAGAAAAGGGAATTTATCAGGTGTCATAGACATATGAAGAGAGACTTCAGTTCATTTTCAGTCTTCGCTAGACTGCAGACATAAGAAATAGTTTTCAATAGGAGAGGTGGGAGAACAAGGCCAAAGGTATATATAGTTTAAGAGTGCTACTTACAAATGTGGCCTGTTACAAGTGTGGTCATTTTCTCAGTTGTGGTTCTCCAAGGATTCCAGAGAAATGATCATCACTGTCATCACTTGAGGGGAACCATCTGTTCCCATGAGATGATTACTTCTACCCCAGGGGACAGCCTCATTATTGCAGGTAATTGTCCTCATTTGAGAACGGTCTGTCCTGCAAGTGGATGCTGTTCATTAGAGGTGTTCTTGCCCCTTTTACATATATGTTATAGATCAGTTCTATCTTTCCTGGAACAAAAGTAATTGCAAAGTGACTGTAGACAAGAATAGTTTAGATCAATGCCAAACACAAAATGATGGCAGATATGCCAGGGTGCTCTCCTGCTTTTGGTTAAGAGTTCAAGCACTTGTTATGAGTGTGCTTTCAATAGATTGAAGGCAGGTTGTCTCTTGGGTGAGGATGAAAGCATTAGCCTCAACAAGTCACCTGTGACTCAGGAACAGTGCAGTGTGTTCTCTCAGAGGCCTGGTGATCTGTTCTTCTTAAGTCATCTCTTATGTTTTTCTGCAGTAAGGACTGGAGGAGGCCTTAATTTTTTTTTCCAGTTTAGGTTTTCTTTGCAAATCTTCATCACTCATGGTAAATTGCCACCTATGAGCACCATGGAAATCAGCAGCACCAGATGACTCCTTTGAATCCAAGTTCTCACTACTTAACACCTTCCATCACGCTTAACCTTCTGGTGAATTTAGCCTAAGAGAGATAAAAAGAAGCTTGCCAGCTTGCCTTTGCCTCCAGATCACCCAATGCACATCCCTTTGAGGGGCCCGTGTGTGTGTGTGTGTGTGTGTGTGTGTGTGTGTGTGTGTGTGTGTGTGTGTGTACATAGTGAGCTTAAAATAAGAGCCTCTTGATCTTATTTGGCTTTTTCAGCTTCACAGTATTAGAACCCTGACATTCCTCCTATCAAAATGTAGAGTCTAATTTCTACAAACTGAATGTAGGTCATTGTGACTGCTCAATAAATAGAAACAAATGAAGAAACACTTGTAAGTCTAGAACACAAAAAGGTGATACAGTTTCCATCTGGCTCTTTCTTTCTAGGGACACTGGCTTTTGGATCATGGCCACTATATTGTATGGAAATCCAATCCACACAGTGAGGTCATTTGTAGGTGACCTGGCTCACAGCCCCAGAATATAACCCAGCTGATTAGTCATTATCAGCAAGAATGTAATGACGCGGATGGCTTTGAGCAGCCTTCCCATGATTCCAGTTGCTAGGCTTAGTATTTTCCAGCTGAAGCCAGCACAAGAGCCACAGTGAATTTTTTTATAATTTTATGTTGTAATTGTATACATTTTTTTTTTGGTCAGTCATGGCGCCTAGGTGCTGTCCTTGAGCTCTTCAGCTCAAGGCTAGCGCTCTACCACTTAAGCCACAGCACCACATCTGGTCTTCTGGTGGTTTACTGGAGATTAGAGTCTCACAGACTTTCCTTCCCAGGCTGGCTCTGAACCATGATCCTCAGATCTCAGCCTCTTAGTAGCTAGGATTTTCAGCGTGAGCCACCAGTGCCCAGCTTGTATTCATTTTAAATATGTTTAACTTTCTCCTAGCAGAATCAACCCAGTCATGTTGTCTACCTTTTTTTTAATGTGATTTATCAAGATATCCTCCTTAGATAACTGCCTCCTGCTGCCTACCTCTCCATGGGACACCTACCTGCAATATACTGTCTTTCTCCCACTGCTCTGTAAATTTGTATGAGCTATAGACATGCCAGTCTAGCCAGCTTGGAGCTACAGGATGATGCTTGGAATGAGTGAATGCTTGTTCCAAAGCCACCAACCAAGACTCCTCATGGGACATCTTGTGGATTATTCCCTAGACTTTAGTTAGACCTTGACCCTTAGGTCCAGATCTTCAGTGGTTGAGCACACATTTTCCAGACAGCACCTTTTTTCTGTGGGCCTTTCCAAGAGTGCCGTCCTCACCTCTGTCTGGCAAGTGTAATAACACATTGCTCTTATTTGGTGTGCTTTGTTGAGTTGCAATCCGTGTGTTTCACCTGTCTGACACGCTGAATCTAACAACCTTTCTGGGTCAGGAAAGGAATAAAGGCAATGTTAACAATTCTCCTGAGAAGTCACTTGGTCTTTAATCAGGCTTTTAGGTATTAGGCTATCTAGCCAGGATGAGGAAATACTGATGAAAGGCCCAGGATGAATATTGATGGCCAAATCTGCTTGGGGTCCATTGAGGGCAGAACTGGAGTTCATAGGCTCAGTGATCGCAGAAAAACACAAGACTTCCGTTGGCGTTGTGGGTGAAGAGTCTAATAAATGGCTGCTGACTGGTTCTTATTATTAATATAGTGGTAATTGTATGTGTATAGCTATATACATGTCTATGTATGTGATAAGCAAATCCTCACACTATCCTTCCTGGCAATCACCATTCTGTTTTTAATGCTATAATTTTGGCAACTCCAAATACCTCAGAGAAATAAGATAATAAAAAATTTGTCTTTTGTGACTGACAATATAAGTCAAAGGTCCTCAAGAAATTTTTTAGCACTAATGAGAATAATTTGTGCATCTACCTTATTTTACTTATCCAGTGATCTGACACTGGATGCTTGGGATGCTGCCACAGTTTAGATTTGTGAATAATTATGCCATTAAAAATGATCACAAGTGTCACTTTGACATTCTACTGTCCATTACTTTGGGAATATATTAAGAACTGAAATTGCTAGATTATAAGAAGTTCCATTTTTAATATTTTTTTTTTGGTCATAGGACTTGAACTCTGGGCCTGGGCACTGTCCCTCAGCTCTTCAGCTCTTCAGCTCAGGGCTAATGCTCTATCACTTGAGCCATGGTGCCCATTTCCAGCTTTTTCTGTTTATGTAGTGCTGAGGAATCGAACCCAGGGCCTCAGGCATGTGAGGCAAGCACTCTACCACTGAGCCACCTTCCCAGCCCCTTTAATATTGTTCTTGCAGGATGCTCATACTGCTTTCCACAGCAGCTGTAACGTTTAACATTGCTGCCTGTTGAGCATAAAGGTTCCACTTTTCCCAGTCTTGTAGCTGTTTTAATTTTTTAACAGTAACTAATAAAAGGTATTAGGTTGTAATTCATGGCAGTTTGGGTTTTTATTTCCCTAGTTATTACTATGTAGAATAATTATGTACTTATTATATTTGTATATATTTTTAAAGAAATACATATTCAAGTCATTTGTCCACTATAAAATAGATTGGGCATTATTTTTGTTGTTGTTATTGTTGAGTTTTAAGAGATATCTAATTCTAGATACTCAACAGTGATCAGATACCTGCTAGAATCCTACAATTTTCTCTCATTTTATAACTTGTATAACTTTTACTTTGGGTGCACAATTTCTTTCAACTTCCATGAAATTCGATTTGTCTGTTCTTTAGTGCTTGTGCCTTTGGGGTCATATCCAAAAGAAATATTGCCAAATCCAGTGTAATAAAGTTTTGTCTTATATGTTTTTCGAAGGGGTTGTTAGGTGAGGTCATAGTACTTACACTTTTGGTCATTTTGAGTTAATGTTTGTATATGGTGTTAGGTTAGAGTTTCACATAATTCTTAAGCATGTATATAGGCAGTCTTCCCAGTGCTATTGGTTGAAAAAATTGTCTTTTCCTTTTTAAATAGCCTTGATACACATTTGAAAAATCATTTAACCATACACATGTGAGAGAGTTTGTTTGTGGTCACTTGTTCTACATCTTAAGTTTATATGTAGCTTTTTATGCAAGTATCTCATTATTTTGTTCTCTATAGTTTTCCTAAAATTTGAAATCCAGTTGGGATTTTTCCTTTAAATCTTCAAGGTCCCATGTGCATTTTAGGATCTGGGATTTTTGAAAGGAATTACTTTGAATATGTTGATAGATAGTACACAAACAATATCAAATCTTCTAATCCACAAATGTGGGATATGTTTCCACCTATAGCTTTTGTTGTTGTTTTTTTCATTAGTGTTTCATAGTTTCATTGTACAAGTACTTCTTTTCTATTTTTTTGTCAGTCATGGGGCTTGAACTCTGGGCCTGGGCACTGTCCCTGAACTCTTCAGCTCAAGGCTAGCATTCTACCACCTGAGCCACAATGCCACTTCTGGCTTTTTCTGTTTGTGTGGTGCTGAGGAATCAAACCCTGGGCCTCATGCATGTAAGGCAAGCAGGCTACCATTGAGCCACCTTCCCAGCTCTTAACTCTGGTTAAGGACAGTCTTAAGAATTTATTCTTTGTGATACATTGTGAATGGGAGATTATTTTTGGGACTATACTATCATAACTGTTTATTTTCAGTGTAAGAAATGCAGCTCATTTTTGTGTGTGTTCACTTGACATCATGTTACTGTTCAGAATTCATTTCTTAGTTCTAACAGGGTTTTTATTGTGGGGCAATCTTTAGTGTATTTTACACTCGAAATCAAATCATCTGTAAATAATCTTAGTCTTAATACTGGAAGATTACAGTTTAGATCTGTAAACTTTCTTTATAACTTGGAAACCATTGATTCCTTTTTATTGTTTAATTGCTCCATATAGAACCTCCAGTACTATATTGAATAAAAAAACGAGGAAAGAAAATGGCCACTTTCTTGTTTCTTATTTTAGAATAAAATGTTTTAATATTCCACCAGTGAATATAATATTTATAGGCTTGTTGTTTTGTTTTGTTTTTTGGTTCGTCGTGGGGCATGAACACTGGGCCTGGGTGCTGTCCCTCAGATCTTCAGCTCAAAACTAGCGCTCTACCACTTCAGCCACAGTACCACTTCCTGCTTTTTCTGCTTATGTGGTGCTGAGGAATCGAACCCAGGGCCTCATGCATGCAAGGCAAGCACTCTACCACTGAGCCACCTTCCCAGCTACTGTTTTTGTTGTTGTTGTTGTTGTTGTTGTTTTAGCTTTTAGTTTGTAGGGATTCTTTCCTACTGATCCCAGCTTATTGAGTGTTTTGAACAAGAATGGGTTTTAAATTTTGCCTAATGTTTCTTGTGCGCGAGTTGAGTTGATCCTGTAATCTTTGCCATTATTTATCTAATATTATACCTTCATTCTGCTTCACTGCATACTTACATTCCAGGAAAAGTTCCCACTTGGGCTTGGAATATAATGCATTTAATATACTTTGCTTTAGTACTGTGCTTTAATCTTCATTATTACTCTCTAGTGGTAGTTTTAAGGTATTCTTCCTGTCTCTAGTTTCTTTGATTCCTATATTAAGTAACTGATTTGATACCTTTCCTCATTTTTAATATTTATAATAATAAATTTTAGCCCCAGCACTATTTTCTCTGCATCCTGTAAATTTTAGAATGCTGTGCTTTGTGTTTGTTCAATATCAACGTATTTTTCTATTGTCCTTTTTGATTTTTGTCTTTGATATCCTGATCGTTTACTGTTTTTTAAGGGCAGGGAGGGGTGTAATGCTGAGAGGTAGAGTGTATGCTTTGTACATATAAAAACCTAAGTTCAGTACTTAGAACTGAAAACAGACAAAAAAACGAAGACAAGTGTGAATGTGTTATGTGTGTTGTTTAATTGCTAATATTTTGTGAACTTTATGGAGATTTATGTTTTACTTTACTGGGGTTTTGAACTCAAGGCTTTGTACTTGATAGGTAGGTGCTTTTGAGAAGACTGTAGGTTTCTTTTCTGTTAAATAGTGTGTTGTACATATGGATGTTATATCTAGTTAGTTTATCAGTCCCCTATATTATTAACTACCCTCTGATTGATGGCTCTATGTACTACTGAGAGAGAAGGAACTGAATAATGAAGTTTCTGAATATTACTGTAGAATTGTTTACTTCTCCCTTCAGTTCTGGCAGTTTTGTTTTTATATATTTTACGGTTTACTACTAGATATATAAATGTTTATAATCATTATATCTTCTTCCTGTATTTTACTGTGTATTATTGTCTCCTGTGACATTTTTTTCCTTCAAAACTATTTTGTATGATACCAGTATGGCCATTCCTGCTCTGTTATGGTTCTTTATTTGTGTAAATTAC
The DNA here is from genome assembly GCF_019054845.1 of Dipodomys spectabilis. NCBI lineage: Eukaryota > Metazoa > Chordata > Mammalia > Rodentia > Heteromyidae > Dipodomys > Dipodomys spectabilis. Next base: position 15,195,026 of record NW_024870834.1, on the reverse strand, counting down.
CTTTTTCCATCATTCTGCATTTAACTTTTTGGTATCTTTGAGTCTAAAGACATTATAGACAGCACATAGTTTTAGCATACCTCTTTAAACAGTCTGCCACTATGTCTCTGGCTAGACAGATTAATCTGTTTAAAGAAATTCTTACTGCCTTGGGGTTCATTTTGTTTAGCATCATCTTATATGGTCATATGTATATAGCTTTTGAGTTTTTCTGTTCATCTGATAAGATTATCCTAGACATATACTAATGATTGCAAATAAAGGAAACCATGGGGCTTATATTTCTTTGGGTCTGGCCTAATGTGATTTTTTTTCATATGGACACAAGAGGTTTTTCTTTGTTGTTGTAGTTTTTAATGTACTGTGTAATTTTTTTTGTATGTTCTTCCCCCTATGGTATATCCCCTGTTGTCACTGTATTTGATTTTGGTACCTGCATCTTGTATATACATTTATCTTATCTGGAGAGAGGAAGGGTAATAACAAAATGCTGAAATAAGGACACAGGATGATTGCAATGGTGATACGCACAAGACACTATGTTGAAAATGAACTTTACAACTTCTCAGGGCGGGGGAGAAGGAGTGAGGGAGGTGTGGGAGGGAAGGGCTAGTAGGAGAACAACAAAGGAGGGGGTACCAATGCTTGACAAGAAATGGACTCATTACCTTACTCGTGTAACTGTAACCCCTCTGTACAGCACCTTTACAATAAAATAAACTTTTAAAAAAGAAATTCTTATTAAAGAGAAATTTATCTCCATGATTAGGCTATATTTTTCTATACAGCTTAGAGCTGTTTTTCCCTTCTTCAATTCTTACCTCCTATCTCCTTTAAATCCCTTTCTTATTTCTTTTCGGTATAGTATTTATTGTGTATGTGTGGTTATGATATGGGGAATAAAATGTAAGATCTTAAAGTTACAACCCTCTTATTGGAACTATTTGGAGCTATATGAGAATTTTGGATATTTTTTCAATACGTTGAATATATTCCACTTTAGAATTCAAAGTTTCTGGTGAAAAATTTAACAACGTTTATTTCTCACCTTAAAAATCTAATCATCTACACATTGCTCTGTGTATGACAGATCACTCTAATTTCAAGATTCTTTCTCTTTTGCAATTTGATTAAAGTTGTTTCTGTATGAATATGAGTTCATCATACTTGGAGCTTTCTATATAATTTGGTTGTCAAATGACCCCTAAAGATACACTGGTTCTCCCAGTGGTGCTATTAGAGGATGACATGGAAGTTTTGGAGGTAAGGCAGTATGGAAAGTTCTTAAGTTATTGAGCATACCATCAAATGGTATTGCCTCTTCCTCAGCTTCGTGGTTTGTGATATAAGTGTTGTTGTTTTTTTCCCCCCACATGAGCCAGCCATGATATGCAACCTGAACCAGAAACCCAAATCAATGAATCTGCCAAATTTGGACAGGAACTTCAAAACTGTAAGCCAAATATAAATGTTTGCCTTTAAATACCAGTTGCCTTAAGTATTTCCTTAGAGCCGTGCAAAAGCTGGCTAACACAGTGTCCATTGAATTTCTTGAATATTTATGTCCATGTTTTTCAACAAACTTGTAAGCTTTTCAGCTGTTATCCTTGAAAATACTCTTTTTCCATTTCTCTCTTCTTCAGAAATTTCCACAGGACATGTATTGGTTATCCCACCATTCATTAGACTCTTTATTTTTTTCAGTCCTTTTGGGATTCTGTTCCTCACACTCAGTACATTTCATTGCTCTGGTTTACTGATTCTTTGTTCTGTCTACTCATATCTGCCTCTGAATACCTTCATTTCATTTTCTGTACTACTTCCAGTCCAGAATTTCTTTTTGGATTTTGTTTTAGATTATCTCCATTGATATTTCCTTTTTGTTTATGAATCATCTTCTTGATTTCCACCATATCTTACTTTCATTCTTGTTCCTTTTTAAGAAAGTTCGTTAAAGTTTTTATCTAGTATATCTGCTATCTAGGCTTTCCAGAGACAATTCTATTTTTTCTTTAAATATGTTATTTTTTATTCTTCCTTTTTATGCTTTGTTTTTGCTGCTGAAAACTGGACATTTGGGTCTAGTATGGTGTTAATGTTGGGAATGGGATTCTTCTCCCTCTGCAGATTTTGTTGGGATTATTATTATTTTTTTTTTTGTCAGTCATGGGGCTGAAATTTAGGGCCTTATGCTGTCCCTGTGCTCTTTGGCTCAAGGCTAGTACTCTACCACTTTTAGCCAAAGCACCTCTTTCAGTTTTCTGGTGATTAATTAGAGATAAAAGTCTCACTGTCTTTCCTACCCAGAGTGGCTTTGAATTGCAGTCCTCAGATCTCAGCCTCCTGAGTAGCTAGGATTATAAGTGTGAGCCTCTAGCACTCAGCTTATATTTTTTTTAATTATAGATAGACTCTATGTCAATAATCTACTTGAAGTATGAACTTAAAACACTCTAAGACCTTTTCTGAGTTTGAAATTACCTGGGAATATGCAACCACAGTTTAATTTTTTTCTCCTTTGGCCGGGCACTGGTGGATCATGCCTGTAATCCTAGCTACTCAGGAGGCCGAGATCTGAGGATCGAGGTTCAAAGCCAGCCCAGGCAAGAAAGCCTGTGAGACTCTTATCTCCAATAAACCACTCAGAAAACCAGAAGTGGCACCTTGGCTCAAGTGATAGAGTGCTTGCCTTGAGCTGAAGAGCTGAGGGACAGCGCCCAGGCCCAGAGTTCAAGCCCCACCACCACCAACAAAAAAAATTCTCCTTTGTGAAACAGATTCTAAATATCTAGGAGGAAAAGCTGGGAGCCCTGAAAATCTGTTGTTAAGACCTTGTCAGTCAGAAGAACTTTCAACAATGAGAAGGTACCTGTAACTCTGATGAAAATAAACAATCACAGAATAGATTACATGTATTTAGATGAAAAAGGCCATTTATGTTTACCTTGGCTCCTGCAAGCTATTTACCAATTGTTCCAGTAAAAAAATGCACATCCAAAGTTTGTGGACTAGGGATGGGAAACTATTACTGTGGGAAGAACTACAATTGATCAATATAAACCAAAATTAACCATAACTTACTATCCAAATTTCCTGAAAAAGTTACAAGACATAGTAGACTGCAGAGGTCCAAATAATTATCTGGATAGACTTGGTAAATGCAATTATTGTCTCTATGTTAGACAGATTAATGGGCCTTCTTGATCCTTCATGTTTCCAGAAGTCTTTTTATTCTGCTACTAAATTGCATCAAAAATGGAGAAAAAAAACCACTATCAATATTTTTTTTTTAACAAAATAGAAAGTTTGCCTTCTGTTACTGAAAGACCAAAATACTGGATGGAGTCAGTATGTCTAAGACATTAGCGGGTGAACAGAACTAGATACACATAGCCTTGAAGTAAGTCAGAGTGTAGAATTTATACCCTAACTAGAGATGAATCTCAGCATTCATGCAGCCAAAAGACTGCAGGGATCTTTTTCCATTTGGGGGCCTTTTCACGGGTTAATAATTGGAAATATTTAGAATTGCCACAGATTCATTTCAAGTTTAATCCAGGCTTTTTTCTCTCAACTTGCCATCTAATAACTTAGCATCTCACATGAACATTTTTGTAATCATATGTGGACATTTTTGCAGAGGTTCTTTTCCCTTAGCACCTGCATTCCCCACAGTTCAGCATACTAGATTTGATGAAAGTAAATTATTTATTTGGAAGAAACTGATGTTTAATTTTTATTTAGCAAGTGTGTTTCTGAATGCCTCAGGTCATCTACTGACACTTCTTCTACTTTCACTCATGAATAAACATGTAGTAAAGGTTTTACCCAAGTAGCTTACTAGATCAACTCTGTGAAAAGATATCAAATTGGTTAAGACCCGGTTTGACTTTTAGGTTTACTCAGCAAGACTTTAACTAAAAGCTTGCCGTAACTGGTACCAGGAGTTGGTTTCCTCCACTCCGCCACACCACCACCCCTCGCCCCACCCGGTGGGTTAATGTACAAAGTAGTCATGTGATTGGGCATAAGGCTTGGATTCAATCAAAAATCGAATCCTACATTTATGGGGTGTCTCTAAATCCATCTTGATGATGAGATTTAATACTTTAAAATTTTATACTGCAGCTAGTTCTAATACAATTGCTATCTTCCTACATTTATAACCCCTGCCATGCCATTTATGGATAAAATAATGAAATTTCACAGAGGATTAATTTAATATTCTTAGAGAGATTTTCTATATCTGTTTGTTTTTCAATTACCCAGTATGGATATACAGAGGTGGTAGTAGGAAATTCCCCAGAAATTAGGCTCTAGTCCATTCTATTTAGGCTTTTAGATGGAAAACTTCTATTGATAATCAGACCCTTATTTCCCCAGGTAAAGCTTAGGTAATGAGATGTTTCTGCTCATTTTGAAGAGGGATGTGTTAGAATATTGATACAATCAAATAACAATTTCCAATGTGTGGTGTTAAATAGTCCAGTTTTCTTTTAAGTTGCTACAACATAAATAATTGCAAAAGTAATTGAAAATGGGAAATGTGTGACATTGATAATCTCCTTGTGTCACAAAAGTAGTTATTTTGTTCATAGCATGATTATACAGGTGTCTGCGTGTGTGTGTGTGTGTGTGTGTGTGTGTGTGTGTGTGTGTGTGTGTATGCTACATGCTGTGTATAAAATGAAACCAAGTCCCCAGAAGCCTGTCATCTGAGACAAATTTACAAACCCACAAAAAGCTGCCGCCCCTCAGGTTATTGATAACTTCCTTTGAGATATTACTTTCAGATCACTGTATTGCTGAGAGGGTCAGACACAGCCTGCAATAGAGTATTACATCCGCCTCTTCTTATAAGTGGACGATTCTAGAACCATGATCTCAACCAATCTGCCTTTTGGACATTTTATAATGTTATTCCTCTTTCATGACACAGTTCACAGAATATAGTGGATATTACTAGAACATTTTCACCCAATGAACTATAAACTATACATGGTTACAAATGCATGCTTGTGCTTGTATGAAATGTACTTAAAGGGGTTCTTTGGGGTTAGGCATGGTTTAAATTAAGTTTTTCTCATGTGAGGTGTGAGTGTGTGTGTGCTTTATTTCCTAGACTATGGGAGAAATTTCCAAAGATGCATTTAGTCTCAAAGAGGCAATATTTAGACAGAATTTTCAATGTGGCAACAAGTTTCTTTCTTTTTTGAGCATCACTGCAAAATATTCTCCACCAAGTCAGCACTTAACTCTGATCTACATATGACCAACTCTCTTGGTAAAATTATGTGTTCTTGTGAGAAATTAGTTCATACAAATTTGAGAGATAATTAGTTTCTACTCCACAGTCTCTGTTAATTTTCCTTTAAAGAACTCAGGTCATGTAACTATAACCCCTCTGTACTGTATTTTCACAATAAAAAACTTACATTAAAAAAAGAACTCAGGGTATTATTTGTCAAATGATTCCAGGAGCAAGTCTTTCTGGTACCTTCTCCTTTAATAGCAATAATACTATTATTAATATTATATTTTGGGAGATGGACACCAGCCAAATCTCAGATGCTATTGTTAATTCCAAACATGTATTGTCTGGTCTTCTTGGTCCATATGATGATGCTGGCTCTGTTTTGCCAGTCATAGTCACTTGTATTATAAAAACATTAAAATTATTAGCACTGTACCAAGCAGACTGGATTCAATCTGCCATTTGAAACTGTATTATGATTATGCACATCACTGTCTCTATTTGGATACAAATTTAATAAGAGATGAGCATTTATGATAGCATATGAATATGAAAAAAGAACAAGTGAAAATAAATACACAATGCAAAAGAAAATCCTCACAAATAAGCAAGATAGCCAGGCAACCAAACTTAAAAGATTTTTTTCTTGCAGATACCTAAACTAAGAGTGACTTTTAAAAATGTGAGATGAACTTGCACTCTGCTCTTTTCCTCCTTGAATTTAAATAGGTCATTCTCACCAATATACATTCTTAATTAGCTGTGAACGAATTTGATGTTACCTTTCACATACGTGTTTATATCCCAAATTGACTGACATATTATTTTTGCCTTTGTTTTTAAAACTTGGCAGAAATCACGGCTGACCCTTTGGTTTATGGCAAAGAACTGTGATGCCACCACCAAGGAGGCTGAAGGATGAGGATTGGGAGTTTCAGGTCAAACTCAGCTACAAGAGACCCTGTCTTTAAAACATAAATATGAACTGAATTGAGTTTGACTTGAACCCATTATGTCTTTTGGCACCCTTCCTTTTCAAATGAAGTTCTGTTAGGCTTGATTGTTTTTTTTTTCTACTAACACCTTTAAATCAAGACATTGAACTGACAGTAAGCCAAAAATAATATTTAAAAAAGGACACTATGGAGTGTACAAGGGAATTTTTTAAATCTCAGCTATGAAAAGGCAATGTGCATAATGCAGTCTTCAAGGATTAGTGGAAAACATCAGTCCAGATGTGAAATGCTTCTTCGGAGGGTTTTAAAGCCCATCTGGTCCTGGGTATAAGGCATCTTTGAAGCTTCTTTTGAGCAGAAGTGTATGTAATAAAATATCACCTCTGTTTGTCCACAGAGGAAAGGATTAGAACTTTCTAACCTTCTAATTTAGCCAGTTCCCAGTGACATCCTGTGCCTGGAAAGGAAGAGCCGATGTATTGATGTGTAATAAATAGCTCACACTACCAAACAGTCTTCCTGTTTCATCTTCTGATCTCAAGTGATCATGGTCATCTAAGAAGGGCATTATTTGGTACTTAGGGTATCTTTTTTTTCCTCTGAACACTTCAAAGTGAAGCTATCATTAAATCTGAGTGGCAGTCATTATTTGCCCTCAAACTCAAGTGAGAAGATGGGTTGTGATTGTCTAAATGGCAAAAGGCCACTGGCAGAATTTCTAAGCTTGGACTCTGGGTCACTATCATCAGGAGGCCCTTGGGGATGGCTTTGGCACTGGGGAATTTCATTAGGAAGGACATGTTCTCTAGTTGTAGTCGGCATTTATTCATTCAAAATTACTTGACATACATCTAGGTGAATGCCTCCCCTGTGTAATGTGGGCCTTGAGCCAAGTCACCCTCTGGGAACTGTTCTGGGAAAGAAAAGTATTTTCATAAGAGATGATAAGCCCACTGTTATTAGCAAGTTCTTAACAGCTCCAACTTGAAAGGCTAGAAGTGTGGTTTCATACTAAAGTTCTCTAACTGGAAGTAAATGCTAGAAACAGCTTGGGAGTTGAGGACACAGCCAATCCCACACCCTACAGTCCGGTTCAGAACACTTAATTAGAAAAGACTTTTAAAAACACAGCCCATTCCAGCTGGCAACATCACAAAGGGGACCATTCACAATTTCCTATAGAGGTCCAAATGTATGGTTTGTTATGATATTTCAAGTGAATATTTTCCTTTCACCTTATAAAACTTTCACCACCTGTTATTTCCTCCTTCTGCAGTGCTTACTTTATCTCATTATAATTTCCATGTAACTGTGATTTGGAAGCTGATATAGAAATAATTTCTAAAGAGTTGACCAAGGCTTCCCTTAACTTGAAAGGAAACTTGATGGTTTTATATCAAACATTTTAGAATGTCTGCGATCTATATCACATGCAACTTAAGAATGAAGTCCATTTTTCAGGGTAAACCATCAGGCGGAGAAAGTCCTATTAAAATAACCCCAGAGTGTCTCTTCCTTTACATCAATTCTCTAAATTATTTCCTTATTAAAATCTGGTACCAAGATTATCTACTACTACAGCATTAACTGTTTTACTTTGTCCAATAATAAAAGATTACTTTTGGCTTTTCTTTCATTTTTACATTAAAGAATTACTTTCCTGCCTATTTTTGGCATGCAGCACTTTGTCTCCTGTTTAAACTTTCCTGATCAGGAGAGCTTGAATTTTCTTCTTAGAAGACCCATTTACAAATTATATGAAATGATCAGCAAAGGTGGCGGTGAATGATTAACATGTGCTCCTGCTGTTCAGGTGCATGTTCTTCAATTCAGGGCAAATTAATTTTTAACCAATTAATTAAATCATGTGCTCCTTAAGGGCAGAGAGCACATCTGTTTCTCCCTCTCTCTTCCTCCCTCCTCTCTCTCTCTCTCTCTCTCTCTCTCTCATTCTCTCTCTTTGTGTGTCTCCACTCTTCCTCCTTTATGTCTCTGTCTCTTTCTCCCTGTGTTCTATAAGAGTGCTTGCATACTTTGAAGCTATTGTAATATAATAATAAAAAACCTTCCATTCTCCTTTCTTGTGTGCTAATCTAAACTCTGTTTCTTTCTATCAATCATTCTTATAGTTCCTCTCAGCAGCCTTCATTTCGATTGTATTCTTCCTCTAAGAAAATGAACAAACCAATGTCAATTTTCAGGTGGCAATCACATGCATTTCCATGGCTTTATTTACTATCTATGCAGGTGACAGCCAGCTCATTCCATCAATCACCGAGGTATATTCTCATGGGTCCCCAAGATGCCTCAATTTATTATTCCTGGACTATTCCCTTTGAGAGATTTATCAATGAAAGAGTATCTCAGAGAAACCTAACAATCCTTGCATTGAAGTTCACTCAATCATTCAGACAGCCTAAGGAATCACATTTGTGAAGCTTCTTGATGCACAGAATGATGCAAAGAGGGGGATGAAATTCACACTGAACTTTCACTAGTGGGAAAGCCATCAATTGTAGACATTAAAAACTCTTCATGCAGTTAGTCTGGGTTCAAATCTCAGGCCACTGATTGCTGGCTACTAGATGCTGCTGGAGCCACTTTCTGAATCTCTGTTTCATCATATATGTATATGATATATCTTATATATGTGTATATATATATATATATATATATATAGTATTTACTCTATGCTGAAAAAATCAAATGTTATTGGGAGGGGATTCTCTATGTATGAAATCTTCAGTGTCATAGGTTTTTAAGAGAACAACTATGAGTTACTCTTAAAGACATAAAAAGGATATTAGTTTGAGATTCTAACTAAAGATGAAACTTTAGCTAAATCGCATTTCCAAAATATCACTGTTGAACATTGCAAGTGAACATATATGATCAGACCTCAATAGTCCTACATTGCCATAATGCAACATGATCAAGAGGGTAGAGGAGGGGTATTCCCATTGTGCCATGAATTTGGCAGAATTGAAAGACGTGTATAGCCTGAATTATAAGCTGTAAGTGAATGAGCACAAATGTCAAAGTAACACTTGATTCCAATTTCAACTTGAAAATTTCCATTTATTTCTCAGTTCAGTACCATCATATTAATAGGCTGGTATTAATTGAGTGATTTCTCTGAGCCAGGAGCTAGACTCCCTAGCTCAAATAATTCTTAATTTAGAGAAGTGTTCAGTAGTGTCCATGGGTCAATAATCCCTGGATAGGTAATAATTATCATGCTTTCTCTTCAGATGAATCAAAATTCAAATCAAGTTTTCCTTGACTTTAGATATGCCAACATCTGGCAGCTACCCTGACATCGATGTCTCTCCAAGCCGTTTATAACTCTCTGATTTTCCCTTTGCTCTGAAGTCTGCATTTTGATGAGCATCTCACCAACGTGTAAAAGCTTTATGGTTTAATGGATTTTCATAGTCAGATGAGAATATGGGGCAACAGTTGTTCTGTCACGATCATCATGGCTCCTGTGGAGAGGTTGTTTCTTAAGAATAGTCTGGTTTATCTGTGATGACAGAGCCAAGGAGATATTGGACTGGTAGGACTGATGACACCAATTGATAAATCTGAAAATGTTGTAAATGGAGTATTTAAGTAGCTGCATGAGGGAGGAGCAATCTTTTCTTCATAGTGAGAATGCCTAAAAGTCTTATTTCAAATTTTGATCATACCGTAGATGTTTATGGCAGCACTTTAGACTAATATCTGATCTGCCAAATGTTAACAAGCAATGTTTTTACATAATATGGGTGGCAGTTTATCATGGCAAATATCACTTTGACTTCAAATTTTAATTTTTAAAAAATTTTTAATGAAACTTCTCCAACTGGACATTAAGATGCAGAGAAATGTTCAATTCAGACTATAATTGGATGACACATGCCCTTTACAAATTCCCATAATCTCAAGGTAGTATTTTTTTTCGTTTTTTTTTTTTTTTTTTTTGAGAGGGTCCAGTCATGGGGCCTCCACTCTGGGCCTGGGAGAACTATAGACCTATTTCTTCCATGAACATTGATGCAAAACTTCTCAACAAAATTTTGGCCAAATGACTTCAACAATTCATCCAAAAAATCATACATCACGATAAACAGGATTCATTTCAGGGATGCAAAGCTAGTTCAATTTATGTAAATCAATTAATATAATTCATCACGTCAACAAGAGCAAGGATAAGAACCACATGGTTATCTCAATAGATGCAGAAAAAGCATTTGACAAGATCAATCACCCCTTTATGATGAAGGTTCTGGAAAAATTAGGAATCCATGGAACATTCCTCAATACAATATGACAAACCTACAGCCAGCATTATACTTAATGGTGAAAAACTATAGCCATTTCCTTTTAACTCAGGAATGAGACAAGGATGTCCACTCTCTCTACTGCTTTTCAATCTAGTATTAGAATGCCTAGCTACAGCAATAAGACAAGATGCAAACATAAACAGGATCCAAATAGGGAAAGATGAAGTAAAACTTTCCCTCTTTGCAGATGACATGATCTTGTATTTAAAGAATCCCATAGACTCCACTCCCAAATTACTCAAGCTGATTCAAAACTTTGGCAAAGTAGCAGGGTATAAAATTAACCCTCAAAAATCAATGGCTTTTATGTATGCCAACAGTGAGAAAAGTGTGGCTGAAATTAGGAAAGCAACTCCATTCGTAATAGCCCCACAAAAAATAAAACACCTAGGAATTAACTTAACCAAAGAAGTGAAGGACCTGTATGATGAAATCTTTAAAAACCTGAAAAAGGAAACCAAAACAGAATTTAGAAAGTGGCAAAAACTCCCATGCTCCTGGATTGGAAAGATCAACATCGTGAAAATGGCAATACTTCCCAACGCTATCTACAAATTCAATGCAATACTTATCAATATTCCAACCTCATTCTTCAAGGAAATAGAAGAGGCAATCCAAAAACTCATATGGAACAACAAAAGACCCTGAATAGCAAAAATGATCCTCAACAGAAAGAATAGTGCTGGAGGAATATCAATACCAAATTTCAAACTCTACTACAAAGCCATAGTAATCAAAACAGCTTGGTACTGGCACAAGAACAGACCTCAGGACCAATGGAATAGAATTGAAAACCCAGAAATGAACCCACAGACTTATAGCCATCTAATCTTCGATAAGGGAGCTAAAAAATAGAATGGAAGAAAGACAGCCTCTTCAGTAAATGGTGCTGACAAAATTGGTTAATCACTTGTAGAAAACTGTTAGATCCCTGTATAACATCCTGCAGCAAAATCAACTCCAAATGTATCAAAGTCCTCGGAGTCAAAGCAGACACTCTGAAAACATTACAGGATGGAATAGGAGAAGCCCTAGGTCTCCTTAGCACAGGCCAAAATTTTCTTAATAGAGACCCCAAAACACAACAAATCAAAGAAAGGTTGGACAAATGGGATTGCATGAATTGCAGAGCTTCTGCATGGCAAAGGACATAGCTAGCAAGATCAATAGAAAGCCCACGGATTGGGAGAAGATCTTCACTAGCCATACATTAGACAAGGGTCTCATATCTAAAATATACCTGGAACTTAAAAAATTAAATACCCCAAAAACAAATCTTCAAAGAAACAACTGCCCAATAAACAAGTGGGCTAAAGACTTAAAGAGAAACTTCTCTGAGGAGGAAAGAAGGATGGCCAACAGACACATGAAGAAATGCTCAACCTCCATAGCCATAAAAGAAATGCAAATCAAAACAACATTGAGATACCACCTCGCCCCAGTTAGAATGGCTATAATCAAGAACTCTAACAACAACAGATGCTGGAGGGGATGTGGACAGAAGGGAACCTTACTGCATTGTTTGTGGGAGTGTAAACTTGTTCAACCACTTTGGAAAGCAGTATGGAGGTTCCTCAAAAGACTCCACATAGAGCTCCCCTATGACCCAGCAATCCCACTTTTGGGCATTTACCCAAATGATCACAAACAAGACCACACTAAAGCTACCAGCACAACTATGTTTATTGCAGCCTTATTTACCATAACTAATATATGGAACCAACCCAGATGCCCCTCAGTAGATGAATGAATCAAGAAAAATGTGGTATATATACACAATGGAATTCTATGCCTCCATCAGAAAGAATGACATTGGCCCATTTGTTAGGAAATGGATAGACTTGGAAAAAATTATATTAAGTGAAGTAAGCCAGGCCCAAAGAAACATAGGTCCCATAGGTCCCAAAGTTTCCCATATTTGCAATAACTAGTATATGTCTGAGTTAAGCAGAAAAGGTCAGATAAGTTGATGTTAGGGAAATGAACCCTGAGTATGTATTCAAATGTTTTTTTCTTTCATGAAATTGTTTCTAACACATTTATAAGATTATATCTTTGTTGCTTTGTATGTCCCTCCCCCGCGGTATAACCCCTGCTTTCACTGTATATGATGTTGTTATAATTTGTGGAGGGGAAGGGAAAAAAACAAATCCTTAAAACAGAGATACAGGTGGACCCATTGCAACAATGAGATGTACAAGTTGTTATGTCGAAAAACGAACTTAACCTTGATGGGGGGTGGGGGGAGGGTTGGGTGGGGGGGCGGGGACAAGTATGGGAAGGCATGGGAAGAGGAAACAACGAGGAGGCAATAATGCTTGATGAGAAATGTACTTGTTATCTTGCCCATGTAATTGTAACCCCTCTGTACAGTATTTTCACAATAAAAAAATGCTGAAAAAAAGAATTTTATTTTGGTCCATTTTGTCTCACTAGGCAAAGAACAACAGCAAAAACATCTTTTGATCATACCAAACCTCAAAGGGACAAAGATAAGTCATTTTCTATCTAAGAAAATGAACCAGTGGCTCAAACCTGTGATGTTAGCTCCTCAGGAGGCTGAGATGTGGAGGATCACAGTTCAACATCAATGTGTGCAGTTAAGAACGAGAGGCACCATATCCAAAATAACTAGCAAAAAGTCAGGCTAAAAGAGTGGCCCGAAGTGGTGTAGTGTCATCTAAGTAAGCAAGCCCAAGAATAAAATCCTAGTCATGACAAAAAAAAGAAAACAAAAAAGGGGGAAGAAAGGAAGATGGAAATGAGGGCAAGAGGTAGTGAGGAGGAGAGAGGGAGAAAAAGGAAGGAAAGAAAAGGAAAATACGTATCAACATTTCTATTGAAAGAAATGAGTAGCTCATGACTATCAGGCCATTTGTTCTTTGAAATTGTTTCCCTCCATTTAAGTAATTTAACCTCTTCTTATAACAACCTTGGACCACTAACAATCCTTGATTGCTTTTTTGTTGTTTTAACTTCACTCTCCATTAATGGTGGATAATCACTGGAAAATGCAACTCCTTTTAAGAATTTTTAATTTAGAATTCTAGTGATTTCCCACTTCCCAAAGTAGACCCCAGTTTCTTTCTTCATCAAATACCTCATTTTGCATTCATCCAACAATTGTTTAGTACTTCATGGGACCAGACCCCACTTCAGACATTGAAGATTCGAAGGAAAGTACTGCACTTCTTGGAAATTCATAGAAATCAACAGCCCATAGCTGAGCCAGTCACTGTAAGGAGAAAATAATATCGTTTGGAGATGATGAGTCTAATGGTACAAGAGCACAGTACAGGAATAACGACCAAGAAACCAACACTGATGGGGTCTCAGGGAAGGCATCGCGGAGGAGGAAATGATTTAGATGGTCCAGGGAATTTCAATACATGTTTTCCAAGCAAATGTAGTCGGAAGTGGAAGAAGGGTTGTTGACGGCTCTTCCTTACAGAGGGAAAAGCATGGGTTCTAATGATGATGTGACTATTTGGTGGGTTACAAGAAATTGTAATAATTCTGCAAGTTGAAATAGTCTAGAGTATGATCTGACAATACAGATCTACAAAACAACCAGTTCATATTCCTAATCGAACACCTGCAGGGAGTAAGAATGAAGTTGCCCATGAATATGATACTTTCTAATATTTCTGTCAAACTAATAATGATGACATGAACTTGGCTGGTGGTTTCCAATGTGCCTAGATAGTAGAGAAAGAGTCTGTAGAATTAATTTTCCAGTTTAGGCACTTCAGAAAGTTCCTTACTTACCCTGAAAGAAATCCTTATTTCCTGTAGCCTTGGGGCTGAGATTGTGGAAAACTAAACCCAGAATCTCATCCCGCAAATTGCTGAATTATATTGCTAATTGAATTCCCAACTTTGCCCAAGCATTCTGAAAACCTCTGTAATGATTTTTGTTTCTCTGTAGACCTAAACTTACAGTGGAAAGTTCTATTACTGAGTTGGCAGACCTCAATGCAATGAGAGTAATTGGGCCTCAGATTGGCAGAGGCCAAGAGTCACCACTCAATTGCTCAAGGCAAGCTGGGCATAGTGACTATAATAGACTGAACTGTGGAGCAGGAATCTGACCTAAAGTTTAAGGTTGTAAATGGAGATGGACTCAAAATGTCAAGCTTTGTCTCTTCCTTTTAATTACCTATGGATCATCTACAGAGCCAAATCCATGTTATTAGTAAAAGCCGCCTCTAGTATTTGTACTAACATGAATTCCAGGAAATACAAATGTCACTGTGTCCACCAGTCAGAGTAAGGCACAAGGAGATGACTGCTGAAATTTTAGCCTTTGTCTGTCCCATGGTGGGCCTAGGAGGAAATTTGGAATAGACATACTCTATATGTGCAATCCTGGCATTCAAAAAGACAAATGTGGTTCTTAGTAATTCCCAACTGTAAAACTGGGAAATCATCACTGGAGAAACAACTACTTGAGTTACATTCCATTTTTTTCATTTTTGTTGAAACTCCTACCAATATGTGGGAGGACACTGTGCACTTTGTACTTGTGTGCTGAGTGGAAGAATCAATGAATCAATGAATAAATGAATGATAAGCATTAAATTTATTTGCCAAAAAATGCAAATAGGCTGAAGCTAATATAATACTGTTATGAAAACTGGCATTTTTGATACTTGAAATTAAAGACCAATCTTACGAGAAAGAATTCAAATATTATTTCTTATTAATAACAAGCTCATTATTAGTGTTCACAAATAATGTTAGAGTTCACCAAGAATTGAAAACTTAATAGAGATCTTCCTAGATAGTATCCTAGAATGGCTATGAATGGTGTCTTTCTATATGAAGGGTGATTTACAGTGAATCTCTTCTTTACATACAGTCTCCTTCAATGTAGAAGCGTGTGTTTGATCACAGTAGCACTATAACTGATATTTTTGCCAAAGCTGAATTAGAACCTGGAATTCAGCCCAAGGAACTTGAGGCTCACTAGATCTATCTCAGCACTGTTCAAGATGACCTGAACATGAATGCTAAGTTACTTAGCATCTGTATTAAGAGACTGAAGAGACTGATCAAGGGATGGGTCAGGTTGCTCTATAAACATTTTCCATAGAAATAGAAATTCTAATTATGTAAATTACTCAAGATATCCTCTACTGACCCTCTTGACAAGAACCAAGGAACAGTGATCAGTGAAAAGAAAAATATATTGAAATCTGGATCATTTTCTTAGACAAATCCAGAGTTGATGATGATACAATATGAAATCAGGTCCTACAACCACTGATTAGAAGTATATCATATTGATTCCAACTTCCTATATGGGCTGGTGTATGGTTTCACAATCAAGTAAACTAAATAAAAGATCATTTTTCTATATGACTTAGTTTTGTATTACAATTTAAAATGTTTCTCAAAGCATTGATAAACTTCTCCAACTGGCAAGGAGAAAAAAAAGTCACTCTGTATTTTCTAATCAAGGAGGATTAAAAGACTGTGAAACTATATCCAATGCACAAATTCTGTAATTACGATAAATATTTGTCCTTTCTGTTTTCACTACAAACTCAAAAATCCTAGAGTCTGTGTTTGGCACATTCAGGAGATTATAACCATCTGCCAGAAGACAAAGCTGTGAGTTATAAAACAATCTGGCTTCCCATCTCATTCCATTCCATTTCCAGGTTAAATGTGGTCCAGTTGACATAGTCCCTTTATCTT
Organism: Dipodomys spectabilis; assembly: GCF_019054845.1. Taxonomy (NCBI): domain Eukaryota; kingdom Metazoa; phylum Chordata; class Mammalia; order Rodentia; family Heteromyidae; genus Dipodomys; species Dipodomys spectabilis. Next base: position 15,178,788 of record NW_024870834.1, on the reverse strand, counting down.
TTGCTAATACTACAATCAAAAAGTTCTTAGTGCTATCTAGCCTGTGACTCTCTGTTCAGGATCCCAAGAGAGATCCGGAAGTCTCTGGACTTAGAGTGTGAAACTTAAGGCCTTTTCACAAGTAAACCACAAAAAGGGTTACTCTGAGCTCTTTATCCAACTTGAACACAAAATGAGCATTTCATCCGACTGAAGTATGCTTTAGGCTAAGAAGAAAAATTATGGCAAACAGAAGCAAGTAAATGAAGATGGAGTATCTTTTGTCAGCTGAGGGATGAACACTTAAATGCAGAGACTTTGAGGTTTTAAAATGGAATCGAAGTGAAACAAGGAAAGTAAAATGGTCAGTGTAATAACTTCCGGTGCAGCAACCCTGAGTGGAGGGCCAGTTGGAATCCATAGTTGAGGTGTGTTAATGGAAGAGGCAGTGGCCCTAAAATTATGGCCATAAAAGACCTAATGGAAGTGAATGAGCTTTTGTTTTGGCCAGGTTCCATGCAGAAGCTTTACTCTGTTTCTTTGAATATTTCCTGCAGTTTTACTGGAAACAGTTATCTTATGTTTTGTCTTAAAATACTTAAATTGCCTTTCAACAGCCTGTTCAGAGTCTCTTGTATTTCTCAGCAGCACAGAAGTCTAAAATGGCTTTTAAACAGACACCTAATAGCAGAGGAGAAGGAATTTTCACACCCTGATCTGTGCATGGGTCACTGTCCTGAGGACACTTCTTGACAGCCCACAGCTGGGCTCTCCTTTACCTAATGGTAAGTAGTGTTTTGTGGAAGAGTTCTTCTTCAAGGCCATTAGTAACCAGAAAGAAGTGAAAATGAATTTGAACTTTCTCAAGTGCACTTACATACTTTCCTCAATTCAATTCAGTCACCCTGTTTTCCATTTCATAAAGGTGACCTAATATTGGACAACAGTTTCAACCATGGGTGCTTATAATCGGCAGGGGGGGTGCCACAAGAAACAAACTTGTGTACCTCATAGATAAAGAAATGCTGCCAACCCAATTCATAAATTAGCTAATACCACTCAAATATTAAAATGCTTCTCTGAAAGGATTTACCTTGAAGTGAGGTCATGATTAAAAGCATCACACTCTTGCCATGAAAGCAAAGTTGCCCTTCCATTTCAAGTTATCCTCAATTTTTTAGAAGACTGGATCATCTACTAGGACTACTTGTTAGAGCCGAATCCTCAGTACCATCATTTCATTTTCTCTTCTTTCCTTTGCCTCTCTTACCTCGTCATCAGCATCGGAGTCCTGCAACTCATGCTGTCACCTGGGTAGTCTGTTACATCATAGTAAGGTTCAGTAGTGTATCCAGTCTGCAGTCAGTGTTATAAGGTACTTCTGGGTCATAATCTACTGTGAAGTTCATTACAAATCTACTCAGAGATTCTGCAATTTAAAGAGTTACTATTTCAGAATTTTCACCATCACAATTGAACTTCACTGAAAAAAAAGAAAAGAAAAGATATTACTGTTCCTATTCTCAAGAAATGACATTCATGAATGATCTTGCAGAGAAGTGTTGAAAGGGATCAGATGGTGCCATACCAAAATGATGCCTGTTTGGCATAAGAATAGTTAGAGCTGAGGACATTGAGAATCCACAGATGTAGGAAGAGCTCTCTGACCATGTTTGTCTGCTGTAAAGTGGGCCCAAATCTCCCCCTTGTGAAGATGTCTCCAGATTGCCAGGAAAAGATACTTATTGCTCACGGGATATGGAGGATAGATAGAGAGACTAATTTGCAAAACAGACCTCATCAACTTAATGTTTTTCTTCCAATGGTTCCTACGTGTATCTCCAAATCACTTTCCCTTTATTTATTTTGCTTTCCTTTGTTAACATGGTATATAAGCCATTGAGTCTACAGCTTCTTTGAATTTCACATCTTTTCTGTGAATGCCAATGAACATAAATATTAATGGAAACTGCATAGCTTTTCTTCTGTTAATGTATCATTTGCTAGTTGGATTCACAAGTTCTCAGGGATGTGGGTGGAATTTTTCCTTCCTGACACCATCCGGAAGTGTCAGCATAGGGTTAACATAAGAGTGTGGGAATATGACTGGGAATGTAAAGCCAATGTATAGTTAGGTTATTGTTAATGACAATCTTCCTGGAGCCATAGACAATGAATTAGACTGGAGGCAATTTGCATGGATATACCATCAGGTTGAATGGAAAGAAAGAAATGAACAGAAACCAATGGAGTTAGTAAAAATTGATTACTCTCCTATACGGCACCCGCTACCTATTCACCTAAAATATTTTGAATCCATTTCTTTCTTATTTTTAACTCTGAATTCCCTATATAGTCAGATGTTTATCAGTATAACATTGTTTCAATTTTTAGGCTAGTTAACAGAAATTTTATCCTCAGATTATCTTTTTAACTACGGAATTGTGTGGCTTGGCCTAGTTGTCACTAAGAAAAAGTCCACATGAAGAATGAGAATGCTACTGGTTTCCTGACAGACTCAGCTACTTCAAATGTTTTTCTGTTTATTCTTCTGGTTTTTTTTCTACTGGAATGAAGAAGTGATGTACTAAAAGCATAAAGTTAAAGGCAGGAATTAGAAGGAATTACCCAATTTTGGACTGTCCACCTGGGAAATTTTAGGTATGAGAAGAAAACTTGGGTTTGCTTCATCAGTAGTCAATAGATAGCCACTGTACTTCCATGTGACTCAAACTGCCTCAGTATATTTTAGTATTAATGGAACGTGTTTATTTGGGAAAAATATTGTTAAAGGGCCTTTAAAGCTTGCAGGGATCAATTCTTTGCAGGAATACATAATATTCTCTCCCTTTGATTCCTTTGACAGCGTCCTGTTGCAATTGAAGGGTAGAGTCCAAGCAACACTTCTGACTTGGTAGTCTGTGTTGTCTGAAGATTTCCTTTGGCCTATTTGTACAGGGAAATATTTTGTTTTCATTTTATTTTGTTTTGTTGGTTGTGGGCTTGAACTCTGAGCCTGTGTGCTGTTCCTCAGCTCTTCAGGTCAAGGTGAGCCCTCTATCACTTGAGCCACAGCACCACTTCTGGTTTTCTGGTGGTTTATTGGAGATAAGAGTCTCACCAACTTTCCTGCCTGGGATGGCTTTGAATTGTGATCCTCAGCTCTCAGCCTCCTGAGTAGCTAGGATTACAGGCGTGAGCCACCAGTGCCAGGCCAGGGAAATATTTTTAAACTGCTAAAATAATAAAAGCAGCTGTGACCACTTCTCTGAATCAACATACTTTAATTCTAATTTGATTCAATTCTTCTGAAAATGTTGTCTCCACTGAAGAAAAAAATACAGAAAAAGTGAGATGGTGAGTATTTAGGAAACAGAGACTTTTCAATATTCTTCAACATGGGTCATTTATCCACAGCTAGAACATGAGTGCTAGAAATAGTGTAAGTTGATGGAAAAGCTAGAGGAGGAAGAGAAAGCTATGGGCACTCTGGCATCCCACGATCTTCTCAGTAGAACTACTTGTACAGTAATCATCTCCCAGGATTCCTCTCACCAGGAGGCTTAGACCGGCAGCCTTGTCCCTGGGGAATTTTTCCAGTTCCTACCTCTCGTTGAAAGGGACCACCTGCACCAAGCCGTATCATTTTATCAACTCTGGTTGCAACGTGAAGGCCCAAAGGTTTCCCTCTGTACATTATGCTGGGGAAGCATCTTGCTAGAGCTAACTCCATTCAAAAAGATTGCCAACGTAACACATCCTCACTCCAACAACCCAACTCATAAGGAAAACACACTCCTGTGTTGTCTGGAGCAAAGCAGAGCAGCTGTTTAATAGCCAAAGAACAATTCTGCCCAGGACTATAAAAGCAAAGGCAAATACCAGATCTGAGAGAACCCACAGGGGAAATTTCAGGTGGCAGAATGTAATCACCTGAGTTATGATCCTGAGGTTAAATTACCCCTAGACACTCTTATCTACAAAGTAGCGGGGCTCATTCCCAGCCCTAAATGGCTTGGATCTTACTTTTATAACTCAGTGGTAGAAAAGGAGGCAAACATCCAGCAGGACAGCAGCCGCGTGCTTGGAAGCCCTGTTTTCCATCCGCCACCACCTGTGTGTGCCCTTGGCTGCCCCCCGAGAGGTATCAAAGCAGCCAAACCGGCCATAGGCTTGTGTGAGAGGCCAGAAATACCATGGAAAGTGCCAGGCTTCCTGGCCCCTCGTGGAGGCCATCTGGACTCTTCAACACCCTTGTTTGGGGAAGGTTTCCATGGCCTGCTTTACAAAAATGTAAATGTGACTCAGAACATTCCAGTCCAGTACTGATGGCCCTAGTACTTTTGAGGGAGTTAATTATGCAACAAGATTATTTCTGTGCTCATTTTCTTCTTCTGTTATAAACTTCGGCAGAAAAAAAAAATGTGCTCCTCTGTATTTTTTTTTTTAATGGAAGGGACATATGTAAAAGCGCTTTCAATTCCTTAATAAAGGTGACATTAGGCCAGATTTGATATTACACCGAGTCCCATATAACATTTAAAAATGAGTTTCCTCAACCATAAAATTACTAATTGATCTGTCTTGTAAAAAGATAAAGGACACGGATGCCTATTTGAGTTTCATTTCTGTCAGGCTCCCTATTCTTAACTTTATGTGGTAGAAAATGAATTGTAACGAAGCAGTTTCCCCAATTCAAAATATACCATTACATTTTGGAAGGAATCGGCAGATTTGACTGCCTCTTCCTTTCCAGGATTCTTGCCTGACTTTCTGGGGTCGAAGTCAATGTTCATCTCACACCTTCTTCTGCATACCACTTGAGAGAAACACATTAAACCAGGAGGAGGGACACTAGAAAGAAGTCATGCTTTAGCCACTCAACTAATATTTATGGAACTTCTGCTCTTGTTAAAGGAGTTGCTATTTCTTGTTTAACCAGGTGCCTGAGAAGATCTCTGGAGCTGCCTTAGGGGCTATTTTCAAATGTTACTACAGAGAGGAGAGTGTGAAATAGTGAAAAAGCCCTCCCTCTGTGGAGCTTCCATTTTAATATGGAGGGACAATAAAATAAATACAAAATTATGTCATATTCAAATACTACGCAAGAAAATAATGCTTTCTTTTGCCAGTCCTGGGGCTTGAACTCAGGGTTTGGGCTCTGTCCCTGAGTCTCTCTGAGCTCATGTCTAGAGCTCTACCACTTGAGCCACTTCCAGCTTTTTCTGGAAATAAGCATCTCATGAACTTTCCTGTTCTTGCTGGCTTAGAACTGCGATCCTCACATCTCAGCCTCCTGAAAAGCTAGGATTACAGGTTTGGGCCACCAGCACCTGGTTTGCTTTCTCATAAGTAGGGAGGAGGAGTAGGAAGACTACTACAAGGATGTTATTATTTCTTTATTTTACATAGGAGAGTCCTGATAGGTCTCACTAAGGGAAATTAAATAGAAGCATAAATAAAGTGAGAGAATGAGCTTTTTTAGTGATGATAATTACAGATAGAATAACTTTCATTGTACATTTTCCTACTCATTCACATCATAAAATGTCCATGATTTTCTTAAGAACCTATCTAGTCCCTTTAATCTGTGAAGCTACAGATGATATGAGGAAGTAACCCATCAAATTTGATTGAGTTTGAATCCTCCCTTGCTACCACTCACCTACTGAAAAATACTTGGGACTTTTCTTCAGTTTTCCTGTGTCTTTGTTTTATTCAGTGCAAAATATCAGTATTCAAGGAAGGTCCTGCAAACTTCTTTCACACCTAATGAAATCAAGTAAATACTCCTGTAACTTCTCAACTCCATTGCTTGAAGCAATTGGTTTTCATGAGAGACCAAAAATTTGCATGATGGCCCCACTTCTCTTTCTACCATGCCTTATGTCTATAGATGTTACTCTTCTTCTGTTAGACTATCGCTTATTGTTTTGTACTCTCTTCATCTAGCCTCAATCTTGCATTGATCCTCAATCCTCCATATTCACCTACTTTGGAAGAAACTGTGGTCTATCATTAGAAAAATACCTAGTTAAGCAGTCCCTTTACCTTCATTCTTCTGAATGCCTTTCTGAATCTTCTCCTGTGATAACCTTTTTCTCTATTTCTACCACTCCATATAGCAGAGGATTTTTAGTGGGATGAATATCCTTTCTGTTCTTTGTTACCAGGTTTATATCATTTCTTCCAACATTCCCCCAAACTCAATGTCCTTGAAGACAATGCTATCAGTCTCCACTGTCTATCATCCTTTGTTAATGGGTCATCTGTCAATGCCCCCAGATAGTTGCCAACCTATTTACTCCAGGCTTTAGTACTTGAATGTTCACTAGACATTTTTCCTTACCTTGATTCCTGTTACGATATTATATGGCTTCATCAGATAGATAGATAGATAGATAGATAGATAGATAGATAGATAGATAGATAGATAGATAGATAGATAGATAGATAGATAGATAGATAGACAGATAGATAGACAGATAGATAGACAGATAGACAGACAGATAGATAGATAGACAGACAGATAGTCTACCACTCTGACCTCTAATAACAATAATTTTTCCTCCCTATCTTAGTTGATTCAGGCTCTCATGATTAAAAATATGATGGACTAGGTGACATAGACAACAAATATTTATTTAACATAGTTCTGTAGGATGGGATGTCCAAGAAAACAGTACTAGAAGATTCAGTGTATGGTGAGGGTTTATTTCCATGTTGAGCATCTGCTAACTGTGTCCTCACATGTTGGAAGAGGTGAGGAAACTCTTATCACGAATGTCACTGATCTCATTCATGATAGCTCTACCAATCCTGAGCTAATTATTTCCTAAAAATACCCACCTTCTGATATGATCATATTGGGTTTAGGATTTCAGCCTATGGATTTGGGGGAGGACATAAACATCAATCCCTCATCACCTCTCTTATCACAAAGGTAATCTTTTGGCCATCTCAACTATCTTCTCTTATAGCTATATCGTAAGATCTCATGTCTTTTAAAAGTTAGATTCCAGTAATTCTTCAATCTATTAAGTGTTAATCCAATTTTTCTTATCACCTCTCTTATGTGATTACTTCTTACCTAGATAGACAGGATCCCACAGATCATTATTTATGGTCACTTTTTTGCATGCTCTCTTAACAACTTGACCTTCACTACCTAGTCATCATTTTCATATTGTTTCTATAATAAATTACCACAACCTTTTGGTTTAAAACCACACTTATTTGTTATCTTACAGTTCAATAGGTACATTCTTAGCTAAAGGCTCTGGGGAAGAAATAATTTCCAAGATAATTCAACTTGGCAAATCCAGTTCCTTCTAATTACAAGACTGAGGACTCTATTTTCCTGGCTAGCAAATGGCTATAGGACACTATGATCTGAGGTCTTCTCTCTAGTCCTTTCATATAGACAGCCAACTTCCTTTCCATACCTTTAAATTCTTTCATCTCTCCTTTTCCTTATCTCTCTCCTGTTAATGTCTTCTCCACTTACATTATATCTACCTAGATCATTCATGATCATCTCCCTATCTCAATCTCCAATGTTCAATAATTTTATTTATATCTGTCCTGTTCCTCTATTCAGGACCTTGGGTAGGGTCTTACTGAATTATGAAGTGATAGAAAACTTCGAGGGACATCTTTAGATTTTTGACTATCACCGCCCATGTAATTACATATTACAAACTCTCCAACTATGCACAAATACAACCCTTCATCCCTCTGCGCTATTCCAACACATCTCAGTATGGTTAGAGAAAAACATATGCTAACTTTGCTCATTCATCTTGCGATGGCAAAGTTCTAGTAGGTTTCTTCATAGCTCTGCAATCATTATGCAATAATTAAAAAACAGTAACTTACTCCTGAGGGTAAGTGATAGATGGCTTGTCTGACACAAGGTCCTGGGTTAAATTCAATTCCATGCAGGATCGATCGATCGATCGATCGATAGATAGATAGATAGATAGATAGATAGATAGATAGATAGATAGATAGATAGATAGATAGATAGATGATAGATAGAAAATCTGAAATTATTTTTTTAATTGGCATTTTTTTCAGCTTACACATCATCTAGTAGTTTAGGTGGAATCTTGTTCTGTTTTTCCACCAAATTTCCACTGTCCCGAAATTCTATGAAAGCCCACAGGTCTAAGTCATTTCTCTATTAAATATATTCAGTTTCCCAGAAAGTTGTCTACACTGACCACATGTAGTTCCGTAAGGTCTATTTTTCTCTCCAACACACTCTAGTCAGGTTGCATACATACCATTCACTCATATTCTATTTCTCAAAGTCACCGTTGGCCTCCCAAATGCCAAATTCTCAGCAGCATCTCACACAGCTGATAAATCCCATTCTTAAGATGTCTATCTCCAGGATCACAATACCCTCCTGGATTTACTTTGGTCTTAAGAGTCTCTTCTTTATCAGCTTCCTTTTTCTTGTCCTCTGCTACCGGACTTGTTCATACTTTAGTCTTCAATCTCTGTCTGTTTCTCAGTTCTCTCTATAGTTGAGCTCTGAGTATTAAATTCACTTACTACCTGCTTACTCATCACCTCTACTTAGCAATATAAAACAGACCTTCAACTACAGCATGCCAGAAGTAAAATTCATGCTCCTCCCTATCTCCTTTCTCTACCACCTTTCATCCTCCTTTATAGCCACGTCTTTTCATCTTGTTCAGAGTTATGGTTATCTTCTCATTTGTTTGGAACAAATGCTTTACTAGTCAGAAACACAGAACTGTTACTAGGTGAACACATATAGAAAGAGACTTTATAAAATTATCTCTCATGATTTTAAGGGGTAGCAAGTCTGAAATCATCATAAAAGGTGGACATAATAGAGATCTAGGGAAGAATTCATGTTGAAACTTGTGAAGGGTAATGATAATCTGTTTTACTCAAAGTCTACCAACTCAAATGTTAATTACATCTTCAATAAATACCTTCTCAGCAATGTCCAGATTTGTATTTGAGAAACTGAATATGATAGCCTGGCCAAGCTGACGCATAAAACTTACCAGCACAGCCCACCACCTGTCAAGCTGGCACCTATCCAGATTTCCACATTTAATCTTCAGATAAAGACAATAACAACTTATGTCTGCCTAACATTATACTACTATCTTGTGTGAAACCAAAACACTGCCTCAGTCAATTCAGGGTGCTATAACAAAGCACTATACACTAGATAGCTTATAAACAATTAAAAAATTATTTCTCAGGATTTTAGAGGTTGGAGGTCGGAGATCAGGGTGCCAGATGGTCAGTTTCAAATAAGCACGGTTGCCCTGTGCATGCTGCCACCCTTTCCTGTATCCTCACACAGGGTAGAGAGCTAGAAAGTTCTTTTATGTTCTTTTTTTTCTAAAGGTATCAACCCCCCTCCCAATATCACAATGGGAATTAACATTTTAACATATGAATTTGGGAGGAACACAAACAAATCTACAATAAATGCATTAACCCTTTTCCCAGAGGAAGACAGAAAGCCCTTGGATAAGGTTTATTCTTCTCCTTAATAGCTGTTAAACAAACACTTTAATGTAAACTGACTATATCTCTTGTTATATGATAGGCGAAAAAATAAAGATACTTTCTATATTTGTACACATATATACATACCTCTACACTCTTCACAAAGACACATTGATAACAAAAGAAGGCTAGATACGCATATAATATTACAGTCCTATTTCTGCAGCTATAGACATACTTGCAGCTGATTTTTATAAGTACCTTTTTCTATCTAGTCTGTATTTTCATTACCATCTGCAAGTAACTCAGCTGGTCATAATTCTTTACCTGGAAGGGTATCTTTATTCCAGAAGGACCTAAACCAATTTCTGAATTGGGTTATTCTAGTTTTCTATTGACTTTATCACAGGGCATGCTAGTATTAAGAGACTGCCAATTTTTTTTAATCTGAGACATACTACTCTTTCTTATCTTCATGGTAGAATAGCCATCTAACTTTCTCTTGATAATCAGGATCACTCATCCCACCCAACACAATTCCCCTTTTACCTAATAACTCACGAGTTTAGTTATAGCCTGAACTTCAAATTCAATAGAGTTATTTTTGTTTCTCTTCATAGGACATAGTGACATTTTTGGGGGGTGGCATTTAGAATTAGTGTCAATTTAGAGACATTGTATAGTAATCCCAGCAAAGCCTGATTATTTCATTTTTCCCCCAGGGCACAGTGGCACTGGTAACAAGTTATAGGTTTCTTTGGAGCTGTCTAGGTGCTGAAATATTAATAGCATAAGGTTCTGTCATTCTGGAGAGATGCCCTTCTCAAACAGATGCAGCCTTTCCTTCATTTGAGAGGTTCTGAGCCTGTGAACTTGCTAAAGTTTGGGAATTGATTAAAGGGTCATGTCTCTCTGTTTTTAGGATTAGACTATTGTTCCTTGTCCTAAACTTCTGCACTTATACAGACCAAAGAGGAATTCAGCAGATGTCCCAACTACTTCATTTGTAGGAATGCAATGATTAACTAGAGGACACCATGTGTCTTTGTGAGTCATGTTATTCTTACAGCTGTTTTGACCTTGCTATCCATCCTGGTAACTCTGCCCACTTTGCCTTTGGCAACTAAATGCCATTACTTGGTCCCTGTCACCTTGAGATTCAATTACAGCCATTGCATTTAGGTTTTCTAATTCAGCAGTTCCCTGCTCTAATTCCTGTCCTACAGAGAAGAGCAATAACAGAGCTCTTCAAGGGTACTAGCGTTTCCCTTACAAATTTATTTTTCACAGTCATGGCAAAAAAGAATATCTTTTGGAACTTCCTAGTATGGATGAGAAGATCTTAAATTATAAAGCCATTGCAACAATCCACCTTGTAAGCTTTTGAACAACTTATTCTTATAGTCCACCAGATCATTCTTTTATTTCAGTTTATTTAACATAGACACCTTTTAGTCTGTGTTTCATATAAAAAAAACAAACAATTGAAACTCTTGCTTTCTGTACAAGTATGTTTTATGTTGTTCTGACAGAATATCTGAGGCTAGGTACATTATAAGAAGTTTATTTATCACACAGTTTTAGTATCTGAAAGTCCAAGATTGGAAAGTTCCATCCATTTAGCCGATGAGGAAAGCCTCATGGAAGACAGTATTATGATGACAAGGGTACATGCAGAAAACATCACATGGCAAAACAAGAACCAATGAGATTCAGGGGTATAGCTTGTGTTTTTATAACAATTCACTCTCATGAGAACTATCTATCTATCTATCTATCTATCTATCTATCTATCTGTCTGTCTGTCTGTCTGTCTGTCTGTCTGTCTGTCTATCTATCTATCCAGCCATCCCTCTCTCTCTCTCTCTCTCTCTCTCTCTATGTATCTATGTATCTATGTATCTATCTATCTCTACTTCTATCTATCATGAAACGTATTGCAGGGCCCTCAATAAACTATCCACTTTCCATTAGACCTTGCTCCTCACAAGGCCACATGGATGAACAACTTCTGGCACATCAACCTTTAGGATACACTCTCAAACCATGTCTAAACAGTACCATCCCTGGAGCTTCAACAATAATTCTAGATTATTTGCTGAGGAGCCTGCATTGGTAAATTCCATATAATCCAGCTCCAATTCCCTCACCACACATTTACCAACATAGATACACACATACCTTTCAGATTTCTGTCTCTATAAGCTACAGTACTCATGTAAATTTTTTGGAGAAAAATGGACCTCCTCATTGGTCATGATATGTATTTCTCCCTTTAGGAGCTAGCTACAAGACTCAAATCTTGTCCATAAGAAAAGTCAGGAGGTAATTCCGAGGAGAAGTAGCAGTGTTTTGTCAGGCAGCTATCTCGGGGGGGGGGGGGGGTGATGCTGTTTCCTCAGGAAAAAGTAGGGTTAATCTCAAAAAGAGATGAAGTAGTAGCTTCTACTGACAAAGAAGGATCATCAGCATTCAGAGATTTAGTGTCCCTTACTTCATCAAGACTACCCCTGTGTCCCCATTCAGATGATCAGGATCTCATTCCTGCCCAATTAATGCTTCTACTTTCACAGTGGACACCCCGAGGTTAGGAATCCAACTTTCAGAGTAGCTCAGCTACCTTCAACATCACAGTCTGGGTTGGAATTTCAACTCTTTGGCTACAGGAGACAAAGTTTCCTTCCAAAGCCTACACAGAAACTTTCAAGTCACTATGCAGTGTGTGAACTGGGAATTTCAAACCCTGAGCTTATCTTTTAACTGATTCATAACAGTTAAGAACACCCGTTCAATCTTACAGATGCTCCTAAAGCGTGACAAAAATATTCTAAGGTATCAAATGTAGTTATTCAGAATCTTGTCTCCTTTGGAGTATCTGTTGGTAGTATTTAGGATATCTCAGTTGTTGTATCATACTGTGGACTGTGTCCCTTTATTACTAAAACCATAACTATTAATGCCTTTAAATCTAACCAGATTAGAGAAACAATTTTAGAAACCCAGAACTAATTCAGAAAACTCCTCTTTATAAATGTGTTATTGAATAACAGCTCTTTTTTAAACCCAAAATTTTTTCAAGCCTTGGTTCTCCAGAGAAATAGAATCAATAAGTTGTGAGTGTGAGGGAGAAAATGTGAAAGAAAAGAGAGGAGGAGAGAAAGACAGCAAGTCAGAGAGAGAGAGAAGGGAGAGGCCAGATAGAGCAAGAGACTTAAAAGCATTGACCCATATTTGTAAAGACTTGCAAGCCTGATATTTACAAAGTATGTCAGCAGGCTAGAAACCAAGAGTAGAGTTGATGATTTAGTCAAAAAGAATGCTGGAAACAAAAGACCTTCTTAGGAGACAGGTCTTATCTCTTAAGACCTTCATCTTTTTGAATGATTCCTACCTACATCATTAAGAGTAATTGGCTTTATTAAAAGTTTATTGATTTTAATGGTAAGTGCATCTTAAAGACAGTTTGAGGAGAACATTTAGATTGAAATGTGACTCAAAACTAGATACCAGGACCTAGCCAAATTAGTACATAAAATTAACTACTGTAGCTCCACTTTAAAAACATATCCTAACAAAATGTTTAAATAGGGATACAGATTGACCCATTGTAACAATGAGATGTGCAAGACGCTATGTCAAAAAAGGAACTTTACAATTTAGGCGGGGGTGGGGGTGGTTGATGTGGTGGGAGTAATGAGATGGTAGGGGAAAACAAAGGAGGAGGCAACAATGCTGGATAAGAAATGTACTCATTACCTTGCTCGTGTAACTGTAACCCCTCTGTACAGTATTTTCACAATAAAAATCTTATTAAAAATATATCCTGACTCTAAGGACGCATCACATTTATCATTATCGGCACGCTTATTCAAGCCACCGTTGTCCCTCACTTGAAGTCTCTAAGTCAGTGTCTTTATAACTCCGCTTGCTTTCACTCAGCCTCCAACTTCACTATCTTCCTTTGGTTGTTCCATTATTTATGCTGCAATCAAAACAATCTATTCAATGGTCTCGATCTAACCATTCCAACCAGTAGCTAAAATACGCCAGTGGCCCCCATGAACCTCAAGGCAAAACCCAAAATTTGTATCATTGCTGAAAGCCACACTCAGTCTGGGCCTATTTTGCCTTTCTGTGATGTCATGTAACATTCATGAGAATTGTCACTCAATACTAATCTCTTTCCATGATGCTTTTGCTCCTTCTGTCTAGAAATCTCCTCTCCTGGATGTTCTGATTACTCCACCCAGATAATTGCTCACATAACTCTTCAAATGTCCTTTAGGATAACCCTGTCTAAATTGACAACATTATACATCATCCCGCTATGCTAATTGACTTTTATTCACAGACTTTATCATTACCTTACTTGTATTGAGTTAAGTGTTTGCTTAATAATGCCTGCCTGCTAAATAGAATAAAACCCAAGGGGTCAGGTCAGGGCCTTGGAAGTCATTTCCTGCAGAGCTTCAAGGCTGTAGAACAGGCTCTAATACACAATGATGTACAGTCACATTTGTCAAGTGAATGAATGACAGACAACAACATCAAGAGAATAAATGAGTTGTGGTGGTAAGTATATTCTAGTTAGTACTGAAGGGATTATTGTGAAGGTGAAATGTGATCGTGTAGGAATACCAAGGTTGTCTCCTAATGTTCTCTATCAGTTCTTTTAGTACTAATATAATCCTAAATTTTATTTAGGTATTTGGCTTCAAGAAAAAAAAATGATTGATTTTCTGGCCTGCATTTTAGTGACAAAAGTTCATAGGCTCAAGTTCCAGCCAATAGAGTTTAAGCAGAAGGCCTACATGCAACTGCCGGGGAGAGATATTCAAAGCAGTGGGTGGAAGGAATTCCTCCTTCCCTTACCTAACAGTAATTCTGGTATGATAGTTGGGACTCCATAATGCTAACAAAAATCCTGAGTTATGAGATAATCTTTAACGTTAACGTCAAACAAGGAGGATCACAAGATAGAGAGTCTTGATCCATAAAACTGACAAATCATGCCAGATCTACTAACTTTGACCCTTTTTATAATTTTTGATTTATTTATTTTTATTATCATTAATGAACTTTCTATGTTAGGCTAGGTAACTTTATAAAGAAAATTGGTTCATTTCACTTACAGTTTCCTGGAGGCTCCATAGTTTAGTACCCACATTAGATCCTTGCAAAAAAGGCCTCCCAGTATCTCAGTGATGGGAACTTACACAGTAGCAAGATTACTTTGCAAGACAGGAAGCCAGAGTAGCCAGAGAGTGGTCTGACTTGTTTTCTGATGAAAGCCTAATCATAACTAGCCAAGGGGTTCATGAAAACTATCTAAATCCCTTCCAAGGGCATTACCTCCAATTATCTCTACTGACCCCTAATATTTAAAGTTCTCACTATCCCAACACGACACTGCCAAACCGAGAATCTATTCTCTAACTCATGAACTTCTGGGAGACAAGCCACATTTAAACCACAGCATTCTACCCCTGGTACCCCTGGCACTCAAGTTTCAAGTTCTTCTCATACTGCAAAATATGTGCAATCCATACCCAGTTGTCCCAGAGTTTTAACCCATTCCAGTGTCTCTTCTAAGACTCAAGGCAAACTTTCAACTGTGGGCCCATGTAAAAATGAAAACAAAAACAAGTTAAAGCCAAGAGCCCTGGATGATACCTGAAATCTACTTAAGAGGCTGAAATCTGAGAATCATGGTTTGAAAGCAGACCTGAACAGAAGAATCAGTCCATAAGACTCTTATATCCAATTAGCCAGCAAATAAAAGGAAATGGAGCTGCAGCCTAAATGGTAGAGACCTAGTCTTGAGCAAAAGAGCTAAGGGTCAGTGCCCATGCTTTCAGTTCAAGCCCTAGTACTGGCATACGAAAAGAAAAGAAAAAGTACATAGGTTGTCAGGTGGGATAAATATAGACAGGATTGTTAAAAGAAGGAATAATGGCATACCTTTGGTGTCAGTAACTGGAGGATTACAGCAGGAGAATAACAAGACAATTTATGTATATATAAGATTAGGGAAACATTTCTCAGAGAAAGATAGTCAATTAAAGAAACAATTTTTGAAGTTGTTTCTAAAACTTAAACTGGAAGTACTCTTTATTTTTTATCTTATATTGACAGGCTATAAGCAGCTTATGATAATTCACTTTACTCATTATTGAGAATAATTGTTTCGTATAAATCAAAGGAAAATCTTTACCCTGGCTGGACTCTACATGTTCTGTAATGCAAGTCAGATGGAAAGGAAGTTCTGAGACAGCATGAGACATGTTCTGTGCTGCAACCTCAGTGATTTACTGATTCTTAGTTAAAACTTGGTAGACTCTGCTCGTTGCCCATCTAACTACCTGAAACTAAACTGACCTTACATTTCCTTTTGAGCTCTTCCTTTCACTCCAACACTTGACTTCACATTTTCTTGCTGTTTCTCTACTACTGGCTCTTGAATATCTAAGTGATCATTAAAAAAATACTATTAACTAGTCAAGAGCTGAGCTCATTTCTATGTAAATATATCTCTGAAGATAAAATGGAACCCACTGGAAAACAGTAGACTTACAAAACTTTGATACATAAATTTTAAATTTGAAAAAAAAACTGAATAATGGAAACAAAATGAGCGCATAAAATTAACAAATGAAAGACACAAAGCTACTCCTGTAGTAATTTATGTCTGGGATTGAGAAGAAAAGGAACATCTGGTTACCATTAATCTGTGCTATTGTATCCATCACCTCGAAGTTTCTCTTTCCCCTATTCTGAAAGCAGCAACCCTTCTCATTGACTGTATAATTCAACCATTTCTTTGGAGAAATATGCAATAGTTAGTAATCGCATGCATTCTGAAGCATCTCATTTTATGCCCCCCAAATGTATGATTTACTTCGAATGATAAATACAGCTATGAAATGGAGTGTTTCCAGCATTCACTGATCAAATGTAACAGGGGAGGAATAACTCAGATGCGTCCTGATGTTTTATATTTCTACACACTAATATTTGCTCCATACCATATGGCACAAAACACATGAATGCAACAACATAGAACAGCCCAGTGGTTTTCTCCTCCAACATCTGGTCTTCTGAGGAAGTCTAGCACTTTAGAGGCTCATGTTCAAGTCCCAAGATAGGTGGTAGAATCAAATGCCTCTATGCAGTGAAGTAATTAATGGGAGGCTGGGAAATTTTTTTGCCTAGCATCAAATTGGCACCAGTGAACACTGAGATAATCCCAATGGCACTTAGAAAGGAATGGTAGTCCCCTGGGCCCTCCCTAAAAAGCCACACACAATGCCTCTTCATGGAACAATAAGAAGAACCAGATGCCAGCTAGCCTTTAAAATGGTGACCACCACCCTTCAGGCATGCTGACTCTGTGTTTAAACAGAGTCCAAACTAGAGTTTATTGGCATTGCACCATGAGTTTGGACCGATATATAATGGCAAGTATTCACCATAATGTCATCCTACAGATACGCCCACTACTATTTTCTGGTTATTTATCACTTTCACACCAACCAGTGGACAATTATCTTTTAATTAATTTTTAATTGTTTCTGCATGCAGTTTTTGCCTGTTCCAGAACACTTTATAGCTCCAATCATGAATTAGGCAATCTTTGTATTTTTATTTAGTAATATGGATTTAAATTTCGATGGCTTAATTCCTGCCTTTTCTCCACTGAACAGTATTCATTCTCTAGTTATACCCGAGCTGATCCATTCTCTTACTAAAAGACACTGTGGTTGCATCTATCTGTTGACAAGATAAAGAAGCAGCAGCTTCGCCCACCCATAGAGCTATGGCTGTACATGGGGTTCTTAGCTCAAATTTTTCATGGGAATCACATGAGTTGGTATATACTGTGATTTAGCTGGGCAGCAGCTCTCCATGAGTCACATTGGGTATGGGGAAGTTTTTTCAGATTTCCTCACCTGTAGGTTTAGAGCCTACGTGTAGCTGCCCAATTATCTGAAACTTTTCTCAGGGGACAGGTATCTGTGCCTTGTGCACTGGTCTAATCTGTGAGACAACCCACGAGATTTAAACCAGCTCTGCTGTTTGACTCCCTTTTGCTTTTTTTTTGTCCTGAACAGTAGCTCTATACTTTCAGAGCCTAGTTAGCACAGGCAAGGTTTTCCAGTCTACGCTTAGCCATCCATGACAAGATTTAGTTCACCGGGAGGTAGAAGCAGGTCAAGAGAAAGGGGGAAGGAGAGGAAGAAGGGGAAGGGCAGTAAAGGGGGAGGGGAAGAGACAGGCTCCAAGTTGGGATGACTGTGGGATGGAGCAGATCTGCATGGTGATTCTGATGGCCTCTGAAGCAGTTTTCTTTTATTTGTTTCTTTTAGATACTTGGTAGGGATTTAGAGTCAGTATTATTTTTTTAGTTCACTTAGCTACTATCTGTTTTATTACTAGAGTTCCTCTTCTGGCTTATTAGTTTGCCACCTTCTTGGAAGGCATATGTCTGAGCTTACATTGCTTGTTTATAGAGATGCTGGGAAGTAGTACCTGTCAGCAATCTTTCAAAAACTGTCCATATACATGTTTATATGCATGCATGTGTTTATGTGTGTATGTGTGTATATATGTATTGAAGTATGTATATATTATGTATTATATATTTTAGTATTCCTGGAGTTTGAATTCAGGGTCTCAAACTTGCTAGGAACTTTCCTACTTATGCATATCTCCAGTCCTGATATGTCTTATTCTCTAGTTTTCCCATTCTCACCATCTTGATGCTAAAGATCTTTCTCAACTTTGTGTGGCTTTTTCCCACAACAATCTATTTTTTCACAAGAGAGCTGCTAAAATACCAATTTCAGCATGTTACAACTCTATTTAAAAGCCTTTAATGTATTTGCACTGCCTTCGGAGGAAACCTTGTTTCCTTATCATGATTGTAAACTTACCCACTACCTGATCCATGCTCTAGTACAACATTCATTATTCTTGACTTTAATTTGTTTTATAAATGTCAGCCTAACTGTACTGGAGTAAAATTTCATCGTTCAGGTGTTATGGGTTGATTGGTATCCCAATGAATTTCATGTATTGACGTTCTAATTCCTAGTACCTCAGAATGTGACTATTGGGAACTAAATAGGCTGCTTCAGATATAGATCATTGCAAGGACAGTTAGTTAAGATGGGGGTGCACTGGAATAGGTGGAATTCCTAATTCAATCTGACCAGTGTCTTTATGAAAAGAAGAAATTTGAGCAAAAACACAGACATGCATAGAGGGAAGAGAATGTGGACAGACACAAGGAGAAGATAACAGTCTATAAGTCAAGGAGATAGATCTGAAGCATTTTCCTCCTCCCACAGCCCCAGAAAGCATCAACCCTGCCACTGTTTTGATTTTAGACTTATCGCACCAGAACCATGAGACCACACATTCTTGCTGCTTAAGCCAGCCAGGTTGTAGAACTCTATTTTAATAGGGTAGGGGGCAGGAATAAGTCTAGATTAGGAAGAAGTCTACGGTACCTTAGGTGGCCAGCTGTGAGAAGTTCTCACAGTTGGCATGGTCTGGGCATGACCTCCTTATCCTGGTGGAAATTGTACTCCTCTAGAATCATAGGATTAACAACTATCAACCAAGAATACTGTACCCAGCTAAACTCTCCTTCATAACCGAAGGCCAAATAGAATCACAGAATTTTGGAATCATCATTGCCTTGAGTACTCAAACCCTAGACATGAGGATTCACATTGCCTTTTGGCCATCACTTTTAGTTTCTTCCTTAAGCTATTCCTGACATGGTTGCCTTCATGTCCCACTTACCCTTCTACTAGATATATCTACTACTTACATTGAGCCCCTCAGAAACTTATATTTTACCATAAAGAGACGTCAGCACTTTCTAGAGCATTAAAAATGGGAATCTGGATCATTAAGAAATAGATTCATTTTGTCTTCGTTATAAGCTTAGGACATTCTTTGCTATATACTGTGTTCCTTAGAATCCTGGTATACAGACTCTTGAAGAGCTGATGATGCTGTACTTTGTATACTTTATTAAAGTTTATAGATGTCAGAGAACACTTCCTGATCAGTGAAATATATTACAATATGCTTCCTGTGTTGGTCCTCTCCCATCACCATAGCTATGAGAAGATAGCTTTGTACTACTGCAAATTTGAACGTCGATTTGAAGATAATAGTCCTGGAACATTTTCTATACTTCAATCTTTGCCTGAGCCAGCAGAAACTAAGGTTTTCTTTTTTTTTATTTGCCAATGAAAGATACCTGACATCTATAATTCAATCTTTTATCTCAGAGGACTGCTTATTCTACTTTAACCCATTAAGAGGAAGAGGAAAAAAATACCAGCAACCATATGAAAAAAACAGGAAAGGAATTTGACTAACAATATTTCTTGTGTTTCCCAGAATACCAAGGCCAATTCCAGTGTCATAGTGACCGTTCTCAGAACTCCTTATTCAGTCAATGCTGTAGGTGACTTGTCCAAGTATTAATAAGCCAATCCTTAAATAATTGGATCTAATCAGCATAAGATAAAATACTCTTTGAAAGATGGTTTCAATTCTTAACTATTGGGATTTTAAAATATGTGCTAATTAATTGGGCATCTGTGACTAAATGCCTATAGTACTAGCTACTCAGGAAGCTGAGATATGAATATCACACACTTCAAAGCCAGCTCAGGCGGGAAAAAAAACAGGAAGTAGAATTGTGGCTCACATGGTAGTAAAACACTATCCTCAAGCAAAAAAGCTAAGGGACAGATGTAAGCCCTGAGTTCAAGCCCCCATACAAGCACAAAAACGAAAAATATGTGCAAATAGTAAGTTGTTTCTGAGTTTTGTTATGGGTTGGGAAAAGAAATATCTCCGAAGATTTAAATGTCAATAAATAAAGTTTGGGTATATATAGATGTTTATTTTGTTTTTGTCAAGAAACATTGTCAGTGTATTAATCATTATAAAACATGTATCTATCTCTACACAAGAAAGGACTCTGGTATTAACAATCATTATATTTAGAAGTATGTGAAAGAGAGCAGAAATATTTCCTAGCAGAATGAAACCTCCAAAAGCTGGTACACTTTATCTAGCACTATAAATTATACATTATAAGTATAGGAATCCTACAAACAAATAAATATGACTGAATTTTTGACTCAATATAATATTGATGACAGACTGGTAACATACACCATCACTGTAGTTCCATTACGAAGAAGAAACAGCATGCTTTTTCAGGATTTCTTTAGATCAACGTTAGAATGATGTTGTAATAATATATGGACAAATAATAAGGCCTATGCATATTAATTGATGGGATAACCAACCCTAAAATTCTCCTTGTACATTGATTGCTCATACTTTTGTCATTTTACTGGGGATTAAAGTAAAAACATGAAATAAAACCAATTTTCTCTTTTCCACATTGGCATTCAAAATGAGATCTGTGTGGAGTTTGCAGAAAAAAATTGAAATCAGAACTCTTTTGAAATTAGCAAAGGAAAATCAATTTCCAGTAGTGACGGAATTAATTCAAGTACAGCACAATACTACATCCTTGTAGCTAGAGTAAGAAATAGGGAGAAGATGCTGAAAATGCTCTTCCAATGGCAAACCTTGAAAACCGAGCAGTGAAAAATAATTCTGCTTGCCTACCTGTACTTTAGTGTTCCCTGTTGTAAAAAAATAAACAAGAGAAAAGCATTTAAGTTAATCATAAGGCCATGTTTATTGATTATTTACATGCTCTACTGACAGTATTCAAAGTGTAGAACAGAGAAAGGGCCTCAGGACTGACAATGTTAATTGCTAGTTATGTTCTACATTAAGTTTATACTTCTCCGGTCTTCCTCGATGTCAAGAATATTTTCACATTTCTCTTCATTCTCAGATATTCCTACTTTTCTGTACAGGGAGGTATTTTACTAGTGTAGCTGAGACCGCTTTGATGGAATCAATTTCATTTTTAAATCTCTCTCTCGAGAGGCACTCTGTGTTTGTAGGTTCACGGAGGCTGATTCCAAAGACATCTCTTGAGTAACTATCCTCGGGCCATAATGCATACATTTTTAGCTTCTAGATGAGATTCCACTGAGTTAATAGTTGCTTAAAATGGTTGTAAGAAAAAAGAAACCCTTCCCAAGTGGAAAAACTCCAGATGACAACTAAATTCTCATTTATGAGGCCAAAGAGGGAATTCTACTGTCTCTCACAGACCAAGCTGAGTCCTATCAAAATTCTCAACTCAGATTAGAGACGCTGGACCCCAGGAGCAACATTTCAGGGGACTATGACAGTAGAGCCCCAGGGTGGATGATGAGCTCATGATGTCAGCAGTTTCTCTTGCTTCCCTATGACAGATGACACAATGATCTACCATTCATTTTTCCAATCCAAATGCAGATTAAATTTCATAATGTGTGACAAGATGCTCTCAAAGTGCACAACTGGTCCTAAAAGCCCACTGAGGGCTAGGTATTGCTAGGTAAAAGCATCCTGGTGCTTGTCTGTTGTTGACTCTTCCCATGTGCACTTTCCTCTTTGTACATTATTTTCTTTCTCCACATGGATAAAAACCAACCTAAATGGGGAAAAGCCTGCCTTAGGAAATTTGGAGGCTCCCAGAGTCTCCTGAGCCTCATGTTTCTTAGGAAATCTCACACTCGAATGCCAGGTTTCATTCACTTGCTCTCTAGAAACGAGGCAGTGTCTGTCTTGAAGGTAGTGAAGAGAAGGTGACACTTTGATATCACCGGGATCTTTAAGAACAATGCCTAGCACCAAAGCATGCTAAATTAAGCATTAAAAGAATTAATGTGCCTAGTGACACTCTGCAATAAATGCTTCCAGAAAGCCACTACACAATGAATCAAACACAGGTGGTAACTGGAGTTCCAAAGGAAGGCAGGAGCTGGGAGAAGGAGAATTTAGGAAACTAAGAACAAAATCCTTCCACAGGCTTAAGAACACTACAAACAGCAAGGATTTAAAACTTAGTTCCTATAGAAAAATGTTGCCGTCAAAATAGAGGACATGACCCTATAGCATAGAAGCAATAAAACTTTGATTACAGATAAGAGTTCTGTTATCCGGCTAAGAATCAGGAAAACAATCTTGAGCTTTCTCAATTCTGAGAATGGAAGAGAAACTTCCATAACCAGGGAACTGGCAGATTTCCAAGAAAAAGGGACAACTTACCTGGACACAGGACAAAAAAAGAAAATATGAGAACAGGCCTGAGAATCTGAGAAATAGCAATGGGGAAAAAAATCTTTTCCCACCAAACAGGTATGTTCATTTCCAATTGGCTTGGCTTCTCCTTCAATCCTGGCCTGCTGCCTATTAGAACAGAGAATCATTTCAGGGACCATATAGCTTAGGAACACCCAGGCCAGATGCTTTGACAATTCTGGCATGCTCTTCCATTTCATCAAAACACCTAAACATCAGAGTGTCTGCATTGTACCACCTGGAGACTGGCCCCTTTATCTTCATGCCTATGTGTCCTTAGGATACATAAGCACTTGGAAAACTATTTAGGAGGATTACCAGCCAAGGTACCCCATAATGCAGCCAATCATGATTACCAACAGAGCCTAGTAACAACAGGACATGTTTTGTTGAGAAAAACGACAAAGCCCCTCAGCTGTAAAAGCCATTTCCTACTCGATTGTTGCCAGCCCCGCACTGCAGTTATGTGGGCCCAAGCTAGCAGTAGCACTCCTTTCAGTTAAAGCTCAAAACCCATTTGATTTAACATTGAATCCCAGGAAATTACTAGAAATATGTTTTTTTTTTCTTTCTTCCCTTTCTTTCATTGGGTCAGCAGGTATAACAAGCTGACTGTGGATCTGTAATCAGCTCCACCAGAGTGTGGCTACAGAAGCGAAAGGAAGGGATATTTCCATGTGACTTGTCAACAGAGCATTCCCAGAGACAGCTGTAGAGATGGGAAACATTTTCAGAATTACTACAGTACAGTGACTTTCATTGAAGGTGTTCATGTGATTGAAATGCATTAAGTTAGCCGTCAGGCCTATGGGATTGGGACTGTAAGTAGCATTAAAGTTTATTTGTGGGGGGGCTGGGAGGGTGGCTCAGTGGTAGAGTGCTTGCCTTGCATGCCTGAGGCCCTGGGTTCGATTCTTCAGCACCACATAAGCAGAAAAGCCGGAAGTGGTGCTGTGGCTCAAGTGGTAGAGCGCTAGCCTTGGGCTGAAGATTTGAGGGACAGTGCTCAGGCCCAGAATTAAAAAAAAAAAAGAGTTTATTTGTGGCTGATAGCAAAGAGTACAGTATTCTCACTAGCACAAATCCAATCATTCATTCATAGGGCCCCAGTATCACCGTACATTATTCTCCATAAGTTGAGTAGCTAAAGAGAAGTCATGCTAGGCCCAAAGTTCAGTCTCCCAATTGCTGCCTAACATTTGAGTAGGGAAGAACAAGAAATGGCAAAAGAAGAAGAAAAGAGGAGGAGGAGGAAGAGGGAGAGGAGGGGGGGAGGAGGAAATGGAGGAGGGGGTGGAGGAGGACGAGGGGGAAGAGGGGTAGCAGTGGCAAAAAGGGAGGAATGATATGATGAGAATCACCCATGGTCTTTCTTATTGATTGAGCTTTAACCATTAATAGAGACCCCAGACCTCTCCAAGTGTTGATCTCAGTCATTCTGAGTAGGAAGATTAGCTAACATGATTCATTGTCAATTAATATTTAAGAAAAGGTCAGGATGGCCAGCAGTCAAAACCATTTGATTGCTAGTCTTAGTCTTTTGGGCTGGCTTCATAATTATTTCTAAGTGGATGATTTCCTTGTCTGGGATGCATTTTCAGTACTGTATTTTCTGTTCTTCCTAATGGACAAAATTCCCTGTTGAGATGCTTCCTGGGCTCTCCAGTTGATTTGGAGGAGTTTGACAGGATAGACGGTCTTCCTCTGCGTGAGCTTTCCTGCTCTGCCCTGATGTGCACAGCCGCACACTCTTCAGGGCCTTTGGTCTCTTAGCACTGCCCTTCTGCCAGGGGACCTCACTACTGATGCCACTGCAGCCCTCCCTTTGCCTTGTTTAGGGATCAACTTGCATCTAATGAAAAGGATCTGCATCTTTCCTGGCCATGGGAAACGTTGAACTTTGGTGTTAAAACATCTTTTTTTTTTTTAAATTTGCCTGATTGTGGCCCAGGTTGTTTTGTGGTTTTGTTTTTGTTTTTGTCATTTTTTTTCCTCTCTCTGTGACACTTACTGCTTGTAGATCTTCTGCCTTTTGAGTTTTCACATTGTATGAGTAACTACCCAGAGCATAGATTGAGATGCATGAGATGAATCTGTCATCATCAACTCAGTGACTTTCCTTAGCTAATTATACATTCTATGCCTAAGCTTTCTCATCTGTAAAGCACAGTTAATAAATTATGTTTACCTTACAGTCAGTGTAAGTATTTATCTCTATGAGTTTTCCATACCTCCAACTTCCTTTTGTCATAGACTCCCATGCTAGGTCCTTTATGGTTTTTTGTTTTTTGTTTGTTTGCCAGTCCTGGGGCTTGAACTCAGGGCCTGTATGCTGTCCCTGAGCTGCTTCGGCTAAAGGCTAGCATTCTACCACTTGAGCGACGGTGTCACTTCCAGGTTTTTCTGTGTATGTGGTGCGGAGGAATCCAACCCAGGGCCTCATGCATGTGAGGCAAGCGCTCGCCCACTGAGCCTTATTCTAAGCCCTAGGTCCTTTATGTTTCAGTATTATCAGATTCTGCATTGTCTACTATGTAATGCATAATACGTGATAGAGAATGCTATAGTGAAATAGATCATTGATGGAAGCTTCAAATGAAAGATTTGTCTCACAAATTTTATTATGATCTGATCTGATCTAGGTCAAGAATCAAAGATAGTCTTTGGAGAATCTGTGCTTCCATTTTTAGAGTGAAGTGTGATGGCATGAACTACATTCAGGGGTCATAAAGGACTCAATAATAGAACATTAGCCTAACCTGTATAAGACCTAGGGAACTGATCCTCAACACTATAGGGGTGTTAATGATAAAGAAAACTAGACAATTCAAAACACATTTCACATTAGACTATATGAAGATTGTGATCTTAAAGAGGGAAAATCCAGTGTGAGATGGAAGAGTCCAGAAGGCCACATGATGTTGGGCAAGTTCAATGGGAAGGTACATGGTGAGTACTCTCATGTGGTTTAATAGTGTAAAGTTAATGAAAGCATGAATAGCCTTGCAAAGCCTTGTTCTAATTAAATAACCTTATTATCCATGAAAGTTGTAAATATAAATTTGAAGATCTGAAATGCACACACATTTTGTTCTTGCTGACAGATTCATTACATTATAACATGGTTATATAATTATCTTATAATATTCTTATACCAAAACCCATCTTCTAATGAAAAAATTCATGTCAATGACTAGAGACTGTTTTTATGACAATCATAAAATAGGACCTTCTTTTTCCTCTCATTAGATAATACTTCACACTGTTATAATTTGATGTAGTCTACAGTTTTTCACTGCAGTATTCTGCTTTCAGAGTTTTCCTGTCCCTTCTAGGTTTAGTATTAGATTCTTCCTTCCTTTAAATGTTCGTATTCTGCAAATGAAAATTACTTGATTTCAGGCAGTCATGGTGGCTCAAGCCTGTCATCCTAGCTACTTTGGAGGTAGAGATTAAGGGATTATGGTTCAAGGCCAGCCTCAGAACAAAATAAGTTCTACAGATTCCATATTAAGCAATATCTAGGGACAGTGGCACATACCTGTCAGCCCCAGTGACATGAGAAACACAAGCAGGAAGGTCACACCCAGATCAGACCAGACTTCAAACATGACCCTACCCCAAAAATAACCAATGCAAAAAGAGGGCTGGAGATATGGCTTGAGAACAAACATGAGTTCCTGAGTCCAATCCCTAGTACCACCAAAAAGAAAAAAGAAAAAATGACATCAACACCTGTAAATCCTCTTGCAAATTGAGGGGGGAAATACTAACCAAATTAGTATGGAATTGGATCCATGTTGATGGCTCCTCACTGAGCAGCTCTACTTCCTTGATTAAGCTATTTCCTCCCCTCTCCCCCCCCCCCCTCCGCTCACCCCATCCATTTTCCATCTTACTCTCTCCCACAGGTCACAATTTATTGTTGATTCTTCTGTAGACACTTGACTACCCTGTCTGATCCATATTCTCATGTGTGACTAATTGTAATTACCTTGAAAGATTGAAGAGAAGAGAAAAAATAGGGGAAAACTCTTGCAGTTGGATTAAGAGAATGAAGGATGGAAATTAGTGGCTTAAAGTAGTAGAGTGCTAGCTTTGAGCAGAAAAGCCCAGCTCAGTGCTCAGGCCCTGAGTTCAAAACGAAAAAGTTATCTCTTGTTGGTACATACCAACATAAAAAGCTGGATAGATTTGTGAATACTATTGTATACTGTTTGTAAACAAGGCTCTGGAAAATTTACATATTTTGCTTAATTGCTTCTTCTTTCTTTCTAGTTGCTCTTTCTTTCCACTAGTGTTTGGCCTAAAACTCTCTGAGCCTAGAGATGTTCATTATTTATTCTAGTGATTTAGAGAGTACCTCGTTGAGCAAGTATTTATTGAATTTTAAAATTAAACGAAATTATACAAGTTACTTACAATGTGTAATACCATCCAAACTCCTTCTACTGCCATTAGGAAAAGATTGATATGGAAAGCTACTGGAAATGGGAATAAATACCAACCAGACAAAAATTATGTCAAGCTGAGTAAAGCCAAGTATCAACTCAGACTTTAAGGTTAATTATTTTTGTTTGATTGTTTTGTTTTGTAACAAGTGCTAGTACCTCATATAAGTAGCTATATATTTAATATATATGATGTCTTAGGGAAATACTAATACTTAGCTAGATACAAAGATATAGACTATCTTCTCATATCTAAAATATTCCTGGAACTCAAAAAATTAAATCCCCCAACAACAAATCCTCAAAGAAACAACTGCCCAATAAATAAGTGGGCTAAAGACTTAAAGAGAAACTTCTCTGAAGAAGAAAGAAGGATGGCCAATAGACACATGAAGAAATGCTCAATCTCTCTAGCCATAAAAGAAATGCAAATCAAAACAACATTGAGATGCCACCTCACCCCAGTTAGAATGGCTATAATCAAGAACTCTAATAACAACAGATGCTAGAGGGGATATGGACAGAAGGGAACCTTACTGCATTGTTTGTGGGAGTGTAAACTTGTTCAACCACTTTGGAAAGCAGTATGGAGGTTCCTCAAAGACTCCACATAGAGCTCCCCTATGACCCAGCAATCCCACTTTTGGGCATTTACCCAAATGATCACAAACAAGACCATACTAAAGCTACCAGCACAACAATGTTTATTGCAGCATTATTCACCACAGCTAAGATATGGAACCAACCCAGAAGCTCCTCAGTAGATGAATGGATCAAGAAAATGTGGTATATATACACAATGGAATTCTATGCCTCCATCAGAAAGAATGACATTGCCCCATTTGTTAGGAAATGGAAAGACTTGGAAAAAATTATATTAAGTGAAGTAAGCCAGGCCCAAAGAAACACAGGTCCCATGGTTTCCCTTATTTGCAATAACTAGTATATGTCTGAGTCAAGCAGAAAAGGTCAGATAAGTTGATGTTAGGTGAAATGAACCCCAAGATAAGTATTCAAATGTTTTTGCTTTCATGCAATTGTTTCTAACATATTTATAAGATTATTTCTTTGTTGCTTTGTATGTCCCTCCCCCACGATATGACCCCTGTTTTCACTGTACTTGAAGTTGGTATAATTTGTGGAGGGGAAGGGAAAAAACAAATCATTTAAATAGGGATACAGGTGGACCCCTTGCAACAATGAGATGTACAAATCATATGTTGAAAAACGAACTTTACAACTTTGGCAGGGGGGCGGCAGGGATTAGTGGGGCGGGGAGAGGAGTAGGGGGCGAGATGGAATAATGCTTGATAAGAAATGTACTCTTTATCTTGCGCATGTAATTGTAACCCTTCTGTATGGTATTTTCACAATAGAAAAAAAAGACATATAGTATCTCAGGAAAATACTTTCAAATAAATATTGGTGTATCTTTTATAACCTTATATATAACCTTCATAAGTTAATATTAATAGTGAGTGCTATAGAGCTTTCACTATATAGAAGAAGGGAACCATATTTATTTAACTCACTTCAGGAGTGGAAAGCAAACACACAGACATTTTCAGTGGGAATGAAATTCGTTAAGGTCTGGGAAAACCAAGCCGTAAGTTACTTCCACACCAAAGTACTTAAGATATTTTTCTAGAAAAGTCTCCAGAATCTGCCAAGACGGTTAGGAAAGAGCCTTCCAAGAATAGACATATGCGGAACCTGGATTGTCAGATAATCACCTGATGAGTTAGGACGGGTTGGGGAAAATGACTTGAGGGATGACATCAATCACGATGCATTGCACTTATAAACCAACATGTTGGTTTGAACCTCTTGAACCCATTTGAATCTGTACTTAATATAATAAAAATACAGTTAGAAAAGATAGTGACCTGCTATCAGAAACTCAAAATGCCCTTTATGAAACACAATAACTCCTTAATAAAGAAACACGCAATCTGTAAAGAGACATGATGACCACACTATGGTTTGCATCTGAAAATGGTCACCAAAGGCTTAGATAGTAGCTGATGGGTGCCTCTCCAATGAAGTAGATCAAAAAGGATCTGATTTCATCCGTGCACTAATCAATTGGTGGATTCATAATTCAATGACATTACTGGGAAGAAATGGAGGTAGGAGGTGAGGCCTCATGGGAAGGTGAGCTACTGAGCACATCCTGGAGGGTGAATGCTGGCCCCAATCATCTCTCTCTCTCTCTCTCTCTCTCTCTCTCTCTCTCTCTCCCCCCTTCCCTTCCTCTTCCCCTCTCATCTATTTATCCATCCCTCTCTCTACTTCCCCACCCCCTCATTCTCTCTCTCCCTCTCTCCTCTCTCCTTCTGCTTCCTGGACACCATAAGATGAATAACTTCACTCAGTTTTCCACAATGAGGCTCTCCCTCACCATGGCCCAGAAACAATGGAGCCAGTTCACCATGGACTAAAGCCTCAGAAACCATGAGCCCAACAAAGCTTTCCTAATCTTACACTGTTTCTCTCAGGTATTTGGCACAGCGATGAAAATTTAACATAGACAATTACACTTGTGCAAGAGAATTCTGAAACTTTGTCCTTTCATATCATCAAAACAACAAGAAGCTTCTTCCTGTCCCTTTCCACAATTTCATCCACAACCAACAATTGGCGAGGAATATCCTGAGCTCACAGATCTTTACCTCCTAGTCAGTTCACAACATAAATTTTATCTGTTTGCAAATCCCAGTTCCAGGGTGTTAGCTTCCACATACACTGAGCACTGAGCCCTTACTTAGTAACAGAAGTGGTTGCTAAAGGTTCACTCTCTGATGTAAGCAGTAGAAAACTAAAACAAACAAAAACTATGAAAAAATAATTTTTGATATTGGACATTAGGCAGCATGGTATTCTACATCTTAACAGAAAGGAAACAAATTTCAATTGTCCAGGCTTCCTGCTTAGAATAACTTTCCAGATTTTGACAAAGAGACAAAAAATACTAATAATGGAAGTTCAGTGAGTTTCTAACATCCTAAAGAGAAATCAAAGATTAGGAAAGCTGAAACAGCTGGAATTTGTGGACACATTAGTAGAAGAAAAAAACATAAATAGAAATGGCTTCTGTATTGAGTACATCTGAATCCTTAATTAAACATTAATGGATACATGTTCTGAGTGAAAATCTGTAAAGCCAGATGAATTTTCAGAGCCATGTCTTGAATCACACCCAGAACTCACACATGGCTAGGAGACATATAGATTCTAATGAGTCCTGGGGTCTTCATACCACAGGAAAAAGGAGGGAAGGAAGGAAGGAAGGAAGGAAGGAAGGAAGGAAACAAGGGATGGAGGGAGGGAAGGAGGGAGAAAGGGGAGGGTAAGGGAGGGGAGGGGGCGGAGGGGAGGAGGGGAGGGAAAGAGAGAGAGAAGGGGAGGAAGAAAAATAGACATGATAAAATGATCAAAAAAAGGGCTTTATCACTGCTATTACAAATAATATCACTATGTCCAAGAGTTAAACAGAAATACACATAAAATATTAAGTCCTAAAAAATATTGTAAAAGTATTCCAAATGGATATTCTGAGGTAAAAGTATATCTGAAGTTGAAAATGTAGATAAGATTAATGGTATCTTAAACATTGCATGAGTAAAGATAAACAAATTTGAAGGCATTTGCTATAGGAATTGTCCAAGCTAAACAACAGGAATAAAGCACTAACAATACATCCAAATTTGCTGGACCTTGAGATCAATATACCAAGTAACCCAGTATGTGTGACCATCAAGTCCTAGAAGTACAGAAAAAGCATATGCTTTACATGAAAAAAAAAACCTAATTTTTCTAAATTTCATGAAAATACAAACAATAGATTTGCTGGATCCCAAATGGGAAATATATACACTATACACAAACATAAAACACACACACACATATCACATACTAAGTCAAAACACTTAGTGTTCAGTGGTGCCAGTGGTTCATACATGTAATCTTAGCTACTCAGGTGGCTGAGATTTGACAATATGGTTTCCAGCCAGTCCAGGCAAAAAAGTCTATGAGACTCTTATCTCCAATTAATGATAGAAAGCTACATGTGGAACTTTGGCTCAGTGGTAGAGCTCTAGCTTTGAGCGTAAAACCTCAGGGACACTGTCCAGGTCCAGAGTTCAAGACCCAGGACTAGAAAAACAAAAACAAAAACAAAAAAGCAAAAGTCAGTAACCATTGGATATAAATTTCCAAAAGTGAATAGAAATGAAATATTCAAGTAATAAATGAAACTTAACTCTGTAGTTGGATGGAGACAGACATGTTATAAATACAAAATGAAAGAAAAGTCAGCTGTTGGTGGCTGATGCCCGTCATCCAGCTACTCAGGAGGCTGAGATCTGAGTAGCAAGGTTCAAAGCAGGCCCAGGCAGGAAAGTCTGTGAGATTCTTATCTCCAATTAACCATCAGAAAACCAGAAATGGCACTGTGGCTCAAGTGGAAAAGTGCTCACCTTGAGCTGAAGAGTTCAGGACAGCACCCAGGCCCAGAGTTCAAGCCCCATGATCCACAAAAGAAAAAAGAAAAGGAAGACTTATTATAAAAAAGGATACTAGCTTGGTGATAATGGCTTACACTATAATTTTAACAATATTATATATTGTATATTAGTAATATTTTAAGAGACCTTATAGTTGCCATGCATTTGACATTTCCAGAAACTTTAATTTTTATAAAGCCAAGATGGTTTTGTGGTCAGCTGTCTAGAAGGTAAGAAAGGACAGAGAAAAGTTTTCACACTGAAGGAAAATGATGCCCAATGGGAACTTGGATCTAAAAAAGAAAAATTAAAGTTCCTGGAAATGTCAAACATAAAAAGTCTCTTGAAATTTACTTTCAACTCTCTTTGATAGTTAACTGATTTTTTAAACGAAATAATTATGAAAGGTAGTGTTCCTTAATTGCAGAATTATGGTTTTTTTCCACAGTGGAACATAGGATTAAAAGAAGGAGCTAGAAGTACTTTCTTAAAAGCTTCTTAGATTATATGGAAAGTAGTTTGATATTATTGAAAAGTAGCTGATGATAAATTAAGGGTGAATATTGCAAACCCCATAAACAAGCAATCACCATACTTAAATACATAAATAAAAACAGTAAAGTCTTGAGTCTAATGAACTCACAGTTCTGCAATCATTTTCTCTGTGTTAATCAATGTTTCAGATTATCTCCTCTTATTGGCTGGAGTAATGTAAAATCCCAGTGGGTTAAGGAACAGCATGATAAGAAGGGAGACAGTTGTGATTTTTCTAAAATCCATGATGCTTTAGACACTAAAGGATTTGGAAGTCGAAATTTCTATTAGGATCAGCCACAGATAAGATTATGAAGTAAGCAAAGTCTGTCTTTGGTCTTGGTTAATCCTAATGTAGAGAAACTGCTATTAAATTTAATAGTGAATTAACTTCTTTCCACTCCCAGCTCATCTATTTCTTCTTAAGGCCTTTCATGTTCTTTGTCCAGAGACTGAGGTATTGGTACTGCATTTCAGGTGGCAGACATTTATTTCTTCAATCTTATTCCTTTAACCATCACTATTTACTATCCAGAGTTATTACTAAAGGCCATTGCTTTCTGTATATATGCAAATTTTATAAAATCCTGAAGCTTACTTCAGTTATGAATGTGTCTATTTCGCCAATACTGAGGTTTGAACTTATACTCACTTGGCTTGTTTGCTCAGAATTGGCACTCTACCACTTGAACCACCCCCACCTCTTTACTATTTTTGCTGGTTATTTTTGAGACAGAGTCTTATGGAATTTTCTGTCCAGGCTAGCTTCAAACTGAGATCATCCATGTCTCAGCCTCAGTCAGGATTAGAGGCATAAGTGGGCATAAGTGACAGAATCTATTTTTTTTAATTAACTAAAACAAAAACAGGCTAGGAATTTTGGCTGAAGTAGTGATGTGCCTTCCTACTACCTCAAATCCTAGTACCACAGAAAATGCAAACAAAATAACAAATAAACAAACCTTAATGATGTATGAGTTTTGGTGACACTATAACTTACTCTATATGAATTATACCAATAGGAAGTCTTTGTAAACATCCCCAGAGCATTTGCTGTGAGTAACAACCTCATGATCAATAAAGCAATGAGTATCAGAAAGCAGAAAGTTAAAAGTATGGCCAACCTGTAATTGTAAATTAACCATGAAATGCCACACTCAAAGATACTAATACTACAGAATACTCAAAAAATACCGGACTAGAGCAAGTTGATCAACTTTCACACTTTACAGTGTATTGTTCATACCGGTGATATAATAATTGCCAGGTTGTAATACAATACTAGCAAGCTCAGAATATCACTCTTAGTCTGAGATTAGGTTTTTCACTCAGCTTAATGCCGCTGAGATTCATCCAAGTTGCTGTGGCCCCACACATTCTCCCCTCCCTGGGAAGTCTCTCTCTCTCTCTATTTTTGTCATGGGTGATGTAATTTCTTTGGAAATAACTGCTTGTAACAAGAATGGGTCGGTAATCCAGCCCAAGCTAATGTATAGCAATCCTTCCACATAAGATTTGAAGGTTACATTGCCCCATTTGTTAGGGAATGGAAAGGCTTGGAAAAAATTATATTAAGTGAAGTAAGCCAGGCCCAAAGAAACATAGGTCCCATGGTTTCCCTTATTTGCAATAACTAGTATATGTCTGAGTCAAGCAAAAAAGGTCAGATAAGTTGATGTTAAGGAAATGAACCCTAAGATATGTATTCAAATGTTTTTTTTTTTTCTTTCATGCGATTGTTTCTAACACATTTATAAGATGATTTCTTTGTTGCTTTGTATGTCCCTCCCCCACGGTATAACCCCTGCTTTCACTGTATTTGATGTCGGTATAATTTGTGGAGGGAAAGGGGAAAAACAAATCCTTTAAATAAGGATACAGGTGGACCCATTGCAACAATGAGATGTACAAGTCGTTATGTTGAAAACGAACTTTACAACTTTGGTGGGGGGGGGGGGGAGGATTGAGTGGGGCAAGGGGAGGTTGGGAAGGGATGGGAAGGGGAAACAAAGGAGGAGGAGGCTACAATGCTTGATAAGAACTGTCCTCATTATCTTGCTCATGTAATTGTAACCCCTCTGTTCAGTATTTTCACAATAAAAAAAATTGAAAAGATTTGAAGGTTAGACCAGAGATTTTCAGCTTTATCTTGGTTTGTTCTCACAGATGTTGAGAATTTATGACTTCCCCATCTCACTTTTGGGGTGTGTGTCATATAAGATAGAAGTCAAGGACAAAAGTCATTTGGAAGGAAGGAGGGATGACCAAGAGATGTGGCAATGATAGGAAGAATGTGGCTTCATATGGCTTTGCCTTCCCTGGTTGCAGAACTCCCAGTATTGCCTGTATTTCTTACAACCTTGCCTTACACATCACAATCATTTAATACTCAGCTTGCTGGCACTCATTCAGCTGTATGCCCTGCTCCCTAAAAGCAACTTTTCACCTAACTATATTACTGGAACCAGCAAATCAACATTAGTTTGATGCTATGAACTATATCCCTTATTTGGTTTTCACATGTCCTCTTTTGCTATAATCCTAGTACATTTTATCTCATGTGTGGATGCACAGATTCCTCTCACCCCACCCCCACACTGCACTGGACAATCACCACACTGCACTGTACTACCACCCTTCAGACGCTCCCCCTATAATTCCTCTTGGCAGTCAGACCATCCCAAGCCTAGCACCGGCCATCACTGATTACTCCCCATCTTTGTAGTCCTGTGATTTAATACTGTTTTATACATTAAATCATAAAGCAGTCTTTTGAGATCAGTTTCTTTGACCAACTTCATACCCCTCAGATCCATCCCAGTTGCTATGAGCATCAAGACCCTGTTCTTTTCTATGGCTATATTGTATTCCACTGCATAAAGCATCATTTGCTTCCCTTGTTCAAGGCATTTGGGCCATTTCCAGCTTTTGCCTGGTATTAGTAAAGTTGCTTACCACATTCATGTGAATGTTTTAATGTGGAACTTATGTTTTCATCTCTCTAGGGAAAAAAACCATAACTGCTAATGTTGGGTATGTATTGATGTTGTTTGGACATATGTGAAATATTTAAATAAAACTTTCCTTTGATTGGTCCCACTCTAATGTTCTATTATTTCCCAGAATAAGACAATGTCTGAATTTCCCACCAGAAAATGAGATTTCCAAAACCAGGCCATATTTTAATGAGGATTGCATACCCCGGACTCTGCTCACCACAGCTAGATATGAAATACTGTTGTGTCTCTTTGGGGGACTCTTAAAATTTCCAAGATAACTCTGGGTTCGTTTTGATGGCTTAGTCACTTGTTTCAAGAAGCCAATCACATACTTCTACAAAGTACTTCCAAAGTACAACCAGATATGGTGGAGGGATTCTTATCTGAGACTGGAACTTCAAGCTTCTAAGGCAGCTGCTCTGCTCAATATAGCCTGCATACTGACCTTCTGTCCAGTACTCTACATGTATCAAACGTGGCCACCAGTACTCAGATATTTGGGTGAATGGTGCTTGAACTTGTATTGTTGTAAAGACAAGTCTAATAAAAATCTCAAAGAAAATAAAGGATATATAATAGGGAAGATGCTTAAGTCTTTAAGAGTAAGTGAGCATAAATATGAACAATCTAGGTGATATAAAAACGTTGATGGAAATGATGCCAGTGGCTCATGCCTGTAATACTCGCTACTTGAGGCTGAGATGTGAGAATCAAAATTTGAAACTAGCCGGGTGCTAGTGGCTCATAGCTGTAAACCTAGCTACTCAAGAGACTGAGATCTGAGGATCGCAGTTCAAACCCAGACCAGGCAGGAAAGTCCATGACACTCTTATCTCCAAGTAAATACCAGAAAACCGGAAGTGGCACTGTGGCTTAAGTGGTAGAGAGCTCACCTTGAGCTGAAGAACTCAAGGACAACATCCAGGCCTAGATTTCAAGCCCCACAACTGAAAAAAAAAAATGTTTTTTGAAACCAGAATGGAAAGTCTCTAAAACTCTTATCTCCAACTAACCACCAAAAAGCAGGAAGTGGAGCTGTGGCTGAAATGGTAGAGCACCAGCCTTGAGAAAAAACAACTAAAGGACAATATCTAGGCCCTGAGTTCAAACCCAGTACTAGCAAAAACATAAAACAAAAAACTTATAGAGAATTGGCTCCTATAAAAAACTGTGACAGTGTAATAAGTTGCATATTATTTTAATTAGTAAATACAACTAAAGATTTAGTCTTTAGTCCATTCAATTAGCTGAATCAATATTATTTTTCTTGACATAACAAAGTATGTGTCACTTTTGCTACTTACAACCTCCTTTAATACCAGATCAGAAATTAGTCTGCTCTCTAATATTAGAAATTATATCTAGAGTCATCCTATCCTTACTCAATAACCTAGCTATGAGTTATTGGCTCGCATGACAGGATTTCCTTATACCTGGTACTCTATGTTATTTATTTTAGGACCATTGGCATTTATTATTGGCATTAAGGAAACCAGCCATAGCTGCCTTAGAGCTAGAAAGAAACTAAGTGCCATATAAATTAATCTGGAAAATATTGTCACATGATAGCACTCTAATTGCCTCACCATTTTGGTTTTCCGTATTGTATAGTGTCTTGGGAAGAAAGTAGATGAAGGAGTCTGGAGAAGGAAGCAAAAGGAGCAACAGTACAAGTGTCAGTACATCATCATCCTTTCATGAAAGTAAATGCATCTCTTTCTTTCTCTCAATTCCTGAAATCTAATGTTACACAATACTTGGAGAATTAATTATTCAGCAGTTCTTCCACAATTTTAGGCAAAGTATTAGGAAATATTGTTTTATATTTGAGCAGTAAAGATTCATAATAATAGTGCCTTCAAACTTCCAAGCTTATTGTTTTCAGACTGAAATTAATTCTGCAGATAAAACATCTTTATGATCATTATAAACACAGGTTCTAAGGTTTATTGTACTACTACCGCCAATATTTAGCTTCCACATTATGGTCTAATATGGCTTTTGGGTCTTTATGATACCCACTATTCAGCAGCAGAATGGAGAAAAGAAAATCTGTAGAAGTAATCAAGCCCACTTAACAGTTGTAGAAGCTATAAATGACAGATTTACTTGTATATCACCGGTCAGAAAATAGTTATATTGTCACATCTAGTTTCAGAGAAGGGCTGGGAATATGGTTCATATTTTGGATTGTCATAGGTGCAGCTAATATTAGGGAATTTACTCCAAAAGAAGGAGGGGAGAATGAATTGTAAGAAATCCATAGCTGTCTCTGTCACAGGTTCTCTATAATAGTGACCTCCCATTTATGGCTGCTCAAAATCTTTTGGACACATTCTCTATGTTTAGGTAGTTTCTATTACTGCATACTTAGTGAGTTAGGTTGAGGGGTCTGAGATGAGGCTGGAGAGAAGACAGGGTCTAAATGTGGTGAGTCT
Source organism: Dipodomys spectabilis (assembly GCF_019054845.1). NCBI lineage: Eukaryota > Metazoa > Chordata > Mammalia > Rodentia > Heteromyidae > Dipodomys > Dipodomys spectabilis. Next base: position 15,141,133 of record NW_024870834.1, on the reverse strand, counting down.
GATTCATTTTATTGGTGAATTAAGATTTCAAAAGTATTAATTTTGGGGTTTTTTTGCAACTTAGACATCATAGACAAAGGTAGTGGAGGAAAATTCTTTTGGTTAGTATGCTTAAAGCTCTTTTCTCATGGAGAATAAAACAAAAATTTAAAAAAATTATTGTTCTTAGTAGAGAAAATATGTACATAAACTCTAAAACTCTGATCCAAAGTACTAAAAGCTTATATCCCCTTTTAATTTACAAAATATTTTATGTTAAGTAACTGAGTGAATGATTGAAGCAAAGGAATGGAGTCTAACAAGGAAAGGATCTATTCAGAAAGTGAGTACATTGTTTTGAACAAATGGGAATACATACAGGACAAAGAAGGAAATGAATCAGAAATAGATCAACGAATATACTAAATATTAAAACTAAACAAAAGAATAAGAATACAGGCCAGTGAGGTTGATATGCTTGTAGTCCCAACTTGGGAGGTTGAGGTGGGAAACTCTCAAACCCAGACTAACCTGGGCAATACAATGAGATTTTTGTCTAAAAAACAAAACAAAACAAAAAACTGACTAAAAATGAGAACATAAGACCTGAAGATTCTTGAGTATGTGCACTAAATTGTTTGCACATAGCAAATGTTTATTAGACAAAATACTATATCGGACATTTGGAATTCCAAACCTCCAAAGCTCTACACAACCTCAGATTCACAGATATCAAGGATTATTTATAATCAATCTCAAAAAGTCCAATAGGTGATGTCACTGCTGTGACCATCCAAGTGGTTCCTGAATAGGGACATAGAATATTTATTTATAGCCTGTCTTCAAATACACCTAGGTTTTCTGATGTCTATTACAAAGAAACAAACTATCTTAGAGATGGTTAGCCATTTAAAATTTTGTTATAATTCTGTGGGTATATCTGATTCACAAGTTTTCATCCTAGGTGCTTGGAATAATAGGATTTTCATAGTGGTCTCACATATTTTTTTGACAGGTATACTGACTGACTAGAAGTTCAGCTGGGACTGTCAGACAAGAAGTTTCCGGTTTCATCTGCTTAATCTTCCTGGAGGCTGCTTTAGTTGCCCTCTTTAGTCAGGATCCAGGAACTACTCCAAGGGGCAAAGGTGGAAGGTGTGTGTGTGTGTGTGTGTGTGTGTGTGTGTGCGTGTGTGTGTGTGTGTGTGTGTGTGTGTGTGTGTGTGTGTATGTTGGTTCTAGGTTGAACTCAGGGCCCTCAGTTGGCTTTTTCACTCAAGATTGTCACTCCATTTGAGCCATAATGCCAGTTTGGGCTTTTTGCTGGTTAATTGAGGATAAGACTCACAAATATGTCTGCCCAGTTGGCCCCAAATCAGCCTCTTGAGTAGCTTAGCCTTATAGGTGTAAGCCACCAGCAATGCCTACCTTACAATACTTAATATCTGTCCCATTCTTCCATTCAGAAAAAGCTATTAAAGCCTCCTAGTTTTAAGAAGAAGGGAAATATACTCCATGTCTTGTTAGGAGGGTGGCAAGTTTATATAGCAAATAAAGATATGGGATAGCAAGGATTTTTGTAATCATATTAGCAAAAACAGTGACTACTATCTACCCTTTAGATGTAAAAATACTACATCCCCAAAACATTAAATATATTCTTACCTTATTCCACATCTCAGTCTATTTTATATCAGGCTCAGGCTCACAGCCCAGTATTTTTCCATCAGTTAGATGTAGTTGAGAATGAATTCTCTTCAGTACAGAGATCGATGAGCTATCTATTCCATACCTATACCAACAAAAAAATTAGGGAATAAAGTTAAACTAACCATAGTAAATATTCTCATTCAGAAAGAGGAAGTCATGCAGTGATTTCTATGGCTTTTCTCTGTGAATTCTCATGTCCTCAGAATGGCGTTCCTTGGGCTTTGACTCCACTTTCTAGACTGTAGGCAAGTGAGTCATTGTTTCTTTTCTATAGAAATTACCCCTCTTTTTGGTTAAATTTTCTCATCCTGCTTCCTGATCATTGATGTTAGAGTCCAGGAGCCTTGATTCATTTTGAACTAGGTCCTCTTAGCAGCATATAGATTTCCTATGGCTTTCATTTGGATTAGCGTTATTATACATAAGACTTGCACACTCATTAGTGTTAATATCCCTAGAGAGAAGCCACATTCACTTATTGTTTTTTAAGTCCCCTTTAACCTTGAAGGAAAAATTATAGTCATGTGAAACAGTTCTTAAAATTTTCTGCAGGTTCGTTTTTTCCTGGGTGAAAGGGTCTATAAAGCACAACCATAAGATTTTTAGGTGCCTTTAAAAAAAATCTAGATGAGAGCATCTAGAAATCTCCAGGCTTTTATCTTTATGGGGTCTTAACAACGAATCTCACAGGCACATCCTTGACTTGACCTTGAAGGAAAATCACATTATAGTGGCATCACCCTGGGTTTGATCTTTTCCTTAGAACCATTTCTGACTGCCAATGTTTGCCATCTGGAGAGGCTTGGACTGAGAAACAGTTTTGTTCTCCAATTTTTAGGCTGGAAAGTTTTAGGCTGGAAAAGTCTTCCTCCCATATTCTGCTTGAAACCCAAATTGTTTCTTTAGCTCTCTATGTTTCAACACTTTATTATCAGCAGCTACGTGAAGCTAATTCACACGTCCATCATTCTACCAAGAACAGCTTTTGCCAAATCCACAACTCATTGAGCTATGCTTTCTATCTTCCATGTCACTGCAGGTGACAACACTGCCAAATCTTCCATCATTACATGCAACTGGGTACCCTTCTCCCAGTCTTTAAAGTTAATTTTCTTTCTACTGGTTCAGCCTTTATTAAGAGAGTACCTGCTGCTTTTGATGCCTTCAAACAGAGACCATTCTCAATGTATGCCATGTTTTTGTCTTAATCTATACCATATACATTTTTTTGCTTATTTAATGACTATACTCCATCTCAATAGTTCTATCATTCTTTTTTTTGTTGGTCATGAGGCTTGAACTCTGGGCCTGGTCTCTGTCCCACAGCTCTTCAGCGCAAGGCAAGTGCTCTACCTCTGGATCCACAGCACCACTTTCGGTTTTCTAGTGCTTTATTGGAGATAAGAGTCTCATGGACTTGGAACAGTGATCCTCAGATCTCTGCCTCCTGATTAGCTAGGACTACAGGTGTGAGCCACTGACGCCCGGCACTTCTATCATTCTTGCCTTAATATTGCATAGATTTGGTTAATCATGGTCATTGTGCAAATCATACATGGAGAAATTAAACTGCACACAGTTGAAGTTAATGGTTCTTTTCCTGTCAGTTGATTCAAGATTTGAACTGAGATCTTCTTGATTTCAGAATCTATACCTTCTATGCAGGCAAATAGAGTATTCAGAAAATTAACGTAAGTATCTATAGTAAAAGTCATGATGATTTGGTAATTAAACAATGATCAAAGGCAAAAACAATGTACAGGAGGAATAGATCTGACTTACTGCTTGTTGAGACTTACTGTTGAGACTTACTTACTGCTTCAGAGACCGAAACAGCGAAATCAACAGAAAGGATTGGTAGTATGTGATGATTTTGTTGTTTATTCATGTCAACTCCAAGGAAATAACCAGAAATACAAATGTTATCCAGCAAGCAGAGTAAGAAATCTGGACCAACTTTTTGAACATATCTTAAACAAGCGAGTAAGAAGCCATATCCTTGAATTCAATCATCTCATAGAATCAAATGGCAGAGACCTTCCTCCAGGCAACAGTTTACACTTCAATGTGATAAAGGCTACATGGAAAGCAAATACACAAGTAAGCACAAAGAACTAAGAGAGCAGAGACACCAAAGGAACCAGCTATAAAGGGGAGGCCATTTTACTGGGGTACTGTTACAATTTCTGCAGGAAAGAAAGGAAAAAAGTGGACAATGAAACTATTAAGAGTAGTGTCTTCTTTATTGTGGAGATTCACAAACGTGTCTGGGTAGAAAGCTCAAGAAACAGGAAAAGTACTAGCCACAAAATCTCAAGAAGAAAAAAAATTTTCAAAGCATCCTGGAGGAGCCAGAGGCATCTTATTGGAATGAGATGAGCTTTAATGTGCAATAAATGTAGGGCAGACAAAAAAATGAAGACCAAGAAGAGACTGTTTTATTGGGCTTGAATTCAGTTCTTCCTGTTTATGAGGAAGTCAGATAAACTATGATAATTCAATCTTTCCAAAACATTAAAATGACTTCCAGACAAAGTATATTGTTTATATAGCTGGATCATAATGACTCATATCCCAGGCAGGGATAAATGAACTATAAGCTGAATGAGAAACACTTCACAAAGATAATTAAGTTGGCTAGGCTTAACTGAGGGTTCAGAAGCTCCAAGATTTGGATATTTTCAAATATGGAAAGATGATTTCAAGTTCAAACTGAGGAGTCCTAAGGATTTAGTGTCTGAGAGTTCTTCCATTTCAACTTCTGGTTTGTTCTGCCTAAAGAAAATATCTACATAAAAAAAGAGAGCAGCTAAATGTTTGGAAAGTACAGGAAACCTATGCTTTTTTTTTGAAAAGCTTTTTTATGCCTTATAAGAACCATCTAGCCAATACAGAAAGACATTTATAATAGAATGTCAAAACAGCTTTCTCTGTCTTTATCTCAGCTTAGATCCCTGAACCTAAGAATACTTCTACAATCTAAAATAGGAAGCTAACCCTGTATATACAAGGATTGAAAATGCATTACTCTGGAAACTTGCTTTGGCAAGTCTTAGCTTAATAGCTGCCTCAAGAATAGTTAAAAGGCTGAAGAGGCCAAGAAAGAGGACTATTTTTAGAGATAATTTCTTTGGAAATAGTTATTGGAATGCTATGGAATTCACTGCCAATTCTGACTTGAATGCACATACTTCACCACCATGAGTGAGGAAAGCAAGGTGTACTTGCTTTCTTCTTCTTCAATACAAGTACGTGGAGATAAAAATCACTTAGAGAACTTACCCTTTGTTCTGACCCATGTAGACAGATGTGATTTCCAATTGAAGAACAGGTCAATGTGGGAAAATATGATTGTTACATTAAGAAACAAGTACATTCATCCCATGTTTCCCAGAGATGCATTGTAGAGCTGAGATAAAGAACCAGTAAGGATTCTACCCAAGAGAGCTGTCTAGAAAGAAGATAACCACTGAATGCCCAGAACCTAGGGAGGAATTAAACCTGACACCAGAAGAAGGATTGCTTCAACCTCAGGAACTGTGGCTGGAGGTTCTCAATGGGGAGAGCTTTGAGAAACACATAAAACTGCCTAAGAGAAAAAGAACCAGCTTTGGATCCCAGCCCAGTCTAGAAATCAACAAAGTGAGACCATGTCAATAGCCATGTTCAATCATTACTGCTCCTGGTATTTCTTCCTGCATTCGCTGTGCCCCTGACCAAACCCTTCTCAAGCTGGCATTGTTGATGCCACCTAATTGCAACACAGTGAAATGGGAGATGTGTCCTCCAAAGAAGCTTGGAGTCATGACTATTGCCACAGATTGACAATTTTAATTCTTAATGGGATTACTGTTGCATGTAGAAATATAAGAAAGAAAGGAAGGAAGGAAGGAAGGAAGGAAGGAAGAAAGAGAGAAAGAGAGAAAGAGAGAAAGAGAGAAAGAAAGAAAGAAAGAAAGAAAGAAAGAAAGAAAGAAAGAAAGAAAGAAAGAAAGAAAGAAAGAAAGAAAGAAAGAAAGAAAGAAAGAAAGAAAGGAGGGAGGGAGGGAGGGAGGGAGGATACATTAGCTACGAGCCACTGGCAAAGCTATAGGACCTGCCAAAGTTTTATGCAAGAACAAGAGAAGGGTATAGCATAGTGGTTAAATGTACCACTTATGGAGAAAGAGATCCCACATCGAAATTTGAGCTATAAATCTACAAGCTGTGTGCACTTGGACAAATAATTCAGTCATTTCAAAAATCCTTCCCCAGAAATCTATGGATAATAACTGTACCTACATCATAGGATTGAGGTAAGGGCCAAATGTAATTATGTAGATCAATCAACACTCTGGCTACAATAGCAAATGCTTTATAAATATTTGTATTTATCTCTTTTGCTCATCTTCAAGAGTTGATGTTTGCACCAGGAGGTACTACTAATTATACTGCTATTCCTTAAACTCAGTCTTAGGATGACATATACAGTTCTCCTCAACTAGAAGAGAGCAGCCATTCCCAGAGCTCTTCAGCACTGTAGGACGGGAAATGGAAAATGCTATGTCCAATTGGAAACTACAGGCAAAACCTGCTTGCTTCACCTGGCATCTCCCCCAGTTCCCCACAGAGTGAAAACAATCCTCTTTCCTTGTTGTAGGAACGGTCTAAGATTTTGAAAGACTTCTGGGCTTCTCACAGTGATCTTCTCACTATCTTTTGAGAGAATAATTTCACTGAAATTCTAGTTGAATGAGACACCTGCCATTCTGATATTTCCCAATATTTCAACGTACTTTACAAAGTCACCTGGTCAGATTTCTTTCTTCTGTTCAACCTAAGTTAAGCAGAATATTCTTGGAAATTGAAGGCCACACTCCTCTTAAAGAACATTAGCCCATCCATCTCAGGTGTTTTCTCTTACCTGAATGAGAAAACATTTTTTCCCATCAATAGCTAATGGTCATGGACCAGGCTTACTCAAAGAAAAACATAAAAAAGGCTTGACACTCAATGAGAGTAATGCACATAGCAAGCAGCTGCAGTTTCTGTCCAGCAACCCAGAGACTTCGTTGAGCTACTGGATCTTATAATTGAACAAGAGAGCATAGGAGTCATTCGAATCAGCCCTTGATTCTTCGCTATTCTAGGATTCCATGCATTACTCCTCCTGATTGCTAGCATCTGCAAATTATGTATTTGGCTTGCTTTCTGAGTATTTGTTTTATTTAATACTACTTTTGTTTTGGAGACATAATACATTTACTTGGTTCAAAATATAAAGATCTGAAAGAGTGTAGATTAAAATGTTTCTCCACTTTCCCTGATTCATGGCCAAATAGTGGTCCTTCCCAAAGGGAGCTAATGTTATCTGTCTCATATGTGTCTGCTAAAAAAATAAAAAATTGGAACGATTAACGTATATGTACAAAAGTTGTAGAACATTACCTAATATGCTTTGTACCCAACACTAAATTTAATAAAATGTTCTATGTCTGTACCTAATGAATTTCCTCATTCCTTTTTAATATCCGCAAAGTTTCCCATTGAATGCCTGTATCACAGTGTAACTTGTTTCTTATCTGAAGATATTTACCTTGTTTACAGTAATTTGCTATTGCAAATCATGTGGTATTAAACAACTTTTTTCATTAGGCATTAACATGCCTGTGTGACTATATTTGCATGCCAGATCTGGAAGTAAAATAATTCAGTGAAACTCTATATGGCATTTGTAATTTTGAAGTGACCTTGCAAAGGTCTCTCTCTCTCTCTCACACACACACACACACACACACACACACACAAATACACGTGTCATATGTTGTACCAGAAACAATTCATAGCCAATAGAGCTAGCATTGTGCAACTCTCTACTGCCCTCTTCAGCAGGGGCAAGGTAGACTAGACACAGTTGCATACAGCATAAAAGTTGGTCTAAGAATGGGCTCCGGTACACTTTCTGCTCTTCACAATTGTAGAGTGACTAGAAGGAAAAACAAAACACCTCCTTAACTCCACAGCACATATTTCTCCCTGGACTGGAAAATGTTCTTGTGGGAACAGAGTCCATTACTGGCTGTTTTACCCTAATATTGCTGATTGCTGATATTAACCAGAGATTTTATGTTAACCTAGTGGTCTCACTCTATCCTGGGGAACCAATTCTTTGCTAATCCAGAATCATAAAGGAAGGAAAGAAGGGAGGAAAGAAGGGAGGAAGGAAGCAAGGGAGGGAGGAAAGGAGGGAGGGAGGAAGGAAGGAAGGAAGGAAGGAAGGAAGGAAGGAAGGAAGGAAGGAAGGAAGGAAGGAAGGAAGGAAGGGAAGGAGGGAGGGAGGGAGGGAGGGAGGAAAGCCTGGAGAGGCAAACAGTGTAAAAGGAAACCCAAGATTAGGAAGATTTTTCTATTCTTGGCTTGACAAGAAGAGTTTAGAGCCCATCACTAAGGCTGCAATAATTTATACCTAACACTAGTGAGATGCCTATCCACCCTAGCAAATCACAAAGACAGTATCACCTTTGATAATCTAATGGTGACAAGTGGCGTTTTAGTATGATTTATGTTTAAATCTCTTTTATTAATGTCTAGATGGAGCATCTTTTCATATATTTGAAAATGATTAATTTTCCTCTTTCTGATATGCCTGTTCATATCATCCTCTTTTTATATTGGATTATTATGTTTTTCATATTGGTTTATAGGAGATTTTTATCTACTATATTTATTATGGAATTAATGCTTTTTTTCCCCCTGTAACAAAGATTGCAGGAGTTTCTCAATTTATCATCTGAGTTTTGACTTTGTTTATGATGAGTTATATTTGGTGGGAATTTAATTTTCCGTGTAGTTGAATCTATCATTTTCTTGCTCTGGCTTCTACATTTAATGTTGTATAGAAATATCTCCCATACTCTCAGATAACCTAAAATGTAAAACAAATGAACAAACAAAAACTCATTGTTGTTTTGTATTTAGGAGATATTATCTTCCCTTCATTTAATCATCCTTAGCTCTCCAACTTGGTTTGCACTTCCATGACATTTTTGTGTCTGGAGAATTAGGAGCAGCCTAGAAGTGCAACACTGAGTTTTTCCACCTTTTTCTTCCTTATTTTCCTTCATATACTTTGGTATATATGCTGACAAAGCACTCAATAGGTTCTTGTCATTTTCTGTGAACATAAATTTTGTTCAAAGCTCAATTTCTCATAGGCTTAAAACTCCTAACAAATTCTACTTACTACTTACTAATTACTCCCTACTAATTCTACTAGGCTTCCATAAAACCTACACAAATATTTTCTCAAGTTATTTTGAAATCACTTGCTATTTATCAGTAAATTTTACTGTTTAATTCCTAACTAAGGTTATAGCGCTTTCAATTTTATCAATATGATGCATTTTTCTACAAGTTAATAAAAATTTTGAATAATGTTTGAATAACATTTTCTGCCCAAGGGTAATTTTCTATCTCTGTAGATGTGAGACCTAATACACTGATTCAGAAATTCTATTCAAAGAATAGTAACAATAACAACAACAAAGAAATAAAAACATGTCTGTCCACCAACATAGCTCACACCTGTAATATTTGCTACTCAGGAGGGTGTGATCTGAAGATCACAGTTCAAGTCCAGCCTGAAGAAACAAATTCCAGTGACTCAGTTCCTTCCAGCAAAAATCTGGAAGTAGAGATGTGGCTCAAGTGGTAGAGAGTGCCAGCCCTGAGTGAAAAAGTAGAACAAAAGTGCAAAGCTCTGAGCTCAAACATCATAATCAACACATACACACACACAGAGACTGGACAAAATTTGGAAGACCAATATAGAGAACTTTGCAAAAGTCAATAATTTTTATAAGGTTGAATTAATATTATACTGTATAAAAGAAAGCAAACCAACTAATGAAACCCACTATAAAACTCAAAACCAAATTAGCACGCATAGAGAAACTTTATTAAGATAGAGCTAGTATTAAAGATTAGCAAATGTTGATAAGAAATGTTAGAATTTCAACAAATATTTAGAAAGTTTGAATATATACATATGTATAAAACAAAATATATCTCATCACACAAGTAAAATACAAATTTCTGATTTACTTAAAAACAAAAGTAAATGTTGAAAGTTTGCCAAAAGTATAAAAAACTATAATATGTTGTTAGATGATACAGAGAATAACTTCATGGCTTTAGAATGAGGAAGACCTTCTTAAACAGAAATGAAAACAATTGAACTGAAAAAGAATAAAATAAACAACTACAGTAAAATTAAAGGCTTCTAGCCATTTGAAAGAAAATCATCCTAAAAAGGAAGGCACAATTTGGAGGAAAATTTAGCAAGCATATGGCAGACAAAAGATTAGAAGCAAGGCTATATAAAGAATCTCTGCTAATCAAAAAGGAAAATCAGTGAGTAAAAATAATTGAAAAGGCACTTTACAGAGGAAATTTCAGTGACCAAAAAGATAAAATGAAGTAAATTTTTATCACTTATCATAAGTGAAGAATTACATTCCAGCCAACTGGCAAAAGATGATAGATTTACCATATTTTGTAAGAATGTGAAGTAAATATAAACCCTTATCTGTATCATATAAACTTAGAGGAGTTAAAGTATATGATGAAATTCTTGTGTGTGTGTGTGTGTGTGTGTGTGTGTGTGTGTGAGTGTTCATTCACGCGCATGAGCATACGCATACATGTCCAAGTATTACGGCTTGCACTCAGGGCCTTATTCTCTCAACTGGCTTTTTCACTCAATGCTGGCCTTCTACCACTTGAGCCACACCTCTATGTCTGGCTTTTTGCTGGTTAACTGGAGATAAGATTTTCATGAATTGTTTTTCTACTTAGGCTCTATTTGAACCCAACCATGATTAGAGCTCAGCCCCCTGAGTAGTTAGGATTTTAAACATACACTACTGGCTCCTGGCTTAACCCCACTTTTTAGTATTGAATTTAACATGAATGAATGCAAGCAGAACACCACAGAATGAAGCCAGACAGGGTGAAAAACCGTAAGATACTCTATTATGAGCAAAATGAATCTTTTTAGCAACACTTGGAGAACTTACTGTCTTTAGAGGATTTATTTCATCCTTGAGTTGGTTTGATTTCTGCCTTGTGGGGAGTGATTTCTTTTTTTCATTTTTCTTTATGTATCTATCTGATTGTGTGTCATACCAATCAAGGGGGAAAAAAGCCTTATCGAAAGCAAGTGTTAAAGAAAACAATCTGTATTGCCTGGTTGATTGACTTCTTTCTCCATAGAGTAGTAAATGCAGAGATCTCAAGGGCTAGAAGGATTTCAACTTACAGACTATAATAAATAGTGCAGAACTTTGGATCTCTGGTCAAGTTGCATAAATGAACTAATCACTTCTAGCTATAAAGTTACCTAGTATATTAGTTGATTTTTTTTTAATATTTAATATTTAAAGTTGATATTTTTTAATATTTTAGAATATAACTACGAATGATAGAAAAGGTCTGAAAAGACAGAAACAACAGGCTCAACTCTAAGAAAGGGCATTTCTTTCCTTAAGAGAAGAATAAAGCACTAAAGCATCTTATTACTGTTTATGTAATGAAATTGCCAGTGGTTCAATTTATTGACTTACACTTAAACGGAACACAAAGCTTTGCTCCCTAAAGGGCTGAAGATGATGGTAGGTGGAGAATATTATCTCAGCTATCTAGTTTGTCAAATGGTCACCCCCACACAGAGGTTGTAGGGTATTGTGAAGGTAATTAGCAAAATTTTTGTTCAGAGAAGGTAACAAAAATAGCATAAGGAATATGGCAAGGACAGACCTGTTTAACAAAAAAGTGCCTAAACCAAATGTAAAGCTCAAGCCATACAAAGGAAACTGACCTCTCTCCTTCAGGATGAATTTTTATGAGAACTTCCCTGAGCCATGGGATACCCAGATATTTGGTCAAACATTATTTTGTGTATTGGATAATATTTGAATTAGAATAAAAAAAATCTTTATCTTCTAATGATAGTGCCCCTCCCCCAATCCGTTGAACGCTTGTCTACATCAGAAGGTCTCACTCTCTCACAGATAACAGGAAGTGATTTCTCTTGCCTGAGATTTTTGAACTGGAATATCAGTTATTTCCTGCCTTTCAACTTAAATTGAAAAGTAAGTTCTTCTTCTGTCTTAGTCTATTGTCTTCTGATCAAAAATTTACAACTGACAGCATTAGCTTTTCCTTATAAGAAAGCTGTTTTTCTCTTTTCATATAGACATGCATCTTAGTGATTCTAATTTCCTGGAGAATCCTGACATATATGTTTTTTCTGGTTGTTTCTGTCTTCCTCTCTGTCCCCTCCTATTCCAGCCTATTCATTTCTGCACACCTCCTTGTATTGATACCCACTGACAGAAAGAAAAACCACTAGTGTGAGTTCAGACTTTCTGCCTACAGATTCAAACTCAATAGGTAAAAAGTGAAACAAAATAAAAGAGTTTAAGACTGATCCATCTCCTTAAACCCCAGAAACACTGAGTACATTTACTGATTTTCAGGGTCATATGTGTACAGAACTCAGGGTAAGGTATGATCCAGCAGTTTGAGCATCTGATAGGATGCTCTAATTGACTGGACCTGAGCCAGTTATGGAATCAGATCCATCCAAAAGACTGAGAATGATGATGTTATGGATTAAATTGCACCCAGAATAAAAGATAAAGTCTTCATACCCAGTGCTTAAGATGTGGATTTAACTGGAAATAATGACATTGTTGATGCAATTAATTAAGATGAAGTCATACTCAAGATTGTTGACCCCCCTTGATCCAATATGATTTGGGTCTGGTAAATAGATAATGTGAAAAAAAGTGGAAGAATAGCATGGGAGGATAGAGGGCGAGATTGGAATTGTGCTGTTGCATACTAAGGATGACAATGATTGCTAACAAACAACCAGCATGGAAGATGTAGCAAGGAAAGCTTTCCCCTTTGGGAGATGAAGGTCCTGCTGTTTCTTGACTTTAGATTTTTAGCCTATAGAACTAAATACATTTCTGTTGTTTTAAGTTACTCAGTTTATGATCATTTGTTACAGTAGACCTAGGAAATGGATAAAAGTGGAAAACTCACTAGACAAAAATAGAAAGACACAAAGCTAAACTGGGTATTAGTAGCTCAGGCCCATGATTCTGGAAGCAGAGGCAAGAAGTCTGTGGATTTAAGGCCAGCTGAGACTATACAGGGAGTCTGGGTCTCAAAACATAAAAGCAAGCAAATGAAGAAAGATATGGTTAAGAATGGGAAAAGAGGGCTGGGAAGGTGGCTCAGTGGTAGAGCGCTTGCCTTACATGCATGGGGCCCTGGGTTCTATTCCTCAGCACCACATAAGCAGAAAAAAAAAGCCAGAAGTGGTGCTGTGCTTCAAGTGGTAGAGCGTTAGCCTTGAGCTAAAGAGCTGAGGGATAGCGCTCAGGCCCAGAGTTCAGGCATCACGACCGGACCCCAAACAAAAAGGAATGGGAAAAGATACATAAAAGCAAATGCTTCAAAAACAGGCTTTGTGCGGACACTCCGAAAACATTACAGGATGGAATAGGAGAAACCCTAGGTCTTGTTGGCACAGGCCGAAATTTTCTTAATAGAGACCCCAAAACACACAAATCAAAGAAAGGTTGAATAAATGGGATTGCAAGAAATTGCAGAGCTTCTGCATGGCAAAGGACATAGCTAGCAAGATCAGTAGAAAGCCCACAGATTGGGAGAAGATCTTCACCAGCCATACAACGGACAAGGGTCTCATATCTAAAATATACCTGGAACTCAAAAAATTAAATCCCCCAACAACAAATCTTCAAAGAAACAACTGCCCAATAAATAAGTGGGCTAAAGACTTAAAGAGAAACTTCTCTGAAGAAGAAAGAAGGATGGCCAATAGACACATGAAGAAATGCTCAACCTCCCTAGCCATAAAAGAAATGCAAATCAAAACAACATTGAGATACCACCTCACTCCAGTTAGAATGGCTAAAATCAAGAACTCTAATAACAACAGATGCTGGAGGGGATGTGGACAGAACGGAACCCTACTGCATTGTTGGTGGGAGTGTAAACTTGTTCAACCACTTTGGAAAGCAGTATGGAGGTTCCTCAAAGACTCCACATAGAGCTCCCCTATGACTCAGCAATCCCACTTTTGGGCATTTACCCAAAAGTTCACAAACAAGACCATACTAAAGCTACCAGCACAACTATGTTTATTGCAGCATTATTCACCACAGCTAAGATATGGAACCAACCCGGAAGCTCCTCAGTAGATGAATGGATCAAGAAAATGTGGTATATATACACAATGGAATTCTATACCTCCATCAGAAAGAATGACATTGCCCCATTTGTTAGGAAATGGAAAGGCTTGGAAAAAATTATATTAAGTGAAGTAAGCCAGGCCCAAAGAAACACAGGTCCCATGGTTTCTCTTATTTGCAATAACTAGTATAAGTCTGAGTCAAGCAGAAAAGGTCAGATAAGTTGTTGTTAAGGGAATGAACCCTGAGATGTGTACTCAAATGTTTTTTTACGCGATTGTTTCTAACTCATTTATAAGATGATTTCTTTGTTGCTTTGTATGTCCCTCCCCCACAGTATAACCCCTACTTTCATTGTATTTGATGTTGGTATAATTTGTGGAGGGGAAGGGAAAAAACAAATCATTTAAATAGGGATACAGGTGGACCCATTGCAACAATGGGATGTACAAGTCATTATGTCGAAAACGAACTTTACAACTTTGGTGGGGGTGGGGAGAATTATGGGAAGGGACCGGGAGGATGGGATGGAAAGGGGAAACAAAGGAGGAGGCTACAAAGCTTGATAAGAAATGTACTCATTATCTTGCCCATGTAATTGTAACCCCTCTGTACAGTATTTTCACAATAAAAAAAATTTCAAAAAAAACCCAGGCTTTGGGCCAGTGGCTCACACTTGTAATCCTAGCTACTCAGTAGGCTGAGATCTAAGGATTGCAGTTCAAAGCTAGTGCATGCAGGCAAAGCTGTGAAACTCTCTTATTATATGTATTTTATTGTAAAGGTACTGTACAGAGGGGTTACAGTTACATGAGCAAGGTAATGAGTCAATTTCCTATTGAGCTGTATTACCCCCTCCTTTATTTGTCCCCTACCGTCCCTTTCCTCCCCACCTCCCCAACCCCTCCCTCCCCTTCCTCTCCTCCCAAAATGTTGTAAAGTTCATTTTCAACATAGTGTCTTATACATTTCATTGTTACAATGGGTCATCCTGTATCCTTATTTCAGCATTTTGTTATTTCCCTTCCTCTCCCCAAATCAGAAACATGAATATGCAAGATGCAAGAAACCAGAATCAAATACAGTGACAACAGGGGTTGTACCATGGGGGAAGAACATACAGAGAAACAAACAAAAAATTACATAGCACATTATAAGTACATTAAAAAGAACAACAAGAAAGATGTGTCCCTGTCTTCGGGTTTATTTCGCTTAGATTATATGTTCATATGTACACAGCTTTTGACCTCTTCTGCTTGTCTTAAACATATACTAGCTATTGCAGATAAAGGAAACCATGGGACCTATGTTTCTTTGAGTCTGGCTTACTTCACTTAATATAATTTTTTCCAAGTCTTTCCATTTCCTAACAAATCTCTAGTCATAAAAGAAATGCAAATCAAAACAATATTGATATTCCACCTCATCCCAGTTAGAATGGTTATAATCAAGAAATTTAATAATAGGGGCGGGGGGAGGCTGAGAAGGGATGTGAAGGATAAACAAAGGAGGAGGCTACAATGCTTGATAAGAAATGTACCCATTATGTAATTGTAACCCCTCTGTACAGCATGTTCACAATAAAAAATTAAAAAAAAGAAATTTAATAATAACAAATGCTGGAGGGGATGTGGCCAAAAGGGAACCCTACTGCATTGTTGGATGGAGTGTAAACTTGTTCAACCAGTTTGGAAAGCAGTATGGAGGTTCCTCAAAAGACTCCACATAGAGCTCCCCTATGACCCAGCAATCCTGCTTCTGGGCATTTATTTACCCAGATGATCACAAACAAGGCCACACTAAAGCTACCAGCACAACTATGTTTATCGCAGCATTATTCACCAAAGCTAAGATATGGAACCAACCCAGATGCCCCTCAGTAGATGAATAGATCAAGAAAATGTGGTATACACACACACATACATGCATATATATGTATATGTATGTATATATATATATATATATATATATATATATATATATATAATGTAATTCTATGCCCCGATCAGAAAGAATGGCACTGTAAAACTTTTATCTCCAATAAACCACCAGAAAACCAGAAGTGGCGCTGTGGCTCAAGTGGTAGAGCGCAAGCCTTGAGCTACATTGCTGAGGGACAAAAAAACAGACTTTGCACATCATTTTCATTGCTTAAAAACTGTAGACTTGTCTAAGATAGTGCTCTCACAAGAAGAGCTAAAACTCAAATATGTTGTACTTAGGTGGAATCCTTTCAATCAACTTGTTATGATTTTCTTGGCAGGAATATTTTTTATCACTTACATCATTTTGCTATCAAGTGGGAAAATAAATAGTTACTAGAAGTAGATATTTAAACACTTCGATACTCTAAACAGGGAATCTCAAGATCCCAAATGCTTAGTGCAAAGGACTATATATAATAAAGCATATTAACACAAACTCCAACTTTTGGGGAAAAGAGGCTCTCATTACACCCTCTATACAGTTTGTTCTTTTTCTCTATTGTTGTTGTTTTTTTTTACCCATGTTTTCCCTCATTCAAAATAATTAGCATATGTCTAGGATAATTTTATCAGATGAGCAGAAAAGCCAAAAAGCTATGCACATATGACTATATAAGATGATGCTAAATGAAATGAACCACAATATTTGGACACAAGCAGATCTTTGTTGTTGTTTTTAATGTACTATAAAATGGTTTTGTTTCCTTTGTATGTTCTTTCCCCCTATGGTATATCTCCTGTTGTCACTGCACTTGATAGTGGTACCCTACATCTTGTATATACATGTGTCCAATTTGGGGAGGGGAAGGGGAATAACAAAATGCTGAAACAAAGACACAGGATGACCCACTGCAACAATGACACCCACAAGATAGTATATTGGAAATGAAATTTACAATGTCGGGGGGGGGGGAGAGGAATGAAGGAGATGGAGGAGGGAAGGGATAGTGGGAGAATAACAAAGGAAGGAGTAACAATTCTCAACAAAAATGTACTCATTAACTTACTCATGTAACTGTATCCCCTCTGCACAGCATCTTTATCTTTACAATAAAATAAAATTTTGAAAAAGTTCAACCATTAGTATTGTATATAGGCAAACCTCCAATACTAAAATCTAGGAATGTGAGGCAAGTAGTGTGAATCATACCCCATTGAGGCCTACTCAATGCTTTAACATGATCATTTATCCTAAGGAGCCCTCCTAGGCACAGATGAATGGAACTAGGAGTGTATAGCATTGTTAGAGATATACCCATACTTAAGCAAACAATAGAGCAAGGGACATGAAAACAGTATTGAAATAATTGAATGAGTGTGAAATCTATTTGTCAAATACTCAATAAGGTAAGCAGTTGGGACATTTAACAATTTACTTGGATGATGGCATGCATTTTCTAATTTATTGGATGCTTGCTTCTTTCATAAAGGTAAATTATATACCATTCATCTTTCCTGGATGCTGTTGTCCCAAAGTTAATTTACTGAGGATTTTTACGTAATATACCTGCTAGGAAGCAATCTATAATCAATATAAGGCGGTAATCTGGTGAGAGCAGGATATCTCTCCTCTCCGTTTTGCAGTTAGAAGGATATTCTATGAGGTTTGTGATGTGAGGATTAAACCAAAGCAGAGACGCAACTGAAACTGGAGTATCTCAGTCCTGACTTTCTAAATTGATTCTCAATCTGAATAGCCTTTGTTTTCTGAGCTACTACTTTGTTCTCAGTCTCATTCTCTACTGTCAATAACCCTTCCTCATCCCCCACCCCACACCATCTTTTTATACCAGAGTCACTTTCATTCCACTCCCCAAAATTATATGCTTGGTATTTTATTATGCAGAACAATTTTGCATTCTATTTGTTGTAAACATATTATCCCTTCTATCCCTGGGCTTAACATTTACATACTCAAAGGGATCATTAAAAATATCCCCAAAAAACTTCAGTAAGAGAAATTCTGCCTTCTTCTTATAAACAGGTTCTAATTACAAGCATCTTTTAAATTTTCTGCTTTTTTACTGCTTATGATAAGGCCAGGTAAGCTCCTGCCTAATCAGAGCCCCAATATATAACAACTAAAGCTCTGAAGCAAACATACCAAAGTTCAGGAAAGCACATTTTTAAACAAAGCATCTATTTGCTACAATAAAAATGTTCTCATATTTGATGGTCATGTATAAATTTTGTTTTTCTTATCTTAGACTCAAGGTAAGTCTAGACTTCTGTTTTCTGAAATTCATCCCAAGTCAGATGAAATTGCAGAGACTGAACCTGGTTTACTGGAGACTGAGCATAACTGAAATTAAAGCTTTTTCCTGCCTTCCCTTTGAGCCATATTTAAAATACTTGGATTGAAATATTCAGAAAAATATTAAAATTGATGGGAGTGGCGCTGTAGCTCAAGTGGTAGAGCGCTCGCCTTGAGCTGAAGAGCTGAGGGACAGCGCCCAGGCCCAGAGTTCAAGCCCCACGACCGACAAAAAAAAAAAAAAAAATTACAGAAAAATATTAAAATTGAGAAAAATTTTACTGAATAGTTTTGGGTTCATTCTACGGCACAGACTGAAAGACAACTAAACTAGTTTGAGAGGAATACAAATGTAATTTATTAATTCAGGAGCCTCTTAGCCCAGTGGGAAATTCTTGATGGTACAAATAAAACTGTTGTATGTGTTTTCTGATTGCCTGTTTTGACCAGTGTGAATTTAAAACAAATTTTTTACTTTATGGAACTATGAGTTACTCAATATACTTAGAAAACCTTTCCTACTTCAAAATTATTATCTTTTCTCTATACAGTGTTTTTTCAACATTTCAATATTTCGTTTAGAATTGTGCTGGAAGAAGTATCTTCTGTTGAGACCCAGAGATAGGAATACAGCTGAAGGCCAGCCCTTGCAAAGGAAAACACAAACTGAGAATTAGAAGGACTGAGAGCTTGGCTCAAGTAGTAGAGAACTTGCCTGGCAAATATGAGATCCTGAGTCCAATTTACAATATTGAGGAGAGAAAAAGAGAGAAAGAAGAGACCAAAAAAAAGTAGAGGTGGGGGGGGGGGGGTGATGGTGCTAGAGAAGGAGGAGGAAGCAGAGAAGGAGGAGGAGGAGGAGGAGGAGGAGGAAGAAAACATACCTACTCAGAATCAAGTAAAGCCAGGTGCCAGTGGCTCATGCCTGTAATCCTAGCTACTCAGGACACTGGGCTTTGAGGATGATGGTTCAAAACCAGCCTGGGCAGGAAAGACTGTGAGTCTCTTCTCTACAAGTAACCACATGAAAACCAGAAGTGGAGCTATGGCTCAAGGTGGTAGAGCACTAGCCTTGAGCGGAACTCAAGGAGAGTGCCCAGACCCTGAGTTCAAGCCCCATGAATGACAAAATTAAAAAAAAAAAAGAATCAATCAAGTTGTAAAGATCAAAGTTGTCTTTCTTCATCTAAATTCAATTTTGGTTGTATGATTTTAGGACCAGATATGCTCTTTTTTTAGATCTTATGGGGGGGGTAACAACATTGTGTTACCTTGACATACTGACTTGTTTAGACTTGGATCCAAGGTCCTACCCCAAGTCTAGTATGAAAACAGATCACATACATTGAAAATGATGAGCTCAGCCACATCTGTGGCATGACTTGATTGCCAAATCCAGCTTCATCCTCTAAAATGTCTCTCAGCTTTATTCAAAGGCTGAAATCCCACAAAAAAAAAATGTTACCTTCTGATAGATTCTCTATTATAATGCAATGGGAAACCAGCCAGAAAAGTACACAATCCCTAAACAGTTACTTCAGCTCACATCAATGCCTAGGAAATACACTTATTAATTTCTTTCTCAGCAACTTTCACAGCTACAGATACAGAGGATCCCCAAAACTTTAAAATTCAGTGTAGTCTTGTTGTAAAAGACTATGAACACAAGGGTGCGTGGCTCTTTGCATGGAAGGTAGGTTGATAGTATAGGTTAGAGAAGCACATGGAAGAGAGGATGGGACCAAGGAGAAACTGTTTACTTTGATAATTTATCTCTTATTTATGATGGCTCAACTTACGACATTTTTCTCTCAAGATTTTTTGTTTTACTTTCTGTTGGTACAAAAGTGTTATGCATGTATGGGGCTGGGAAGATGGCTCAGTGGTAGAGCGCGTGCCTTGCATGCCTGAGGCCCTGGGTTCGATTCCTCAGCACCACATAAGCAAAAAGAAAAAAGCCGGAAGTGGCGCTGTGGCTCATGTGGTAGAATGCTAGCCTTGAGCTGAAGAGCTGAGGGACAGCGCCCAGGCCCAGAGTTCAGGCCCCACAACCGGACCCCCCCCCCCCAAAAAAAAGTGTTATGCACGTAGTTGGTAACAACATTGAATTTGGACATTTGACCTTTGCCTATGCTGATGACACACAATGAGATACTCATAAGCTACAGCTCCATCAGCCACAGCAATCTTGAAGTTAAAACGCTGAGAGTCTACAGCTTGCTGTGCTGCTCAGCTAGGACGTTGAGGTAGAAGGGATTCAGTGTCATGATTGTGTTTTCAGCTTGTGAAGATTTATCAGGATGTAACCCTATCACAAAGAGGATGAAATTATATTGAATAAGTAGTTGTGGCCTTTCTGTCCATTTTAACTATATGACTTCTCCAGAGAAGTAGAACCAATAGGTGTGCACATGTATACATATATGCATCTGTGAGTATGCACATAGGAGGGGAAAAAGTAGAGGGGGGAGAGGGGAAGGGAGAGAGAGAGGAGAGAGAGAGAGAGAGAGAGAGAGAGAGAGAGAGAGAGAGAGAGAGAGAGAGATTGAGGGAAAAAACCCTAATGTAATGGTGGAGGCAGGCTCAACCAAAATGTGTAGGATATATGGGAAACTCCAGGGAGAATTGACATCCACAGCTGCTAGCAGAATTCCTTCTCCCTTGGGAGGACTGTGTCTTCTTGCAATTAAGACTTTTAACTGTTTGGATGAGTCTCGCCCACCTTACAGAATGTAATCTGTTTTATTCTAAGTCTACTGACTTAGAGGCTGGATTTGAACTGAGATCCTCATATCTCAGCTTTCTGAGTAGCTAGAATTATAGTTGTGATCCACTGGTACTCTGGTTCATATTACATTTTTGATTATCAGTTTGTTGGTTTTTTATTTCAAATAGACATCTAAGTTCAGCTTTACGTAATTAATTTTAATCAAAAAATAGATGAATATATGAATATGTATACTTTTGCTACTTACTTTTTAACATTAATGATTTTGAATCTGTTTGAAGAAAAATGTTATTTTAAATATACATTAAAGTAGTTTTAGCAGGCTATGATAGTTCATGCATATAATCCCAGCATTTAGAAGGCTGGGTAGAAGGATCTTAAATTCAAGGATAACCTGGCAAAAGTTTTATTGTATTCCTAATTGAGAGGTCATTACATACATTTACAAGGTACATGGTGATGTGTCATTGAATATATACACTAAAGAACTACCAGATTAGACTAGTTAATGTATTCAATACCTCAAACATTTATTGTTTATTGGTATTGAGGATATTAAAGATCTGTTCATCGGGGAAAAAAAGTCTACTGACTCAATGGTAAGTTCATCTAAAAGCATCTTCCTAGAAACACTTAGAATCATTTTTAACCCAATGACTTGATTTTATGACCAGGCCAAATGATCACATAAAATTAACTATTACATTCACTCTGGCTACTGATTGAGAATTCATGGTTTTAGGGCCCATCTTTAGCTTCTGCTTTGCCTTTTACACAAAGGGCTCTCTAGCTGAAGATTATAATTACTCCTTCAAAATCTGTGATCACAGAAATGTGACACACAATGAAGAGTTGGCAAAATAATGTTCTATCATATTCAGGGCAGTTCCCTGAACCAAGTATTTCATAAGCATAAAACATAACACTCACAACAGAAGTAATACAAATCACACACATGCCAATTTAAACTCACAATAATTAATGCTCAATGATCTGCTAGCAGGGCACATTCCAAATAGCTTATATAAGGAAAGTGGTCCCTTATATCGTCTTATCTGTCCAATCACTCACTCAGGAAAAAAAAAAAAAAGAAGAAAAGTGATGCGTAGATGCTGAATTGAGATCCAAAAGTGAAGAATTTCTCCTCCAACAGGAGAAAAAGACATGCAATTTAATATGGTCCTTATCTCCCCTAAGAAGAGAAAAGAATAAGACTTTTGGAAGGTCTCATTTATATTTCAGAAGAGTTATGCAAAAGAATGTGGTGACCTCTGAAATGTGACTTCAATATGACTAATGAGTCTTGTGCATTATTTAGGTATCAGGCATGGTTCTAAGTATATTATATTCATTTCTTTAATAGGTTGTACTTTAGCAGATGGCTAAGGATGGAAAGCATTCTAAGTTAAAGGCTCACCATGGACCCACATAGTAGCCTGAAAGTTGAAGACACATTCAAGAAACCAGAAATAACTCAGTAGCAGAAAATTGAAATATCATTCAGAGTATCAATAGACGAAACTGAAAATCCTCCCTGCTGGAGATCCTACACTTTATCAGCAGGCATTTCCTGCATCACACTCAACTCCAGCAGTGTGCTTTACACCTGTGCAGTGCAGATCTCCAAGTGTCCCCTCACCTGCTGCCACACCTACATCCAAAGGGTATCCAGAATCATTTTATGGCAATCCTAGCTTTGGTGACTCGGGGACTATGGGATCTTAGGATTCCTTCTTTTTGTCAACTAGACTCTATCTACTTTCTATCTTTAAGGAATTCCTCCTAAATTCTGGGTTATCTGCAATATATCTTTTATGTCTCATTAATATTCAGCATGTCACCTATGTCTACATCTATAGCTATAATCTATATTTTGTTATACTCTCATCTATTTCTCTGACTGTCCTTTATTTGTCTTATCATCTGTCCATCTATGTATCTATCAACCATCTACATGTGTATATATATATATATGTGTGTGTGTGTATATCTATATCTGTATCTATATATAGGTAAATAACTATCTACCCATCTATTTAATGTAGTGATAGCAGGACACGTCAGTATCTGCTTTATCACCACTCTCATAATTGAATGATGAAGTCAATGAGTTAAATATCCACGTCTTCTTTCCAGTGTTGCTGGTAATTTTGGTTTCACTGGCCTCATGGTGAATAAGGGAATCCTTGTCCTTGGATCAATAACCTCATTTGTCTCCTCATCTCAAGACACGGGGGAGCAGTTTATTCCATTTCCGTAGTTTGAGAGAACAGGGAGAGACAGGCAACTTTGGATGGTTTGACTGTCCCCCAGGATCATAAATCTTCTTCATTGATGGACTTTGTCTCATGTCCTTTCAAAGATTCTCCCTTTGTCCCCAGCTGCGGATCAAAGGGTAGGACAGAATGGTTTAATATTCAAACGCGGTATCTCGTAAACTGTTGGCAGCCCACACAAGAGGCCCTTTGGGGCACTTTACTTTTCTGTTTCATGTTCTTGCTCTGTTCTCTGTATCCATATTTCTTTGGTGGCCAGAAAAAATAAACGAATAAGAAAGAGCTCAAGGATGCAGAAAGATTAGAAAGAGAAGGGCTTGGGAATCTGGAATGAGGTTCATAATGAAATACAGGAAGTTAGAAAAACTTCAAGTGAATAGGTCTTTAAGACCAACCATTACAAGGACCAGAAGATTAAGACATTGAAGTAGCCATGTCTTATGGGATATGGGGAAAATGGGATATGATAGAATAGGACAATGGGATATGCTGGTAACAAAAATCAAGCTTAAGCCACAGTTGAAGATTCCTTCCTTCCTTTCTTCTATCCTTCCCTCCTTCTTCCTTCTTTGATTTTCCTTCCTTCCTTCCTTTCTTCCTCCTCCTCCTCCTCCTCCTCCTCCTCCTCTTTTCTTCTTCTTCTTCCCCTTCTTCTTCTTCTCTTCTTCTTCTTCTTTTTTCTTCTTCTTCTTCTTCTTCTTCTTCTTCTTCTTCTTCTTCTTCTTCTTCTTCTTCTTCTTCTTCTTCTTCTTCTTCTTCTTCTTCTTCTTCTTCTTCTTCTTCTTCTTCTTCTTCTTCTTCTTCTTCTTCTTCTTCTTCTTCTTCTTCTTCTTTCTTCTTCTTCTTCTTCTTTTTTCAATTTCAAGACAGTATTTCACTATATGTCTCACACTGGCTTTAGGTTCACTATGTAGCTATGTAGCTGAGAACCAGAGTGGATGGGGGAGGGGGTCTTCTCCCACCTCATCCACCCCAGAATTGGGACTATACAAACACTCCACCACACCAACCACCATCTGAATTTTCTATCAAATTTTCTGTCATTTTGTCTGAACATACTACGTCAGCATCCTTGAGAGATAAAAGCTGTAACTTCCTCCTCCTCTCACTTCTTTCTCTGCTTCTGCTTACTATTTAATATCTTATTCCCTCTCTAGGCTATAAGAAAGTTTTCCTGACAGTTTGTCTGGTTTTTCTTATTATTTTAGTCCAAGTCACTGATCTAAGCCCTCTGTGATTGGTTGTTTTTAGAAATGATTCTTTGTTCCTAACAGAATTTTGTGTGTGTATACATAGTATGTGTATACTTACTTTATATACTTACTTTGTTCAGTGGCTTGAACTCAGAGCCTGGGTGTCATCCCTGAGCTTTTGTGTTCAAGGCTAGTACTCTACCACTTGAGCCACAGCTCCACTTCCAGCTTTTCTGGTGGTTAATTAGAGGTCAGAATCTCATGGGATTTCCTGGTTTCAAACCATAATCCTCAGATCTCAGTCTCCTGAGAGGCTTGGATTACAGGTATGAACTACCACACCTGGATAGAAGACTCAGGTAAAAGTACTGGAGTCTAGAATTCATAGCTTTTCACTTGCTAGGCAAGGGCTCTATTACTTGGGCTATGAATCCAGCTCTGACTTCCAGCTTTTTGATGGTTAGTTGGAGATAAGCATCTCATTGATTTTCCTTCCTGGACTGGCTTTGAACCTCATTCCTCAGCTTTCATCCTCTTGTATAGCTAGAATTTTAGGTATGAACCACTGGCACCTGGTCCTAATGGAAACTTTAAAGTAACAGCTTCATTGAGATACAATTCATGTACCATAATATGCAATCTTTTACATGATACAATTCAGTGATTATAAATGCATTAATGGAGTTTTCAACTACAGCCACTATCTAATTTCCAAATACTTTTATTGCCCCCAAAGAATTTCCTATACATGAGTAGTAATTCCTCATTTTCCATCTTCCCCCAAGTACTTAGTAATCATGGAATACTTTCTTTCATATGAATTCAATTCTCTCTGACATTTTCTGTAAATGTAATTATACAATGTTCAGCCTTTTGTGACTAGCTTATTTCACATAGCATATTTTCAAGATCTATCCATCCATGTTGTAGAATACATTAGTACTTAATTCCTTTTTATTACCAAATAGTATTCCACTATATAGATATACCACATTTTGTCTTTCCATTCTTTAGTTAATGGAAATATGTATTGCTCATACTTCCTGGCTATTATAAATAACAGTGCTATGAGTGTTCATATATAAATATCAGCATAGACAGAGATTTTTAATTCATGAGTGGATATCCAAGAGTAGAATAGCTGGATTTATGTAGTAAAATCTATGTTTAATTTTTTGAGGAACTGCCAGACTGTTTTCCAAATAGGCTGAACTGTTTTACATTTTAATCAGCAGTATATGAGACTCTGCTTCTCCCCATACTTGCCAACAGCTGTTATGATATTTCTTTTTGCTTATAGCTATCCTTTTGTGTGTGAAGTAGTATCTTGTTTTGGTTTTGATTTGCATTTCTCTGCTGACTAATGATGTTGAGCCTCTTTTCATGTGCTTATTGCTATTTGGATGTCTTCTGTGAAGAAATTCTATGCAAAACTTTGATCATTTTTTTAATTGGGTTGTCTTTTCATTCTTGAGTTGCAAGTTTGTTTTTATATATTCTAGATAGGATTTCATTATCATAGGGATGGTTTACAAATACACTCTCTCTACTTTGGTGGTTTCTTGGCTTTTTTTTTTAAACTTTCTTGATAGTGACCTTTAGAAACAAAGCATTTTTCATTCTAATGAAGTTTAATCTTTCTTTTCATCCTTGTGTTTGAGGTTTAGTTCTTGATATGTTAATGGAGTTGTATGAATTTAGAGAAATCCTGCTCTCTGTCCACATATTCTGTCTATAATAATTGTTACCTCATCATGAACTTGAGAAAATCCAAATCTAAATCAGATTCAAAGACTTCTTTGTACTAGACAGTACCGGAGGCAACATTTCTTAAAGGAAGAATTGTTCTGGGACTTGAGAGACAGAAAAGAGACTGATTTTTAGCTCTAATAGACCAAAGAGATATTAGAGATATTCCTGCAGCTTGGGTAAGCTTTAGATATAGAGTGAAGTACACATTTCCAAAGCCATTGAAAACATACCCTGAAGAGACAGGTTAAAAGGCTGCTTGAAATTAGAATCAGAGAGAGTGCAAGCCAAGGTGAGTTATAGTCTGTCATAGAGGAACCCTTAAAATTCAGGGGAAAGGGACAGCTGTGACTTTTCTAGGCCTTATACATGTTATTCACCCTTTAGTCTGGAGAAATGATGGAAAGTGCAGAGCATAGAAGCAAGGGAGGGAATAGGGAAACTATGGCCAAAGGTGAGGTAAGTTCATCAAATGGAAGCTTTGGTGGTAGCAAAAATAAGACAAGGAAGAAGAAACTGGCAAAGTCTGTGCGTTGGGTCTGCCAAGTCCTTGACGCTGCTCAGATGAAAGGTGAAGCCGACAATGGGCTCAAGAAAACAGGCTCCTCATAATGAGAAACAAAACATGTTTCTGATGAAACAGTCATTTTGAAGTAATTATAGTATACTGTTCTGATATTCCAAATGGTTCATAGCTTCCTTAATCAAAAGTAATCCAAATTATACTGTTTTGGAAAAAAAAAAATATTGCTGCAGATATGTTTTTAGCCCAAAGGCAGGAATAGTTTTGAAAGGAAAATGAATGTATTTACTTTGCCATTTAGACTAGCTGTAGTGGAGAAAGAAGTCTATTTTCAGCTCTTCATGGAAACAACTTAAAATTCTCATTTCTCTATGCAAATGAAGTACACCTTAAATGGTTGGATGTTTTTCCTGAGGGTAGAAAGAAAACGGTTGCATATACATGCCTGCAATAGCATATGAGAAGTAGTGTTTTTCTGTATTTTATCTTTATATTTGATATAACTCCACTATAGATCCCAGGGGTCTAAAACAGACATTAAATGTGTCCATCACAGCTGAAGGGCTGAGAAGAAATTCATTGTTTTTCTGACTTCTTCCTATAAGCTCTGGCAACATCTAAAGATCAGAGCTAATCTGCCTACATGTTTGAAGAAATCAAAGATGTCAGGAGATTATGTACATGTATATAAATTATCTGTGCTCTAATTTTACCTAACTGCCATCAATCTATAATCTAACTGCACTAGATTACTTATCTAATGGAGAAGTGCTTGAGAGACCAAAAAAAATTCCTATAGAGCTATGTAATTAAAATTCTTTTAGGATCAATTCTAACTGTCCGCTAGTTAGTAGCTTCTTGCTTATGTGTTTATTTTGTTTTGATTATTCTCTGCTTCAGAAACTTTAGGAAATGTGAGGAAAGTTTAAAACTATTCCCTACAAAGCATATTACAATAAATGCATAAGGGCAGACAGGTTTCATTTAAATACACTTAAATCTTTTTAAAAAATTCAGTTAGTGACTGAAAAGGCCACTAGCAGTGTCACAATTGAGTGATGTTAACACTCAAGGAAATGTAGTCAACCAAACAATGTGGAAAAATTCACATTGATCTGATTACCTAAAAACTGAAGATGCAAATTACATTAAAACTAAAAACCTATATCCAGAGATGGGTTCCCTGAGTTTCTTACCACAAAGTAATGAGCAAACAAGATTGGTGAACCACTCATGTTTTTTTCACCTAAAGATAATCCTAATGTACTCAATCCCCTACTCATCATTCCCAAATAATATAATAAAAGCTCTTTTTTTGTCTTTTGCTTTTGCTTTTGTTTTGTGCCAGTACCTAAGCTTGAACTTGAGACCTAGACACTGTTCATTAGCTTTTTGGTTCCAGGTTTACACTCCACCACTTGAATAATACCTTCACTTCCAGCTTCTTTTTTTCCTGTTAATTGGCAATAAGTGTCTCACAGACTTTTCTACCTAGGCCTCCTTATTTTCCAGGAGGAACGGATGACAGGCGTGAGCCACTGATGCCAGGCTTTATTAGACTATTTTGTACTGAGACATTGATGAGGAAGGTGAGGACTAAGGGCTTCCCGATTTCATCTGTCTGTTCAGAATTAGTCCAGTGCAAGGTGTGCGCCCAAATGAATATTTACAGAAAAAATTAATATTCAAATTTTTATTTGGTCATTGATGGATGAAATGCTTTCGATGAAGAGCCCTTTTCCTAGACTGCAGACTGTAATACCTATAAAGTCACACCAGTATTCAGGAAAACTGGGGCCATTTTTAAGTTCTCATTCTGGCCAAGAAGGCTGTCTGAACTCTTGGTGGTCCATGACAATCAGAAAGCAGCCTCTGTCCTACAATCTAGTCACAAGTGTCTAGCTAGAGGAGCCTAAGAGAGGAGATTGCATTCCTTACACCTTGCAGCTTCTGCTGTAGAGGGATCTAGAGGAGCCCTATGTCACTCTGATATGGGAGGAAGTTAATGAAGAGGCATTGGACCAGCAGACAACTGGCATGGAGCTGCCGAAGGAGCAGAAGGGAGTCACCATGAGAAGCACAGCTTCTGACAGGCTCTGTAGGGATAGTTGTTCAGGTTGGACTCATTGCTCAGTAAAGGGGTTTTCAGATACACTTGACCCTCCATTTCTGCAGATTCAACCAACCAGCTGTGGATGGAAAATATTTATGAATTATATCTGTATTGCACATATAGACATATTTTTTCCCTGATCATGATTCTTTAAGCAATACACCATAACAATTCTTTACAAATTACTTATAATTATTAGAATTACCTAATAAGTTACCTAGAGATGGTTGAAAGTTTTGAGAGAATGTGCAAATACTAGGCAATATTCTCCAAGGGACTAGAAAGCATTAGAAGATTCTAGATCTCAGAGGAGATCCAGTAGTTGATTTTTCTACTCATGTTAAAGGACAGTTGTACAATGTTTTGTATGTAGATTCGTGCACTTTGGTATTCCACAGTGTCTGCCTACAGAGGAAACCTTTTTTTGATTTGATATACATTTCTCTTGTAGGCAGTAGTGGCTCTGTGGATCAAGTGGCAGACATTAATATCATCCTAAAGTTAGTGGGAAACGACCTATCACCACCCAAATCATCATCCAGAAAGGCTATTTCTCAGACAGAAGTGAAAGAGAAAGATGCCAACATAAAAAGCAGACCAGACTCCAAAGTTTGAACTTATTCAAACTTTGAATCAAGATTCCACCATCTAGAATAATGACTTGTGAAGAGAATCAGACTTGCCAAGAAATGGAAGTTTAACATGCTTGAGTATTTACCCCACTGAACTGTGAAAGAGACAATGGATCAAAAGAATCTATGAGGTGGTGGCTCATATCTATAATCCTAGCTACTCGGAAGACTGAGATCAGAGGACCCTGAAAAAGCAGAAAAAGCCAGCAAAAGCAGAAAAGTCTCTGAGGATCTATCTCCAACTGGCCAGCCCAAAGCTAGGCTGGAGACATGGCTCAAGTGATAGAGCACCAGCCTTGGGAAAGCAAACTGAGCAATCATGAGGTCCTGAGTTTACACACACACACACACACACACACACACACACACACACACACACACACACACACACACACACAGCCATAAGTCAAATTACTAAAAATGGGCCTCCAATGGAAATAACTAGCCTTTGGAAACTACTAGTATGAGTTCCTTAGGAGAATTTAGTCATGGGAAAATAAAAATAAAAAAGAAACATATTGTTTTTGTATGATTAAGAGCAATGTGTGACTTTCTGACTTATATGTTATGTCTACTATGCCCTGTAACTACAACTGTCCTCACAATGTAATTATTTCTTTTTTCCCTGAAACCCTTAAGAATGTTTTGCCCATAGAAGATGCTCAACACATTTGCCTAGGAGGCAATTTTGCTAATAGCTTAAGATATGACAAGCCATGTTTAGCAGCTCTTCTGCCAGAAGACAAGCTGCCTTTTCACACTCCAAATAACTTACGCCTTTGTTTTCCTCACTTTATATGCTTTTGGTACCAATATTTTGGATTTGGACAGAAGAGAAAAGGAAAAACTATCAGCTATATACATACTCTTAAATGTTGGCATACACAACAGGCTAAACCTGATAAAATTCAGCTAGACAATCTCAGTGAATGCATTCTTTAATCTCCCAACAAAGCAGTAGAAATATGAATTATTAGAAGATACTGGATTACCAGCTTTTAAAGCTGAATATATCTCTAAGCTGGGAAGAAGTGAGATCCTCTCTTCCCAACATTCAAAATGTCCAAAGCAATCTAAGCTCAAATTCCTGGCCTGAACTGTGTAAGATCATTAGAGAACATTAAGTTGCCTCTTCAACTTTCCATAGGAAGGTTAGCTGTGACAGACTAGGTACCACTTTGAAAGTTTGTCTGCCTTAGCCACCTGGTGTATTCAAGAGGCATTTACTGTATTATCTCAGTTGTTTGAAATACTCTTGACACTTATATTTTTATATGATATCTTCTCTCTCTGAAATGGAAATCTTTTAGCAGTCTTCTTTTACTAACTCCAAAGGCATCAAATAAATAGTACATAATGGTCTATGCTATATTCTATTTTGCTATTTCATTGTTTCTTTTGCTATGCAATGTACTGACATCTCAGGACATACAGATTGCCTTTATTGTTTTTTAGAGGCTGTATTACATATTGTCTATACACAGAAAATGGGTTAATACATAAAAGTCTATCCATAGAAATGGGTTAAAATAATTTTTTACTCTTCTCCTGCTCTTACAATCAATACTTTAGTAAACAACTTGAAAAGATATACCTCTTTTTCCATTTCCAGTAAATTTCTCTGGGTTTGCAGAAGTAGAATTTCTAGGTCGTATGTATATTTTTATTGTTGATCTAGTCTAGAATGGTTGACTTTAGAGTACCAATTTTGGACACTAACTTTAGACATTTCAGGGCATGAATAGGAATTGACAGTATTTGGATGGTATCTGCTATCACAAGATGCCCCAGACTGGTTTCCTTATAAACGAAAGCATCTATAAGTCACAGTTCTTGAGAGTGGAAAACCAAGATCAAGGGATTGACAAACTCAGGGACAGCTATGGGTCCTCTCTCTGCTTCACAGGAGGCAGAGTAAGTTCATTTTCACTTTTAATTTACCATTTTATTATTTGTTTATTATTTAATTTACTGTTTTTATTATACTGTTTATTGGAAATACTGGTTAAAGTTTTGCAGCATTATTCACTATAGCCAAGGTATGGAATCAGCCCAGATACCTCTTAGTGGACAAATAGATCAAGAAAATGTTACATATATACACAATGGAATTTTACTCATCTGTTAGAAAGAATGATCGTGTATAATTTGTAAAGAAATAAAAGACTGGGAAAAAGTTATATTAAGTGAAGTGAGTCAGGCCAAGAGAAACAAAGAACCTATGTTTTGCCTTACATGTGGAAGCTAGATTTAGCTTACAAACTCATAAGTAAATACGTTGAGCGGTATGCAAGTGTCTACAGATGTATTTGCTGAAATATGGTAGGAGTCAAGGGAGATCTCAAATAGAATAATTCTTTAGCAAGCTACAATCAAAGTTGAGCCAAGTCAAATACCAGTAAGTAAATACTCAAAAGGGGTAGGGTAGGGTCAAGGGGAAAAGCGGTAGATGAAGAGAAGAGTGCA
Organism: Dipodomys spectabilis; assembly: GCF_019054845.1. Taxonomy (NCBI): domain Eukaryota; kingdom Metazoa; phylum Chordata; class Mammalia; order Rodentia; family Heteromyidae; genus Dipodomys; species Dipodomys spectabilis. Next base: position 15,109,259 of record NW_024870834.1, on the reverse strand, counting down.
GACAAGAATCCAATATGTATCCCACAGAATTAAGAAGTATGAGGGAAGGGATAGGTAGGGGAAGGATGGGTGAGAATGTTGAAAGGATCTATCTATCTATCTATCTATCTATCTATCTATCTATCTATCTATCTATCTATGTAGTATTCATAAACTGCTTTGTTAAATGGAAACTTCTCTGTACAACTACAACTAATAATAATAACAGCAACAATAATAATACAGGTAAAACAATAAAGAATACCGATATCCCTACCCACTCAATAAACATTCTTATATTCTCAGATGCTATTACAGAAATCTTTAAATTCTAAAGTTAATGAAGATAAAATGTTTTATGCTAGCAAAGCTGTTTATTTTTCTGGGGTTAAACATTTAAATAAGCATAACATAGGCGCAGCATTATAAACCACAGTCACAATGGGTCTCTAACTTTTCACCCTTTCTGAAGAAGCCATTGTGAAACTGAGGCCATGCTTCTTTTAGAAGAATCCTCATTGTCTTCCTTGCCTTTTCTATTTAGATAATCTCCACCTAACTAAAGACTCTACATTGTGCATTTACAGCAAGGAGAGCAGCAAGACTCACATTCCTCTATGTGATTATAAAACCTCTCTTACATGGGGGTACTATTCTTCAAACACCAAACACAGTCTCTTCTTCAACCGCTTGTGAAGACTTTATCCCTGATCCTTCAGGCTTCAGCAGATCTCAGCAAGAATGGCACCTAAGGAGCTCTAGTTTTCAGTGATCTCAGCTGCATTCTGGCTCTGGTTGCCAGGCATTCGGGAACTTCACTTTCTCTGAACTCAGATCCTCTCAGGTTGGTGGAAAACAACAACAACAACAAAGACTCCTGTAGCATCCATGATACTTGCTTAGTCTTTATAGACTCTCCAGCTTATCATTACTGTGGAAAAGTTTATGTCTATGCGTGGCTAGATATGCATTCTTTAGTATCGGGTCATGTGGAGTAGACTGAGTCTAAAATACATACTGCACCAAACTAAGAAATAAGTGTAAACAGTGTTAATTATTTGTAACAACAAGGTAAAAAGAAAACATCCAAAATGGATGCCTATAGAAACTACAGTTTCACTCATTGCAACAATGAGATGTACAAGTCGTTATGTCGAAAACGAACTTTACAACTTTGGTGGTGGGGGAGGAGGATTGGGTGGAGGGGTGGGAGGCCGGGGAGAGGATGGGAAGGGATGGAAAGGGAAAACAAAGGAGGAGGCTACAATGCTTGATAAGAAATGTACTCATTATCTTGCCCATGTAATTGCAACCCCTTTGTACAGTATTTTCACAATAAAAAAAAAAGAAGGAAAAAAAAAGAAACTACAGTTTCATCACTACCCTTTTTAAATGCTTCCCTGAGAATGAGTGTTTGCATTTCAATTAGGCATAAACCACTTTCAAATTATAACTCAGAAAAAAATGTGCACATCTAGTAATTCAGCTCATCTAATAATTCGGTAATAATTTATTATATTATAATAGAAAGTGACCACAAACAGAAGGTAAGTGTTAGGAATGGGGAAATGAAGCTTGCTGAGCGTAGCTGAGAGACTATAGGCAGATCGCCCAGTTCACATGCTCATGCAAGTATTGAGTGAGCACTTAATACACACTTGGCACTGATTGTAGCTCTGAATATACACGAGTTCACACATGTTGATATAATCACAAATGAATGACAAAATGTCTACAGGGCTGGAGGGGGGGAGGAGGGGAGAATGGGGTAATAATCCCATGACCCCAGGTGCAGAAATAGAAACAGACATTGGAGGTGGGTGTTTTCTCTTAAGTGGACTGCTCAAGGAAGGTCTGACTAAGGAGAGGGTCTTAAATTCAAAACATAAAAGATGAGCAGGACCAGGCTGGGAAGGTGGCTCAGTGGTAGAGTGCTTGCCTTGCATGCATGAGGCCCTGGGTTTGATTCCTCAGCACCACAGAAGCAAGAAAAAGACAGAAGTGGCACTGTGGCTCAAGTGGTAGAGAGCTCTTCAGCTCAAGGACAGTGCCCAGGCCCAGAGTTCAGGCCCCCACGACTGACAAAAAAAAAAAAAGAAAGAATGATGATCAGGACCTGGCCATATGGATGAACCAAACTAAGAAAAGCATGCAAGAAAACTAAGTGGGGCAGAATTTACTGAGTTTAGGGAGCTACCATAGAAAGCACTGGAAAGAACAGGGGTAGCAGAGGTCACTCCATCAAGGGCTGTCTTGGCTTCTACACGAAATATGGGAGATTTATAAATGCAATAGAAATACGACCTGACTTATACATAGGAATCCTCTCTGGTAGCTGTCTAGAGAACAAACTTTAACAGAGTTTTGCTCTGTGGCATCTCCACTTTTGCAACTTTCTCTAGTTTCCATTGCAGTTACAATATAATGTACTCATACTAGCTCTAATAAAATAGTATGATGAAAAACACGGAGAGGAGCATCCTGGCGGTGGGCGTTTGGAGAAATTGGAACGGATGTATTACATACGTTCAGGTACTTGAGGTATCAAGTCATAATATTATACAGAATCGATCTTTCCCATGTGCAACACTCACTTATATTTGGTACAGTTTGATCTCAGAATCCTTTCTTACCCTTGGAGAATCTAGTTCAACAGTCTCGTGAGTGCTGACTTACCAAATACTTTTCAGATGTTTTGTATTTACCAGGTACAAAGGGATACAAAGAAGGCAATATGACCTAAGGGAAGGAACATCAGAACCTAAAATCCACCAGAATTTACATTTCTGTCCTACTGACACTGCAGGTGAAAGTTACCTTAAAAGTAGGAACTCTTCTCTTAGGGTCATTGATTTGATCACAGAATAAGAATTTCTGGACAAGTCACAATGGTAAGAAAACTTGGTGGAGCTTTATTGAATAGGCAAATGAGCAAGTAAACCAGCTAGAAGGCATACAGACAAACAGGCAAGCAGAAAGGCAGAAACACACTCTAACAAGAGTGTGGATGTTGTAAAGGAGAGACACACAGCTCTTTGGTTGCCAGGGGGTATTTATACCCTAAAGGCAGGGAACTTGACTTAAAAATAGGAAAAGATAGGAGTTTACCTTTGCTCTAATCACTCCTGGTGTTACCACATCAGAGTTTCTGGATGTTTTGGGCCTTCCTTCCCGATAAGAATGCACCCTGCCATAAACAGATGCCTAAGATAAGGAAGGCATCCTATTGTCTACATTTTGGGTAGGAGGTTGCTTGTGTTTCCAGGGGAGCATTTCTCCCAGGAAGACATACATCCTGCCAGTTGTCAATTCTTGGGGGGAGAAATGCATCTCTCAAGAAAGAACGCATCCTGTTGCTCTTCTTGGAAGCATAGATGGTGCTTCTGTTTTTACCTACCTAATTTCTGAATTGCTATCACCAGGCCTCATTTTCTTCCATTTTTCCTGTGACTAAACCTGTGACATCAAATCACTGAGTAAGAGAAGTGAAACTAAATAATACTAACCAAAATGAGATGAAGTAAATCCAGTATCTATTATGTTTCCCCTTCAGGAAAGAACAAATGCATGAAGTCTTTTAGGACATTGGAGATTATTTTATACAAGACAAGCAATTTGAGATGTAGTCTATCTTCCCATATAGCAAAGCGGGTTTGATAGTATACTAAATTCATCTCTCCTGTGTTTCTAAAGGCCTATAGTTTTTTTCTAATACAGAATGCAAACAAGCTGAGTAGTCATAATGAGAAAGAGTAATTTCCTGAAAATGCCTATTCCCTGGAACTTTTTAGTTTTAATTTTTCTCTTAAGAAATATATCTATACTGACATTTGAAAATTCATTGAATTGTGTATTTTCTATCATAGTCCATGAGGCCTGTGAAAATTCCAAGTAGGCTTTAGTACAAAGAAATAGACAATAGAATCCTACAAGTGCTTTCCCATGGAGAGCAGAGGATAGATTCTTCTTAATAACATTTCTTAAAATGAATATCTTCTCCTTCAGACACTGGAATTTAAATTGAATGCTGTAGACTGAAGAAAACAGCAAAAGACTGCATCAAATTTTTCTTCTTCGTTTTGCCGATTTATTGATTTAAACTATGCCAGACAGCAGCATGACAGACCCTCCAATGTTGCTTTTCCACTGATCCCTCTTGTTTACAAAGAGAAATAAGTTCTGAAAGTTGAAAGAAAACCAAAACGCCATGGTCTAAACAGTAGACAGAGATTTCACAGAATGCATTTGAATGTGAATATTTTATCTTACGTGACCTAAAGTCTGGAGTGAGTTTTGTATCTTCATACCGAAAGTGGAACCTGCTTTGAAATGGAACTCAACCAGACCATAGTTCTGATCATAAAAAGCACAGAGTCTCTTTGTATGAGTAAGGGCAGATCAAACCTTCAATGGCATTTTTCCTAAGGCTGTACACTGCTTGAAAAGTTAATGTCACTTCCAACTTGGCCTAAAGCATATATCCCTTGTGATTCAAATGAGGTGGTACCTGCCTTGTCTTACTTCATCTGATAGCTTCTTTGCACAGTAGAGGCTACCATTGTAACCTGGAGCTCACTTTGTGTGCAGGCAACCAATCTCAAGGCCAACTGTCCTTGAGGGATCTTTCTTACCTACAAATCTTACATGAAAAGGATACCTGGCTTGGGTTTTCCTTCTTGAAAATTTCTTTTTTACTAAAACAAAAACACTTACCAAACCTAATTCAAAGTGGCGCCCTACGGACTGACACCTATAGAGGTTGAGGCTGAGATCTGAAACACATGGCTCAAAGCTAGCCTAAGCAAATAACTCCACCAGACTTTTAATCTCCAAATATTAAGAGAGAGAGAGAGAGAGAGAGAGAGAGAGAAACTGGAACTGAAGGTGAATCAAATAGTACGATGCTAGTCTTGGCAGTGGAGATAAAGGGGAATTCAAGCCCCAGTACTGACACAAAAATAAAGTAAAATAATTCAAACTCTATCCTTAAAGTAACTACATATAAGTTAATGATCAGATACATACAAATACAAATCCACACATCACTTTGGCTATAGTTTCATATCTTAATCCCTGTTCTTGAAATTCTTACTACATTTTGGTGAATGTGTTAATATGAAACTACAAACATCTGTAGTTTCACCAACTTCTGAAACTTTCTATGGATGATAAGCTTTGGGGTCTTTACTGTAAATGTATTCAGAAATTGCTGAGATTGAGGCAGGTACAACATCAGCACTTTTGATAAGCTTTTCCCACAGAAAGTAGTATGAGAAATTAGTCTTATAGCAAGGAATTGCTCAGAAAAGGTGAGGCAACAAGTCTCTTCAGACTTTTCCCAGACAGAAAAAAATAAGAGAGCCAAGAAGAAAAAAAAAGAGCCTGGAATGAAGAGAGAATCTCTAAAGAGAAAAGAGAAGTTTGCATAGGAGTTATCAACCTTCCTCTCATTCCATGGACTTAGAAGCAACATTCCGTTCCTAAGCAAGCCTAGCTCAGGACATACTCCGGAAAGGTCCTTAATATCCCTAATCTCTTTATCTAGCAAATGATAGTGCTAAGACCCTTAAGCATGAAAAGTCATTTTCTACTCAAGTTTTCCATAAAATTGAGTCTCTTTTCATGGGGAAGATGAAGGGAAATGCCGATGAGAACACTTATTTGTTCATGCTATAGATGCATCAACAGTAGATATATGACATATCTACAATACAATTCAAGCACAATTTTCACAGAAACGGAAGCACAACAGCCAAGATTGCAGGACTGACATATATATATATATATATATATATATATATATATATATATATATGTATATGTGTGTGTATATATGTATATATATATATATATATATATATTCACACACATTCATTCACCTCCATTAAAATGGGAAGTTGCCAAGCACAGAAAGAATTACAGACAAAACGTTTTCAGACTTAGATTTCTTCGTTGAATTCTGATCATACTTACTGTTGAGGATTTTTGTGTTTGGTTGTTTTTGTGGAACTGCAGGCAGGTAAAATAATTAACCAAGAAAGAATAGGCGAATCAAAGGTCCACCAGGATGTCATTAGAGATAAATGATGGGCAGTTAGGCAAAGGAGCATAGTGCTGCTGCTAATGTTGCTGCTGTACCAATATGAGTTTGAGGACAGTCTTTTATAGGGTCAGTGGGGAGTTTGTTCATTGGCTATCTTCCTTTTCATGAACTGAATTGACTTGTTTGAATTGCATATGAAGGAAACATTTTGAGAGTACAGTTTTTATGTCTGTATTTTATCTGGCCCATTTCACGAGCTTGACACACTTCTGCACTCCATTTGGCTGATTTCATGAGCCTGGCTAGCTTCTGCACTTCACCCAGCTCTTGATACTCCTCTGTCTACTATGTTTCCTTAATGGAGCCTCAACCACACTTATGTTAAAGAGAAGGGTGAAAACAATAATAACCTGTATACTATGACTGAGCAAACAAATGTGGGAAGAGAAGCATGGAGTCAGCTATTGCCTCTTATTGATCCTATAAATCTTATCCATGACAATTGGCCCATAGTGCTTATATTACTGCAGAAATATGTCTATTTGGGTGCCACTCCCACTTAGCAAGAGGACAAGAAAGAAAAGAAACATTAATTAATACTGATACCCTCATTGCCAATTGTTTTTTCTCCTGGAAATTTGACAACTACAGAAGAGAATTCTTGCAATTATAAAACGGCTTTGAGAAGCCACCAACACTTGCTTTGAATCCAATTCCTTTGCTTACACTTACAACCCACTCTTGTCTCTTCAGCTACAGAAGAGCCTTTTTTTTCTCCTCTTCATTTACAGGGCTCTGCGTCACACATGGGAATGCTGCAGCAATAGACAAGACTCTTCTCTGTTTAAGAAAGAGGACGGGGTTCCCTTGCTGTCAGAAAGCAGTCCCAAGCTGGCTCTCATGGAACACCTTTGCTGAAGAAAATAAAGAGTCTTTTCTTAGGCTGTTCCTTGGTTAAATGGCAGTCCTACACAGGTAGTGGTCTTTGTTCACTTTTATGTAAATTTCTCAACAATGGGGTTCACTAAAGGAGGTTGAAAGCTTTATTTGTATAGATGCAATGAATCAGCATAAGCTAACACTTCTTCCTTGAGGAAAGCTTTGGGAGGTTAGTGGGGACTTTAAAAGTTGGGTTTTGGCCTGTTTGCTTTTTTTTTTTTTCTTATTTTGTATGTTTGTGTTTTTAATTACCTACAATAGAGACTCTATGTTCTCCTGCCCTTTGATTCAGGCTCAAATGGCTGTATGCCTAACTTAGGAGGCTGTAAACAAAGCACTAGAAGGAAGTACTAGGATGCAGTAATCAAATAAAGGACTAGGAGAAAGGACTAGAATGAGGTACCAGAATGAAGCAGCAGGCTCTAGAATCAGATAGGTCCATATTAGCAAGTTGCCAGTTGTGCAGTCATCTAGCTCTGGTTGCTGAAAAGAAAACCCTCATCTTTGGACTCAGTAGATTTGCATTTCCAAAACTAACAACATTTACCAAAGAACCTGTGGCTCCTCTATCACTTGATATTCTATTCCCAATGCTGGCATTTCTTGCTCCCTATCTCTCCTTCATGGAACATCATTCAGGACCCAGAGAAATGCAACTCCATACTTCTTGCTCTGAGTCTTCTAAAAAGAGAATCCCCTCAATTGGATTGCCATGAATGTCTCCTGGTTGCTACTGGGGACATGAGAGAAGAGCCCTGCTTTTGAGTAGGGATGATTGGAGCCATAGCCAAGGTGTTCTGATAGAAGAAAAGACTAATTAACTTGTCAAATTTTCTTCTCAGATAACATAAGTGAAATCAATTCAAGTACAATGAACTGTCCTTTCCAAGTTGTACTGAAACAAATAGATCTAACAGCAGTGACTAATTAGAGCATTTTCTATAATACTTGCATATAGTAGATAAAGAATATTTTGCACAGGCCAAACTTTTCTTAATAGAGACCCAGAAACACAACAAATCAAAGAAAGATTGGACAAATGGGATTGCATGAAATTGCAGAGCTTCTGCATGGCAAAGGACATAGCTAGCAAGATCAATAGAAAGCCCATGGATTGGGAGAAAATCTTTACTAGCAATACAATGGATAAGGGTCTCATATCTAAAATATACTTTGAACTCAAAAAATTAAATCCCCCAACAACAAATCCTCAAAGAAATAACCACCTGATTAATAAGTGGGCTAAAGACTTAAAGAGAGACTTCTCTGAAGAAGAAATAAGAATGGCCAATAGACACATGAAGAAATACTCAACATATCTAGCCATAAAAGAAATGCAAATCAAAACAATATTGAGAGTCCACCTCACCCCAGTTAGAACGGCTATAATCAAGAACTCTAATAACACCAGATGCTGGAGGGGATGTGGACAGAAGGGAACCCTACTGCATTGTTGGTAGGAGTGTAAATTTGTTCAACCACTTTGGAAAGTAGTATGGAGGTTCCTCAAAAGACTCCACATAGGGCTCCCCTATTTTGCACTATTTAAACATTAGATAATCCACATGACATCCAATTTGTACATGTATGTTTGTATGGTGAGATGTAATCAATGGAAAGCATAATGCTTTACACTGGCATTTGAATGATCATGGACACTAGACATGAGAATATTTTAATAAACTATTTTTCAGGGGACTATTATATTTTGAAAATAAAAATTTAGCTTAATCAATTTTAATCTTAAGAAGCTTTAAATATACTTTGCATTTGGCTTTTAATTTTAATACTTGAATACTTTTAGAAAAAATAAATTCTAAATGTACTTGAGGCATAATATTTTAATTCTATAAATTTATTTGAATTTAATTTTTTATGAAATATAGTCAATGTAAAACATCTAACTTTTGATGTAATTTATTTAAATTTTGCAGGCTTAGAATATAGCTCATGCTTAACTTTTAATTCTTTATATTTTAAATTCATGTTCCCTATATTACTATAATTATGGAAAAAATATTTTCATAATGGCCTAATTATTAAAAGTGCTGAAATAAAGACAAAAAAAAACATTTAAGGAATAAATTTATACATTTATAATTTATGAATAACATTTTTATGTTGTGAGCCATTCAATATTTTCATGCTAGAGATATAATATAGAAATATATAAAGAATAATTAAATTTAGTAAACTTAATATTCTTTCAGTCACTGCTACAAAAACAGATTTGCATTTTTTTTTAATTTTTGCTGTTACATATGTGAGGAGAAAGTAGTGGAATGTATTTATTTGCTACTTTGATAGTTCAAATTGTAATTATCAAATCTGTTAACACGTGACCTGGAGCCCTCTGGTTAAACCTTTGCCCAGACCCTGAAATTTCTAAGTGTTAGTATGAATCTATAACCTTTAGCAAGTTAATTAAACATCCTAGGACTTTAATTTTTTCATTGTAATATCAAACTAATTAACATCCAAAAATGATGGTGAAAAAGAGATGAACTAATACCATAAATGGTGAAAGATGGTGAGAGAGTTGAATTATGGTATTATTTCTTTACCTGAAGTAACATATAACTAGGTTATGTTGTAGCTCATAATATAGTATTGTCTGATTAAAAAGCACATAAGATATATGTTTTCTTTTTACATAGGCATTTAAATTATTTAAGACTAAAAGTTCAAATAGTTTGATTTTTAACAATATATTTTTATGAGATGCTATTAAAATTTGAAACTCTAAGATAAACATTTTAACTTTATGGAAATAATTTTGATAACATTTCTTAAAATATAAGTGATAATACAATGAAATGGTACTCATAAAATGTGCTGCTCATAAACTCTTGAAAGATGATAAGAATCTAATTATGTCATTCAATCTTTCCTTACATAAAAATATTCAACTAGCTTAAGGCATAACCTTGTTTAGATTAAGTAACTGCCTTAACCTCTCAGAAGAATGAATGAGAACAGTAAGAAAATAAATAAGGAAATGTTCAACATCACTGACCATAAAAGAAATGCAGATCAAAATAACATTGAGATTACATCTCACCTCAGTAAGATTGGCCAGCATTGAGAATTTGAACAATAACGAAGGCTGGTGAGGATGCAGGGAAAAGGAACATTATTACGCTGTTGGTGGAATGTAAACTACTATAACCAATCAGGAAGGCAGTCTGGAGATTTCTCAAAAAAACTAGAACTTCCCTTTGATGAAGTTGTACCACTCTTGGTACCCGAAGCATTACTATCAGGATACAGTAAAGACACTTGTACATCCATGTTCATTGCTGCACTATTCACAATAGTCAAGTTTGAGAACAGCCCCAATGCCTTAAAACACATGAATGAACCAAGAAAATATGTTATATAAACACAAATGGAATTTTACTCATTCATTAAAAATAATAATAGTATGTCATTCTCAAGGAAATGGATGGATCCAGAACTAATCATAATAAGTGAAATAAGCCAGGATCAGAGAAGCATATGGCACATGTTTTGTCTGATATGTAGAAGATAGATCCAATATACAACTATGCATGGTAACATATACAGGATTCAATTCATTTACACAGAAACTGATTAAAGAATATACTGAACAACTAATGTAGTATTTTATCAAAATGAATTCCGGGCAGTGAAAACATGTTTAGGGGAATGGGCAAAGGGAGTTGGGGGGGGCACAAGGATGGAGGGAGCAAATATAGTCATTGTCTTCAATGTACATTGTGTGAAAAATGAACATGTAGCTTGAGGATAGGCAACAGTAGGGAGAAAATGAGGGAGAACAGAGGAAGAGATGACATTGCCCAAGAAGCAGGGTATTCATAACCTGACTTATGGAATTGTAACCTTTTTGTACAATTACTTAATAATATTATTCATAACTGTCTCAACTAGAATTAGTTATTTCCTTTCCTTGTTACTGATATAAGTAGAAAAATTGCCAGGTACTAGTGGCTCATTCCTGTAAGCTAGCTATTCTGAAGGCTCAGACCTAAAGGATGGCAATTTGAAGCCAATCTAGCAAAAAGAGGTCTGTGAAATCCCATCTTCAATTAACCAACAAAAAGTTGGGCTGGAGATGTGGCACAAGTGATACAGTGCTAGGCATAAGCAAAAACCCCAGTGAACTCAAGTCCTTGAGTTCAAGCATTAGAATAGGCAAAATAAATAATTAAATAAAAGGCAGCGGAAACTGAAATAAAATGTGGCTATTTTAAAATACAGGACTTTGACATCATACCTAAAAGAGTAGAGACAGAACTAACTCTATGATATTCTTGAACTCAAGCACAACTGTGCCTTTTTTAGGGATGTTTGCTTAGTTCCTTTAAGCTTCTTACTTTTTTTCTTTTCCATCTTATTATTTACTTTGGCACTCCCATTTTTTATAACACCCACCACAGAGCTAAGTACGTAAGTTTTAAGGATGAATTTAATTTTTGGGTACTCTTGGCTCTTAATGTGTTGAAAATTTCCACAGCTAGAAAATTTGTCTTTGAATTGAAGTTATTGTAAAAAGAAGAATGATTTAAAAAAACACCCCCAAAATACTATTAAAGTAAACCTCCTGTCTAATCATCTCATGGATTTCTGGTCATGAAATGTGTGGCTCTCCTCTTAGTCAACATGTCTTCTTGATCAAAAAAAAACTCGGGATGAGTAAAACATAGCTCAAAACCTATAACAACATAAAATTAGAGAGGTCGAAATCAAAGAGAAATAAGTGCAGATGATCAGAAGAATAATAGCTTTTCTATGAGAAAAACAATTTTAATAATAATAACCTTTAGAAAAATTGTAATCAGTATGCTCATCTTCCAGTACACAGATGATTGGACTGAAGCAATGGGTACATTTCCCTTTGGAGAATAATCAAAGTAGATGTGATACTTTATTAGCAACCAGAATAAATATCTAAACTAAAAGAAAAAATAAGATTGACTATTCCCATTCAAGTCAAAACTTAGCCCCAAGCTTTCCAAACACTCCTACTAAAATTATTCAGATCGCAGCCCATAATTTTTTAGCCTCTGAACAATTAAAATCCATTCTGTCCCAAGTTTTCCCTATTCTTTACAACAAGCTCACAATGTCACTTGCAAAAAGCATATAGATTGTCCACAACCTTCTGTAACTCCCCATAATCTTATTTTGACATTTAAGAGCTTCCACATTACAGTTCTTTTTTTTCAAGAGGTCAGATCTTGGAGTCTTTATTAAAAGGTTGGCAACTGCATGGTGGACTCCTGTCTCAAAGACCAGCAGCCAGCAAATACACTTAACACTGTCAGAAAACAGCCATGAAGGCCAGAGAGGAAAGAAAGAACAAAAACAATACCAACAAAACAATTCAGCTCCAATGGAGAGCTGAACTGGGACACCATGGTGACTGGAGACGAGCCAGGAGCCAGGAGCCAGGACAGGAACACAGAGACACATTCATATCCCACTTCTCTTCTCCTACATCCAATGATTCAAACAAACTACAGATTCTTAAAACCCGAATATGACGGGTCATTTATGTTTTTCATTCTTCTTGGAGAGACACTTTTCCTACTAGCTCTTATAATAAAAATCCAGATCATAGATGAACCAAGATTCATCTGCTCTAATCTCCCCAGTCCCTGCCCAAACTCTTCCTCCTTTAAACCATCTCAAATTACTTTCTTATATTTTTGATATTGTGTCTTCCATTTCCAGTTTTATTTGATTATTGATTTTAGTTTCTCAGCAGATGAGGTACTTAAGTTTGTTTTCCAGACTGTTTCTTAACTTTAAGGCAGGATTTTTTTTTTCCGGTCGTGGGGCCTGAACTCTGGGCCTGGATGCTGTTCCTCAGCTCTTCAGCTCAGGGCTAGCGGTCTACCACTTGAGCCACAGTGCCACTTCTGGCTTTTTCTGCTTCTGTGGTGCTGAGGAATCAAACTCAGGGCCTCATGCATGCAAGGCAAGCACTCTATCACTGAGCCACTTCCCCAGCCCCAGAAATTGGGTTTTAATGCCATGAGTACAATGAAAGCCTTCCAATAATTGGTTAATACTTATGTTAGTTTCTAGATTTTAAAAGGCATACTGAAAAATTTGGAGTTATGTAAAGACAAAACAAAATCTAAAGCATTTAGCTTCTTGTATAGAAATAAATGTAAGGCCGTAATACAAATTACCTTTTGTGTTCTTATTACAAGAAGCCACTCTGTAGATTTTGGTACTGATAAATTTTAAAAAAGAAAAGAAAAAAATCAGTGCTACTGTAGCTATTCATTCATTTTTTCCTCAACATTGTGAGCACCTACTATGTACTAGGTTCAAAATAATTTTTTAAAGTGTGGAATAGCAGATACAAAACAACACCTAAATTCTTTTGCCATCTACTTACCTGAAATGCATGAAAAACATATTATACAATACCTGTAAGTTGCTATATTTTTCCTTTTTTGTTTGTGCCAATACTGGGACTTGAACTCAGACCCTGGGCAGACATTCTCCCTTGTCTTTTCTGCTCAAATCTGATGTTCTACCACTTGATCCACAGCTCCAATTTTAGATTTTATATTGGGTAATTGGTGATAAGAGTCTCACAGACTTTCCTGTGCAGGCTAATTTTGAGCCATAATCCTTAGTTCTCAGCCTCCTCAGCAGCTATGATAACAAGTATGAGCCATCAGTGCCCACTTTACATGTCCTTTTGAAATTAGGTTGAGGATGAATACTGAATAGTGACTCTATCTCTTAATATTCTTCTTTTCAATGACTCAAAAGCAGCACAAATAGGGCAGGGAATGTGACTTGGTGGTAGAGTGCTTGCCTAGCATGCATGATGTCCTGGGTTCCATTCCTCAGTACCACATACACAGAAAAAGCCAGAAGCAGTGCTGTGCCTCAAATGGTAAAGTGTTGTAGCCTTGAGCAAAAAAAATCTCAGGGACATTGCCCAGGCTCTGACTAAGTTCAAGGCCCAAAACTGGCAAAAACTAAACTAGCACAAATTAAAGTGACACCTGCTCCATTTAGAAGCACATCAATGGGCAAAATAATCTCCTCAACTTGTTCTTTTGTGCTTCTGTGAAACCCAAGAATTTGGGCACTGAGGACATTTTGCCATTAGTGATTCCCCCAGGACATATTGTCCAAAACAAGATGTTCATTACCCTGAAACCTTGGCCTAACTCCAATGTAATTAAATTCCATCTACCTGAAATTCCCAGTGCAGTGAGAGATGGATTCTGGTTTTGTCTCCTGCTTAGCTGGTCTATTGTACAACATCATTGTAGGGCAATAAAATAGCTGCTGTATCAGACTTACTTCTTTCTCTTAGTTGGAGCTACTAAAGCACCTCTATAAAATCCTTTGAATAAGAACCTGGACAGACAAGATCTAGAGATTCCGTTATCATTCTCTAAGATGCAGGAATTGTGTTGTCAAGAAAATGTATTAATGGGTGTTTTTATAATCTCAACACTGCAAAGAGCCTAGTGCATACAAGGTATGGATATGTTAAAAATTGCTACCGGAAATTCATTTTTCATCATTTCTGTCAGTGGAGTGTTCTACAGAGACCCACTAGTTTTTTTCCACAAGATCAACAGAAGTTTATATCCTTATGGTGAACGAAGCATGTCTTTTAGTTTTGTTTGGCCAACAATTCTAAACCCAGAGAGATTCTGAAGCTTGTTATAAATGGCTCCAAATAATATCATTGTTTTTATTTATTCATTGCCAGGCAAGATATAGTTATTCATTCTTCATCTTAGAACTAGTAACCTTTTATCTATTATTCTAAGTACCATTGATTGTAAGATAACTTGGTAATGTACTATACGGGAAACTCTTAAATGCTTGTTTCCCCTTGATACTTTTTTTTTAAACTATAAGTTGTGAACAAAAAATGGACAATGGGTGGAAGAAAAAGAGGCACTGTCTCTCCAAAGAAATAATTATCACTAGTGTTCATTTGGGGACCTCACTGAATACCAAGCACTGTGTTGAGGAAGAGCGTTCATGATCCTATTTTAATTTTCACAGGAAGCCTATAGGATGACTACAGTATTCCTAGCTTAATGATGAAGAGAACCAAACTTTCAAAGGTAAATAACTTGCCAAATATCACAGAGTAGAAAGATTTAGAATTTAAAGGTCAAGTATCCTAGCCCTGAATTTATAATATGAATTCTGGGGAAATTTTAGATAATATAGTATCTTAAAATAGACAGATAGGAGAGGGGGGAAGGGATAGAGGGAAGAAGGCTAGGAGGGAGAGAGAAGAAATACTGTAATAGTAACTAAGAAAAGTTTCAAGCTCTTGTTTAAAAAAAAACACATTAAATTTCAATGTGCTTTGTAATGACCAAAAAGACTTATTACCTACATAAAATAATGACTTATTGTCTTAGCAGTGTCTAAGGGCAAGGACATGTAAGCAATTTTGCTTCTAGATGCCTTGATCAAGCATAGCTTATCTTAATTAGGAAAGTCAGATAATTGGTATTGTTTTCTATGCTAGGATTTAAAAACAAAAAATAAAAAGAACAGAATGTATTGAATCACAATCCTTTTAGGGAGTATTTTTATAATTATCATAAAGCAAACAGTAATATTTGGACTAACAATGTGGAAAAAAACTAATAGCACTAATAAAAGAGCTTCATCTAGATTTCCTTCTGTTGAGACACTGAAGAAAGGGAATACATACAAACGCATTTGTTTGAGCCCTCTTGAAAATAGAATTTTACCTTGTTTTTAGTTTGTTTGTTGTTTCCTTGTTGTAGCTATTGTTGTTGTTGTTGTTGTTTAAACCTTTAGCTGTGTAGAAAACTCACTTAAGATAATAGGATAATTGTGTGTGTGTGTGTGTGTGTGTGTGTGTGTGCGCACGCGTGTGCGTGTGTATGTGCCAGTCCTGAGGCTTGTACTCAGGGTCTAGGTAGCTGTATGTTAGCTTTTTGGCTGAAGGCTAGCATTCTACCACTTGAACCATACCTCCACTTCTGGCCTTTTGGTGGTTAATTGGAAATAAGGATCTCATGGATTTTCCTGCCAGGGCTAGCTTTGAGCCATGATCCTCAGACCTCACCCTTCCAAATAGCTAGGATTGCAGGTATAAGCCATCAGTGCTTGGCAGATAACTCATTTTTTCTGTATTTCACTTAATTCAGAGTTTGCTGAAAATTAAAGGGAATGAAATTCTTACCATATAACAGATTTTAAAGTAACTTTTCTCTAGTAAGAAGCCTTTAAAAATATACATCAGAAGGACCAAAGACTCTCACACATGTTTTCAGTGGCTCAAAACAACACTCGTATTTTCTAGTGGGTTTTAGTGTTTTGCAAAATTTGACATGCATTGGAATCACCTCAAGGGCTTTAAAATAAATTACTGGGCCTCACTACCCAAATTTCTGATCAATACTTCTACACCGAAGAACTAAAAATTTGTCTGTCGTATTCTCAGGAGACACTGGCCCAGGTCTGGAATGATACTTAGTGAAATATTTTTCTAAGTTGTAAAGAGGAATCCTTTTGCTCTACTTCACTTTTTGGAATTTATACTAGACTTTTTTTCCCTAGCCAATTTCCAGACACTCCAGCCATGCAGCCCACATGGATTCTACAGATTGTAACCTCTTGCTCCAGTCAACACGTAAGTCTTAATCTCTACTCATCAAAGTATTTGCCTGGGATTTCTTTTTTAACTTTGGGATTAGAAAAATGCACATTTTTCTCTGTTTGGTGGAAAAGCCACAAAGTACAAACTATAGGAGCTCCTGGTAACCACATCTTTCCTATGTGATAAAGCCTACTGTGTAAAACAGAACATAAAGTTTTGTGCAGTGCTAAGTAGAAGAGAGTAGAGAGACAGCAAAAGGGCATTAGAGGGTTGAGTTCTTGTTGTCTCTACAGTACAGCTACACTTGGTTTTAAGTTAAATGATCTTCCCTAGTGACCTGCCAAACACATTTTCTTTTTTCCTTGCCAGAAGAGTTAGTTTTTTTTATTACTAACTATTGAAAATACAATTGTTCTTTCTTTTATAGTTCTCAATGCATACACATTGATTTGGCAAGAAATTAAACCACTTAGAAACAAAGAGCAAATCATCAAAGTTTAGTGTGTAATAAAACTGGTTTAAGGAAACACATCTTAAGTCAGAAACAATAAGAACACACTTTTTGGCTCCTATCTGGGTTTTTGAAGGTCATGGCTATACCAAGAACAGGACCAGATCTCAGTGTGATTGGCAGCAGGACTACCAGGAGCCACAGGACTGATCTAGAATGAAGATATCCATGACCTGTTAAGCAAAACTGTGTATGTGCCTCCTAAAACTCCTTTTCTTTTTACTATGAGACTCTAGGTTTACTCTTCCTAGCTTGCCTAACACAATTCCAGTGTGAAATCCCCAACATACACATGAAGAAACGCACAACCTCCCTAGCCATAAAAGAAATGCAAATCAAAACAACATTGAGATACCACCTCACTCCAGTTAGAATGGCTATAATCAAGAACTCTAATAACAACAGATGCTGGAGGGGATATGGACAGAAGGGAACCTTACTACATTGTTGGTGGGAGGGTAAACTTCTTCAACCACTTTGGAAAGTAGTATGGAGGTTCCTCAAAAGACTCCACATAGAGCTCCCCTATGACCCGGCAATCCCACTTTTGGGCATTTACCCAAATGATCACATACAGGATCATACTAAAGCTACCAGCATGACTATGTTTATTGCAGCATTATTTACCATAGCTAAGATATGGAACCAACCCAGATGTCCCTCAGTAGATGAATGGATCAAGAAAATGTGGTATATATATATATATATATACACAATGGAATTCTATGCCTCCATCAGATGTCCCTCAGTAGATGAATGGATCAAGAAAATGTGGTATATATATATATACACAATGGAATTCTATGCCTCCATCAGAAAGAATGACATTACCCCATTGGTTAGGAAATGGAAAGACTTGGAAAAAAATTATATTAAGTGAAGTAAGCCAGGCCCAAAGAAACATAGGTCCCATGGTTTCCCTTATTTGCAATATCTAATATACATCTGAGTCAAGCAGAGAAGGTCAGATAAGTTGATGTTAGGGAAATGAACCCTAAGATATGTATTCAAATGTTTTTTATGCAATTGTTTCTAACACATTTATAAGATGATTTCTTTGTTGCCTTGTATGTCCCTCCCCCATGCTATAACCCTTGCTTTCACTGTATTTGATGTTGGTATAATTTGTGGAAGGGAAGGGAAGAAACAAATCATTTAACTAGGGATACTGGTAGACCCATTGCAACAATGAGATGTACAAGTTTTATGCCGAAAACAAACTTTACACCTTTGGTGGGGGGAGAGACTTGGTGGGGTGGGGGGAGGGAGGATGGGAAGGGTAAACAAAGGAGGAGGCTGCAATGCTTGATAAGAAATGTACTCATTATCTTGCCCATGTAATTGTAACCCCTCTGTACAGTATTTTCACAATAAAAAAAATGAAATCCCATATTCTAGGAATTCTTTCAGTCTTGAGTCACCCAAAAGATTTGGACAGCCTACTCTGAATGTACTATTTACTGAAGAAGTGATTTTCCATCCATTTCATTTGGTAAACCTGTGATTTTTTTTTCAAACTTAATAAGAAAATCTGGTCATGTTGGTTTTAAGAATATGGGTTATGAATAAACATATCGCCACTACCACCAAAATAAAAAAAAACTCAGTGAATCTTCACACAACTTATCAATTCCCAGAATATTATTGATTCATGACCATATTATTTTAAGTACTTCTTTTTCACATATTGAACAGCAGACTTCATAAATTGAGTCTGTTCTTTATCAACATGTATCTATCACATTGGATAAACTATCTTTCTCTAGGTTGATAAATGTTAGACCACATGAAAGCTCAAGATGTGGATGAAATTTCTGGACATTTGCTGGGATTCTTTATTTCATTTTTAACAGAAGAGTTTTTATAACCGTAATACCTTGTAATCTCGAGTAATTTTGATTGTTAGAGTTCATAAACCAGCAATTAGTGCCAATTGAAACATGGCTTAACTTTTAAATACTGTGTTAGGAAATTTGCTGCACTGTCTTCTAATCTGGTTATCATTTCCTCAGGTCTTCTTGAAAAATACCAATGCACTGAATTATCTTTGCCAATATTTGTTGAATGAGTAAAATTTGTCAATGCGAGTATCTTGACTATATAATTTTTTGAAAAATAGTCAATTTGGATAGACATAGATCCCTGTTGCTTTGAATTAATAAAAATCAGTGACTTTACATTTAAACTACCAACTCCTCATATTCTTCTCATTCTTCAATACCTAAGAAGTCAGCATCACTTTTCATTAACTAGACTAAATAGTTTTTGCTTCACTCATCAGTCTCCTTATTAACACTTTCCCTATTTTACAGCATCCATGACAATTTCTCTTATCAATTCCTTGGCTCACATATTATTAATTCAAGCCTGGACCATAAAAATAAGTAATGTAGGGGACTTTGCCTGCTTATCACTCTGCAATTTATTGTAGCATGAGTATTCCTAAAGTATCATTTGAGTAAACAATGAAAAACAAAAAACTTTTCTCCAACTACTAAGATGATACATATAAAATAATTAGTATTCCCAAGATTTTTATTTATTAAAATAAAAATTTAAACTCAATTATTAACTACTTGAAATAATTCTAACCCCATGTGTTTCTGGAACTGGAGTCTGGTTGTTCATGCTAGAGACTTCTGGCACCCAATTTGAGGATTTCTAGAAAGATATAGCACCATGTGGTCCATTTTTATTTGCAGAGAGTAATAAACTGGTGGTAATGGAACTGAGCTCCCAGGATAATTTTCTTGTTTTGTTTGTAAATGTAAAACTCCACAGCTGCTAATCTAATGAATTAGCCTGATACAGACTCTTAATTTTTCTATGTGGATTTTTCTCTTGAAAAAAAAGAAAAGAACTATTTAAATTCATTTAAGAAACCACATAGTAAGAGGGCAGCACCATATGAGATTATTTGTGACAGACCATAACTATGAAAAGAAGTGTCAAAGTGGATAAAACTTTTAGAAAATTTTAAATAAACATGAGAGAAATTGTTCACACCACCATCTTCCTGAGTCAGCACTGCAGCTCAGAAGAAGGCAAGGCTATGGGACTTTTACTCCCTAAAAGATAGTAGACTTTCTCAGCTCAGGACCAATACTGAGAATGGATGGGATGCCCAATAAAGCTTATGTATTATTTCAAATTCTTTATATGGTATTCTGCCCCCAATACGTAAATTAAATTGGCTAAGGAGCCAAGGAGTGCCAGCAGCTACAGCTCCACTTATGGTTACTTTGAGGAGCTTTATAGACTTTTTTTTCCTTAAAGGCTCTGGTAATTACGCCAAGGACCAAAGGGTCATACTCCTAATCCTAGTGAATCAGGAGGCTGAGATCTGAGGATAAAGGCTCGAAGCCAGTTGGGACAAGCAAGTCTGTGAGACTCTCAACTCCAATTAACCTGAAAAATGCTGTAATTCTAGTGCCCTGAGTTCAACTTAAGTATTGTCTCTATTGTCTGTCTCTCTTTCTGTCTCTTTCATAGCCCCTCCCCCACCTTCCTCCCAGAGGACACACAAAGGGCTCTGTTATTCAAAATGCTTAACCAAGCTTCCCTTCAATTATACACATTGTTGGTGTCTGGGTCTTTTGGACTCCTTGAATACAGAGATCACAGAAAAGACATCTTGGCAAGGACCATCAACCCAGATCATCTGGATGTAGTAATCGTTCAGCTACACAGTGAAAACACAAGTAGTTAAGTGTACCTTCGTAAGCTCTTGCTCAATTATTATCTGAATAGGTCATGTCCAGTAACCTTGGCCTTAGTTGGACATAAAGACAAGGATTTTTATAATACATGGGGATAAGAACTGGGTTCATATCTACCAGGTAAGTCACTAAGCTTCGCAGAAATGATACATAGGAAATGTAGGTGAATAGTGAGGAGGGAATGGTAAGTTCCTTTTTTTATTTAAAGAGTTGAGACCATCTGTAAATGATAAAGTCATATCTACCCACCTCACATATTCTAACTCACTGTGAAGAGCAGAGGCAGCCAGAATCCTAGAAAAAAATCTGCCCCTGAAACATATATGAAAAAGTGGACCTGAACATTTCAATGGATGGACAAATTGATAGATAGGAAAAAGCATTGCCTGAACTCTTATTCAAACAAAGATTCAACACTCAGCTAAGAGCAGTATAATCACCTCTGTTCGTGTCAACCTCAGCTGTGAACTGGCTCCTGGTCCAAAGATACAGGCCTTCCTATGTAGCTCCTATTGGTGAGTAAGTAAGGCATTGACATAAAGGATTTGTCATCATGGCCCAATGTGGAACACTTTTAGTAAGCAAATCGTTCTGTTGTTTAGTGCAAGGGTGTGTGGGGCTCCATCACAGTTCAGTTCTCTTTCTCCTTCTTGTCCAGTGCTGTTCCTCCCTCTTTCTTTCACGGATACCGATCCCTACCCCTCCTGCATCCTAACCCCAACCTGGGTTCACTGTCAAAGAATTTCTAATGATTCATTCTCAGTTTTCTAGGGAGATATTCAGACCAATGTTCCACTGAGAACAGGTCCATGCTGAAAACAGATGATTACAATTGTACTCTATCAGTTGATAAAGCAGTAGACAGTAACAATTAAAACAAGTCTTTCAGATTTGGAGAACTTGTGCTTGAAAACTGACTTTACTTTTCTAGATGAGTCTTCTCAATCAGGAGTATTTTGGTTCCCAGGAAACATTTCTCAATATTTAGAAGCATTTTGGTTTCTACAGGTGAAGGGGAAGGGGAAAGAGAAGGGAATGGGAAGGGAGGGAATAGAAAGGGAAGGAGAGGAGAGGGAAGGGAGGTTCTACTGGAGTTTAGTAGGCAGAGGCCAAGAACACAACTAGTCTTCCTACCATGTACAAGGAAACACCCACAATAGCCCAATCCTGGCCAAACTATCAACAGTGCTGACAGAGAAACCGTCTACATGGCGATCCTGTGGGAATTACCTCCTCATACTAAGTATGTTTATTTCCTCATGTTGCTGCAATGAATAGCTACAAATCTGATGACTTGAAAAACATAAGTACAGAGCCAAGTGTGGTGATACATGCCTATTAACCAAGGGGGGCTGAGAGTTCAAGACCAGCCTGGATTTTACTGTAAGAGTCCACATTTTCTTATATATCTGTAGACCAAAAAAATCTAAAATCAGTTTCACTTGACTAAACTCAAAGTGTTGGTAGGGCTGCTTATGTTTGGGAAAGGGGGACCAGGAGGAGGAAGAACTCATTTGCAAAAAAGAGCTCTCATTTGCAAAAAAGAGCTCTCATTTGCAAAGTTCCTTTTGTCCTGGGATGGCAACCAAGTCCCACTGATATCTTCAGGGAGGGTTAGTATTCTATCTACCACGCTAATCTTTGTTTTTCTCATATGCAAATGGATTAATGGAAGTCCCTCCTAGTTATGTCCTATACTTGTGGTGAGTGTAAGAGTGGTAGCTTGTCTGGGCACCGGTGGGTGGCTCACATCTGTAATCCTTCCTACTCAGGAGGCTGAGATCTGAGAATCATGGTACAAAGGCAGCACCAGAAGGAAAGTCCATGAGTCCTTAAGACTCTTATCTCCAATTAACCACCAGAAAACCAGAAGTGGTACTGTGGCTCCAAGTGGTAGATCACTAGCCTTGATGAAAAAGCTCAGGGATAGTATCCAGGCCCTGAGTTCAAGCCTCAAGACTAACAAAAAAAGAAAAGTGACTATATGGTGATCATGCTAACATGAGCACCCAGTACAGATCTACAGTTTGCATTATTGTGTTCTTACAGATACTGACTCACTAGGGCCATCATACAAGTAGCATCTCACTTCCTATCAAAGCACTTCATCCCTGACTTCTAGAGCTTTATCTACACTAGCATATAAAGAAGTGTTGCTGCATTTCCAGCACAATTCTGGCACATCTTGAGCAGAGTAAAAGATTTCAACTGGTACATCTTATTACATGGGTGGTCGAGTTATTGAACTCTATTGACAAAGGGCTGAATTTTCCAGCAAGATGAAGCTTCATTAAAATTCTACAGAGACTGAAAATTCAATAATCTTTCTCACAAGGCACTGCTTGAGCAGGGCTGATTAGGCAATTTTGTTCTCATTCCATTCCCTCTGCTAAAAGCATTGCTACTTCTCGTTTGGTACAACAAAAAAAAGGACTATCATTAAATGAGCATTCGCTATAGGTGATTAAGCGGGAAGTTTCAGAGGTACTCTGACTCTTTTCTCAAGGCCTAATTGAAGGTTTAAATGGAGAGTGGAGAAAAAAATAAATAAAACAAAATGCTATTACCATATTCTGGTCTAAAATACAGACAGTATAATGCTCTTAAATACTTTTCAGCTTACTTCTTTTGCACCTGGTTTCTTTTTCTTTACTCAAACTGACTTCTCTACCACTTAGTTGCATTCTCTCTTCTATTGTCCAGACTTCCATTCACCCTCCTATTTCTTTCCAGAAGAATTAAGTCATAATTAACACGTAATTTTGTCCAATAAACCTCATATTTCTCAGTTAAAACTTGCCGTAATTACTGGAATTGAGAACAGATACCTATCTTTCTACACCCACTCTCTTTTTAATTGACAATCTTAGAAACATGGACTAGCATATTTAAGTTAAATATTAACCACTGGATAAGTGCCTTTTCCTATCATCTATCTATCTATCTATCTATCGAGAGAGAGCTCAGATTTTCTTTACCTTTATTTGTCATGATTATAAAGACTATTTGTTCTCATTAATGCAAATCAAGTACCACAAAGAATAGCAAGTACATATAATAGTTCACTAAATCTTTGTACAATTAAGTCATCATAAGTATAATAACAAGTAATATCTTCCATGTACAGATGTAATAACTTGATAAGTTTCTTTAACTTGAATATTTATGAAACTGTCAACTTGTCCTATAAGAAAATAAAGCTATATTTGTGTTACAATTATTTATACTTAATTTAAAAAATAAAATGGTATGTACTGGGGTTCTGATGGAAACTTTCTATTTCTCTTATTTCAGGAGTCATAAAACAATTTTAGCAGCTACCTGAGAATCTCCTTTGAACACAGTTCACATCTTCATACTGCAGTATCTGAGTTCTGTTGATTCTCTTACACCAGGCCATTCGATTACTGTTCCACCAGGATGTGTATGATACTTTCCCCCTTATATATTTGGTGTTTTATCCTCAAGACTTTATGAACTACCAGATTTCAAATAACAGATCTTTGTCTACTCTCCTACTAATTCCAGCTGATGCCTTTGTAAAATGCCTGACATTAATCAAGTAGTCATTTCCAGAAGATTCCAGGTGTGCCTAGTGATCTCCATGTGCCTCTGGCAGTAGAAAGAGAATTTTGACCTGCTCATATTTCTCAAGAAGAGAAACAGGTAAGTTGAATTATAGGTGAAAAAAATTAATAACAAATTCTATGGAGCTCCCAAGTATACCATTTAAAAATGTGCACATGCTTTACCTGCAGATCCCAGAGCTTAGCCCCACCATGTCATGAAATTTCCAAAGGAAGAGAAATACCAATTCCAGCATGGGGAGGAAGAGAAGTCTACCACTATTCCTCACCCCTTTCCTTCTCCAGAGTTCCCACTGATACTTCAGGGACTGACACTGGGTCTGTAGACGTGGTTAGAGGAGTCCAATGTAATGCACAATACGAAATGACAGGCAGAGAAGGTGTCTTCCTTGTTAAGGGCCACTGAAGAACAGTTGCACAGAACTGAGATAGGGAAAGGAGCAATAAACCTCACAGAGACTGACTTCAGGGCTGAGATGGTGCTATACACATTTGGGAACCAGCTGATAGCCCCAAAGTTACTTGTGGCACAATGCTGAGAGAGCTTAGTAAGTCTTTGAGTGAATAGTCAGCCCAGTCTTAACTACACAAAGTAACAGAGAACACAGCAATGTCTCCTTGTGTGTCAGAAAAGCCTATACCAAAGAGATGACTAATGTCCAGTCCAGCCCATTGAAGACACAGAACTTGGAAGTATTTAATGCTAAAGAAACCACACTTTATGTTCCTTATCTTCATTGTTCCTTATCCAATCTAACTGTGATGCTTGATGCCAAAATTATAAATAGGCAACCAACCGGTATATTCAGCTCACACAGCCGGCTCTTCCATTGTTAGCAATCCACCTTCTTTTCACATTTGGGAGCCTGGAAATCACCTTCTTTGAAAGACCTCACACTCAGGTGTTTTATGAAAATCAAGTTTTCAATACTGCACACTTTTTTGTGAATATGTGTGCTAATGGTTCACCCTTACTGGTATATCGTTCTACAGACACAGTGAAATGCTTGTTGAATAAAAAGTCTAGAATCCAAAGTAAATTGCCAGTTTCTTGTTGAAGGCATTTTAGAAATCAAACAGGAAACAAAACATATGGATGATGATAAGAGATTTCTTTTCTTTCAGGAGCTCCAACATTACCACAATTGCTAATTCAAAGCGACTGAAGTAAAGAGACAACTGATCTAGTCTCATCCATGTTAGCCACAATTGCTTTTTACCCATAGTCAAGTCAATACCACGATTCTCACATTTGAAACACCAATCATAGCACTGTACATTCTTTTTCTTTGTGTCCTGGTAGTCAGTGCTGCCTGTCCAAGGATAAAGCATATATCTTATCTATTTAACCACACAGCCTCCCCTTGAGCTTAGTACCCATTAGTTGCTCAATAATAATGATAGTTTTGGAAATTTTACCCATGTCAGGCACTTTCCTTCTGTCTTTTGAGAATAAATAGTATTATCAATCCTGTCCAACAATGAAAATCCAGAAAAGCAGCGAGATAAAACCAATCACAGCAGGATCTGTATGTAGGTCTTGTGATTCCAGAGTGCCAGAACTAAATGTCATTATATTTCTCATGGATAGTTACTAGCCTAAAAAGAGTGAAAGTATCTATCTGCATATTCATTATACATATGCATGCTCAAGAATTATTTGATTTTATTTTCCTATCACTTTCCCAAAACATGTTTGGTTAATAATAATTTCATGGCAGAATACAAGAAAGAAAAGTCACCATTAGCATCTTCTCCATTAGCAACACACAGAGGCCATCGTTCACTACAAATATTAATCTTATATCTCATAGTGACTTTGTTCTAGAGAGTTTAGCCCAAAGTCAAGGTATCAGGGTCAATAATTGCCTACATTATCACTTTCCCCTCAAGGTATTGAGCTAATGGTCTGTCAATTTGATCTTTTTTTTTTTAAAGAACTTTATTTACTTCTGCTTATGTGGCACTGAGGAATTGAACCCAGGGCTTCATTCATGCTAGGCCAGTGCTCTACCACTGAGCCACCTTCCCAGTCCTGTCAATTTGATCTTATCAAGAACCAATTTATTGCTTTTCTTGATTTACCCCCATTCCTTTTTCTATTCTCTATTTCCTTTGTCTATGCTTTAATCTTTGCTGTTTGCTTACTTCTTTTAGTTTTGCATTTAGTTTGGCTCATTTTTTAACTATTCAAGTTATAAAGGCAAGTTGTTCAAATTCGGTTTACTTTTATTTCCAAGGGTTTATAATTTTTTGTGATTTTTTTCTTGGATCTATTAGTAGTGTCTATATTATTTCATTTCCATAATTTCATAACTTTTCCAGTTTCACTTCCATTCCTGATTTTTAACTTCATTCCCTGGTGGTTAGAAAAGATACTTTGTAAAATCTATCTTTTATTTCATTTGTGACCTAACATAAAGTATATCCTGAAAATGTTTCATATGCACCTAAAAGTATTATATGTATGTGTTATCATTATAGGGTAAAGTGTTCTGTTTATAGTGCTGTGTTTAGTTGGTTTGTTAAGCAATTTTTTTCTGACTCATCTGTTTGGTTGTTCTAGTCAGTGTTAAGAGTTGGGTACCAAAACCTCCATAACTGTAGTACTGTCTAATTTTCCGATAAGTTCTGGCAAGTTTTGTTTTATATGTTCTCATTGTCTGTTACAAGATACTTAGCTGTATATTAGAACTTCATGCTATATTATATCTTACCAATATAAGACATCTTTCTTTATCTTCTCTTTTTAAAAGAACATTTTGTCTGATAAGTATTCACCCTCCTATCTTTCAGTTATAATTTTCATGAAATACCTTGTCAAGCTGTCACTTTCAAGCTATTGGTAGTTTGCATCTACAATGAATCTCTTCTTATCAGTCTGCAGTTAGATTATTTTACAATCCTTCCTTTTTATCCAGGTATTTTTTGTTTGGTTGGTTTTGTTTGAAGAATATTTAAATTTTATTTTGCTGTAAAGATGTTGCACAGAGGAGTTACAGTTACATGAGTAAGGTAATGCGTCCATTTCTTGTTGAACACTGTTACCCCTCCTTTTTCTCCTACTATCCCAGCCCCCAACTCTCCCCTACTCCCCAGCCCCCAGAAGTTGTAAAGTTTGTTTCCAACATAGTAGTGTCTTGTGAGTATCATTGTGCAATGGGTCATCTTGAAGAATTTAATGTTTACATTTAAGGTGATTTCTGATATGGAAGAATTTCTATCATTCTGCTATTTTTGTATACTTTATAACCTCTAGTTCTTAATTTCCTGCATGATTAGTTGATTTTTTAATAAAACATTTAAATTCATTTTTCATTTCCCTTGGTATATAGTATATAACTAATTCTTTGTGATTACCCTGGAGATTGCATCTTAAATTCTGAAAACTGTAACCCTATAAAGTTATACCAGCTTAACTTCATTGACACACAAAAACTGATTTTTTATCAGTTTTATCAGTTCTATCTGCATCCATTTAAGTTATTGCTGTCACAAAACTAATTTTTATACATTATATGTTCCCCCAAACTAATTACAAAATTTCAGTCTGTTACTCTTTTTCCTTAAATGAATTAGTCTTCTAAATCATGTTGGAAACAAAAGGGGGACTACAAATTGTTATAATATTACCAGTTTTGTGGCATTTATAAAATATTTAAGTTTACTAAGATCTTTACTTTTCATATGGTTTTCAGTTATTGTCTCACGTCCTTTCATTTTAACTTCAGGGCTCCCTGGATTATTTTTTGCATGACACATCTAATGACAAACATCCCTCAAATTTGTAACTCTGAGAATATAGTAATTTCCCTTTCAGATTTGAAGGGCAGTCTTGCTCGATACAGGATTCATGGTTGGCAGTTGTTTATGTTTTTCCTTTCAGCACTTGGAATGTACTAGCCCCTTGCTTGCTTAGATCCAAAATTTCCAATGATAATTTTCTTTCTTTTTCTCTTTCTTCTTTTCTTTTCAAGCCCTAGTTCTGGGGCTTGAACTCAGGGTTTGGGCACTGTTCCTGAGCTTTTGTGCTGAAGGGTAGCACTCTACAACTGGAGCCACAGCTCCACTTCTGGATTTCTTAGTGATTAACTGGAGATAAGAGCCTCATGGACTTTCTTTTCCAGACTGGCTTTGAACCATGATCCTCTGATTTCAGCCTTCTGAGTAGCTAGGATTACATACATGATGCACCAGGACCTGGATAGAAATCATTCTTTATGTAAAGTGTGTACACATGCATGGACTCATTAGGTCTTTGGAAATTGAACTAAAAATAATAATTTTTTTGCAAATTTCCTCATAATTGATTGAAATATAAATACTATTACATTATGATATTTCACTGAGAATTGTGGAACAACAAACAGTTCAAGATGTCAATACCTTCTAAGAAAGGAATACATCTATTATGAGAATATTACATGTTATTTTAAGCCCAGTTGTGTCAAGAAAAGATATTTGACAAAGATATTCTGTTTATGTCCTGCTAAAATTATAAAGTACATGAGACCCTCTTTCTTTTGAATCATAAAGTCAGCTCTGGGGCTTGTTCACTTACTCTACTCTGGATGGGCAACAATTTGAAACCTTTCTCATAAAATATGTAAAAATGTCTCACAGATTTAGCACTGTTCTGTACTTAGCGTTGTATATTTGAAATTTACAAATACCAAAATGCTTATCAAAGCTGACAACAAAGCCTCTAAAAATGTATTGTCTGAATGCCTTTCTTAAATAGAAAATATTGTTGAGTGTGCTTACTCCTGTAATCCTAAAATTGAAAGAAAAATAGCTCTAGGTCAGCCCAGGAAGAAGTCCATAAGACCCCTTGTCAATGAAAGAAGCTGTGTATGGTGGTACACACCTCTCATCCCAGCTACAACAAGAACTATAAAATAAAAGTATAAAATAAAAAATAAAATAAATTAAAAAGTATAAAGTAATATGATCATGTTCCAGACATGGCCAAAGTTAGAAATCAAGACCCAATATAAAAGTGAATCAATTCAATAAAAGGTTGGTGGGCCTGCCTTAATGGTAAAGTACATATCTAGCATCTGCAATGCTCTGAGTTTAAACTCCAGTGCAGCCAAATAAGCAAATAAAACAAAAAGAACCATAGCTAAGTGCCAGTGGCTCGCACCTTTAATCCTAGCTAATTAGGAGGCTATCTGAGGATCACGGTTGAAAGCCAACCCAGGCAGGAAAGTCCGTGAGACTCTTACCTCCAATAAACCACTAGAAAACTGGAAGTGGCGCTGTGGCTCAAGTAGTAGAGTGCTTGTCTTGAGCAGAAGAGCTGAGTTCGAGCGCCACGACCGACCAAAAGACCAAAAAAAAAAAAAAAAGAACCAAAGGAAAAATCCAACCAGAGCAGGAGTAGCTATAACCACATCAGTTGAAATAGATGGTGAGTCAAAATTTGTAAAATGGGGCAAGCTCAGTATCTAATAATAAAAGGATCAATTTGGGTTGGGAAAGTGTCTCAGTGTAGAGTGATTGCTTTGCATGCATGAGGCCCTGGGTTCGATTCCTCAGTACCACATAAGCAGAAAAAGCTGGAAGTGGTGATGTGGCTCAAGTGGTAGAGTGCTAGCCTTGAGCTGAAGAGCTGAGGGACAGCGCCCAGGCCCAGACTTCAAGCCCCAAAACCGTCAAAAAAATAATAAAAGGATCAACTTTTCAAGATATCATAGAAATTATAAATATACATAGACATATATAAGCAAATTTACAATGGCAAAATATGTAAAAGAAATACTACCAAATCTGAAGAGAAAGATACTACAAGAAAAGTTTCATATCTCAATTTCAACAATGAATAGAAAACCAACAGGTAGAGACTGGAGGAAGATGGCGAAGGAGAAGCTGGAGGCTAAAAAGCTCTCCATAGAAACCTGTTTTAGTGTTCCAGTGAACAGTCCTAGGCTAGAGAATCACACCAAGTGTGCCACCACAGTAGAAAGGGCTGTCTAGGGAGGGAAAATCCAGGCAGCTTGGTCAAGGAGACAGATCTGAGCACTTGCCGGTAGCTGCGGCAGACAAAGGTGCCAGAACCTGAATGCGATCAGATTCTACTCACCAGCAAGAACTGACAAGGACCAGATATCTTCATCCTGCTGATCGCAGACCAGGGTCAGCCCAGGAACTAAGAGGCTGGCGTGAGCATCCTCACTCCTTCTCATGGAGCTGCTGTGGGAAGGCAGCTCCCTCCCCGCCTCCCACCACCACCAGAGAAGACACTGACAAAGGACAGCCGAGCAGCTAGATCTAAAACAAAGCTCCAACAAAGAATTTGAAGCCATCAAAGCCAACAAATTAGAAGGAAAGGAAATAAAAAGCAAAGTAGAAATTCTTGACAGTAGGTTAGACCATGCAGAAGATCGAATCTCAGGGATTGAAGACAGC
Source organism: Dipodomys spectabilis (assembly GCF_019054845.1). NCBI lineage: Eukaryota > Metazoa > Chordata > Mammalia > Rodentia > Heteromyidae > Dipodomys > Dipodomys spectabilis. The sequence goes on along the minus strand of NW_024870834.1, from coordinate 15,078,448 downwards.
CTAGATATTATAAAGAACATACAAGTACCCAAGACAAATGCAAAAAATATGATAGATCTATTCAACATTTGGAAGACACCATCAGAAGGTCTAATCTGAGAATAATGGGTGTAGAGGAGCACCTATAGACAGAAGTTAATGGTCTAGGAAATTTATTTAACAAGATCCTAGCAGAGAACTTCCCAAACATGCAGATACAAGAGGCTTTTAGAACCCCAAATAGACCAGGCCAGAACAGGACATCCCACTGTCACATTATAATCCGCACAGGATCAATTTAGATCAAGGAAAGGATCCTTAAAGCTGTCAACAAGAAAAGATCAATCACCTACAAAGGGAAACCAATTAAAATAACTCAGATTTCTCAGCAGAGACAATTAAAGCAAGAAGAGCCTGGAATGATGTGTGCCACGCCCTAAAGACAAACAACTATCAACCAAGAATACTGTACCCAGCTAAACTCTGCTTCATAACTGAAGGTCAAATAAAAACCTTCCATAGCAAAGAAACACTGAAACAAGATATCTCCACCAAACCAGCCCTATAAAAGATACTTAAAGATGACCTACACAAAGAAAACCAATAAGTCCACAATAAAGGCCAAGAAACCGCACCCAAACTGAGAATCCAAGAACCATAGGAAGAATCCAGCTGTCCCAGCCCCCAAGAAGGTAGATAACATGGTAGGAACTAGTGAACACCTCTCAGTGCTAACTCTTAACATTAATGGACTAAACTCTCTAATTAAGTGACATAGACTGTCTAGTTGGATTAAAAAGCAAGATCCTTCTATCTGCTGCCTTCAAGAGTCAAACCTTGCCCATAAAAACAAACACATTCTGAATGTGAAAGGCTGCAATAAAATCTACCAAGCAAATGGTCCCATAAACAGGCAGGAGTTGAAATCCTAATATCAGATAAAATAGACTTCAAATTAAAAACAGGGAGAAGAAATAATGAAGGTTGCTACATACTAATTAAGGGATCTCTCCTTTAAGAGGATATTACAATTCTAAATATCTGTTCAGCAAACAATGGAGCACCCAAGTTCATCCAAGGAACACTACTTTCCCTCATATCTCACATAGAACCAAAGGCATTGATTGTTGGGGATTTCAGCACACCATTATCCCCAACAGATAGATCAACTCAGCAAAAACTCAACAGAGAAACCGCAGATCTAAACAACTGCATAGATCAACTAGAATTTACAGACGTCTACCAAATATTTTACCCAGCAGCATCAGAATACACGTTTTTCTCAGCAGCACACAGAACATTTTCCAAAATAGACTACATTTTAGGTCACAAAGCAAATTTATCCAAATTCAGAAACATTGCATTCTCTCAGACCACAAGGAAATAAAATTAGAACTCAACACCAAAAGCCACCAAAAAAAGTCCTATAACACATGGAGATTAAACAACACAATGCTGAATCATGAGTGGGTCATGAAAGAGATTAGAAAGGAAATTCAAATGTTCATGAAATTCAACAAAAATGAACACAGAAATTACCAGCTCCTCTGGGACACAGCAAAGGCAGTACTCAGAGGCAAGTTTATAGCTCTGAGTTCCTACAATATCAACAAATTGGAGAGATCTGAACATCCTTGAAAAAGGGCAGCAAGCTAAACCCCAATCCAGTAGATGGAAAGAAATAATTAAAATTAAATCAGAATTAAATGAATTAGAATCCAAAAAAATAGAAAAAAAAATCAACAAAACAAAGAGTTGATTCTTCAATAAAATTTAAAAAATTGACAGACCCTTATCAAATCTTATCAGAAAAAGAAGAGAATACACCCAAATAAAAAAACTCAGAGGGGCTGGGAAGGTGGCTCAGTGGTAGAGCACTTGCCTTCATGCTCGAGGCCCTGGGTTCGATTCCTCAGCCCCACATAAGCAAAAAGAAAAAAGCTGGAAGTGGCGCTGTGCCTCAAGTGGTAGAGTGCTAGCCTTGAGCTGAAGAGCTGAGGGACAGCGCCCAGGTCCAGAGTTCAGGCCCTACGACCGGAAAAAAAAAAAAAAAAAAACCCTCAGAGATGAGAATGGAAACATCACCACAGAAACACCCAACATTCAGAACATTATAAGGGAATACTTCTCAAACCTTTATGCTAATAAGCTTGAGAACTTGGCAGAAATGGATGATTTCCTAGCAAATACTGACATGTTGAAACTAAACCAAGATGAGTTAAACCAATGTAATAGGCCCATATCAAGCATTGAAATAGAAACAGCAATAACAGACCTCCCATCTAAGAAAAGCCCAGGACTAGATGGATTTACAGTGGAATTCTACAAGGCATTCAAAGCAGAACTCACACCAATACTCCTCCAAATCTTCAATGAAATTGAAAGAGAAAGTTCACTACCAAACTCTTTCTATGAAGCCATCAAAACCCTCATCCCAAAACCAGGCAGGGACTCATCAAAGAAAGAGAACCCATTTCTTTGATGAACTTCAACGCAAAAACTTCTCAACAAAATTTTGGCCAATCGACTTCAACAATTCACCCAAAAAATCATACACCACGATCAAACAGGATTCATTTCAGGGATGCAAACCTGGCTCAATATACGCAAATCAATTAATATACTGCATCACATCAACAAGAGCAAAGAAAAGAACCACATGGTTATCTCAATAGATGCAGAAAAAGCATTTGACAAGATCCAACACCCCTTTATGATGAAGGTTCTGGAAAAATTAGGAATCCATGGAACATTCCTCAATACAATAAAGGCTGTATAGGACAAACCTACAGCCAGCGTTATACTTAATGGTGAAAAACTAAAGCCATTTCCTCTTAACTCAGGAACAAGACAAGGATGTCCACTCTCTCCACTTCTCTTCAATCCAGTATTAGAATGCCTAGCTACAGCAATAAGACAAGATGCAAACATAAAGGGGATCCAAATAGGGAAAGATGAAGTAACACTCTCCCTCTTTGCAGATGACATGATCTTGTATTTAAAGAACCCCACAGACTCCACTCCCAAATTGCTCCAGCTGACTCGAAACTTTGGCAAAGTAGCAGAGTATAAAATTAACCCTCCAAAACCCATGCCAACAATGAGAAGAGCACGGCTGAAATCAGGAAAGTAACTCCATTCATAATAGCCCCACAAAAAATAAAAATGCCTAGGAATTAACCAAAGAAGTGAAGGACATCAATGATGAAAATGTTAAAAACCTGAAAAAGGAAATCAAAACAGAACTTAAAAAGTTCAAAAAAAAACTTCCATGCTCCTGGATTGGAAGGATCAACATCGTGAAAATGGCAATACTTCCCAAGGCTATCTACAAATTCAATGCGATACCTATCAATATTCTGACCTCATTCTTCAAGGAAATAAAAGAGGCAATCCAAAAGTTCATATCGAACAATAGAAGACCCCCCAAAAGCAAAAATGATCTTTAACAGAAAGAACAGTGCTGGAAGAATATCAATACCAAATTTCAAACTCAACTACAAAGCCATAGTAATCAAAACAGCTTGGTACTGGCACAAGAACAGACTTCAGGACCAATGGAATAGAATTGAAAACCTAGAAATCAACCCACAGACCTATAGCCACCTAATCTTTGATAAGGGAACTAAAAAAATAGAATGGAAGAAAGACAGCCTCTTCAGTAAATGGTGCTGGCAAAACTGGTTAATCACTTGTAGAAAACTAAAGTAGATCCTTATATATCACCCTGCACCAGAATCAACTCCAAATGGATCAAAGACCTCAGAGTCAAAACAGACACGCTGAAAACATTACAGGAAGGAAAAGGAGAAACCCTAGGTCTCCTTGGCACAGGCTGAAATTTTCTTTTTTTTTTATTGTGAAAATACTGTACAGAGGAGCTACAATTACATGGGCAAGATAACGAGTACATTTCTTATCAATCATTGTAGCCTCCTCCTTTGTTTCCCCTTCTTATCCTCCCCCCGCCCCCCCACCCAATCCTCCAGTCCCCCGCCCCCATGAAAGTTATAAAGTTCGTTTTCAACATAACGACTTGTACATCTCATTGTTGCAATGGGTCCACCTATATCCCTATTTAAACGATTTGTTTTTCCCCTTCCCCTCCACAAATTATACTAACATCAAATACAGTGAAAGCAGGGATTATACTGTGGGGGAGGGACATACAAAGCAACAAAGAAATCATCTTATAAATGTGTTAGAAACAATCGCATGAAAGAAAAAAAAACATTTGAATACATATCTTAGGGTTCATTTCCCTAATATCACCTTATCTGACCTTTTCTACTTGACTCAGACATATACTAGATATTGCAAATAAGGGAAACCATGGGACCTATGTTTCTTTGGGCCTAGCTTACTTCACTTAATATAATTTTTTCCAAGCCTTTCCATTTCCTAACAAATGGGGTAGTGTCATTCTTTCTGATGGAGGCATAGAATTCCATTGTGTATATATACCACATTTTCTTGATCCATTCATCTACTGAGGGGCATCTGGGTCTTGTTCCATATCTTACCTTTAGTAAATAATGGTGCAATAAACATAGTCGTGCTGGTAGCTTTAGTGTGGTCTTGTTTGTAAACATTTGGGTAAATGCCCAAAAGTGGGATTGCTGGATCATAGGGAAGCTCTATGTGGAGTCTTTTGAGGAACCTTCATACTACTTTCCAAAGGGGTTGAACGAGTTTACACTCCCACCAACAATGCAGTAAGGTTCCCTTCTGGCAACATCCCCTCCAGCATCTGTTGTTATTAGAGCTCTTGATTTTAGCCATTCTAACTGGAGTGAGGTGGTATCTCAATGTTGCTTTGATGCATTTCTTTTATGGCTAGGGAGGTTGAGCATTTCTTCATAGAGACCCAGAAACACAACAACTCAAAGAAAGGTTGGACAAATGGGATTGCATGAAATTGCAGAGCCTCTGCATGGCAAAGGACATAGCTAGCAAGATCAATAGAAAGCCCATGGATTGGAAGAAGATCTTCACTAGCCATACAATGGACAAGGGTCTCATATCTAAAATATACTTGGAACTCAAAAAATTAAATTCCCCAACAACAAATCCTCAAAGAAACTACTACCTAATAAATAAGTGAGAAACTTCTCTGAAGAGGAAAGGATGGCCAATAGACACATGAAGCAACGCTCAAACTCTCTAGCCATAGAAGAAATGCAAATCAAAACAACATTGAGATGCCACCTCACCCCTGTTAGAATGGCTAAAATCAAGAACTCTAATAACAACAGATGCTGGAGGGGATATGGCCAGAGGGGAACCCTACTGCATTGTTGGTGGGAGTGTAAACTTGTTTAACCACTTTGGAAAGTAGTATGGAGGTTCCTCCAAAGACTCCACATAGAGCTCCCCTATGACCCAACAATCCCACTTCTGGGCATTTACCCAAAAGATCACAAACAAGACTGTACTAAAGCTACCAGCACAACTATGTTTATAGCAGCGTTATTTACCACAGCTACGATATGGAAGCAACCCAGATGCCCCCCAGTAGATGAATGGATCAAGAAAATGTGGTATATATACACAATGGAATTCTATGCCTCCATCAGAAAGAATAACATTGCCCCATTTGTTAGGAAATGAAAAGACTTGGAAAAAATTATATTAAGTGAAGTAAGCCAGGCCCAAAGAAACATAGGTCCCATGGTTTCCCTTATTTGCAATAACTATACATAATTTCCTAGACTGAATGCTAATTTTTATGATGCATTCTCTTCACCAAAGAATATATATATTATATATAATATATATTATACATTATATATATACATATATATAATATATATTATCTATCTATATGGTAGAGTGTTAACCTTGAGCCAAAATGTTCTGAGGTTTGTTACGAAATAGAAAGACTTGGAAAAAATTATACTAAGTGAAGTAAGCCAGGCCCAAAGAAACATAGGTTCCATGGTTTCCCTTATTTGCAATAGCTAGTATATGTCTGGGAGAAGCAGAAAAGCTCAAAAGCTATGTACATATGACCAGATAAGATGATGTTAAGCAAAATGAAACCCAAGATAAGGACAGAAGTGTTTTCTTCTTTCTTGCTATTGTTTCTAACATATTTATAAGGTAGCACGTGATTTTTTTATTGCTTTGTATGTCCTCCCCCACGGTATAACCCCTGTTGTCACTGTATTTGATGTTGGTATAATTTGGGGAGCAAAGGGAAAAAACAAGTTGCTTACATAGGTTGACCCATTGCAACAATGTGATGTATAAGACGCTATTGTTTAAAACGAACTTTACAATTTAGGCGGGGTTTGGAGGGGCAGAGGGGAGTGTAGTTGTGGAGATGGGAGGGAAGGGAAGTGAGGGCAAAACAAAGGAGGAGGCAATAATGCTTGATAAGAAATGTACTCATTATCTTGTTCATGTAATTGTAACCTCTCTGTACAGTATTTTCACAATAAAAATGTTATGTTTTTTCAAAAAAGAAAACCAACAGGTAAACATTAGAATTGAATATGATATAGAGCAACTTAGGCATCAATACAGCTCTTCTCCAAGAATTAGAATCAGGATATATAATTACCTCAATAGCACTTACAATTCTGTAGGACAGACCATTATGAGATTACAAAACAAGTCTTACATTTAAGGAAACTGAAATCATCAAGTATACTTTTACAACCACCATAATATAAAACTAGAATTCCATTATAAATAAAATGCATTTCAGAAAATTCACAAATATACGGACATTCGATTACATGATCCTAAACATCTAAATGATCAAAAAATTAAAGGTAATTTTTTTAAATTGACAAACAAACCTGAATACAGAAACTACCACAATATATGGGATTCTGTAGTAGCAGTTCCTAATAGTAAGTTTATATCAATAAACACCTACATCAAAAAGGGAAATAAAATTTTAAATAAACCTAATGTTATGCTTCAAGGAATTAAAAGTAAAGAAGAAACTAACATCAATTATTAGAAGGAAAAAATTATAAAGTTCAGAAAAATTGAAATAGACTAAAAAAGAAGGGCTTAAATACCAAAACTGATAGGCATGTGTATTAAAAAAAAGGTAAGCAGATCTATAGCTTTTTAGCTAAACTCATAAAAAGATAGAGAAAAGATTAAGATAAATAAAAATAAAAATGATAGCAAGCACTTGTTATATAGTTAAAAAAGAAAGTCTACTATGAGCAATTGCACACTAATGAATTGATAACCTAGATTAAATTGATTAATTCAGTACATATGAAACCAATCATGACTAAATCATGAAAAGAACCCCCCTCCCCAATAACTAATAAGGAGAATTAATCTAGTAAGGAGTAAAAATTTTCCTTTTCAAGTAAAACCCGAGTGAATGAGAACCAAGGCTGAATTTTGCCTAATGTTTAAATAACTAATACCAATCCAACCCCAATTCATCTAAAACACTGAAAAGGGGAATACTTCTGAACTTATTTTAAAAAGCTAGTACTAAGAAAGCCAGAAATGAGCAGTATAAGAAAGGACAATTACTAGTTAATATTTCTACTAAACATCATAGAATTCTTAAACAAAATACAATGAAATGTTATTTTATCATCATCAGGTGGTATTTATTCCAGCAATGCAAGAGATAAAAAATATACAAATTAATAAGATGTGATAAAACACACTAACAAGCTAAAGAACAAGAATATATGATCATCTCAATGAGTGAAGGAAAGATATTTGAAAATCTAAGCAGAACTCAGTAATGTTTAAGAAGTCACAATAAATTAAGTATACAAAGAATGAACATCAAGAAAACAGGAACTTTATACAAGCTTATAGATAACAGTGTGAACAATGGTGCAAAATTGAAAGCTTTCCCTCTAAGATAAAAAACAAGACAAGATTCCCACTCTTGACATTTCTGTTCATCATAGTATCGGAAGTCCTCACCAGAATAATTAGTCAAAATAAAACCAAACAAATAAACCAAAAAGAAATAAAAGGCATTCAGTTGAAAAGAAATAAGTTAAATTACCTTTTTACAGATCATCTATAGAAAAGTGCAAAGGCTTCACTAAATATTTTTTGAAATAACTTTTTACAAATAGGTTAAATAGTTTTCAGCATTTAAAACCATTTATATTTCTATACACTAAGAGTATCCTATCTGAGAAAACTATCCCATTTACAATAGTTTAAAAAAATACTGTTTAAGAATGAACTCAGCAAAGAGGGCAAGAGATATTTACACTGAAAACTATTAAATACTGATGAAATCAATTAAATAAAACACAATAAATAGAAAAATCCCAATTTCATGGATTAGAAGAATTTTATGGTTTTTAATATATATATTTTATTGTAAAGATACTGTATAGAGTGTTTACAGTTACATGAGTAAGGTAATGAGTAATTTCCTATAGAGCATTGTTACCCCCTCCTTTGTTTTCCCCTTCCATCACTTCCTTCCCCACCCCACACCCAAAGATGTAAAGTTCGTTTTCAACATAGTGTCTTGTACATCTCATTGTTACAATGGGTCAACCTGTACCCTTATTTCAACATTTTGTTATTTCCTTTCCCCTCTCCAAATTAGAAAAATTTGCATACAAGGTGTAGGCCACTGGAATCAAATACAGTGAAAACAGGAGCTATACCATCAGAGAAGAGCATGCAAAAGAAATCACATAGTACATTATAAGTACATTAAAAATAACAGCAAGAAAGATAAAACCTCATGTCCCTATCTTGGGGTTCATTTCGCTTACAACCATATTATATGGCCTTTTGTACATAGCTTTTGTTCTTTTCTGCTTGTCCTAGACATATACTAGTTAGTGCAGATACAGGAAACCATGGGACCTATGTTTCTTTGGGCTTAACGTATTTCACTTAATATAATTTTTTCCAAGTCTTTCCATTCCAAATGGGGCAGTGTCATTATTTTTGATGGAGGCATAGAATTCCATTGTGTGTGTGTGTGTGTGTGTGTGTGTGTGTGTGTGTATCGTATTTTCTTGATGCATTCATTTACTGAGGGGCGTCTGGGTTGGTTCCATATCTTAGCTATGGTAAATAATGCTGTGATAAACATAGTTGTACTGGTAACTTTAGTAAGGCCTTGTTTGTGATCATTTGGGTAAATGCCCAAAAGTGGGGTTGCTGGGTCATAGGGGAGCTCTATGTGGAGTCTTTGGAGGAACCTTCATACTGCTTTCCAAAGGGGTTGAACAAGTTTACACTCTCACCAACAATGCAGTAAGGTTCCCTGCTGGCCACATTCCCTCCAACATCTGTTGTTATTAGATTTTTGATTATCGCCAAGGATTAGAAGAATCTTTGTTTTGAAATCACAAAGCAACCTGCTAGTTTACTGCAATTTCTATCAACTTTTCAATAACAAGTTTTGTAAAAAGAAAACATTTTACAACACATATATACCCACAGTGCTTTGGTAGCTAGAGCAATCTTAAGCAAAAATGCCAAAGCAGAAAGATTCATTCTACCTGATTTGAAAACCTAATATAAAGCTCTAGGAATTAAAGGGGATGAAAGAAAAAAAAAAACAGACAAAAAGATCAGTAGAACAGAACAGAGAAATAAATCTGTACATTTGTACAATTGATAAGTTGTTTTCAAGAAAGATACCAAGAACCACAGTGTGGAAATAACAAGTCTCTTCAATAAATACTGGATATCTATATGCAGAAGAATGAGGCCCTCATCTCACATTATCTACCAAAAAGACAAAAGGAAAATTTTTGTGACACTAAGGTGGCTAAAGTTTCATACACACATAGATAATGTCCTCAAAAGCATAGAAAAGAAAAGCAAAAATACAACAGATGAGATTACATCAACTTCAAAAGCCTCTGTCATAACAAAGGAAATAAAAGAGTTTAGAGATAGTCTATGGAATGAAATAACATATCTATAAACCATACCTAATTTGTGTAAAATACATAAGAATTCAAGCTCAACTGTTAAAAAAAAAAAACCTGATTTTTAAAATGGGTAAGACAAAGTTCCCTGGTGCTGTTGGCTCATGCTTGTAATACCAGCTACTCAGGAGGCTGGGATGTGATGATCTGGGTTAAAGCTAGCCAGGAAAGCTAGCTAGAAAGTCCCCAAGACTCTTATCTCTAATTAGCCACCAGAAAATGATTAGTGGCACTGTGGTTCAAAGTGCTAGAGCGCTAGCCTTGAGTAGGGGGAGGTGGGGGAGGGAAGAGCGTAGAGTTGGTGCCCCCATGCCTAGAGTTCAAGCTCCACAACCATTAAAAAAATGGACAAGATCAAAAGAGGTGTGAATGTTCCATATCACAAAGCAGCACTGGGAACAATAGGATTACTCTTTCCAAGAATGTGAGGAGAGAAATATAGGGTCAATTTTAGATGGGCTGACAAGAATGCTAAAAAATAAAAGCAACAGGCAGAAGTGAGAGCCTTTAGTCAAGCAGAAAGCTTCTCATCAGGAAGAAATGCTATATGTAAACAGAACCACACGGAGATTGATGGACCCTACTTGGTCCAAGTTTGGTGATTGCAGCACAGAGTATTGAGAGGGAACTTCTCTAAGGTCTTTCTTAATCCCTAAATTCTGTAATGCCAAATGGATTTTATGTTGGTACCAATAATCTTAAAACTTGATACTTACAGAACTTCAAATACTCTTTTTCATCTTTTCTCTCTTATGTGCTTTAGAATGGTTCAAGTAGGCAGAGATTCATCTCTAGAAAGTCAATGCTTCCTTCGATCTCCTTTCACTATTGTCATCATCATTGAACCATGGTTGTTGAACAATGGAGAATGAATGTCTAGAGGTCTCTGTCCTCATCCCAGTTGAAACCTCTTGCCGTACTTTTGGCAGCTATTGAACTATCCCTTCATTTCAGTTTCTTCAGCATGATTTCTAAAGCATCTTCCTAGTATTAGCTGGTTTTCAAAGCAGAAAATGACCCAAATTAACGTACCAAAAGCCAAAGAAAGTGAGTTTACTGGAAAGATAAGGAAATCAGTATTTGCGAAGGAGCAAACTATGCATTTGATATAATTTCACTTTTCCTACAATAATACAGAGTTTCACAGCCTTTAAAAAGACAGTAACATTGGATAGGAATATAGTTCAGTATCAAGCACTTTCTGAGCAGGCATAAGGCCCTGGTTTAAATCTCCAGCACCACAAATAATAAAAAAGGTAACAAGACACAGAAAGATAATAATCAATTTCTTGAGATCACAAAACTGTTAAAAGACATGTTCTTTATAATATGTAACATTGTGAAATACTTCTGGCCTTATTTGTCAAAACATTGCTTTCCTGGAATTTTATTTATTTGTTGTAGGTTCTCACTCCATTACTCCCTCAGCTTAGTTAGTATTGGAACTACTAAGGGTATGCTAAGGCTAATTCTCCTGGGTTTAATGTTTAATTATAATGCATTTCTTACATTGTGTTCTTCTTAGCTTAGTTATCATTAATTTTTTTATTATTAAACACTGATCTATTGCAGGCATTGGTCTTAGTGGTAGCTGTAGTTAAAAATAAATAAAATGTATTTTACCCATCTTTTGTTTATTACTTGAGCTTCAAATGTATAGGACTATTATTTCAAGAAATAATATATTTTTCAGAAAGAGGATATTGTGATGTATGTTGTCAAACATGACTAATATCATCTCAGCTATATGATTTTTTCCTCAAAATAAGTGTGAGCTATTAAGTATTTCATGTAATTCAATTCTCTTAATAATCTCAGGTGCCTGTCTAGCTTATTTATAAATGTGCATGATTTCCTAATGCAATCTCCCCTTACCTGATTTTTGCCAATAGCTCTTTGGCAAGGTTTTCATTATATTCTAAACAGTCCAAACTTGTTTCAGTTTTCCTGTTCAAAGCAGATTCAAGGCCGGGGTTGACTTTCTTGGCCATTTTGGAATCATCATCAGTTTTAGATCTGCCCTTGCTGATGAGAGGCTTAATTTCCCTTGGTCTCTTCATTTCCCTGGGCATCATTAGAAATGCTTTCTTCTGCACCTGACATCCTATTCCAGCACTAGTCATTTCACTGCCTTTATCTTTTCTAACCAGTTTTAACTGATGCGGGATATTTTGATCCCGAGTCTTCCTTTTAGGCATGTCAAATGCAAATGTTCCTCTTTGATCATTCTTCTGTGATACTACATTGAACGTGTCATGCAATTAGCATTGTTATTTTTTCAGAAGAACTGAAGCACAATCCTCATCATTTGGGGTCCAACGCTACTTTCTGCATGAAATGTCTAGAAAATTGTAGCATTTATGGTTGCTGTGGGATGTTGTTCTGCTTGAATTATCCAAAAAAGTGCTTTAATTCTCTACATTGAGAGAGATAAAACCTGAAGAAAGCAGATCTAGAAATGAAAGGATCAAGGCAATTTTGTTTGCAGGAACTTCAGTCTGCAGAAGGCTTTGATTTTATTGCCTACTCTTCTGAAAGGAAGTTCCTTCTGGTCACCAATATGCCACTTGCCTGGTGTTCTTCTATTTTGAGTCTTTCTCTCGGTGGGAACTGCTGCTTTGCTGGCCAAAACTCAAGTGATTTCTTACATAATCCAGGACATGTTCTCTGCCTGTTTGCCAGGTGTACTTAGTAAATCACAGTATCAACTGCATGTCACATGTTAAAGGATCACAGAATGTCAATCAACTTCTCAATCTCCATCCAATTACCACAAATTTAAAAATGTGCAAACTGAGATTTAAAAAGAGTAAATAAATTGCATAAAATTTTATATAAAATCATAACAGAAGACAAAAAAATCAAAAGATATAACAATGATGACCAACATCTTGAATAGAAAATCCCCAAAATTTACTTTTCAAAATTGTATCTTTTCTTGAAATGCATATAGAGTTCAAAACTTGTCATGTACAGAATATAATTAATGGGAAATTGGGATGATCAAGAGAGAACCAGAAAGGAGAATAGTATTGGGGCAAGAAGTATGTCTCCTTCTTCTTCTTCATAGCTGAAGGATTGTGCAAGAAGTAAGCTCTCAAGCAGCAACTAAATCTCTAGATCCCATACACCAGAGATTCTGAAAACTGCCATTATCTAGGAGTAACTGGACATCAGCAAGGAAGATGGGTGCACTGAGTACATATGGAATGAAGAAGGCAACTTTAGTACATAGATGTTTAAGGCTTCGAGAAAGCCATTCTTGCTGTTCACTGTCCTCTAGCTCCTACAGAAGACTATCTTCATACCTGTTCTCATACCCTGCTTAGAGAAAATTGTTACCTCATGTTCATTCCTTCTCAGGCTTGTTGTGCAAGGACTCTCTCTCTCCTCTCTTCTCTTTTTCTCCTCTCCTCTTCTGCCTTACCTTCCCCTCCCCTCCCTTCTTTTCCCTTCCCTTTCTCTCTCCTTCCTACCCCTCTCTCACACTTTCTCTTTCCCTCTCTCCATCTCTCTCTCTCTCTCTCTCTCTCTCTCTCTCTCTCTCTCTCTCTCTCTCTCTCTCTCATTTACTCTTTTTCCCTTTACAACTTAGCTCCAGGTGTCCAAGAAATACCAGAATATTTTCCATCTTGCCTTCAGCTTGTCTCCTTGGAAGGAATTTCTGACAGTGAACACTGCCCACCACTAGAGAGCAGCCAACGCCAACATTTTCCTGGGCAAAACCCTATGTTTAAGAAGTTATTTTCCAAAGCAGTCAGGTTCTCTTGGTCTTCTCTTCCTCTTTTCATCTGCAGTCTCTTTCTCTGGGAGCAGCCAATGTGTCTATTCATGTTATAGGAAGAGTGAACAAGGCTGACTCTACTAGAGGAACCATTGTCAACCACACATTTTTTTTTCTTGAAATCCACATGCTTTTATTAAATCAGCACATGTGTAGAATCAAGATGTCCTATGTAAAGTCTAAAGCATTGGAGATGGAAGGAATTTTGTAGTTTTTTAAACAGTCATCTTGATAACCCCATAAGAAAAACCAAATCTGATCCTGGTGGATTCTCCTCTAGCCCTCCCTAGTGGGACTGATGATGGCAGACAAACTTGAGGAGGGACCTATGCACAGGTTTCCATGTGATTTATTCCTGTGTAGACAACATGGCCTCTCCAAGGATGCTTCATATGCTTCATGTACACTGTTCAAGTTTCAGTAGGTTCTTCTCTACATGATTTAGTTGAATGAACAGTGAAAGAAAATAAGGATAGCTGGTAGACCTGTTGTGTAGAAAGAACCTTCCAGTCTCCTACATTAGCAAGTGAAGAAGAGGCTGATTCACACTCTGGATTCAATTTAAGATTATGCTTCAATCCTGCTCCTGCCAGCTGCCTCTGGTGCAACCTCAAGCAAGTTCCTCAAACTCTCTCACAGCTTAGTTCCTCTCTTCTAAGAAAAAAGGTCATAAGCATCATTCTTTAAGACTCTTCAAAGGATTAAAGTTCATGATATGCATAAAACAATGAAGGGCCTACCACATTCCAGGCCCCCTGGTGATTTATTTTTGTCTTATTCCTCTACTACTTTCTCTCCATTTATATCATTTTCTATTGTAATTGTGCTGAATATTCGCTATACATGGGTTATATATCAAGTATAGCAGAATTATGGATCCTCAAGAGGTTACCATGTTGTTTATAAAAGAGAATGATTGACAGAATGAAATTTAAGGCAATACATCATTTTGTTTTAACGGTCACATATTCGCCAGGAGTTGTAGAATGCCAAAATGGCCTCCAGAAACCCTTGGTTCTCATAAGACCAAATATCTATGTGAGTGTGTGTATGGGGGGGGGGGGTGTGGGTGTGTGTATCTGTGTGAGAGTGATTTTTTTAAATGTTTGTCTACTATTATTTATGACCTATTCATCGTCATCTTTGATATTGAATCAAAGCTTTTTTGTTTTACCACATGAATGATGAGAATCATATCCCAGTTGTGATGAGGGACCCTAAAATCAAATCACATCCTCCTTCTGAGAATCGTTCAGTCTTTACTTCAGCCATTACTTGCATAATGTGGAGGATGGAATAGCTCCATTGCCAAGCCCCTGGGCTATACTCTTAGCTGAGGCCTGAACAGGGTGACTCCTTGCTCATGACTAAAATGGAAGTTTGGTCTGCATGTTGTTGGAGCTCAAAGTTCTGATTATCATTGGAAGACATTCCGGGAGTATTTACAGGTGATAGAATTGGATTAAATGATAAATTGGACTTCAAAAACAAAGAAATGTGGAAGAAAAAGAGGGGCATAGTAAACTGATGGAAGAGCCTAATTACAGGCAATGAGAAAGGAGAAATAACATTTACTGATTTCACTCTTACATGAATTAGCCAAATGCCTTGACCTCCTTAATTTGTTTCATTGTTTTCACAACCCTGAAAGGCACTTAGTCCCATTTTTGCCAAGTGATGAAAAACAAGATTAAAACTATGCCACAAAGTCATACATTCATTAAGGAATTAAACCAGAATTTGAAATCCCATTAGCTAAGTTTAAATATTTAGGTCTCTTATTCCACATTGCCAGATGTATAAAGAAGTACAGTTGCAGAGGAGATACTAAAATAAAAGCAAATACTATTGTAGTGTCTCTTTGAGAACTAATAAACATTATAACATGGTTTGCTTTTGCTATAAAAAAGGAGTTTGTTAAATATTAAAAATGATCACCATAAATTCTTCTTGCATCTTGAATTTTCTTTTCTTTTCTTTTTTTTTATTGTGAAAATACCATACAGAGGGGTTACAATTACATGGGCAAGGTAATGAGTACATTTCTTACCAAGCATTGTTGCCTCCTCCTTTGTTTCCCCTTCCCATCCCTCCCATCTCCCCCTCATACCCAGTTTGAATTTTCTTGAAGGAGTCATTAGTAACCAAGACTAAGCAAACATTTATGAAAAATGAAGGAAAGTCTGAAGTTAGACAGATAAAAGAGCCACAGACTAGTTAGAAAATAATGGATGGAGAGTGGAAAGGAAAATATCCTAACTATTAGGAACATAAAAGTGTCCCTGCAGCTCCTCTGACTGAAGTAAAGACAGTTCTTTCCCACGGTCTCTGTCTTAATTACAGCGGAACCATGTCTAAGTTCTAGCCTCTTGCTTAAGCAGCTACAAAGATTCCATTTTTGAGATCTAACTAAAATTCAGTTCTTCTTAGAAACCTGATTTAATCTTATTCAGTGAGCAAATATCTCATGTTTCAAGTGGATTAACATCAGTTTTCCAAATCAAACATCATGTGTCTGTAATTCTCAGTTTCTCATTCTATTAGCTATCCCACAGCCACTGAAGTAATGAAACCCTGTAACAACAGGTCAGAATTCTGTATCAACGTTCACGATATACCTGACTGAAAACATCACAGTGAGATGTGTGAGCACAGATATTATGAGGAGAGTGGTTCAAGGCCAGCCCAGGCAAAAAGTTAGTGAGGCTTCATCTAAAAAAAAAAAAAAAAAAGTGTGACATGATGGAATAATCTATAAGCCCACATATATGGGAAGAGTAGTTAGAAAGAGGACAGAGGTCTGAGACCAGCCCTTAAAAAATACATGTCGATCATTGTTACCCCTTCCCTTGTAATATACTCATTGCCTTACTCATGTAACTGTAACCCCTCTGTACAGCATCTTTACAATAAAATAAAATAAATACGTTTAATTTTAAAAAATACCTGATACTCTATCTGAAAAAGTAATTGCAAACAAAATGTGTTGGAGGTATGACTCAAGAGGTAGAACACATACCAAGAGAACAGGCGGCCCTGAGTTCAAATCCAATACCATAAAAACAAAATCCAGAAAATGTCACAATAAGCACATTTTTTTGTACAATTAACATATGCTAATAAAATACTTGTAAAAAGTTAAGATTTCTACTTAGGCTTAATTATAGGAAAAGTATTTAATGCAATTTGTTCAAAAGGGGTTGTTGCTTTTGTAACGTCATATAGGAAAGTTTTTGAATAAGCTCCTAGAAGTAGCATTGACAACTCCAAAAGAGAAAGTAATTAGATACAGTTATGATGAAAATTAAGATTAGTAACTCTCAAAAGACAAAAAAGTGCAAGCTGATAAGTGAGATAAAAGCTCAAGATTTCTCTGTCTGGCTGTTAGGTTTTACTGACTAAAAAGATCAGACAAAAGACAATGATTAGAAAAGTTTCTCTGAAGCCAGGTCAAGGTAGCTTCTCCCACATGGAAAATGTGTAGTTGGTAGGGAAAGGTGTCAATGGTTGTTTGAGACAGTGGTTCTTTTGGTAAGTAACTTTGAAGTGGATATAATTTATAGGAAAATTGTAACAAAGTAAGAAAAAGCCCCTGCTACATGTCCATTCAGAGTCCCCCATTGTTAAAATTTTGCTACATTTGACATATAATTTTCTCTACCTACACAAATGCATCTAGCCAGTTTTCTGAAACATTCAAGAGAAAATTATAGAAATTGTTCCTTTACGCCCAAATACATTCTGTAACTACTATAAATGACAAACATTGGGGAAATAACATTGATACAAACTTATTCTATAATCTACCAAGCTTCATCAAATTTTGCTCATTATTTCTTTTCAATACATAGATTAAAACATTGACTTCAGGTTCATGTTACTTTTATCTCCTTAATTAATCACCTCTATATCAGACTTCAATCACAAAAATGTTCCTGAAGTACATTATATACTAGTTTGCAGGTGCCCCTCAATTTAGATGTCAAATGTGTACTCATAATTTGATTTGGATTACATCTTGTCAGAATACTACAGAAGTGATGTTCCATTGTCTTCTGGATTGTATGCTTTTCAGTGAAAAGTCTGCTGTAGTTATTACATTTTTGCTTCAGTGAATAATATTTTTCCCTTATATTTTGAGATAGATTGCCTTGATATTAGTTTCCATGAATATAATTGTCAAGTTTCTTGGTTAATCTCATAGTCAACATATGAAGTCACTAAGTATTTACACGGATTACCGACTCATGCTTTTCAATCTGCTTTTCTCTGTGCTCAAATCTACATGTTCCTATAGCTGTACATCTTTAGTTTGGCAATGTCTATTCTGCTATAGATTCTATCAAGTTTATTTTTTTAATTTCAGATTTGTATTTTTATGGATGATTTCTCTGATATGTGTTTGTGTGTGTGTTTGTGTGTGTATGTGTCTATGTGTGTCTGTGCCATATGTATTTGGCCACTTTCTCCCCATTATGCCCATGATTTCTTTAAGTTTGGGGATGTATTTTTTTGTCAGTTGTGGGGCTTGAACTCTGGGCCTGGGCGCTGTCCCTCAGCTCTTCAGCTCAAGGCTAGCGCTCTACCACTTGAGTCACAGCACCACTTCTGGCTTTTTCTGTTTATGTGGTGCTGAGGAATCGAATCCAGGGCCTCATGCATGTGAAGCAAGCATTCTATCACTGAGCCACCTTCCCAGTCCTCATTGGAAATCTTATATATACTATCTCTTTAAAAGTTGTTTCTTGATAATTTGATTATCTTAGTTTGTGCCTACTGTTAGAAAATTATTTTTCTTCTAATAATGAATTATACTTCCTAATTCCTGCTATGTCTTAGAATTTTCATTAGATGTTAAACCTTTTGATTTATGTTTTTTAATGTCTGAATTTTACAGTTTTTCTTTAACATTTGTTGGGTTAATGTACTTGGAGATCAGCTGGATTCTTTGGAGACTTAGTTTTCAGCTTGGGTACGGAAGGTTGTTGAGACTGCTCTAGTGTTTTGACTGATGTACGAAGTTAATATATGAACACTTTTAGTTCTGGCCATAACAAGAACATTGCTTCTGTGTACACTGCATTTATTTTAGTTAACAGCTCCATCGAAGGCTTTCTTTGTTCAGAATTATATAATTTTTGTCTTGAAAATACAGTTTAATAATAATGATTTAAGTTTGTTCTTATGCATATTTCAGGAAGGATACCTGCAAGTGTGTGACCATACACAGACACATACACACACACACACACACACACACACACACACACACACACACACACACACACACACACTAGAAGTATCTTTCCCTTCTGGATATCTTCCTTAAAATTTCTGTCCTTATGACCTCTGAACTTGTATACCTTAACTCAGTGATACTGCCATGATATGCTAGAGATTCATCTCCCTATACTGACACATAAAACATGTCTCCAGGAAGAAAGACAGGCTAATCTTCAGATCTAGTTTCTTCATTTTCTTACTCAAAATGACTTCAGTTTGGTATTGCCAAACATCCACTAACTGAAAACAATTTGGTTAATATGTTTCTGTTGTTCCTTAATTGTTTACAGCAAGAATACGTGTTCAATCCTAGTTTTTATCTTCATCACTGGGAGCAGAAAAGTGCCCCCTTCTCTTTTCATTTTTTCTCCAAGAAACATTGCATAGTATTATGCTTTAAAGCACAACACACATTTATGCCAGTACTCTGGCCTACAAGGACTGTTTTCTTGTATTTTCATACAGATGAAAAACATTATCCTTCTGAGTATAGTTTTCCCTCAATTTCCTTGTCTATCCTTTCTCCATTGTTCTTTAAAAAAGATATGTGATGTTAGAACATAGTCAGAATATAACTTAAAAAGAATTCTTTGAGAATTTAACTCAGAGTCAACTCCAAAAAAAAATCTCAAAAATAGTTAAGGGAATATTTTTTTAAATTGCCACTCCATGGACAAAACAGGGCAAATAGAAAATTTTAAGGTAAGAAAAAGTATTATAAAAATAATCTTGAGATAGCAGAAATACATGCAAATATATTATAGATTATGATATATGTTAACTTATAGATGAGATGACATGATATCCAAATAGGCATTAAAATATAACTTAACATTATTATTTTCTTTTTAAAAATTAATACACAGGTTAAAATATTTGGACATCAAATTATGCCAAAGAGATACTAATCAAAGCAAAACTGAATAATAGAGGACAAATTAGAATACAGAATAACACTTAGGAATTGTGATAGAGAAAAATGCACAAAAAGGCCTAATTATCCCAAATTTAGACACACCTACAAATTTAAAATAAAAATATTAGAGCAAAATGGACATAATTGCAAAGATAAAAATGACAAACCAAAAACCTATAATTGAATAGGGAATTACCATATTTTTTCTTTCAGAAACAAGTACATGGAAAAATGACAAGAATTAGTGAGTATAGTTAATTCAAACAAGATTAACAGATATTTTAATAGAATGTTTAGCTAATAAATAATATGATTTGAAGTAAGTACTTAAAGAGGAAAGTACATGAAATGTTTGTAAAATTATCAAAAATTGGAGCCTAATAATCTATATGAAAAAGTATTATTGGCTCTATCTGAAAACAGTTTATTTCAGTTCAATAGGCAATAAAAACAACAACTTACTAAACCAACCGAAGAGTTTAAAAACTCTGCCTATGTATAAACCTACCTATGTATAGCTCACAAATGAAATTCTAATGACTGTCAACTCCTTCATGTCACTTCTCCCAGTGTGTGTAATTAATAAGCCTGATAATCATGACATTGCAACTCTGCTGTGTTTTATATTACAAAATGAACCACAGAAACCAAATAGCCATGTTGAAACATTGAGAAAGAGTGTATTAATTGTTTGACTGAAAGCTACAAGTATTTTTGAGAAAGGTGGTAAGAATAAAAATAATTGTATATTAATAAACCTTTAATGGAAAGATTCTTAATATGGTTGAAATATCTTGGCAAATGAATGCTTTAAATTTCATACTATGGCATATTTTAATATTGAGTACTAAAGCAATTGCTTATGATAGTGAGATTCATGGAATATTTTCATCTCTTTATACTTAGTTATAGTTGTTCACTCGTAGCTTTGAGCCTCAGGATACTGCAGGTTTCTATATTCATGCTCTATTGAACATTTAGTAATACTCAACCAATATTTTCATTTATCTTTTCTATAACCATTGTCTTGACTGAGTTCCTAAAAATTCTTTTTTTAAAGCTCTTTATTTCCTATGTTGCAATTTTATGATATTTTGTTTGTGTGCATTTACTAAGTTTAGTGTTTTCAATAGCTACGAGTAAGATAGAGAACAAAACATTCCCTTTGTTATTAATAAAGCTTAAAAATGTGGCTCACTTTGGAGTAAAGAAGCTTCCTAACATAGAATCCCAGAATTACCTTAGACTTTCCAATCCATTCCTCTAGGAATTGTGATGAATAGAGCCTCTCACTTGACAAAGGACAAAGCAGAGCTTGGAATATTTATAGATAGGGAAGATCCAGGGTGAACAGCTAGGAAATAAGGGGAGGGATAACAGACTTACTAATGAGAGAAGAAATTCGTCTATAAGCAAGATTGAAAACAGTTGGATAAATCACAAGTGGTACTCATGGAAGCTTTTCAAAAGATTAGAAACCACATCACAAAACTGAGTATATGTGAGGTGCCAGTGGCTCATACCTATAATGCTAGTTACTGAGGAGCCTGAGATCTAGAGGATTGTAGTTTGAAGGCAGCCTGGGCAAAAAAAAAATCTGAGTCTCCATGTCAAATTTTAAAAAGTTGAGCTGAAGACATGGCTCAAATAGTAGAGTAAGTGTAAATACGATCATAGTGAAAAATAAAGAGATATTTGGTAAGGAGTGAGTAAGCAAGTTTAACAGCAAGAGGATGTCAAAGCCCTTAGTTCAAGCCCTGGTATTAGAAAAAAAATTAAACATAGAAAAAGTAATATCACAGTTTTCTATTCCCATTAGTGTCAACAAATATGATTTATTCTTATTTTGAAAATGTTTTTTATCTAAAATACAAAATGCCTTCTTAAGATCCAGATACTAGGACTCCAGAAGACAGTTAAGTGGGTAGAAGGAGGAGAAATATCACCAAATGCAATAACCAAACACTTGGAAATCCATTTGATCAGCAAGAAATGAAGAAAAAAATATAAAAGGAAAATTGTAAAACCAACAACAGCAAAACAAAAAACAAAAATAAAACCTACATTTGGAAATTCCTACAATATGGTTACAAAAAGAAAATTAACTTTTGGGGCAGCTTCATCCTAAATCGGGAATGTCTACAGTGTCATTGGTGGGAAGAGTATGGAAAACAGCAGTGGGGACTCTGGACATGCATTTGTAGTCAGCTGAGGAGCTTTGGGAAGTTTTTCTCTTCTCAAGAGAATTTCTCAAAGACATTTCTTTCTTCTGTTTTACTTAGTAACTGAGAGATATATCCTAGGTTGATTTGCACAGATGGCATTTCCAGGGACTGGTCCATTATACAAAGACCACAGTGAAAACTAAGGAGAAATTTGAATTAATTTATTTAGAAGAATCATTGAAATACACCTATTGAAAGGGTTCTATTGAAAGAGAGATTATTTTGTCAAGTGCTTTCTATCATTATCTATTTTTAGAGTCATTAATCTACCAGAAGATACTAAAATATTTTTTGACCTTAGGACAAAATTTTCACAAAGAGAAATTTCAAAAAGAAAAAAATTGATGAATTTTTACCAAAGGAATAGGCTTTCTGGAAGTGGAGGTGTGGCTCTGAGAGCCAGCCTTGAGCAAAAAAAGCTCAGGGAAATCTCTAGGCTTTGAGTTCCAGTCCCAGTACTGTCACTAAATAAATAAATAAATAAATAAATGAGATTATTTTTAAAGAATACTATCATTCATAAGAAAACTTTAAAATTAAAAAGATCATTGCCAGTAATATAATTTGCATGTTGTAATTTAATTTTAAACTATGAAAACAAAAATATTTCCAAATTTTAATATAAATACAATTATTGTTAGCTGAATTTTATCAAAATGCTAACTAGTAGAATATACTGAATAAATATTAATAAATTGTTCTTATTTCTGGAGTGGGAGCATAGACTAATTTTGGAAACTAGTGAATGGAGGTTAAAAATAAAAGATCAAAAATGGGTATGACTTAGCTGGGATTTCTCTGATGGTGTAGAACCTGAGAGATTGTAAAATAACTTTATATAGTAATAATCTGAGGAAGTAAAGGAGAGGGAATAATAAGACTCCGAAAACAAAGGATGGAAAGCCAATATCAGGATACTTTTTCGTAACTGGGGCTCAACTCTATTGGGAGCTCCTGATTAACTGATGAAATGCTTCCTCAAGTATGGAAGCTGGAGTGTTTGCTGACATACTCGTCTTCTCATTGGCTAGAGATTATTCCCTGTGCAATCACTCTGCTTACTTTCTTGTGGCTTCCCATGATGTTGCAAAAGGTCCTCAGAGATTACTCCAAAAGGTACACGCTGTCCTGAAGGTAGGCTACTGTGGGCATGAGGTAAGTCTGACCTCACATGGCCCTGATTGCCTCCATTTCTGAGAAGACATTTTGTCTACACTGAGTTCTGAACTACTATTCAAAATTTTTTCTGGTTAATTTTTAAAAAATGTATTTCAGATCTAAGTAGTGAGGAAAGTTTCTTGATTTTTATTCAAGGACAGAGACATTAGGTGTGATCATTTTTTCCCACTGCAACTAAGCTTTACTATATTTTTGCAAATGACCTTCCCGTTTCAACCTTTTGTATACTGGGGACAACTCAAAGCATTTTGTTTTCACATTTCTATGACTCTCTCTTACCACTTATATATCCTTTGTTCATTCACTAAACATTTATACTTGCCTCTGATAGTATGCCAGACACAGTGCTGAGAAATCTTATTAAATATACTCAATAATTCTATGAAATATGCATTATTATTATCTTCATTTTAGAGATGAAAAAACTGAGGCATAAAGATATAATGAAACTAACCCAAGGTCATATGGCTCATAAATGCTTAAGCCAGTTCTATGACACAGGCACAGAACACAACTCTGTGCTCAGGTGTACTTGGAAAAAAACCTGTAGAATGTTTCATTATTCTTCCCAATCTTTCCCATTTCATGTAAATGCCTCCTGTCATGTGACTTTGCTGACTTTTATATCAGAGTCATGATATGTTTCTCCACAGTGTCAATGTTGGTTTTGTTTGACCAGATGAATTGTTTGGGCCAATGGAAAACTAGCAAAGATAATGTAAACACACCATAGACAGATATGATTTATACAAATATATAATCTACAAACATATTGAAAAAAAAGCATCCTAGTTCAATCATGAAAACCCCAGAATTAGCAAAACTGACTATGTAATTCTCACTATGAAATAAAATTGTCTAGCAATCCAAGTTGACTAGTCTAAGTCCCAGAGTCCCAGGTTTACTAAAGGTCTGATGTCAGAGCAGGGATCCAAGCAGGAATTTGTAGCATTCCAACATCTCCACTTTCCTTCCAGAAGCATCCCCTTACATTTCCAGATTTTTATCATAGTTTTTTTCTGTTAATTAGGGTTTTTGACCCTAAAATTTGGAAAGAGGAAGATGTCATTAGTAACTCTCATATATGGATAAAGAAACCACAATTTAAAGTGACAAAAATAGAAGGAGGTGATGTTAAGGATAAACCTTAAGTGTCCAGTGCTCCTTACATGCCAGGCCTAGGACAAAGCTGGGACCAAGCTAAATTATGTTAGATAGGAACTGTCTATAATATTCTCACTGTCCTCCACTGCCTACAGGAAATCTTTTTTCTTTCTTTGACCTCATGGACATTTGGGCCTAGCCTTGGACCTCTGTGGGCCTGCTCCATTATTTGATACTTCTTGAAAAGCAGTCATTTTTATTTTTATTTTTTCTAATATTTTATACTACTGCCTACTTCTCTTTGTCTTATCTTCCCTACATTAGCAGCAGCTTTCTTCTCAAATCTTGATTGAAAATAATTAATAAAGTATTTGCTCCAAAGTCTCACTAGGTTAAAACCAACTTTTACCAGAAGTATTTCACATTTTAATAGATGCCAATAAAATCACAAAGGATTACATAACCTAGAGATATAATTTTAAAATTCTATAGAATGTTGATAAGCAGAAAATTTGAGACTTGAGAGCCTTCTTGAGTTTCATATTAATAGGAATGTATTAGCTAATATATTTGGTGAACAATGGCCCACAACATCATAAAAATATCTAGTATGATGAATAAAAAAGCAGTGGCACAGTCAGGCACCAGTGGCACACATCTATAATCCTAGCTATTCAGGAGGAAAAATCTATGAAAACTTTATCTCCAATAAACTACCCAGAAAAAGCCAGGAGTGGAGCTGTGGCTCAAGTGATACAGCACTAGCCTTGAGCAAATGAAGCTCAGGGCTTAGGCCCTGGGTTCAAGCTCTAGGACTGGCATGTGCACACACATGCACACACACACACAGTAATTTAAAAAGCAATAGTACAATCAACCAAACTTCTCATTTTTCATAGGACAAAATAATCTTTCATAGTTTAGAGAAGACAGAAGTACGTCTTTACTCAGCTATACATGGAGTTGGTATGAATTTAAAGGGTAACAATGATGGGAAGTATTTAAGAATGTTCTAGTCTTGTGTCCTCTTCCTCTTAATATGAGAATAAGGTCACTCTTGATTCCAAATTTATCCCAGGGCATCAGAATATTAGCCATTTGGTTTAAAATGGGTGATTTCCTCAGCAATCTCTCTATAGTTCTTTCCAGTTGCAACTTCCATTTGACCCATTGTTAAATACTCTTCATTGTCATTATCATGTTGCATTTTGTACATGAATATTCATTTATTCTCACAAAAACAGTTTTGAGTACTTATTGTACTCAAAATACTATCTGGATTCATAGGAAACAATTAATGAAAAGAGAGATAGGGAAAGAGAGAGATGACAGAGAAAGGCCTGCCTTGTAAGAGAGGAAGGCAGCATAAATTGAAGTTCTTTTATACATCCTGAGCAAACATTTGCATCTGTGCACAGCAGAGTTTTTAATACTCATGTAACTCATTTTCCAATGTTTTTTTTTCAGTGGTGCCTATTAATAAGCAGAAGTTTTACAGGTTAATATTAGGAAAAGTAAATTTTATATACTATGAGAAGTTTGTAGATTTATGGAAAGATTAGAACTGCAAATGATCTAAGATTGATGCATGCATGTGTCATTGAAGGAGCAATAGGGAGGTCAGTTGGTGGAAAAGAATGAAAGGCTAGGGTTGATAAAAGCACTAAGATTTATATAAGATCTACAATTCAGATCATGGGTCCTAATAGGCTTCTGAAAGGAGCTACCTCTTCACTGAATGCTGTGGTGTGCCACTATAGATTTTTGAACAGAGGTGTGGAATGATCTTGCTTGTATAATTGGAATAAGAGGAATATGAAAAAACAAAGATTAATTATGTGACTATTTAGAGAAATCAGATGAGGAAAAAGATAAGATGATTCAGAGTAATAGTACTGGATATGGGGAGAAGTAATCTAAATCTGGGTATAGTGAATCTCAGAAAATTTTCTTCACTGGGGACTAGGTCTATCTCCTTCACAATATTAGGCCTGGAATTCATGAACTAGCAATATAGCCAATTATGAGTGAATAATGAGGAAGGAAAGAAGGAGATAGGGCAGGATGAGTAAGAAGGGGGCGAATAGATTTAGAAGAAGGAGGAAGGGAGGGAGGGAGATAAGGAAAGAGGGAAGGAAGGCAGGAAGGAAGGAAGGAAGGAAGGAAGGAAGGAAGGAAGGAAGGAAGGAAGGAAGGAAGGAAGGAAGGAAGGAAGGAAGGAAGGAAGGAAGGAAGGAAGGAAGGAAGGGAGGGAGGGAGGGAGGGAGGGAGGGAGGGAGGGAGGAAGGAAAATTATAACCAACCTGGTTGGAAAGTTACAGCATGTTGTCAGGCATAGTGACTCATGCCTATAATTCCAGATGTTTGAGAAACAGAGACCTTGAGGATTGACCTTTGAGTCCAGCCCAGGTAAAAGTTACTCTGATCCCTTCTCAACAAAGAAACTGGACATGATGGAGTACATCTGCAATGTAAGCTGTGTGCGAGGCTTTAGGTAAGAGGATAGTAGTCTGAGGCTGGCTCAGTCCTCACCCCCCTTCTCCAATAAAAAGTGTGGACACAATAAACTTCTGTGGCCATAAGCCACAGATGCTGTAAAGAATGATTATTGGGAAGAGAGGATACTGGGAATTATCACTTGAATGCATCTGAAATAGATGCATTAGAATAGAATTAGAGGATTTTCAGAGAGCTGTCCTCAATAAGGAATGAATGTTCCTTTTCCCAGAAGTTGTTATTAAGGGAAGATGTACAATGTTAAACTGCTGTTAGATTCCTAAAAGGAAGTGAGTAGTTAAAAAGACCAAAGCAGTAGCCTTCTCACTCTGTTCCGCTACCCCTCCTCAGTATCCTTTCTAAAGCATAGGTCTGCTCAAAAACTTATTGAATCTTCATGTTTTAGGAGTCAAAAAAAGTATCAGTCAGTATTTATTTCAAGGCATTTTCAAAAGTTTCCCATAGCTCTTTTGCTTAAAACTGGCACTCTACTGCTTGAGCCACAGCTCTATTTCTGGATTTTTTAAAAATTGTTTGTGGGGCTTGAACGCTGAGCTTAGGTGCTGTCCCTGCACTCTTCAGCTCAAGGCAAGTGCACTACTGCTTGAGCCACTGTGCCACTTCTGGTTTTCTAGTGGTTTATTGGAGATAAGAGTCTCATGGAGTTTCTTACCTGGGCTGGCTTTGAACTGTGAGTAGCTAAGATTACAGGTGTGAGTCATTGGAGCCTGGATGAATGAAACTTATTAAGGGAACAGTTCCTGAAAATAAGTTATCTGGGCTCAAAGGCAGCTGAGAGCAAGAATTAACCTATCTAGGCTTAGTGTCATCCATTGGAAAAATAGGATCATAATTACTTCATGTTCCTTGTGAGGATTTACTGAGATAATATAGGTACGTTCTACTGAACTTCAAACTCCATGAGGATAAGTGCCACATTTATGTTCTTCTGTACTAGACTCTGTTGTGAAGGTTGTAGTAGACAGAGGAGTGTCTGTCCAATCTAGACTTGATACTTTGCTAAACTCTGGGGATACCATAGCTTGATTTCTCTTGATGTACATCTTTTGGCTGAAGAAGAGAGAGAAAATTTTTAAAAAATCCACACACATCTGAATTTCACACATACATGAATATCAGGATCAAATATTAAAATGGGGTATCAAGGAATTGTTTGATTTTGTGGTAATTGGAAGAACTTTCTGAGTCAGTTACAAGTGAACTCATAATACTGGGGAAGAACAGTAATGAAAAACTAGTGTTCCTTTACAACCTAAAGGCAAAAAGCCCTGAGGGAAGTGTGTCCAATAAATAGACAAAAGACCACCATTATCTCATGGTGTTGAGAATCATACATCCTGAGTTCAGATCAGTAGCCAAAGTCCTTTGACTAAGAAAAGAAGATGAAAATTTTACTCCTGGTGTTGTAAGAAGCTACCATAACTTTTGAAGCAAAGCAATAACCACAATTCACCCAGTATTAATGAAGACAAGAGTCAAAGCAAGGAACTGGCTAAGAGCTTGTAATAAGTCTATGTTGGAAATTATGGCAGTTTGTCTCTGATACAGTGGGAAAAGGGGGAAATCAATAGACTTAAAATATAGCCTAGAGACAGAAACACTAAAATGGAGCAGTGATGGACT
Organism: Dipodomys spectabilis; assembly: GCF_019054845.1. Taxonomy (NCBI): domain Eukaryota; kingdom Metazoa; phylum Chordata; class Mammalia; order Rodentia; family Heteromyidae; genus Dipodomys; species Dipodomys spectabilis. Next base: position 15,049,927 of record NW_024870834.1, on the reverse strand, counting down.
GTTCTGGTCAAGACCACATTATGACTTTTATGAGCCCTATGCAATTTTGCCTTCATAGATCCTCCCACCATGAAAGTAATAGTAACAAGTACATGTGTGAATGCATTCGTAGAAAGTCTCTGGGTTGTATTATTTTTCCTTTTGATTGTAAAAGAGGAATTAAAACATTTTCATGGACCTCTGAAAAAAATATGTGGACCTGAATCCAAGCTCTATGCCTAATGGATAGGTTGACCCCTATATTTCTCATAAAAGAATAAAGCTTTTAGTGAAATACATTTGAGCATATTGGGGCAATAATATCTGACTTTAGTGTACATTGACTATTGCATTAGAACTACAATTCTTTTATTCGGAGTAAAATCAGTGTTTCCCGATCTCTGTGAATGTGCTTCGTTGCTTCTAAAACACCTTATTGCTTATGAAAAGCCTACCCATTCCTCAATGCCCAGACTCAGTGACAGCTCTTCCAAGTCTTTCCTGACTTTTTTAAAATTTAAATTTTATTGTAAAGGTGATGTGCAGAGGGATTACAGTTATGTAAGTAAGCTAATGGGTATGTTTCTTTTTGAACAAGGTGTTCCTCTTCCTTGTTTTCTCCCACTTCCCCCCACCGCCTCCAAGTTAAAAAGTTCATTTCCAACATAGTGTATGTCTAGTGAGTATCACTGCTGAATTGCTTCATCCTTTATCTTACTGTTTCTGTGATTTCCCTTCCCTTTCCCAAATCAGATAAACTTATATACAAGACTAAAGGTAGAGAAATAAACAAAACAGAGAGACAACAGAGAATAAACCCAAGGAGAAAAAAAAGAAAGAACTCCAAAAATTATAATAAAACAACCTCTTATTTCCATTTCTTGGAGTTTATGTCCATAAGCATAATTTTATATGGTCATTGTGATCCTTTCCTAAGAATATCCTCTTTTGTTCTCAGTATGTGAATGCTTAGAGTGCTGTTTAATTAATCACGTCCAAGTGTAATTGTCTTTTACTGTCCATTGGATTCATTGTAGAGTTATAGACATATTCTAGTATGTACAAATGAGGCAAACCATGCAGCCTATTTTCTTCTGGGGTCTGGCTTACTTTGCTTAATACAATTTTTTCCAAGTCTTTCCATTTCCTTATGAATGGGGCAATGTCATTCTTTCTGATGGAAGCATAGAATTGTATGGTGTTATATTGTTTTTTTACATATATTAACTCACATGAGCCCCTTACATGCCTTTTTAGCACCTTTTGATGTTTAATGATGTTAATACCATGACTCTTTAACCATGTCTACAAGTTCCTTACATGGCATAAAACTTCAATCAATATTTATCAGAATATCCAAGAAAACTGACCAATTAGCCAATTTGCACGAAGGCCTGTTGGGGCAAGATTGGTCCTCAGTATTGCTGCCCAGACTGTGGCACATGGTCACTCTGAGACCATCTATTAAGCAGCAAAATGCTAAGAGGAATGCCAAGTGTGACTTCCCACTTCACAAAAGATGCTGCCAGGCTTCTAAATAACAACTTCATGGAGCATCCGTCCAAAAACACCATCTGGAGTGCAGACAGAGACTTGTACCTTGTTGACTCCCAAAACCATAAATCTAGAACCTTGGCTAATCTACATTTTGGTTAATGATGACTATGTTTCATAGCAGTTGAGAAATAAGGATTCTGATTATACACAGAAAGGAAATTAGATCCTGGATAAATTGGAACAAATTCATCAAGTTACATTTGTTCTGATACGTATTTTGTAGGAGGCATTTTGCTTGGCATTTTAGAAAATACAGCTATATGTCAGAACCTAATCCTTTCTCTAAATGGGACTCTTTTTTAGTAGCAGAGGATGGGGCTGGAGGAAGGAGATACTGATAGAATGGCCAATAAGAAAATGTCTTCAATAAGGAGAGATATTTAGCTTCAGCATAGGTACTGCTCTATTGCCTGGGATGAAGCAACCCATATTCAGTCCAACTTCAGTTTCTCTCTGGGGAATAAAAGCATCAGCAGCAACAACAATTTCTACTGGGAGTGCTAGAAGGCTTCACAACTTAGGAAACAATAATTTCTGTTTTTTTGACATTTTTTTCTAGTGACAAATATGAGTTGCATTTTAATTTATATACTACCATTTTTGAGGCTAAAAAACGTGAATATCTCAATAAATAACCATAATCAAGTTAATTTATTCATTAACTTGAGGACTAAGAATATAGCTGCTTTTTTTTTTTAAGTACTACTACTGGGAATTGAACTTAGGGCTTCTTGATCTTGCTTAGCTTGTTTGCTGAAGGCTGGCAATTTTCACTTGGGCTACATGTCTCAAAGCAGTCTCCAGAGAAGTTACCATCACAGGCATGAGCCACTGGTACCTGGCTAGCAATTACTTTTGATTAGTGTAACTTGATAGTTTCTAACTGGTGGCTATTCTGTCTCTTAGGGAACATGCCAATGTATGAAAATATTCTTGGATGTCTATCATATGTTTTTTCCTTTCTAGAAAAATAAATATATCTCATATAATTCCCTTCTCTTGGAAATTCTTTCTAGACTATCTTCTTGGTGAACATTCCCTTACTAAACTAATCATGACTCAAGTAACTTTGAACTGGGAGAGATGAAAGAATTATGCAAGTTCAAGTCAAATTATTATGAAAGGTCATCCTGTGTACTGCAGGATGTATAACAAGCCCGCTAGATGCCAGTAGTACTTCCCTCCTATGAACACACCAAAATGTCTTCAGACAGGGCTCCACCTCCTGTTAGCCACATGTAGCAGATATGACAAAGGAGGTGGCAGGAACCACAGAAGCCTAGTTCACTAATGTAGAGAATTAGAAGGACTTGAAGGATACGATGAAGTTTTGTGGATATAGGTTCCTATATACCCTACTATGGAGCGTGAAGCCTATTTACAGTCTTCCCCTTTGACAATGCTAGGAAATGCATTTAGAACTTGTTTTTATACAGCACTGGGGCTTGACCTCAGGGACTTGGATTTTCTTTCAAGTCTGCCATTTTATCACTTGACCTGCATCTTCACTTCCAGATTTTCATTGGTTACTTAGGGATAAGAGTCTCATGGACTTTCGGTTTGGGCTGGTTTCAAATCTCATTCCTTCAATTTCAATCTCCAGAGTCACTAGGATTGTAGACATGAGCCATCAGTGCCTGGCCATTTTTGCCCTTTTAATCAGGAACTTTAAACAAATGCTCCTACCCTTTGAGCTAACTCCACTTCTAGGTAATTTATCATAAGGGACAATCTTATAAAAGTTTTTTAAGCACTGTAATGTCAAACATTTATCTGAGTAAAAGTACATTCTCAAATAACCATATGGAATGTTATACAAACACTAAAAAATCTATAAGAAGGTATTTTTTCTAATATTAAGTTAAAAATTAGATAAGAGTAAATATACAAATAGTACTCAACAAGCTAACAACAATCAGAAGGACTATATCAAAAAATTAGTATTATTATTATTATTTTAGGTGGAACACAAAATAGTTATTTTTATCCTTTTTAAATATTGTATATTTTGATTTCCATAAAGCATAGTTTCATCCAACATTATTTTTCTATTTTCTAAAGTATAAGTCGATGAGAAATGATTGCTTTAAAGGGGACTGCTGGTGCTATTCTCTGTAATGATGGATTGAGTGTTACAGTGTTGTTCTCAAGCCTCTCAGGACATTGTTTTGAAAAATGATATTGGTTCTTTTCTATTGTTGGCATAGAAAAGAGCAAATGATCAGTAGTCAGTCCTCCATTTGACCCAAAATTTGGCATTCAAGGCAAACCACTGATGAAATGCATTTGCATTTGAATTATATCCATCTCAGAGCCAATCCTAGATCTCTTCCAAAAGCTTTTTATGTATGATGTGAGTTCTTGTTCAGCTTGTTCCAATAGTGGGTTTCGCTTCAGATAAATGACTTCCAGTTCAACCAAGTGAAGGGAAGGCCTGCCAAGAGAAAGCCATCCGTTTATGAATATGAAACTTTCATAAAAGAGATGGCTTCAGTAAGTCTTTCCTCAAAGGAGATGCTGAGAGTGTGAGATTCTAGAAATTACAGTGCAAAGGTAAGGCTTCTCATGTCTGCAGGGACACTTGGTTTTATAAAACTTGTAAATGTATCTATTGTCCTATTTACAGATGCTCATTTGTGAACAATTTAACATCAACAAGAAGGATATATAAAAACATAGTATTAATGTGTAGGAGTTGTTTTTATAACCCACTGAACTTTTTCAATATTAAATTAAGTGATGAGAAAAATATTTGCAAAGGACACACACACACACACACACACTTACACCAGATGTGACCTGTTTCACTATGCTAGATTGGAAAACATAATTTATTACTTTCTTTGTAGTCATACCTCATTTACTTAATGCAGGAATACTTTGAAAGCTGATATTTTCCTTAGCTATGCTGAATTTACATGTAACTGGACACATCAAAATATCCGTGCTTTGCTTACAGGCCAATAAAAGTGACAAAATCCTCCCTTTGTGGTTTTGGTTCATGTCTACAATGTCTTTCCTGAAATACCACCAGACAAGATTGTTTCACTGATGGGATGCAATGCTATGCTTCACACTGGCCCAGAAAATCCGAAACCTCCCCAAGAGTGGATTTAGTCATTTTCATTTAGCAATAGAAAATTGCAACCACTACACAAATTCATCACCTCTATGCACACACTGTGCAATCTAGTAATTTTGAGAGAAAATCTGTTCATGAAGATTTATCCTTTCCCATGCATGGTGAGGGCAGTTATGTATACAACTGGCTGAAGTAAGAAGCAATCACAAGAAGGTGCATAATTACTCAACCTGGGCCCAGTAATGGTTCTAGTGGATCCCAATCTTACTTTCCATCTAAAATTTCAAATTCACATGAGCACCTCTCCTTTTCCACATGTCTTTTGAGTGGTACCCTGCTATATGTTTGCAAGGTGAGCTCCAAGGAATTGAACAGAGGAACAGAAAGTCAGAGGCTCAATATTCTCCACTAGTCACTATAAGCATTCTAAACCCACCATGCAAGTTCTCTCATAAGAAGTGACAAACACACCTGTAAACTAATGTTTTCACCTATGTTATACAAAATAACCTTATAACATTGATTTTATGACCTTTATGTTACCAACTTGGAAACTGAGGCACAGAGAGATTCAAGTTCTTATGGCTGTGACGAGTAGCTGGAATGTTTAAGTAGGGTTTGTTTGCATTGGAAACTGCGTTACCTTTTCTCCGTCTAAGCTACAAAATCCTTACATACTTTAGAGATTATAGTATTTCTGACCCATCCAAAGTCCCACTCTCTTCAGACCAATCAAGCAAGGCTTCGACTGAACATAGTTGTATATCCAATGACTTTGTTATAAGTCAAGATCTAGCTAACTTACTAAAATGGAAGGCACAGATCAGACCCATGTATCCTAGCTGTCGCAGATGAGGCCCGTTTAACTCACCCACATATTAGCAGACTTTCAGGGGTAAATGGGCTCAGCCAAGATCATCAGAGCCACCAGAAAGCCTGCAGTGATTGCCAAGGCATGAGCCAAGACAGCTAAGATCATCTACCCAGATCAGCAGAATTCCATTAGTATCAAAACTTAATGACTGTTTATTATAAGATCCCAATAAAATCTAGTATCAGTAGATATACTGATACAGTCCAGAACTTGTCTATCTGTTCAATATTGAAATTGCATCATTACAATTGTGCTGGTTGGACTTTCGTGCATGCTTTCTTTATACTATAATAACACCTTTGGTTTTATCATACACAATTGTATAATAAAAATAATGATGCAGAAGTTTGGATAATTCCATGGGGTTTTAGTATAGAGATTATTACTAAAGTAATATTCATTATTCTCATCATCATTATTATTATTGCCAGTCCTGGAGCTTGAATTCAGGACCTGGACACTGTCCTTGAACTTCTTTTTTCTCAAGGCTAGCACTCTACCACTTGAGCCACAGTGCCACTTCCAGCTTTTTCTGTTTATGTGGTACTGAGTAATCGAACCCAGGGCTTCATGCATGCTAGGCAAGCACTCTACCACTAAGCCACATTCCCAATAAAGTAATACTTAGAGTATAAAAGAAATATATAAGAGGTAATGCAAGTATCAAAACTCAGAAGAATTTGTGCAGAAAGTGCTACCTTGGGAAGAGCCAAGATTTAAATGAAAAGGGGAAAATAAGCTTGAGGCACCTGCAAGAAAATATCCATAAGATAAAATACCTTGGTTTCCACCTCTCTTCCTCTTATCCCCGGCCAAGGGATATTTTTTACCAAGCTAAACCAAGTCAGAAGGCCAAAATGATTCTCTATACTTCAAATAGCACTTTGTGTAGAGAAAAGTAAATGGTAAAGAAAAATCTAGGAGAGAAAAGAAAGAAAGAAAGAAAGAAAGAAAGAAAGAAAGAAAGAAAGAAAGAAAGAAAGAAAGAAAGAAAGAAAGAAAGGAAGGAAGGAAGGAAGGAAGGAAGGAAGGAAGGAAGGAAGGAAGGAAGGAAGGAAGGAAGGAAGGAAGGAAGGAAGGAAAAGAAGGAAGGAAGGAAGGAAGGAAGGAAGGAAGGAAGGAAGGAAGGAAGACAGACAGACAGACAGACAGACAGACAGACAGACAAACACACTCAAGGAGAGTATATCCAGCAAATGTAGTCTTGAGTTTATAAAATATATATTTACAAGCCTGTCAATTCTTCCTCTTTGGGAAGCAAATCTTATACAAAATGAAGTCATAAACAGGTATCTTAAATTAGTGAGCAGAAAGTAGAGTTATCATTTATGTTGATAAATGAACCCCTATCTCAGATTTGTTTCCAAACTGGCCCTGTCAAGATTAGGCTAACACCCATGGAGCACCCACTTACCTAGTAGGTATATAAGTTTATTTGACTTGAACTAACAAGTAAAACCTAATGTATGGTTGTGTTATTGTATTCTTTGCACCAATGGTATACGAAGTCCTCATATAAGCCTACTTTTCCCCCTTAACCAGTGAAATGGTGTCAAGATAATAATGGAATATTATCTTGTGTTGTTAACCTCTTCCAATGGTGTTATATGGCATCTCCTTTTCTATGAAGAAGAGTTATAAGGATATTAGTTTTTCTTTCTTCATACAGGGTTCTGCGTAATGATGCTGATGATTGAGAAGCATGGTTTGTCAGAAAGCAAAGGAAAAACAGGACCTTCATTTCTAGATCTTCTGTCAGGAAATTATCACATTGAGATAGATCTCAGCAAATATTAACAGATGAACATTGGATTTTAGCCCAGTGCAAGTGGCTTATGCTTATAATCCTAACTATGCAGGAGGTGGAGATGTAAAGATCACAGTTCAAAGCCAACCCAGGCAGGAAAATCCATGAGATGCTTATAGCTTATATATGCTTATAATTAACCACTAAAAATCTGTAAGTGAAGCTGTATCTCAAGTAGAATGCTATTCTTGACTGAAAAAAAAAAAAACAAAACACAACTAAGGTAGAGTGCCTAGGCCCTAAGTTCAAACCTTAGTACTGGAACAAAAACAAATTTGATTTTTTTCTGCAAGATATATTTGTTTTGCTATTAGTCTTTGATTAAATCTAAAAATAAAATTGAGCTAAGTTAATGTGGCAAGAGATCATAAGAATACAGGTGGTCCTGATGCTAGAAGAAGATCTGGGTTCAAGTCCTGGATGTACCATGTTACATCAGATTAGTCAAAGAAAAAAAATGAAGACAATCTGACAGCCCATGTATATTCAGATGAGGTTATCATGAGCCACAGTCTAATCCATGAAGGGTTTATTTTTTATGTTCCAGTGATCACATAGCCAAAATAGACTGTACGACTAGGCTCAGTATTTTAAAAAGAAAAGATGCAATAGAAACCAGGTAAAAGTGATTAGATTGCACTTTCTACAAACAAGTTGTTCTTGGACTGTCTCAGATGCCAGCGCAGGGCCTTATTAATCATCAGTTATTATCTCTTATTCAAGTTTAGCCAGTATTCAAAATTAGGGTTCCTGGAACCCTTGAATAAGCAGGGCATTGCAGTGGAGATTAACCCAAGGATTTCATTTCCCAAAATATCAGCCAATTTTTTTCTTTGAATTTTCGCAGTACTGCAGACAAGGGTTTGAACTCAGGGGCCTTATGTTTGCTACTCAGGTGCTCTCTCACATTTTTGCTTTAGTTATCTTTTTATTTTTTATTTTTTGGATAGGATCCTGTAGTTTTGCAAAAGACTGTGATTCTCCTATCTCTGCCTCCCAATAGCTGGTATTAAAGAATAGCACTACCATATTCAGTGTGTGTGTGTGTGTGTGTGTGTGTGTGTGTGTGTGTGTGTGTGTGTGTGTGTGTGTTGTGTGTGTGTGTTTGATTAGCGGGGCTCAAATTCTGGGCTTTCTTCTCTAGTTTGGCACTTTCTGTTCAAGGTTGGCACTCTACTACTTGAACCATTGTTTCACTGACACCCAGCTTGTAGGTTGAGGTAGGGCCTCACTAATTTTTAACCAGGCTAGCCTCCACCCAAATCCTCCTAATCTATAGCTTCCTCTCAAGTAGCTGGGATTATAGGACTACACCATTCCTGACCCATAACTTACTTACCATTCTCTCCTCATCAGTATTCCTGTTTCCTTTACGATGCTTGTGGACAAAATAGTAGACGTATAATAATTGAATAAATGTCATTTAAATGCTGTTGAGTTGTGTATTTAATGGAAGATCCATCCCATGGCTTGACTCATCTCTTCCTACAATCTGCGCTGGACCATCCTTGGTTAGCTACCTCTTCTTTCAGAATAATTATTTATTGGAAAGAGATGTTATAGATAATGAAAGAGAAGTGGCATTTCAAAATCATGTCTTTAAATCCTCATTCTCATTTAAAAGGGGGCATGCATCATTGTCAGGTTCAGTAATACACAGTAGCCTCCACATCACAGGCAGAGGTGCTGATGATTCCGAAGTAAACTTTTGAACACATTGAACCATTTTGAGAAGTTGTCTAGCATGACTCAGATGTTCTTCATTTGAAATGATTCTGCTAAGTCAGTTGAGATGTTAGCCATTTTGCATGTATGTGTGCATATATGAGTGTAGGTATGTGTGAATAAACCAATATGTATACTTATTGACCTTTCTAATAGGCAGTTCCTATTAACATGGCCTTCTCCATGTATAATTGTCGTTTTATTTCAACATAAGAAATAATTCTAAAAATTAATTTGAACAAATGTTTTATCTAGGAAAAGCTATGCAAATCTAAACCAGGTATGTGACTCTGTCTTGTCATCATAGTTACTTAGGAGGTTTATATTGGGTTTATTGTGGTTTGAGGCCAGGCTCCGCATCAGACTCCATCTCCACAGACAAGTCTAAGTGTAGTGGCTGGTGCCTGTCATCTTAGCTACAGTGGGAAGTATAAATAGGAACCTTTTGGTCTAAGATGGCCCAAGCAGAAAGAAAGTAAGACCTTATCTCAAAAAGTAGCCAAAGCAAAAATGGCCAGAAGTAGCTCAAGAAACAAAAAAATGTTGGGCAAATCTATGTCTCTTTATAGTCATAATATCATCAAGAGACAGGGAAATGATTAAATGCTTCCCTCTCTTTTGCTTTCTTAGTAATTCCTCAGGCCCCTGTATACAGGGGCAGGTATCTATTCATTGGAAGGAGCCATTGCTTATTTAAAAAGCTTACCAATGACAAGTTGTGTTTTGTTTTTGAGAGGGTAAGTAACTTTTTTATCTTTATTATGAAAGAATTATAAATAATATAGTATTTAGGACATAGGAAAATATGGTTCTAAAGTTGTAGTAGCACACTATTCTTCAACAGGGGATTGCATAGTCCCTGACAACTACCTTGCTGGGAACTTTGTACCATATAGCAGTGTTTTATACCAGTGCACATCCCACGTGCTTTGAGAGTTAAGTGGTGTTACTACTACTACTAATAATAATAATAAATTAATAATAATAATAAATTAATGATAATGACTTACATTCATTGTAATGTAAGAAATAGGATTCAGTAATTGCTTTTTGCAATAAATAAAATAAAATCATGAGTCAATGTCACAAAAATAGCCTTTACTATTCAATGATGAAGAGTCCCAGCCTGGTTAGCATTTGTAGAAGTATAGCATGGAAGACACCGAGTATCTTAAATAATATTTGAACTCTTCTTGGAAGTCCAGGAATAGGAATTCTCAGTAAATCCTTGGGCATTAAAGCTCAATCAAAAATTTTAAACTGTTACAATGACCCATTGTAACAATGAGATGTACAAGATGCTATGTTGAAAATGAACAATTTCAGGGAGGGGAGGAGCTGGGAAGGTGGGGAGGGAAAGGATGGTAGGGGAAAAATGAAGGAGGAGGTAACAATGTTCAAGAGGAAATGTACTCATTACCTCACTCATGTAACTGTAACCTTTCTGTACAGTATCTTTACATTATAAAAAATATATACAAAAAATTCTAAAATGATTAAATCACTTTTATCTTTAATGAGTGACATTGGATTGGTTACCTGTAGGAGTGTCTTCAGAGATAATCAGGCATTGTTAACGTGAGTAAAATCCAGTTTTGGTAAGTTTTTCTGTCTCCCCAGGTTAACACAGAAGTGAAAGACTCTGGCCATATGGTACATGTATTAGTCAGTGAGTCTTTTACCATAAAGTAGCATGACTGGGGGGGCTTAAATATTAAGCAGTGACTTTTGCATTTTCTTAATGCTGAGAGTTTAAGATTAAGGTGTCAACATGGGTCCTAGCAAGAGCCATCTTCCTGGCTTGCAGATGACTGCTTTCTCCCTACACACTCGTGCAGAGAAAGGAGAGCTCTGGTTTCTTCCTCTTCTTGTAAGTCAATAATCCTATCATGGAAATTTGACCCTTATGACCTCATCAAAACCTAAGTATCTCCTAAAGCCCCAAATTCCAAATACTATCACTTTAGAAGCTAGAGACTCATTATGTGGACAAAGATCTAGTCAATGATAGAATCTTCTCTGAGGTGACCCCTGAATGAATTTTAAGAAACAGGCAATTAATGCATGGAAAGACAAGAGTACCTCAGGCATGTGATAAACAGTATGATCCCAGTGTGTGCTTTGATGGCCAAAAAGTGGCCAATGAAGGATGAGAGGAGGGGATATGTCAGAACTTCCTGGGGTGTTTACTTCCAGGAAGTTGGAAGGTGTTGGAAATCACTCTTGGAGGACATTTGATGGATTTGTTTTTATGCTAAGACTCTATTTTCCCTTCTGAACACATCACTCTGACTTTCCAGAGAGGAATCACCATTTCTGCACCCTGGATTTATGTTGCTAGAGCTGTCAGTATCTCCCAATTTTATGGCAAGTTGTGAGGTAGACAGGCCTCATCAGATATCATTTATCCTAACATATGACCATATCAGGCCAATGACAAAACAATGTCAAGGTTTCAGGTGAAACTACTGGCCTAAAAGAGACTTTCACTGATACTGTTTACCCAAATATTGTTAGTCTGACAAGGGCAAGTGACCATTTTTACACAACTTGAAGAGAGATTGCTTAAGGAGTAAACACAAACAGAAAAGAAGAACACTTGGATTTGAGATAAATATACTACAGATTAGATATATTAGTATTCCAGACTCTTCAGATATATAAACAAATGAATTCTTTCCCTTGAAAGAAGTTGATCCAAAATTACCCCTCCAAAAAATAAACCCTCAAAGAAATAACTACTCAATTAATAAACAGGCTAAGAGCTAAAAGAGAGACTTCCCAGAAGAAGAAAGAATGGCTAAAAGACACATGAAGAATGTTCAACATCTCTGACCATAAAAGAAATAAAAATCAAAATAACATTGAGATTCCACCTCACTCCAGTTAGCATGGCTATTATCAAGAAAACTAACAATAACACATGCTGGTGGGGATGTGGCCAAATGGGAACACTATCATACTGTGGGTGGAATGTAAACTTGTTCAGCCACTCTGGAAAGCAATATAGAGGTTCCTCAAAAACTATACTTAGAACTTCCTTATGATCCAGCAATTCTACTCCAGAGCATTTAATTCAATAGACCACAAACAAGACCACGCTAAAACTACCAGCACAAGATGTTCACTGCAGCACTGTTTATCATAGCCAAGATATGGAATCAACCCAGATGCCTCTCAGAGATGAATGGCTGAAGAAAATGTGATATTCATGCATGCTTCCATTAGCAAGAATGATATTGTACCATTCATAAGAAAATGGAAAGACTTGGAAAAAATTATATTAAGTGAAGTAACCCAGATCGAAAGAGACATATGTTGCTAGTTTCCCTCATTTCTTATAACTAGAATGGTAAAAGACAAAAAATACACATGGACATGATAAATAATGTAGGACTCTAGACATTCACATAGTGAGACCCAAGGGGAATATTCTTAGGAGAGGATCACAAAGGCTCTGTAGCTACTTGCATATGATTATATAAAATGATATTTATTAAAATGAATTCCAAGAAATGGAAACAAGAGGATTTTTTGTTTTGTTTTTGCTTTGTTGCTAATTTTTATTTCTGTACCTTTTGTCTTGTCTGTAATTTTATCTGATTTGGGGAAAGGAAGAGGCACAGAAATTGTGGGATAAAGGGTGAACAAATGCAACAGTGATACTCACTAGACATCACATTGAAAACAAACTTCACTTGTGGGGGAGGAGGGTTGGGTGGGAAAAACTGGGAGAAAGGAGAGAAGAGGTGACACCGTTAAAAAAAAAAACTGTTCTCATTACCCGACTTATGTAACTGCAGTCCTTCTGTACATCACCTTTACAATAACAATGATTTTTTAAAAAGTTGAGCTCAGTTTTCTAAAACTTAGAACCTGGAAATGTTTATGCTTTACGGTTTTCTGGGCTTTTGGATCCTATCCTCTCATGCTTTTCCCAAGCTTTTCTTGAGAGCCTTTAGAGTAGTGACAAAAAGAGCTGGAGTCTTACTTGGATTCTTGTTATTCTCCATCTGCAAGTTGGTTGGCTTCCAGACACGTCAATCTCTTCATCTAAAAAGGTCAGGCTCATAAAATACTCATGGCTATCTTAAAAGGTTGTTATGAGGTGTTACATAAAAAATGTGTTGCATGAGAAAGTATTATAACAGATTGCAAAATTTTTCTAATGCAAGAAATCATCATTCTCATTGTAGTAAGCACTGAGGTCTATGAAGATCCTCCCAGTGGTTAAGGGACACTCATAATCAGAACATGATGATGTGATCATTGTTGCCAAGACTATGTCAATGATTTACCTGTGATCACCTTTTTGGTGTCCTACAGCTTGAGGAATTATGGCCACATTTGATTTTCAGTACAATTTTTAAGAGCAAAGAGCAGAGGAGAGCTAATAAACTCTCCAGAGTCTCGCTGCTCTTTTTGTCAATTCCACTTCCAACCTGTGATCCTCATCTCTTCAGATCATCCCAAGATGGTGAGTCATGCTAATTCCTTTTGGTCCAAGATTGACCTCCTTATCTAGAAGTTATCTGAGAGAGTAATAACTGAATCGAGTTTTTCCCGTTTGTATCTCTGAATGGTTCTGAATTTCTTAGGAAGATAATCATATATTTCAGTTGGGTTTATTATCTCTGGAGTTTTAGGTCACAGCCTATGACCTGGATATATATAGGGGAAAGAAGAAGATGGTCTTTTAATTGAAAAAAAATCTTCCTTTTATATTTCTTTATCTAGGATAGAGGGAAGATTTTTTTTCTAAAACTTTCCTAAACTTTTTTAGACAAGGAAATATAGAAACCATTAGATCATGGAACAATCATATTGTACAAAACAAAAAAACACTGGTCAAATTTTTCTTGAAAGACTTGGCAACTCTTTGTTGTGATACTTTTTTGTGTACATAATACTGGATATTAGGAGGCTTGAGTTTCCTTATTAAATCATGACTCACTCAAATGTAGGTCTCTGGAGGCTCAAGAAAACTTATTTTTCTTCTTCTTCTACTAAATTCCATAGCTTTCTCCTCCCAAATTTTTGTTTGCTTAAGGAAGTGACTTTTCACCTGAACCCCAGTGAGTAACTTTTTATAAAAAAAAATTATCTGACACCCATTCCTGAGAGAGAACCAAAAACCTCCATATACTCAAGGTCATGATGAAGACAATGAAATTTGACCAGGCCTGGAACTGTGTATGCAACAGGTAACTGCCACTCTTAAGTTAGGCAACATGAGATTCCCAGACAGTGTTCGATAACTACAAAACTTAATTCTTGATCATGGTTCTTGGCACAATTGTAGCATTCTCTCTCAGAGTCGTCTTCTTTTAAGATTATGCCTCGTCTCAATGGCTTAAAGAGGTTTACTTTATGGCCTGTCGCAATAGGAAGAAGCAGATTTTACTACTCAAGATCTGTAAGATATATTCTAGGTATGAGAAGAGTCTACCCTTTGATTTGGGGTTCTGGTCTACCCCTTCCTACATATACACAGTAATGAAGTTGATAGTGATGGAGCCATATACCTTGGAAAGTAATTTTTCATGTGTGCAAACAGAAGGAGCAAGCAATGAGTGCTTTGTACACATGACAAAATTACTCTCCTCCAATTCCCTAGTGCACAGCAGACCAGTGGCCGTGACTGGGTATCTGCAGCAGAGCCCTTCCTCAGCCTCGGCCAGCATAGCAAGCTCATTTGGTCCTCTAGAAACTCACAGTCTTGCATCTATAGGTTTTTGTCTGGCATTGATCTTCCACTTTAGTTTCCCCAACAAGAATGAGCAAACTACTACTTAGGATCTCCTCTTGATTGCAATGTCCTTTCTCAAATCAGGAACCTAAGTTATGAAGTTCAAGTTAAACTCATACTTAAGGGAAAGGTCAGGTTTACCCTGTGGCCTATTGGCAGAGCAATTCTAAACCTTGCCAGCAAACACAGTCACCAATGTTAATCAAACTGAAAAGTTGATCCCTAACAGGAAGGAAATCAAACAATCATTTATCCACCAGAAAAATTATGTATATAAACCCACAACCACCTAAAATCAATAACCAAAAAAAAAAAAATAAAGTAGCAAGCATCTAATACAAAGAAACCCTTTTGTTGCACATTTAAGGACATTTTATATTACCGTTTCTTTTTCTTACATAGCTTTTACAAACTGGTACTCTTTGAAGTAGACAAGGGTAAAAAGTAGCAGATAACACATGCCCCCAATCATGTGACCTCTATGGCACTCCTTGTTTCCATAATGCCTAGGCTCCTGCTGAAATGCTTCTTCCCATAATACTGTGGGCTCCCACTCAAACACTTCTTCCCACAATGCCCGGGTGCCATTCAATCAATGAAAAGAACCAAGAAGGCACATGCACAGGCCATCAAAGCCCAGGTCATAAGTGAGAGAGGAGCCTGTATAACCCACCTCCAAGAGGACTTCACTGGATGCCTCTTTGGGCTCTTCTCTGAGCCCTGTCCCTGAAAGGGAAGTTCTGCTACTCTCTCCACAGCTGTCCTTTTACCGTCAAATAAACTTACTTGGATTTATTGTTGTTGTTGTTGTTTAAAAACAGTTTTTTAAACATTGATTTATTACTCTCCCTAGTAAAAGCTCATACTCCTAATTAGTAAAAAAATAAAATTTAAGAAAAATTGTCTTTGGGCTGAGAAGGTGGCTCAGTGGTAGAGCGCTTGCCTTGCATGCATGAGGTCCTGGGTTCGATTCCTCAGCACAACATAAGCAAAAAGAAGAAAGCCAGAAGAGGCACTGTGGCTCAAGTGGTAGAGTGCTAGCCTTGAGCTGAAGAGCTGAGGGACAGCGCACAGGCCCAGAGTTCAGGCCCCACGACTGCACCCCCCCCCCCCCCAAAAAAAAGAAAAATTGTCTTAAAATCCTTTTTTTTTTTTTGGTCATGGGGTTTGAACTCTGGGCTTGGGCACTGTCCCTGAGCTCTTCAACTCAAAGCTAGCACTTTACCACTTGAGTCACAGCACCACTTCTGGTTTTCTGTTGGTTTATTGGGGATAAGAGTCTCATGGACTTTCCTGCCTGGGCTGGCTTTGAACCGTGATCCACAGATCTCAGCCTCCTGAGTAGCCAGGATTACAGGCGTGAGCCACCAGCACCTGGCAATATTCTTGCATTTCCTAGAACACGAGATTCCAGTGTATGAGAAGCCACAGGGAGGGTCAGACTGATACTTACCATGTTTCTTCAGCAGCTGCTAGGAGATGTCACTTTGCTTTTTATTTTGTGACTGGAGACATAATTGGTTCTCAAGACAGAAGGCGGGCACCATCTTTCCAGTGGATTCCAGGAAGGAATGAACTTCTCAAAGGTAATTGTTCATTAAACTGGGGTATTAAAATATCCTGTATTCCTCAGGGGGTAGTTTGACCATCTAACCTAAGTGACTAACGGAATTGTTTTAAATCCCTCCCCCAACCTTTTTCATTCATTTTTTATACCAGCTGAGCGTCTGGTAATGAGTTTCATCCAGGATTGTGGCGATAGTTCTTTCGAATGTGTTCACAGGACAGGATTTGGGATCTGGGAGCTAAAGGAAATCTCTCCTGTTGTTTTACACCATGCAAGAAGAGAAAAGGTATAAGAATGTCATTCAGGAAGTCTTGTCAGTGGGAAAATAAATCTCATTTCCTGTTTGAGCTAAGATACCAAATATGGGCTTGGAAGGTGGCATCTGCAGAGCATATCTGCATATCTTTATACATATCTATACATATCTATAGGTAGGTATGTATAATGTATATATCTAATCTACCAATATATAGACAGACAGACAGATAGATAAACATGTATATAAAATTTGAAAGAATGCATGGCCAACAAAGAGAAATCACATTGTACTACAAAAGAACAGCTCCTTTGTTGCATTCAGAAAGGCAGCTGCCGCTAGGACCAAGGCTTATGTAAGGCTCTGCTCTCAATCCTAGGTCCCAGTGCCCAGTTTCCAGCCAGGATCCAAGGGGTCAGCGTGGCAGGTGAATGAAATCCTGCCTTTGTTTGACTGGCCCAGTCTTTCTTGCTTTGGGACGTTCCGTGCAACAGAAACCCAGACACACTTATTATACAGAAACTCAGGAGGGGAAGAGGAAGGAGAGCTGTAAGTGCCAAAGTCAGTGGCATAAACTGAATAGGCAAGAACTTTCTCCCAGCCAAGAAGTTTCTCCCAACTTACTCCAGACATTCAGCAAAGTGTCCCCAAGTCTCAGAGATTCCACAAGGTCTGAGCATGAGAGAAAACATCCAATAAAAGCAATCTAACTACTATAACACAACAACACATCAAAAATAGTGTTGCTTTTAAACACTGGATTATATAGACAGATTTTTTAAGGGTTTTTTTAAACATATTCTAATGGAGTCTTTTAATTCTGAGTATTAACTAGACGGAAAGCTGTTGGGTTCTTGGTCAGCAGAAGCAGACTATGTGTCATACTAATGACTTCACTGATGCACCAAATTCATAAAAGAAATAAAGTATTAGGTGATGTCATATAAATCACATAATTATTGTGAATACAAAAGTGGTAGAATTTTTTTAAACCAAGAAAAATACTGCTCATAATGTCATTACTATAACTAATCACTAGTACATTCAAAACAATTTTTAAAGTGTTGATTGAAAGTAAGCTTCTCATTAATTGAATTATTTGTTCTCACCTCTGGCTTCTAAGAAGGTGAGAAAAAAATACGATTTATTAGGAATTGGCAAGTACACAAATACAAATAAGAGAGAAGACATAGTGAAATGTTAACTTCAGCAAACAAGAGAGAACCACATATTCCATGAGTTTTCTCTGTATTCCTGATACTGCTTTATTGTTAGTTCACGTTGAAAAATCCATGATTCTCATTCTAAAGTATAAACTAAACACTATGATAAATTCATATTTACAAGAATCCCTGTTGTAGAAGCATGCATGACACTGCCTCTTCTTGTATCACGGTTACAGTATCACAGGAACTGGTAGAGTTTTAACGTGACATGTGCCTCAAAAGTCAACCAAGTAGTCAATAGCATGCCTGCTCTATCGCAGGAGGGCTTTGTGAGTATGCTGGGTAACAAGCACTTTCTGACCATCTAACCCAGCATGCACTGGGCCAACTGCTATGAGAAATACAAGAGAGACATTCCAAAGTCCATGCTCCCCATGAGCTTTTTTCTAAACACAATATATACACATGGCAATTGATGGCGGGGTAGGTGGGGAGGGATGCAGGGCACATACAAGGAAACATGGGCAATTAGTATACTTGAAAGCGATTGCAGAAAATGTGCTTGCAATACATAACAGGGAATCCAAGGTGGCTAGATGGGCTTCTTCGCATCTAGTCCCAAAGACAAAGGGAAAATTCAAGAGCTTGCTAGTTTCATTTGAAAGACATGGACTTGGCTTTGCACTGAATTTCTCTGCTTCAAAGGTTTTCACTTTTTCAAATCAGCAAGGTTAAAAATTTGACCTCTGAGAACAATATTCTTCAGCACAGTGTTGGAGATTAAGCTGTGCATAAACACCTGGAGAGAAATCTTAAGCATGTTAGCACTATTGGCGGGAGGTTGAAACTCATCCCATGAAGTTCCAGGGTGACTCTTCAGGAGGCCTGTCTAACCAAGAGTGATGACCTCGGGAAAGATTTGAAAGTGCTACTCCATCTTCTCATTATTATTATTCCAACTGAGAAAGTGGTAGTTTTATAGTGCATGGCATGTCTGCCATTGGTTTAGATTTTAATTTTATTCTGCAAATATATCTCATACAAGAAGTAGGAACTTGGGTAGCTGTGATTCAGGCCAGCTATGTGAGATTGGGAGATTCTCTAATCAGCAATGCTGGGAGCATCCAAGAGTCTACCTAGAGTCTTTCTGGAGTCCTATGCATAGAAGTTCTCCCTTGCCTTGAAAAGTTGGATCTATTCTCAGAATACTTAGAAGAGAGATCAGACAGGGCAAAGGGATTGGTAGAGGCTGAGATTGATGCTGGGATGAGGGCCTGGGAGGAGATGTACAAATAAACTGCCCAGTGAGGACTCCGCAGCATAGTGGTTAGTTAGGTTCATGATATGACAGCAAGGCTAATGATGTCACAGTCAGGTTAATAGATAACGATTTATAACCACATCAGACATCTTAGAATAGAGGTTCTCAACAGAGTTTTATTTTTGACTTGTATTCTTTGAAAGATCTACATTAGTGAGGAACAGTGATTCGCTCCCAGAATTCTAGCCATTCTGGTGGCAGAAACAATAAGGATCATTGCTCCAGGTCATCTCTGGCAAAAACTTAGCAGACCTCCAACTCAACAGGAAAGCTAGGACAAGGTGGTGTGTACTTATCAACAAGCTACAAGTGGGATGCGGAAGTCAGAGGATCATAATCCAAACTGGCCCAGGCAAAAAACAAGACCCTGTCTCAAAAATATCCAGAGGATAAAAGGCTGAAAGTGTGACTCAACTAGTAAAGTACCTGTCTACAAGTACATGGCCTTAGTTCAAAACACCCGCACCTCCAAAAAAAAAGACCCTCATTTACAATGTATTTCATGAGCATATTAGGCATACACACTTTCCAGCAGCAATTCAGCCCTCTTTATCACTCAAAGAAACATTCCAAGCCAGGTGCTGGTGGCTCAGGCCTATAATCCTATCTACTCTGGAGGCTTAATTCTGAGGATTGTGGTTCAAAGTCAGCATGGGTAGGAATGTCCTCTGAGAAACTATGATCTCTAATTATGTATCCAACAAAAAAGCAGGAAGTTGAGCGGTGGCTCAAGTGGTAGAGTATTGGCTTCCAACAAAAACAATAAGAGGACATCCAAGCCCTGAGTTCAAGCCTCAGGACTGGCACTCATGCATGCATGCACACACACGCATGCACACACACACATACATACAAGAATGAGGATAATCTTATTATATGGCTTTTGTTAATCCTGCTCTAATTTGAATTTTTCTTCAGCAAATATACTAACTAAATTATGTTTAAAGACATAAAAATTACATTATTACACATAAAAATTATAATAGTGATGTTGAGAGTATATAAAATGATATAAACTTGCTAAATTATTCTCTTATAGGTTATTTTATAGAAAGAATAAATTATTATATTTATTACATTGTAACTAAAAATCAGTTCTACTAGATCTAGACAAAAGCATTTTAAGAAGCTAATTACAAAGATAAAAATATCAAGGATATAATCTCCATCAATTCTGAAAAATATATTTGTTAACAAGTGCCAAAGAAATCAAAGAAAGAAAAACATTTGAGAGCCTATTTGCATTTTCTTCCTCCTGAATCCTTAAAACGTCATCAAATATTGTTTACAGTTTAGCATCCCATATTTCCAAAATTCTGATTTGCTTTTCCACTTGGAGATAATTTTAATGAGGAGTGTATGAGTGACACACACATTCTAATTTTTATCACTTCTGATAAGAAATTTTCTCCTTATATCTAAATTTTGCATTCTTTTTAAGAGTTGTCTCATTTATATTTTTTAAAGTGGATTATTCACAATCCCTGGTACTTTATCCATTAGCAATTACAGTTTGCTAATACCTCATAAATAACACAGCAGTACACTGAGAAGCACTGTTTTATAGCACTAGGCTCCACAGACCTGTCCTTAAGAGCTGAAAGCCAAAGAGAAAGAACAGCATTGAGAAGCAGTGCTAAAATGAGCTTAAGTTAGCCTGTTTCAGGAGCTAGAAAAATATAGATGAATCCAACACCATGAAAGAAAAGGCCATAGGAAATACATAGAAACATCGTAATTTTTTTCCTATTAGTAAAAAAGTTAAAAACAAATTCTGGTAATGCCTGACATGTGCTCTAGGATAGAAACTGATGTGAGGAAACAGAAGGAGAGAAGTAACCATAATTAAGACAGAAGGTTGTATGTATAAAAGCCGAGAAAATTAGCATTATCTGAAGGATTTTTTATATAAACATTTATAAATATGATCTCAATTGAAAAAAGGCCGGACAAAATTGGTTAAATACCTGTAGAAAACTAAAATTAGATCCTTATATGTCACCCTGGACCAGAATCAACTCCAAATGGATCAAACACCTCGAAGTCAAAGCAGACACCTTGAAAACATTACAGGAAGGAATAGGAGAAATTCTAGGGCTCTTTGACACAGGCTGAAATTTTCTCAGTAGAGACCCAGATTCACAAAAAATCAAAGAAAGGTTGGACAAATGGGATTGCATGAAGCTGCAGAGCTTCTGCATGGCAAAGGCCATAGCTAGCAGGATCAATAGAAAGCCCACGGATTGGGAGAAGACCTTCACTATCCATACAATGGACAAGGGTCTCATATCTAAAATATACTTGGAACTCAAAATTTAAATCTCCCAACAACAAATACACAAAGAAACACTGCCTGATAAATAAGTGGGCTAAAGACTTAAATAGAAACTTCTCTGAAGGGGAAATAAAAATGACCAATAGACATATGAAGAAATGCTCAACCTCTCTAGCCATAAAAGAAATGCAAATCAAAACAACATTGAGATTCCACCTCACCCCAGTTAGAATGGCTATAATCAAGAACTCTAATAACAACAGATGCTAGAGGGAATGTGGCCAGAAGGGAAACCTACTGCATTGTTGGTGGGAGTGTAAACTTGTTTAACTACTTTGGAAAGTAGTATGGCGGTTCCTCAAAAAACTCCACATAGAGCTCCCCTATGACCCATCAATCCCACTTTTCGGCATTTACCCAAATGATCACAAACAAGACCATACTAAAGCTACCAGCACAACTATGTTTATAGCAGCATTATTTACCATATCTAAGATATGAAACCAACCCAGATGCCCTCAGTAGATGAATGGATCAAGAAGGTGTGGTATACACACACACACACACACACACACACACACACACACACAATGGAATTCTATGCCTCCATCAGAAAGAATGACAAAATGACATTATCCCATTTGTTAGGAAATGGAAAGTCTTGGAAGAAATTATATTAAGTGAAGTAAGCCAGGCCCAAAGAAACATAGGTCCCATGGTTTCCCTTATTTGCAATAACTAGTATATGGCTTGGACAAGCAGAAAAGGTCAAAAGCTATGTACATATGACCAGATAAGATGATGTTAAGCAAAATGAACCCCAAGATAAGGACATAAGTGGTTTTTTTCTTTCTTGCTATTGTTCCTAATGTATTTATAACATACCATGTGATTTTTTTGTTTCTTTGTATGTTCCTCCCCCACGGTATAACCCTGTTGTCATTGTGTTTGATGTTGGTGCCCTGCATGTTGTATATACATGTATATACATGTCTCTAGCTTGGGGAGAGAAAGGGAAAAAACAAAATGTGTAAATAGGGATACAGGTTGACCCATTGTAACAATGAGATGTGCAAGACACTATGTTGAAAAATGAACTTTACAATTTAGGCAGGGAGGAGGGGAAGGGGAAGGAGGGAGTTGTGGAGGTGGGAGGGAAGGGATGGTGGGGAAAAACAAAGGAGGAGGTAACAATGCTCGATAGGAAATGTACTCATTACCTTGCTCGTGTAACTGTAACCCCTCTATACAGTATTTTTACAATGAAAAATGTATTTTAAAAAAAGAAAAAGAAAAAAGTCCAGAAATTGTACCTTATCAGTATGGGACCAAGGTCATGAGACTGATTTGAAAAGTTAACAGATTAAAGAGTAGAAGGAAAAAAAAAGTTCCTTAGTAGAGTGTTTGATTAAATTAAAACCACACTGCTGTTTCTCTAAAAATAAGTTGTTACATAGGAGTATGTATCAATTCCCTTATGTTTTTAAACCCAGTTGAACATTTGTTCTATTTTCAGCTCATCTAAACTAAGTGTTAATTTGTAAATCCTGATACTAAAAGGATTGTAGAAATTAAAACTTGAATTTACATGAACCTAGCAAACCAATAGATGGTGGTTTTGGTAGCCAGAAAAGATCCGACATGATTGAATTTGTCATAATGTGTGTGTGTGTGTGTGTGTGTGTGTGTGTGTGTGTGTGTGTGTGTGTGTGTGTGTGTATTATATATTCATTCCAAAGATATTTGGGAGTCACCATGACCAAAACACTGTTCTAGACTCTAAGGATTTAACATTGGACAAGTAAAGTTGTGCTCTTATCTGTGACCCAAATGGAAGCATTCCTGCATGTGGTTATGCCAAGCCAGATTTAGCTTCTCCAATGTCTAGAGTTGTAAATACCCTAGATACCTATCTGTAGGTGTTAAGCCAGATTTGCAACATAGGCTTCGTGCCAGAGTAGAGTGATTGTCTTTTCCTCTCATGATTTGAACAGAGAACTTCATTGAAGGTATAAAAAAAGACACTCTAGCCTGTATGAACAGAATTTCCAACACCCAGTAAATAATTGGCCTGATGAGTTCCTTCTGCTCTGGCTGGATAATTTGACTGTGAGCTCAGAATGAAAACCAGGAAGCCAGAAGAAAAGGAGGAATGCTAAGACACAGTCCCACGCCAATCTCCTGCATATCTTAGTTTTATTTTGTTTTCTTTTTGTTGCATTCTAAAACAAAGTCAGCAAAGACAAACATGTAAGCAAAAAATGTCAAAAAGAAAACAATTTGGCTGACACAAACCACCAGATTTTCATAACAAATAGTTTTCTGTATTAACACATTCACTCACAATTTCCTCAAATGAAATATTCCCATCATTGCATGATTGTCCCCAGTTCTTCACTAAATTAGTGGACAAATGTCCTTTCAGTGAATCACGCTTTATTACACAGAATTTGGGTACCTTTTGCTCCAACGCACTATTAGAATGGGAATAGCCTTAAACGTTTTGTTTTCTTTAGCAACTGGATTTCTTGGAGCAGGTCTCAAAAATCAGCAAAATATAAAAAATAATTGCATGATCACAACTTTTACTTCTTTTTTTTTTAAGTCGGTGGTGGGGCTTGAACTCTGGGCCTGGGTGCTGTCCCTCAGCTCTTCAGCTCAAGGCGAGCGCTCTACCACTGAAGCCACAGCGCCACTTCCAACATGATCACAATTTTTGTTTGCATACAATAGTATGGCTTCCTTATATTGTGCGTCTGCTAGAGCTCAGGGCTGGAGCACTCTCCCTTATTTGTGCTGGAGCTCAGGGCTGGAGCACTCTCTCTTACTTGTGCTGGAGCTCAGGGCTGGAGCACTCTCCCTTAGCTTTTTTGTTCAAGGCTGTGTCAGACATTCCTATAGGGCTAACTTCAAACTGCGATCCTCAGATCTCACCCTCCTGAGTAGCTAGGATTATAGACGTAAGCCACTGATGCCAAGTAATATAACTTTTACATAAGAGCAAATCTCTAAGAAACAAAATGCTAGTTGCCAAACTACATCTTTTAGAATGATTGCTGAGCTATGAAAGGTAATTTCCAATGGACATCATGTAAGAAATCATGTGCAACCTATAACTATATAAGTAAGTTGAAAATGGAATGCTTCTCCTAGTATCATTCCAATAAAGAACTGGTCATCAATCTTTTGAGTGGCTCTAATCTTTGTTCTTCTGTCCAAAAACCTATGTTACAATGTCCTGCAGTTGAGACTCAGCTTCTTACAGACTAAGCTACACTTTCTCTACCCCTTACCAAACCAGGGATCAGCAAATTCATGGTTGGCTTGTCCTATTTCCCACATCACAGCCTTGACAGCAGGAAATGACTTCTATGATTGACTAGGGCATGCAACATATAATGCTTCGAACCTACTCTCAGTTATCACACTCCAGGCAACAGAGACCATCCCTTTTGGAATCAAATCAACAACAAACCTGAGATAATGAGCTTAATGAATGAGGTTAGCACATGTCTCTGCCAGGAACAGTCAGAAAATTCTTAAGTGCAATCAGTTATTTATGAAACACGTAAGACATTTTTAGCACTGTGGCAGGAAAAGGAGGATAATTGTTAAACAGTATATGTCATAACATGAGGCACATATTGTACCCTAGATGGGAGGCAACATTAACAGAAATTAGACAACAGTAATTAATTAATTAATCAATCAAGGAAAGGTTATTCACTGCAAAGGTACAATAAAGCAGTTAGGAAATCTAAAACCAGCAAAATTTCAGGTGGATGAAAGTTGAAATGGAATTTAAGCTCAGTAACTTTTAACTACGTATAGGGTACTTGGAAGATTATTCCAAGCAATGAGGGGAGAAAACTAATCCACTAAAACAATAAGGACATGGGACTAGTATAGAATACTCTTCAGGAAACAGGGCACTAGAATCTTTAGAGAGAGGAGGAACATAGTAGTAAAAGTCCAACTGGAAGTGGGAAGTAAAGTAGAAAGTCTACCCAGATACCCAGAAGGGAGGATTTGGAGTTGAAGCAGGAAGAAAAAGAGCCCTTGAGTTCATTTCAACTCACTAGGTTTTTAAGATCGTGGATAAGCTGTGGTATCTGCACTAGGATCCTGGCTGTCCTATTAGCTTATACAATTACCTCTGCACCTCAGTTGTTCTGTACCTGTAAAATGGAATCACTTTAGCACCATGGGATGAGTTAAGGGATAAGTGAGTTGGTCTGCAAACATCGTAGAACAATGATGGACAATCTGTTGGCATGGATGTGGAGGTGTTAAATAAATGGGGTGAAGGGGGGACTGCATTCTTTACAAACATACAAGCAGAACTGAGATGTACATGGTGGGACCTCTACTATGCTCCATCAATTTTGTGCTGATTTTATTCTTCGTTCTCTGAGGCACTGCCAGAAAGTATCCTGTGTCTTGAGAGTGACTGGCTTCAGGCTGTGAGGACAAAAGTTAGCACTGGGAGTTCCTCTTGAGCGAGGAACACACACACGGCACATCCCTGTGGTTTCCAAGCAGTCTATGTGCCTGAAGACTAACTGGGAACTTAGCAAACAAATAACTAAAAACAAGTTTGGCTTTCATTGAAAGGGAAAATGAATTTTCACATACATTCTGTCCATTTCCTACTCTCCAAGAAATAGCATCATGCCAAGACAGAAAGTCTCTGAAGTAAGGAAGAAAAAAAAAAACTTGCCTACTTTTACAAAGAATTCTATACTTCTTTCTAAAGAACAGGTTCTGGAGGCTCACTCCTGTAATCCCAGCTGCTGAGGAGGCTGAGATCTAAGAATTGTGGTATGAAGGCATTCTGGACATAATGGCTCAAGTGGTAGAGCATCAGCCTTGAGCATAAAAACTAGAAACAGCTCCCAGGCCCTGAGTTAAAGCCCCAGTACTGGCACAGTGCAACAGACACACACATACACACACTCACACAGGAGAACCTTACAGCTTCGTACAACCTCTTGTACGCACTGGCTTACAGAATAATCCCTTGAAATTGTTCTTGTTCCATTTTAAAGATAAAAGAACCAAAATTCTGTATCTTCCATTCCCAAGCTTGTATACTTGGACGTTGCAATTCTTAAATATTGTTCTTTTCAGTGTCATCATTGTGTGCTGGACTCTGTTACTTATCAGGAAATTATCTCACGGAGAGCACTGCCATGTCCTCTTTCTTTTCTTTTCCATCTGCCTAAAGGGAGAAGCTCAATCTTGCAACAGATATACCCATGTGGGCAACTTCCGGTTTTAATTGCTTCAAAATATCTGAATCTCAAATGGATATATCCAGTCACTTTTGGTGGAAGAGCTTTGTGCTGGCTATCATAAAACTCATCTGGGTCCCCTACAAAAAGCTAAAATCAGCAATTATGAACACACACACATACACAGAGGCTTTTGCTAAGGTAGCTGTGTACTGCAATTTATTGTATTGTAACTCTATTGTTGAGTTTGCTGTGCAAACTTGGTCAAGTAACTTTCAGCTTTAGTTTTAGGCAACATCTCTATTATATGTCTATAGAATGAAATAAATGGGACTGAGATATACACTTACATTTATATGGTGTATGCTAAATAAGTTTCTACAGGTTTTTATTATTCTAAAACTTACTGTTAATTACAAAAGCAAAATGAAAGATGACACAGTCTCACCTTTAGACCAACCCCATGTGAGTTTATTCCAATCTTCAATGGCAAAACTGCAGTCAATCAGGGCCAAACTGACATTGTGATCAGAGCTGAATTCCCTCCATGCTTTACGGTACTGGAATGTTTCTCCAGACAGAAACTCAGGGTCTGACCTTCCTCTTAGTTACTTGTAGTTACTTGATACCTTGGGAAAACGTACTTTCTTTCTTCCAAAACTTACAAATCAAAGCAGAAAGTGATGGGAAGAAAGAATACTATGCTGTGTATACCTCATAGAGGAAGAAAGAGGATCACGTGTACAAAAATGCCATACTCCCTTCAAGAGGCCTTGGAAATGATAGTGGCTACTGCCTGGGGTTTTGACTATGTCTCTTGGTTCTTTGTTACATGTACTTTTTTTGTTTGTTTCTGTTTGACACACGGTGTCAAATTCATGGCACTCCTGTCTCAGCCTTCCAAGTGCTGGGATTATAAACTACTATGACTATACCCAACCTTGATGCATGCAATTTTTACAAGCTTATTTTTTTCCTCCTTCAAAGGAGTAGCAAAATTTAGAGCAAGTAAAAGCTCATAACCTACCTCCCAGTGATTTACCTCTTTGCACATGCTCAGAAGCTCATAACCTGCCCCCCAGTGACTACCTCCTCACACATGCTCAGAAACTCATAACCTGCCCCCCAGTGACTTGCCTCCTTGCACATGCTCAGTTTCCCTCCACTTGCACTTGTGTAAATGTCAAAATTAAGGCAAAAGGGCAGGAGGCATGGCTCAAGTGGTGGAGCATGTGCCTGCCAAGCCCAAAGTCTGAATTTAAATCCTAGCATAGCCAAAATGAAAAAGAAATTTCTTTACTTCTTTCCATCTTGATGATTGTTAGAGGTAAACATCAAAATGGAAAACATTGTAGGGACTCCAAGATATAAAAGTCTGGGGCAAAATGCCCAACAGGAGCAGAAAACTCAACATGCATCTGGAACCTTCCAAAGAAATTTAACTGTGGCAGACTGGATGCAGAAATACTATTGTCTCCCTGCCCAGACCCAATGAGTTCAACCAGGCTAGAAAGGAAAATTCAATTTTCATCAAAGGCTGGGTGCCAGTGACTTGTCCTTATCATTCTAGCCATTCAGGAGAATTAAGATCTGAGATTCAAAGTCAGCTCAGATGGAAAAGTTTGCAAGATTCCATCTCCAAAATAATTTCCAAAAACCAGGACTAAAGATATGGCTCAAGTGGTAGGGCACCAGTTGAGCAAGTAGGACAATTGGGAAGCCTTGAGTTCAAAACTCCAGTACCACCAAAACCAAATTTTTAAAAATATTTTATAAGGAGAAATAGATAAGCCAAATTTAACAGATATTTATCAAACACTTACTAAGAGGAAAGCATTATGAATTCTGCCAAGACAATATCTCTGTTTTTAAGAAGGTTACAACTAGATATGATGAATAGAATCACATGTTATCAAGTTGAATTTCTTTTTTATTTTTATGGTTATCATTAAGTTGATGTACAGAGGGATTACTTTTCTTTGCTCTGTTCCAGTTTTCCCTCTCATCACTACCCACAATTATATAGTTAGAACTCCTTTTATAAAATAATAGGGAATATATTCACAAAGTAATATCATAAAAAGCTCTAGATTCATATAGCTATTGTATTTTTAAATACCTGTAATCAATTATCACATTGAACTCTCCCCAAAGTCCTATACAGTGGCTATCATAACCTCTATATCATAGACAAACAAACAGTTTCAGAGATATGAAACAACTCTCAAATTACCCAGCTACAAATAAGTTTTGAATTCAAATATCTCTGATGCCAATACTCAGGGAATTCTCAGTACACCTGACTCCCTTCCTGAATGCCTGAAATTTTTCTCAAGGCCTCAGCAATTAGGAGTCATTGGCAGTTATTGAACAGGACAGTGAAAGAATAGTTTTGGAGTCTAAAAGATAAATTTGACATTAATTAGCAAAATGGATTAGAAACAAGAGAGAGATAATAAGAAAGATGGTTTAAATGGCTAGGTCAATGGTCTAACAGAAGGAAGTAAAGGTTTGATCTAGATCAACTGGAAAGAAAAAATGGAACTGATTAAAAAGATACTGCAAAGTTTGTTCTAATGGAACATCTATTAGATGTGGTTATTATCCAGCTGTAGAGGAAAACAAACTGAAATGAGATTGATCACCAACTAATCACCAGTGCTAAAGTAGGTACCTCTGTGACACAGACCTAAAGAAGGTACAATGAACTTGTTCTTTTTATATTATTGTTATTATCTTTAAGTAGTTGTGCAAAGGAGGTGCCAAACAATAAAGCTGTTTATGAATACAACACATCTTGGCTGGTGTCTACTTCAACGTTCTGCCCACACCCTTTCAACACACCCCTTCGCTTACTTTTCTTAATTTTGTGGTATATACAATGAATTCTTGGCTGCATTTTACTCTTTCTCCCTTCATTTGCCTTTTCCCTCTTAGCTCCACCCTCCTCGTGGTTGTACCCATTTCCTGGTGTTGATTTTGTTGGGCTTTGATGTAGTCTTTCTAAAAGATTATACTGCTTGAGTGCTCCATAGAGTCTATTACTTTAGTTAATTCACTTGCAAACCACTCACATATGGCCCATCCAGATATGTTTACTTTTTTTAAACCCTCAAAGAAATGACAACCCAATTAGTAAATGGGCCATGCATTAAAGAGAGATGTTTTGTAGGAAATAAAAATGGTCAGTAGACACACAAAGAAATGTTCAACATATCTGGTCATAAAAGAAATGCCAATCAAAACAATACTGAGATTTCACTTCATCTCAGAATGGCCATCATCAAGAAAACACACAGAAAATATTGGCAAGGATGAGGCCAAAAGGAAATTCTAATACATTGTAGGAATGTAAACTTATCAACCACTCTAGAAAGCAGTAGGGCAGTTCCTCAGAAGACTAAATATAAAACTACCTTATGATCCAGCAATTCTACTCCTTGGAATTTACCCAAAAGATTACAAACAAGGATACAGTGAAGCCATCAATACAACTATGTTCATTGCAGCACAATTCACCATAACTAACATGGAATCAGCCCATATTTGCCTAGGTGGGACAAATGGATCAAGAAAATGTGGCACATATACACAATGGAATTTTACTCATCTATTCCATTCAAAAGGAAATGGAAAGACTTGGATAGAAAGATATGAAGTGAAGTAAGTGAAGTAAGCCAGACCCAGAAAACAAAGGTTGTATGATTTCCTTCATTTGTGGTAGATAGAATGTACCTATTAATCTAGAAGTGAATTTTTCCTCTCTCTAAAAATGAGATGAGTTTCTTCTTAATTTCAGATTCTTAATTTTATGTAGGTCATAAATAAAGTCTTTTGCATTGGAAAATGGGTGACTTGCATGCCAAGTCATCTAATAGTTGGCCAAACTTAAGGTCCACCTACTGAAAGAGTAGTAATTGTCCCCAACTGTTCATTGTTACTTAGGAGATATTTTTCAGTAGTCACTTCCTTTCCCTTGCTTGGTCATTATTTCAGTTTCTATACTTTCAGTTACCTGTGGTTAATTGCAGTCCAGAAATGTTAAACAGATATAAATGGCTCATAAATTTAAAATTGTGTATTATTCTGAGTGGTATGGTGAAATCTCACCATATCCTGCTCTATCTCACCAAGATGTATATATTATATTATATATTATCCATTTTCCAGCATATCCATGTTATATTCACCTTCCACCTGCTAATCTCTTAGGAACCATCTTGTCATGGTGTCTCATCGTATTTCAAGTTTTCATGTCACCTTTAATCCATTGTATAATAAAAAATGGCCCAAAAGCACAAGAATGATGATTGATGGCAATTGACATACACCAAGGAGTAACCCTCGACTTCTTACTTTAAGTAAAAAGTGAATGCTTTGCACTTCATAAAGAAAGAGTACAAGTGGGAATGTAACTAATGTAACCACTATGGAAGGCCTACTGGAGATTCTGCAAAGTACAAATTGCTCAAGTAATTTTTGATCCACTGATACCACTCTTGAGCATCTACCCAGAACATTAAAAGTCAGGATCCAATTGAGACACTCACACATATATGTTTACTGATGTACTGTTCACCCAGCCAAGTTATGGAAACAACTCAGATACCCTACAGTATATGAATCAGTCAAAAACATGAGAGATGCCAGGCGCTGGTGGCTTATGCCTGTATCCTAGCTACTCAGGAGGCTGAGATCTGAGGATTGTAGCTCAAAGCCAGCCCAGGCAGAAAAGTCCCCATGAGTCTCTTATCTCCAATTAAGCACTCAAAAACAGAAGTGGAAATGTGGCTCAAGTGGTAGAGCACTAGCCTTGAGTACAAAGAAGCTCAGGGACAGCGCCCAGGTCCTAAGTTCAAGCCCTACCACTGAAAAAAAAAAATGTGAGGTAATGTGTGTGTAGGTGTGTGTGCCTATCATCAGTCTTGAACTCTGGACCTGCATTCTGTGCATGAGCTTTTTTGTTCAAAGTCAGTGTTCTACCACTTGAACACCAGCTCCACTTGTGGTTTCTTGCTGGTTATTTGGAGATAGGAGCTCATAGACTTTCCTGCCCGGGCTGGCTTCAAGCCTCAATATTCACTCAGATCTCAGCCTCCTGAGTGGCTAGGATTACAGGCAGGAGGCAATATGCTTGGCTTATATATGGAGTTTATTTATCCATCAGGGAAGGGAAATGGATAGACCTGGAAAAACTTATGTGAAGTCAGAGAGGAAAATGGTACATGCTTTCTCTCATATATGGAAGTTAGATCTAAATTATGAATATATGTGAAGATATTACAGGATCATAAGCATATATACACAAATAGACTGAAGTATGGTATATGCAGGGAAGATTAAGTGATGTAACTCCTTTGAACAATTACTTTACTGTGTACCAAAATGACTGCCAGAAAGGTGTTTTGTCAGGGGGGAGTAGGGCTCGAGGGGAGGGGAGTAGATAAATGGAAGAGGGAAAGGTAAGCAAATGTGAAAATGGAACCAGGTAAACTGAGGGGACTGGTAGGGTTGGAACAGGTGGGGGGAGGATGATAGAGTGACACTTGAATCTCCTTTATATAGTGCTTCAAGATTGATTATTTCTAAAGTAAAAAAGAATAAGAATAAAATTATGTGCCAATGTAGCTAAAATCTATGCTAAGAATGTTCCTTCTATTCATGAAATAATGGAAAAGGGCAGCGAAGTTTCTGCTAGTTTTGCTTTCAGACCATGACTACAAGTGTTTTGACTAGAATGCAGGATGATGCTAGTTAGTTAGGATGAAAAATGCACTCTATTTGTATTCATCTATACAGGAGAAAGCATAGCATCGTTTCAGATTTTCACTGGAAGTCTTGGAATGCTTCTCTAGTAGATAAAGGGAGACACTATAAATACTGTTTTGTCCCAAAAAGGTCTACTTACACAAGAGCCAGGGGCTCTAGTCTACTGTAAGTTAAAGTTTAGCACTAAACTCTTAAGAAAACATCAAATGTTTAAATATCCTTAATTTCATTTTTCAAAACAGAATAAAGTAGGAAGGACCGAAAAAATGGGGCTAAGTTTCAAAAGCTCTCATTTTCCAAGACAACAAGCAATTGGAAGGCTTTCTAGCAAGTCATTTTAGGAAGCATTTATCTCTTTTTAAATTAATGGAGCTTGCTAGTTCCAAGAATCTCCCTGGCCACCTAGGATTTATTCCACATGTTGATATCAAGGGGTGATATTATAAAAGACAAGATCTAATCTTCAAAATGCTTGTGACAGCAAAGTAACTCTTGCCAATTTTAATAGCATAAAAATGATTGCGCACTTCTAATAAATCTGCTGGCTCTCCACCGCTGGAACCAGACCAGATTCACCTTCTGTCTGCTGTGTGAAGCCAGAATAGTGAAGATGGGGGCAGGTGTGTGTGTGTGTGTGTGTGTGTGTGAGAGAGAGAGAGAGAGAGAGAGAGAGAGAGAGAGAAGATGGAGCAGGTGTGTGTGTGTGTGTGTGTCTGTGTGTCTGTGTGTGTCTGTGTGTGTGTCTGTGTGTGAAGTACTGGTATTGAATATGATCTCCTGATCTTCTATTACCCCCATTAGACTCAACTCAGGAAGCCCCATTTTCTGTCATTGGCAAGAGGTTCAGATGGACAGTATAACGCAGGGGACTGGAACCTGGGGTTGGGTAACCTCACAGAGATTTACACAGAAGTGACCCTAAACCTTCTCAAGTATATGGAAAATAAAATTAGGCTTCATCAAAAGTAATATGAAAAAAAGGTGTACACAATGCTTTCCAAAGTGTTGAGAAGAAAAAAAATAAAGTTATCTACACTGGATTAGCATTCAGTTGACAAAGAACAGAAAGGGCTAGAATGATAAAGAGCCAAGGGACAACACGAGGAGATGAGGAGAGGAAAAATAGGTGAACCAGGAAACCATTTCTCAAAGAAGAGCTTGATCTCACCCATGAGGAATCTCCTAGTTACCCCTCCATGCTCAGGACAGTTGGGAGGAAATTGAGGACAGGCACAAATCACATTGCTTATGCAGCAAACTCCTTGTTGAGGCATCTGGCTTATTATCCTAATGAAGTAACTGTAGGTTCTCCAGTGACCAGTTTTTCAATTATAAAAGGAAGTCCTCTTCCCAGGGCCCAGAGACTGTAGTACACACCTGTAATTCCAGCTATGTGAGAGGAAGCCCAGCCCCCCCCCCCAAAAAAAATGGTTACGGCATAGTGACATACACCTGTTAGCTCCGGTAATTGAATAGGTAGCAAGATCACAGTGCAAGCCCAAATCCCATCTGCAAAGGGACAAGGGTCTACCTAAAAAGAACTAAAGCAAAAAGGGCTGAGATGTCATATGAGCATTTGTGGTATCTGCCTAGCAAGCGTCAGTATTACCAATAAATTAAAAAAGTAAAGACGTTCTCCTAATTTTGTTTTTTTTTTTTTAATAGAGATTTAGCATCTATTTAACATCAGCTAAACTGAGAACACATTTTACCAACATGCATACTTACATTGCCTTGAAATTTTCTCTGAGTACATCTTAAAATCCCAACAAAAAAAAATTCACGATACTCTGAGTCTCTCTCTAGGGTACTTTGACATGAAAACTCCAAACTTACATATGGAAAGACCTCAAAGCCAATCCCTCTGCAAAGGGATCTACTTTAGCTCCCTTTCCTGTGGGAATGTTCCTTCCTTGGAACACTGAAAATATTTTTTAAAAAACTTAATTTTGTAAATCAAAAACAAATTCCAGAGAGTTTCTTTCTCTTTCTCTTTTATTTTATTTTGAATAAAAGTAAAATACGTGCAATAAATATATTCAGGAAACTGTTCTAGAGTTTTAAAAGTTTTGTACTGAGGTCAAGTCCTAACATTACAAGTACAAATCTGCATTTTGTTATCAATATAAACATTTTACTAAAGATGTAATCTCGCTAAGATTAAAAGTCAAATTCCATAAGTGACCTACAACCCCACAGAGAACCTCCTTCTTCTCTACCCTGCAGGGGTCACACATCTTTATCTCCTTCTCCCTCTGTCCAACTGTGGCTCCGCTCACTCCACCATACCAACAGCCTCACCAGGCATGTGGCTACCACCGGACCTTGTCATTTACTGTTCCTGTTGACTACAAGGAATTGAGTTTTGCCTCATTGTGAAGTCTTCTCTGGTGATTCTATTTAAAATTGCAAAACCCTTGTATGTTTTATTTGGTGCCCTTAACACACATTACTGTCAAATGTAATAGAAATTTGGTTTATATATATTGCTTGTTTTAAGTCCAAAAGGTCAGATGTTTCACATACTTTGATGTAATTAACACCTTCGCATTCCTTTATGTAGAGGAGGTAGGTGCTTATTGAACATGTATTGAATTTACAAATCATAAAAATGTAGTCTCAAATGTACACTATCATGGCCTTTCTTTATTTTTGTAAATAGTGCTGTTACTAGAGATTAAACTCAGGGCCTGACATTCTTACTTTGTTTTTCTCTATTCAAGGCTGGAGCTGGGGGCTGGGAAGGTGGCTCAGTGGTAGAGCGCTTGCCTTGCATGCCTGAGGCTCTGGGTTCGATTCCTCAGCACCACATAAGCAAAAAGCAAAAGACCAGAAGTGGCGCTGTGGCTCAAGTGGTAGAGCACTAACCTTGAGCTGAAGAGCTGAGGGACAGCACCCAGGCCCAGAGTTCAGGTCCCACAACCGGATTCCCCCCCACAAAAAAAAAGCTCAAGGCTGGAGCTGTACCACTTGAGCCAAGCCTCTACTTCTGGCTTTTTACTGGTTAGTTGAAGATAAGAGTCCCATGGACTTCCCTGTAAAAGGTAGCTTTGAACCACAATCTTCAGATCTCCTAAGTAGCTAAGATTACAGGCATGAGCTACCTATGCCCAACCATTTCATATTCTTTTTTTTTTAATCAGTCATAGGGCTTCAACTCTGGGCTGGGCACTGTCCCTCAGCTCTGCAGCTCAAGGCTAACGCTCTACCACTTGAGCCACAGCACCACTTCCGGCTTTTTCTGTTTATGTGGTGCTGAGGAATCGGACCCAGGGCCTTATGCATGTGAAGCAAGTAGTCTACCACTGAGCCACCTTCACAGCCCCTCATTTCATATTCTTTAAAAAAGCCAAAGAAGTGACTTCTGATCATTCATTTCACAAACTGAGGTGAAGTCAAGGGAGAGGGGTAGATGAATGAAGAGGGATGAGTGAGAATATTGAAAGGGGTGACATAGATGGAATCCTACCGTAGTCATAAACTGATTTGCTGAACAGCAATACCTTTGTACAGCTACTTAAATAACACAATAAAAAGAAATGAGATATCACATGAGTGCCTTCATTTGAAGAGGACTGTTGTGAATCACATAGTTTTAAGAATGATGATTTTTTTTGATCTTCCAGTTTTGTTGTTGTTTTAGAATTTGCATCTTTCTTTTTAATTCAAGACAGTTCAAAACAGATATTATAAGTTTTACCTGAATAAATGATACAGTGATAGTCTGGTTACAACTAAAGATAACATTTTATGAATGGGTATGAGTATTAGTATTTGATGCACAGAATGATTCTGAAGAATCCTGAGGATTATTTACAATGAAGCAATGACTCAGTTTGAGCCTGACATTAGCAGAGACCTGGGCTTCATGCTTGGATCTGTCAAATGACAGAATATTGTAGATTATTGATGCATTTGCTCTTAAAATTGAGCAGCCTCCATGGGGCATTTGGTTTAGGATTGATGCCTCTGTAGAGACTTGCCCCCCCCCTCACAAAAGTAGCTATAAAAATACAAGGAACAAAGTTTGTGACTCAAGTTTGATTTCATCTTAACTCTACACCCGTGTTGTCTTCCGTATAAACACACTTTATGAACAATGGAAAACAGGGGCTGTTAAGAAGACATTGATGTCTTCCACCCAGTTTGAAACATGCAGACTTTTTGAATCAATCCGTGTTGCTCTTGGTCTTCATCCCTCCACCAGTTTGAGTATTTCCTGTTCAGTGGCATTGCATGTCCATCAGAGTGCATCCAGTAGAGAACAATTTTAAAGAGCTCTTTATTTTAAAGTAGATTGGCGAGTTGGTTATGGAAAGAAAGTACTTGTCCAACAGCTTTTTCATATAAACTTAGTGCTCATGTTCTCTGTGGATGTCTTTCAAATCTGGAATGACCCAAGGGTTGTTGAGGGTGGGGAGCATGAAAGTACTCATCATCTTCCTCTCTCTCTTCTCAGCATCTTGTGATTAAACCCCACATTCGAGTCCAATCTTCTCACAAATAATGCCAACAGCTAGTAAGCCACATCTGTAACTTTCCATCTTCCCCTTTCCTCGATAAGTAGATTCAGCTTTTCTAAAATCACATATTAAAATGCAAATTTCAGAGCTGGACATGGTGGCCCATGCTTGTAATTCAAGCTACTCAGGAGACAGAGATTGGAAGAGTTATAGTACAAAGCCAGTTGGGCAAAAAATTAGTGAAATTCCAATCTCAACAAACAAGTCAGACACAGTATACCTGTAATTCCAGCTGTTCTGGCTTAAGCCAAACAGCTCAAATTCCTTTCTAATGGTTTCTGTGGACCAACTAGTTCGATCAAACCACTTCTGCTGAATTCTCAAGCATGAAGCACCCTGTGACAGAGCTCAGTTGATCTTAGGAACTGATTTTTAGAGTAAGTTCTGGACTGGAGTCAGACAGACTGATTTCTTCTCTTAAACAGCTAGTTACTGATTCTGAAGTTATGGGCAAGTTATTGAACCTTAACTTTCTCTTCTATATCAAAGAATAAAAATGTCACAATTCTTTCTTTCATCATCTTTGGGTAAATCCCATAGCTTTATAAACTCATTGATACCATATAATGGGATAAGAATTTTTCCAGCACTTTCCAGCTGAAGTTGATCCATGTCTCATTTCTGCCTGGGCGGCGACGTGTTCCTCTTTCGTCACTTGGCCAATCCACAGGGTGCGCAAATGATTTAGCCACACTGGACAATTGTGAAATGGCTTTACAAATAGCTTTGCAGACATTTCCTTTGCCCTGAGATATCCATGTGATTTTTCTTCCAGTGAGATCAAGTTTGGGCAAAATGACGTAAACTCATTTTCAGTTTCCTTCGTAATTCTTCTGGCGATTGGAATCCCAGTCTTTTCAATGCTCTTCATTTTCCTAGGATATCTCTCATGCTTCATCTGACTCTGGTGTGATGGAGGGAAAGCTTTACTCCCGTGCCTTTGGGGGCCCATGGCTGCCCACCAGAATAGCACCACACCTGTGTACCACCCTCTGACAAATGCTCATATGTATCTGGCTGGAGCTCCCTGCTTACCAAAGAGAGACAATCTGGTTAACTAAGTATCCCCAAATTAATACTGGAAAATAATGTCTTAATGTATTTCTTTTTTTATTGTGAAAATACCATACAGAGGGGTTACAATTACATGGGCAAGATAACAAGTACATTTCATATCAAGCATTGTTGCCTCCTCCTTTGTTTCCCCTTCCCATCCCTTCCCATCTACCTTCCCCCGTCCTTCCTCTCCCTTGCCAAAGTTCTAAAGTTCCCTCACCCTAAACTTGAATTTTGCATGTATTTTGGTGGTCCTTGGATCTGAGTTCAGAGCCTCATGCTTGCTAGGGCAAGTGTTTACCACTTGAGCCTCACTCTCAAACGCCATAGTTTTTGGCTTTTTTTTTTTTGGCTATTTTTCAGACTTGCACATTTTGTGTGGGTCAGCTTGAACTGTGATCCTCCTACTTACACATTACACACAGCTGAAATTAAAGGTGTACCATGTCTAACATGTTTCTTGAGGCCTTTTTGTTTTGTTTTGTTTTACTAACATTTTGCCCAGATGGTCTTGAACTGCAATTTTCATAATCTCTCTCTCTCTACTGAGTACTTTGAATTACAAGCATGTACTACCAGGCCCAACTTTAAAGTGTGTGTTTTAATATGGGATTTCAAAGGATAGTTCAAAGTGATACTACCTTTCTAGGGCTCTTGCCTCACAGACAATCTCACAATTTCTATTTTCCCTTCAGTATCTATTTAATATTTATCTTGATCTTATCACTAAGAGCAGTCTTTTTTTCTCACCTTCCTCACTAGACTAATTCCTTCTAACCCTATGTATTACAGAATGCTTGGATTTTTTTCTTTATACTACTTTTCATAGTTGTAACTTTACTTCTATTTGCCAAAATTTTTGATGGCATTCTTTCTAACTCTACTCCAAGCTCCAAGAGAATATAGACTTTCACATGTTTTATTTTTCCACTTTATGCCCTGGAGCCTAGAAAACATCAGGCACTCAATAAATATTAAATGAATTGACAGGCTCAACTATGAAAAATTTATGTTTGTATCAGGGAGATTTTTTTTTAAGTTTTGAATTGGCTCCTGAAGATGATCAAGCAAGGTCACTAAGGGTTCTGATTACCAAGCAAACTTGACCTATAGTCTGGTTAGCTGAAGTCAGGGAGACTTCCTGAGAGGACTTTAGGATGGATGGCCAAAGCACTCACCAATAAATCAACTGTATGCTGAGAGGTCAGGCTGGAAAACAGTTGAAAATAAGAACTCCAGATGTTTGAAGCCAGAAAAGAAACACAAACATATCATGGACAAACAAACCTGGTCTAGAGGCCTCTTCTTCCTCCTTTTGTATCTTCTTGACGTTGTCTTTGCTGTCCCCATTCTGGGTCAAAATGAAGCAGTTCTCCAAACACCACCCCAACTTCCTGTGTCCCTAGCTACAGAGTCAAAGTCCTGATTGGCTAAGCTTAGGTCATATGTCAGATATGTCTAGAAAAAGGAATATTCATGGCAAAAGACCATTAGTAATCAGGTAGCAAGAACTAGAATCCCACTAGACTATTTCCATCTCCTAGTTGGGCTTCTAAAAGACATCAGAGGGACGAGTACTGGACATCAAACAATCCAAGCAGTCAATACAATTGAAGTTCTATTCATCATAAGGAGAAATCAGAAAATAGCA
This sequence comes from Dipodomys spectabilis, assembly GCF_019054845.1. NCBI lineage: Eukaryota > Metazoa > Chordata > Mammalia > Rodentia > Heteromyidae > Dipodomys > Dipodomys spectabilis. The sequence continues at coordinate 15,010,336 of NW_024870834.1, read as the reverse complement.
CAAAAGTGATCATTCAGAATGCTTGCATGGGTCCAGTAAGCAGAGATGATAAAGACCTGCTGCCTAAAGTGGATACAATAGATTTCTATATCAAAACAATCACTTAAGAATTAAAACTTCAGTGAACTGTGTTCAGTGACTATAATCGTCTAATAATCCAAGATGGAACAATATCTTCCTTATATGAACATACCTCAAAAGCTAAAGGTTAAGAGTTAAGAGCAAAAAACAAAATGCACAATTCGTTCTTCTTGTTTTATTCCTTGTACTGCACTAATGTTCAAGTAAATTATTGAAAATTGGATGACTGAATATTCCATCCATATGCCCAGAACATTTCCCAAGGGATATAGCTCACTTATTATCATTAGATAATGCTCTACAGAATCATTCAGAGTTTCCTGATCTTCCCATATAACCACTTCCACATCCATGTATGGTATTGGTTTCAGCTTCTTAGAGATCATCACCTTAGTTTCCACAACTACTTCTAGATGTGTGTGTGTGTGTGTGTGTGTGTGTGTGTGTGTGTGTGTGTGTGTGTGTGTGTGTACTGGTTCAAGCCTTGAATTCAGGGCCCAGGTACTATGTCTGAGCTTCTTTTGCTCAAGGCTAATGCTCTACCATAGCTTCACTTTCAACCACAGCTTCATTTCCAGCTTTTGTTGGCGATGAATTGGAGATGAGTCTCAAAGACTTTCTTGCTTTGGCTTAATCCTCAGATTTCAGCCTCCTGAGTAGCTAGGATTATATGCACAAGCCACCAGCACCTAATGGCTTTATTAATAATAAATACTTTATTTTGAATTATTTTAAAAATATTTTTGCTTGGAATAAAATATTTGTACATATACATAACACATATGTATATATATATATATGGTAAAGTAGTTCAACATACCAATAAAATGTGTAATGATCAGATCAGAGTAAATACTATATCCATTAGCTAAAAAATTTACAATTTGTTTGTATTGGGGGCTTTCAAACTCTTCTCTACTAGCTATTATGAAATATACCATCACTTTTTGGCAAGCAAATTATTGAAGCGTGTTTTTAAACACACAATGCATTTTCTGTTTATTAATTTAGCTATCTGAAGTTTTAATTCAGACTAAGGAAGAACATTTCCTCCGAACTCCTGATAACTCCTCTCTGTGGAGAAACACGAATTAGTGCAACCACTAGCCTCACGGTAGACATGTAGACTTGGCTGAAGAATAAACCTGACTTGGTAACCCAGACCCACACTTCTTGAGTGTGTTTTCCCACCTTCCCCTTTAGCACACGGTTTCCTTTACCTTTCTTCACTATGTCCAGTGTTCTCAGACATGGAGCACAAACCTGCCTTATCTTGGGAATCTGAGTTCTCATACTAGGTTCCATATTTTAGATGATAATACCTTCTCCATTTTGATATTCCTGTTCTCATTTGTAATGGTTCAAAACCTACAAGGAAAGTGGGATACAAATACAAATATCTCTATTTCTATTGTCACCTCCATCTGTTAACTAAATGGAAATTCAGAAGAAAAAATGAAGTACCTGACCTTCATACTATGGCTGGTGGGTGAGACCTCTTCTTCTAGTCTAGGCTTGTTCTCCCCTCCCCCGCCCCAGGTCCCATCCTGATTCATCAGAAGAAGCAAGTTAGACTCTACAGAGGTTAAAGAACTCATACTATGCCCTAATGCCATCAGTGATGCTATTAGGGATGTTTATTATTCTGTGTGTTCTAGCATGCGTTGCGAACGGGCACCAGGTGCTCCCATCCTCTTGGTTACACAATTAGTAGCAAGCCATGCATGGAGTACAATTGCTCAGCCCCTGAGTGATTTGGCTGTCTGGACTAAAGAGGCTGAGAACAGGCTGACACTTCCCCCCATCACTCACATCACAGCTGGCTACTCTGTTCACAGGAGTCCACCCCATATCATCCATGTGTGCCCAGCTTCTCTGGGCTCACAGAAGCTTAGAGAGAACAGAGGGGAACACTTTAGCTTGTTCCAAGGCGTAATTCATCACACTGATTGTCTCTAAAGGGTAGTGACAATGGGCTTTGGCTTGGTTTCATTTGCAGAGGATTTTTTTTGCAGCAATAATGTTAATTGTCCAAAATAACTCTGCAAGGAAGAATGCATTGGTTCCAAATTTTAATGGCAAAAACCAAATGAGAGAAACTGCTTATATAAAAAGAACAAGTCAGATCCTTGGGTTCAGAGTGGCTTTGCCTATTCAACTACATGATCTTCTAAAATATGAAACCGATTATACCGTTCACCTGCTTCAATTCCTCAGTGGATTCCCCTCATACTTAGAATAAATCCAAGCTCTCCACGTGCCATGGTCATCTCTCTAACTCATGACCATCCTCTGACTTTTTTGTTTGCTTTGGATATTTCCTTCCATCTCTCCTAAGACCCTAGACCTAGTTGGCTTACTCTTCTCTGGATTTCAGCCCAAATGTGAGCTCCTCAGAGACATCTTTAATAATTATTTTACTTAAAGAAGAACACTCCATCCCAGTCATCAGCTTTTTAAAAATTTTTGGTTTTAGTTTTTTGATTGTCCATTTCTATTGCCTGCCTGCTTACCTCATCACTCTCTCCTTCTCTCCCGCATACGAGTATAAATTCCTTTTAAGAACCTCAGTAGCAGCCCACCTTCTAGAATACAATCTGCTGAAAGATGGCAGAGGCTCAAATAGCAATGTATATATTTGAAAGATACATTATTTAAAATAATATTATGATCTGTATGGTAAAAGAATGTTTCTATGACAATTACTTCAACTATTACCATTTGGTATAATGGTCCATTATGCTTAAGCTTAATCTCAAGTTGTTTTCCATAGGGCTACAGAGTCAGTAATCGAGAGGAAGGAGTTATGGGTAGACAATAAAATACATGTGTCGATTATGCAGCTTGTTGTACACTATGTTCCCAGTGGCCTCACTACATCATTCAGTCATTTTTTGCTATCAACCAGTAGATAAGGAATAAAGTAGCCTAGACAGAAAGAAAACTGTGAATAAAATTTGGAACTATGCGTGTCTTTCAGTAAATAGTTCTGCAAATGGATCCAGTCACTCTACATCAATACTAGTTCACCAACTCCCCTATTTTTCCATTAGTCTCAGAATTCTGTGTCATACCATCTTAAAGGAATGCCATGACACACAGAAATAGTGCCTACATGACAAATAGTGTTTTGGTCTCATTTCATGATGCATTTGAACTGTTGTATCATACACTTTTTTAAAAAATCAGAAAAGCAATTCTTTGGTTTTTCATCTGAGTATTTCTTTTTTTCAATTCAATGTTTGTTTCTTCTAGTTCAGAATTTGACACAAGACCTATATTAAACTTAAAATCTTTTTTATTCTTCTTTTAGCAAATAAGTTATATTAGCAAGTGTTTGTGTGTGGAGAGAGATCATTCTCCTGGCTCCTTAAAACAGCTCAAGAATACCAAAAAAGTCTCCTTACTCTTAAAGCTCCCAAGTTGTATTAGTTACAAGTGGAAAATCCCAAGTAAAAACTACTTAAGTTTATTCCTAAGGAAGTAAACCAAGATTCATCACACACACACAAAAAAAAAAAAATCAGAGAAAATGATCCATGAATGAAAGCTGCAGGGTCTGGAACTGCAACCTGGGAGCACAACGCTTCCAGGAAGTTCTCACTCTGCAATCATTTCATCGCCACCTGATTCTTTTTCTCTTTATAAGTCCACTGAGCTTTATCCTACTACAGAGAATCATTTTTCATGTGTTAGTGAATGTATTTTCTACCAGCTTAAACTTAGCTGTTTATTTTTCCCAATGTCATTACATCTAGCCAGGGAAAGATGCTGATTTCCATTGCTTTAGCTGAATGCTAACTATTGTGATTAAAGTCAAAAGAGTCCATCAGCAAGCAAGAAGGAAAATTTTTACTCATTAGGAAAATACCACACAGTTCCAGTCTACTTCAAAGACTAAGAATCAGTTCCTTTCTTCTCATCAGTTACTTAGTATACTTCCTTCAAACTAGATCTTGGATTATACATTGCCAACACAGTATACAAATTTGACAACATTGCCTCACACTTACATATTAGTATTCTTCGTTAATGGACTTAATACAGTCTGAAAGTCAGGCCACAGACAGGAAAAGAATCGTTTTCTAAGTCATTTATGGTAGCTATATATGATAGTTTTCTAAGTGCCAATGAAATACATAGCCAATTAATGCCATAGGATTTTTCAAGTAGGTCAATGTTTATTTAAATTGATATAGTCTGAGATAGTTCCACACAAAAAAGGAAGACTTTAATCCTGGCAGACTCCAAGGACCTAGAGAATACCAGCTCTTCCAGAGTCAAATTTTACATTATATTTTAATGTGCTAGAATTTCAGAGATCCACAAAAGATCCAGAATACTAAGGCGTTTTATATATATATATATATATATATATATATACATATATGTATATATATATATATATATATATAATGTTGTACAGAGGGGTTACAGTTACATGAGTAGGGTAATGAGTACATTTCATAGCAAGCATTGTTACCTCCTTTGTTTTCCCCCTACCATCACTTCCCTCCCCACCACCCCAACTCCTCCTGCCCCCCTACCCTGACATTATACAGTTCATTTTCAACATAGTGTCCTGTACATCTCGTCATCACCATGGGTCAACTTGCATCCCCATTTAAGCATTCTCCAATATCCCTTCCCCTCTCCAATTACAAAAATGTATATACAAGGTGCAGAATACTGGTATCAAATCCAGTGAGAAAGGGGTTATTCTGTGGGGGAAGAACATACAAAAGAAACAAAAGAATCACATAGTGCATTGTAAGTACATTAAAAACACTAGCAAGAAAGAAGAAACCACTTGTATCCCTGTGGTTCCTCAAAAGACTCTACATAGAGCTCCCTTATGACCAAGCAATCCCACTTTTGGGCATTTACCCAAATGACCACAATGTCATACCAAAGCTACCAGCACAACCATGTTTGTCACAGCATTATTTACCATAGCTAAGATATGGAACCAACCCAGATGCCTCTCAGTAGATGAATGGCTCAAGAAAATGTAATATATATATATATATATATATATATATATATATATGTATGTATGTGTGTGTGTGTGTATGTGTGTGTGTGTGTGTGTGTGTATATATATATATATATATATATATATATATATACACACACACACACACAGAATGGAATTCTATGCCTCTGTCAGAAAGAATGACATTGCCTCATTTGTTAGGAAATGGAAAGACTTGGAAAAATTATATTAAGTGAAGTAAGCCAGGCCCAAAGAAACATAGGTCCCATGGTTTCCCTTGTTTGCAATGACTAGTACATGTCTAGGACAAGCAGAGACGGTCAAAGACTATGTACATATATGACTACGTGAGATAATGTTACTAAGGTCTTTCCTTCTAGAAATTCAAGATAGGCTTAAACCTCAATCTAATCACACATTTCTTTGGCTTTATAGTTTTGGCTAGTAGTAGATGTACATATAAAGAACAAATAGCTAAACAAGGACCTTAATATCAGCTTTATAATGGGCTAAGACATGGCTCTTTCACAACTACTAGGTTAAAGTACTATACAATTATTCTTTTCTACCTTAAATAATACATAGATATCTATACATATATAGATATATAATGTGTGTATTTAAACTGTGATATATGTGTACGTAGTTTATGTTATATATAATTTATTCTATGATTGACATAATAAATTATCATAAACTTGGTGGTTAGAAAAGATGTAAACTTATTCTCTTGGAGTTCTGGAGACCACAATTCAACATCAAGTATTGAGAGACCCCTATTTCACTTGATGTTTCTTGGTGAGACTCTCTCCTAGATTCTGTCGACTTCCAGTAGTTCCAAATATTCCCTGGATCATAATTAGATAATTCCAATCTCTGCCTACATCTAAATGGCTTTCCTTCCCATATCTCTGTCTCAAAGATACTGACTTTCTCTTAAGGATTTCTATCTTTGGATTTAGGGCCTGTGCTAAATCTAGGTTGATTTCAACTGAAGTCCATTTTTCAACATAAGGTCGCATTCACAGTGTTTCAAGATTAAGGCAAGATCATGTATTTGTAAGGGCCACTATTTAATCCACTACTAGACACTGTTCAATCTTGTTTTAAACATATTTGGCCCCATTTGAGTTATATGTATAGTCACATGTGAGAAGTCAGAGATTGGCAGCTACCCCTGTATCTAAATGAACTTAATTTCTGGGGATAAGAAATAAAGGAAGGAATAAGAAGTATGGGTACCTGACAAGCATGTTTCCTCATGAGTGTAGTTCTCAGCATTTGCCATTTCAGGTTAGAATTCTCACCATTCAGATTCACAACTCCTTATTCTTAAGGAGCAGTCAGAATTAAATATGAGATGTGCCCAGATATTCATTCAAACCAATGTCCCAGCTTTTGGAAAGTAGAGAAACAATTCACTTCCACTGGGGAAATTCATAAGACTATAGGTCCTTCACTAACATCTTTCATTCTGGATTGCAAACAACAAAAAAAAACACAAAAAGCTAACAGTTTAAGTCAGTCTAGAATATTTGAAAACTTGACTCTAAATTGATACAAAAAATATTCATTCATCTAGTAGTCTACTGTATTCATCAATGTGGCTGAAGAAGCAAATAGGCTCTGTACTCATAATAGTGAATGAGTCATATTCTCTGTCCATATAGGATGTGGAAAGTAGTTAGGAGGGTAACATCCAGTGTTATAATTGCATATTCCAGCCTGTAAATGTTGTGATATGGGAGCACAGATCAGAGATCATGTTACCCAGTTACTGAGGAATTAGAGAAGTGACATGAAGGTACATTATAAATTATCTAGGCACCAAGTAGCAGGCAAAGATGAAAGGTGAGAGGAAATATGGAACTACAGCAGCTGGTGAGATAAACAGATATTAGAATGCAAAGAGCATTGAAAACATGATAAGGTGTTTGGATTTGTCCTGTAGCCTTGAGAAAATTACTGAGGAGCTAGTGACATTAGATTTGTATATTGACATGACCATTCAGATGTCGCATGAAGAAGGGATTAAAGAAATCAGAGTGCAATGGGCAATAAAGAAAACTGAATGATATAATGTACAGGTGCATTGGTCTATTCCATACCAAATCCACCCAAATCCTCTCTGGGCCTTGCTATTCCATTGTCCACAAATCTAGTTTCTTAGTCAGTGGATCAAAAAGACCAGTCTAAGATGTGAGGAAGTTAGGGATTTCTGCATGAACTTCATTGAGACACATCCTAAGCCATCAAGTTAACAAGTTAAAAGAAAACAAAAAAGACTGGCCTTTGTAAAAACTGGCTTCAGGCATAATTGTGTTTGGGGACTGAAACCACACACCTAGGTCTGTCATCTTCTATTTCTTATTCCTGTTCTTTGTGTTGGCATCACCTTTGGCTAGCGCTTCTACAAACTGATGGTTCGCTAAATAAGCTCAAAGGTTGCAACTCTATCAGCAGGAATAGTATACTGTTTCTTTCACCAGTTACTATATAATTTTAGTCCTATCATATATATATATATATACATATCTTATGATATATATATATATATTCACTTATATATACATACATACCACAAACTGTACCTACTAGAAGGGTAAGAAAATACCATATCCTTGTAAGGTTGCATCTGTTTAAAGTTCTTATCACTGGAGTAAGACATAGATTCTTTTTTTGTCACAAACATCAAAAATGAGGGACAGCTAAGGCTCACAATAACATTGCAAGTGATGTTATTCTGAATTTCAGAAATAAAGGGGGTGTGTGTTGGACTATCAATATCACAAGATATCTACCACACATCCTCATATTCACAATCCACCCAAACACAGACTTTCATGATAATTTTTTAATTAATAGTATCAGGTTGTAAGTATTGAAAAAGAAATGTAATTATTACCTTACTTAGATAACTGTAACCCCCTAATCTTTGCAATAAATAAAAATAAATATCAGGTTGTAGATAAGAATCCTAGACCCCCCCAAAAAAATCCTAGACCTTAAGAGGAAACCATTACAGCAGCTTGTGCTTTTTTCCTGGGCAAGTTCAACTTCTCAGGCTGTGTCACTACTTGTTGTATGGCAGCTAGGTAGAACACATTCTGGGGCAGTAAAGGCTGACAACTGGTTATTCCACACCTCATCCTAATTAAAGTCTTAAGGAAAAGGGTTGGAGCCTTTGGTAAAGCCAACTTGGAAACAGAGAGAGAGAGAGATCAAGAGAACAATGGGATGATGCAAATCTCTGAGTTTTGTCTTTGTTGATGGAGAAATCATGCATTCTATGTAGATCAGGTCCATGAAAATTCCATCTTCCATAAAGTGACCTGATAATTGTAGAAGAAGTTCAAATGGAGTGACTGGTCAATATTTGGGTAGAGAAAAGTTCACATTAACCTGTATCCCCACTCCTCATGTGGTAGAGAGGAAAGTTAAAAACAAAACAAAACTAACAACTTTGTACTATGAGATTATATGAGTCATGGATGAGGAAGATGGTCTGCTTCATTATTCTTTACAAAGAAGATACTTTACTCACTTCTATTCAGATCCAGAACCATTATAGAAGACTGAGGACATCTATGGCTGTCTCTTAAAATAATATGCCCCTAAACTCAGTGGCTTCAAATTTGTTCTAAGCAACCATTTTATCTGCTAGACCTCTACAAGTCAAAGAATTCCAGCAGGCACAGTAAAAATGGCTCATCTCTGCTCCTCAGTATCTAAAGACCCCAACTGAAGGCCTCAAATGGCTAAGGCCTATCTGGGATGGTTGAACAGAGATTGTGTATTTGGAACCTCCATTACTACAGTCTCAGCAATATTCAGCTTCAAGTCTTCAACCCTTAAACCCCTTAGAATTCACGGGCATGTATTTTATGTCTAATGAAACAACTCTTGGTGGGCTCTTGAACAGGATCTAGTCACTAGACAGATCAAAATATCATCTAGGCTTTGGGACTTTCAGCTCTAACTCTCATCCTCCTAGGAAGGGAGAAGCATGTAAAATGGAATTCATAATCAATTATACCTATGTGATCTATCTGATAAAGACTCCATAAAAACATCTCTTAAGTCTGGGGTTTAGAAAGCTTCATGTGGATGAATTTGTGAAGGAGCATACTGAAAAGTGGATGTGTCTCCCTGTTCCCCTTCACCTGTACTTTAACCTTTCTACCTCTTCCATTTCACTATCCCTGATTCATGCCCTTTTATTATGAACAGGCAACTGCAATTAAAGCATTTATGTGTGCATTACAAGCCATTCTAACAAAGGATAGAACTAAGAGGGAGTTCCTGTAATTCCCTCCTTCAATTTATGGCCAGATATCAGAAGTATCAGGGGACTTGTTCTTAGCATCTGAAGGAAGGGACAGCCTTGTGAGATTGATGCCTTACCATGAAGGATCAGACACAAACTCTAGGTAGAGAGGGTCTGAATTGAATTATACATCACTCATCAGGCATGAGAGAATTAGTCAGTGTGGGACAAGTTTTAGCCATGAATTAAGGACTAATAGTGGGAGTGTAGTAGATTTGTTTTCTTCTGTATACCTTCTATAGGGAATACAGCAGCGCTTTATCTCTAGATTATTTGCCCACATTGAAACTCTGGCCTCAGAAACACATGCAACATAGATCTGCCTTAGACCATATGGGTTAAAATAACAAACTACCCTAAACTGCAAGGCTTATAAAGAAATGAAACTTCATTTCCCACAAATCTGGAGGTAGAACGGGTATTTGATGAGGGTCTGCTTCCTCATAGATGGCCATTTTTTCTCACTGCAAATTCACATAGGCAAGGGACATTGGAGATTTTCGTGCTTTCAGATAAGGTACCTTCAGAATAGGTTGATCTCATAATCTCATGATCTGATCATCCCTAAGTTCCCACCTCCAGATACCCCCACAAAACTGCATTGTTAAATGGCAACTTCTTTGTCCAACTACAAAAAGATAATTAAAAAAAAAATTAAATCTTAGCAGGGAGCTGGTGGCTCATGCCTGTAATCCTACCTGCTCAGGAGGCTGAGATCCGAGGATCATGACTCAAAGCCAGCCTGGCAGGAAATTCCATGAGACTCTTACTTCCAATTAACCACTACAAAACTGAAAGTGATGCTGTGGTTCAAACTGGTTGAGTGCTAACCCTGAGCAAAAAAAAAAAAAGCTCAGGGACAGTGCCTAGGATCTGAGTTCAAGCCCTACAACCAACAACAAAGGTCTTTTTGGCTTGTGGTTGTTTTGTTTTGCTTTGTTTTGTTGTGTACAGGCTTGAACTCAGGGCCTGAAAGCTTAGCTTTTTTTTACTTAAGGCTGGCACTTATCCCTTGAGCCATAGCTCCATTTTGAGCTTTTTGATGGTTATTTGGAGATAAAAGTCTCATGGGCTTTCCTGCACAGGTTGACTTCAAAACACAATTCACAGATCTCAGTCTCCTGAGTTGCTAGGATTTACAGATGTGAGCTACCACTGCCCAACAGAAATTAATTTCAACATGTAAATTTTAATGGGACACAAACATTCAAACCACAGCAAAATACAACTAAATTAATTCACTTCCTGTCCTTGGGAAATTGTAGCTCAAAACTTATTACTAGTTGCTGAAGGAAGACATTATCCCTGGCTAGAGAAACTTTAGGAGTCTGGAAGAGAAGATGGAGAGGCTGAGAATTAGGATACCCATTCTGATTAAGTGTAGAAAGCACAGCTGAAGGAAAACAGTGAATTCAATATATTCCAGAGAAAATAGCATTCTAAAAGCCCTCAAGTGGTGGCCATGCCTTTTAGGAAGAAGGCAAACAGAAGGTAAAAGGAAATCATAATTGACATGGTGAATAATTCTTCTTCCTTCGGTTCGTGATCACTGGTAAGGGTGCAGTTGTTTCACAAAACAGTGTAAGTCACTCATCAAGTTGGCTTGGCTAATAAATCAAAAAAAAATTATGAAGAGCTGGTATTTATTTTCCAAGAAAGAGATAGGAACCCAAACTGAGATGTTTTGCTCTATTCATTCCTTACTGACAGGAGATAATGAACTGAGACCTCCAAGGCAGCTGGGGAAACAGGAGCCTGCCACAACCTGTCAACCTCCCAAATCAAAAATGATCTGTGTCACTAGCCTTGCCTGACCTCCTTGCAAGTTACATAACTCAGTTCCTCACATGTAAACTGGGGAAACAGTAGAAATCTAATCAGAGGGTGGTCGCAAAGATTTTTGTAAAGCCAATAGCAGCAGTGAACATGCACTCAGAAAAGTCAATACACATTGGTCAATTGGCTTGGAATGAAAGAGATTCACAGTGGGAAAACCACAGTGAGCTGTAACCTACCCAGTCTTCCACTTCTATGAAGTAACAGCCAGAACAGTGGGAAAGGATGGTCTAATAAACACTCTGATGATCACATCTCTTCCTTGCAAATCACTCAACTGAGATCTCCCAGGTGGCTATAGATGAGAGGACCATGCTGCCAAAATGGAAGAGATAGACAAGAAGTACAGCCAACACAATTCCATCTATCACTCCATGACCCTGTCTTGATTCATTTCCTCTTCAAAACAGGCCTTCACTAAAAGAGCGAACCTTTGTGGAATTGTGAGCCAGTCATTGTATGGGGCATGTGAACTCAAGACTCCGTTCTTGCCCTCTGGTGTATGATTCAATAGGGAAATTAGACAATTGAGTGGTGTGTCTCAACAAAGAAGATGAAATACTGGTGTAGGAGCCTAGTAACCAAAACATGGGGAGGGAAGACCAGGTGTGGCTGAGGAAGAGGTATCTAAGCTGAGAATGAGTTACCCATGAAGAAGTGTCAGGAGGAGGAGAATGGGAAGTGCTGGGAGAAGCCTTTAGAAGAAGATCAATATGTCCTTTGTCACAGGTCCTTTTCCCGAACTGCAGATTGGATCATAGAAGGTAAGCAATGTACTAGCTTTATTGTGTATTAAGATAAACCTGTGACTGCTCTCCTAGGCTTCATGAACCTTACTTTTAATATGTATTTGATAACAGTTTAAAGACAAAATGTAATTAATGTATGATCCCAAAACATCGTAGGTGTGGTCATCTCCCCCACACACACACACCAGCAATTCTCTCTTTCTCATCATTGCCACCCCCAAGAAATGATTTATCAACTAGATTGTATCAATTAAATAACAATGTAACAGGTAGTCTTCCTCTTATTCCATGATAAGAAAGCGGGGGAAGATTATAATCATTTTGCCTTTGTAGATTCTATTGAAATAGGATCAACTTAGTGGTTAAAACAAATCCCTAGCCAGGTGCTAGTGGCTCACACTTGTAATCCTATTCAGGAAGCTGAGATCTGAAGACTGTGGTTCAAAGCCACCCAAAGCAAACAAATCTGAGAGACCCAGCTTCAATTAATCAGCAAAAGACAGAAGTAGATCTGTGGCTCAAGTAGTAGAACACTAGCCTTGAGCAGAAGAAGCTAAGAGACAAATCCAAACCCCAGTATGGGCCCACACACACACACACACACACACACACACACACACACACACAATCTTTATTGTACCTCAATGTATGAGCATAGATTTGCTCTGTCTAGTCAGGTCAGAAATATGAGTTTGAGTTTCTGTAACTCTTACCACACCAACTTTCTGTTTGCTTCCATTTTCTACTACCTTCTACTGTAAAATCTGAGGATGACTTGATATCTTACAAAGACTATAGTACACAGAAAAGTCTCTTGTGGGAAGAGTTTATACTCCTATATTCTAAGTGCCCATGTTCTCTGTTGATGCTTGGCCTAGGATACAGGAATCACTGAAAATAAAGACATAAGCATGGCCATTTGAAAGCATCTCAAGGAAGAAGAGCCAGCCACTGGTCACGATTGCAGTTGCAGAACACAGAGGTCAAGAGGTGAGCTAACCCTGGAAACTGTTTCATCAATATCAAGTGACACTTCCGATCTGGTGAGCTATAACTGTCCTTTCAATGACATTGACTAAAGAAACAGGAAAAGAAATCTCAGGGAATCCTGGAGTCTCTCTGTGGCCCTGGTAAATGGAGCAGCTGACCTGACTCTGTCTTTTCCACTTCAAATTTTAGTATGATTCAGTTGGCTTTGGGCTCCAGTAAAAAGGCATTTGCCCTGAACTCTGGTGTCTTGCCTCCTAGCCTGAGACCTGCCTGCCAACACACCAGGGAAGCTCAGATTCCTGGCCTTCTGGCTTTTCCTCATCATAATCTAGCCATGTAATGAAGTACAGCCTCTGCTTTCCTGGCATTTTCTAGTGTCTGCTCCATTTCACTTGCATTTAGTCCACTGGCTTCTGACAGGTCACTCTCTGCATGAAACCACAGTTGCAACTGGAATCTGATGAGACTCTGCAGGACTCTCTCTGGGAATGAGAGAGAAGCCAACAATAAACAAACAAACCCTTGAGGCAGAGCAACTAGGGCAATGTTTCTAGTTATGATGACTGCTGCCCCCCGCCCACCTCGGCCCTCTCCCCTCCTTTGCTCTTCTCATCTTGCAGTCTTCCCAATGAGTTGCCAACTGACTAGTGAAAACCATTCAAGGAAGGACTGGAGGAATACACAATGTGGTATTCCAGGCTCTGAGTTCATGGAAGATGGCTTCATACATACATTAAGAAATTGGAATCATCTTGTATGACCCAAATTTCTCCCTCAAAACAAAGATTGTGAGCTTTTGGCTTCTTCAGTTAACAGATAGGAAGTTTATTATGTCTCTCCTTACAATCAGAGTTCGTAATTCTTGCTTTCCTATCAAGACAATAATATTACATTTTAGGATACTTCAATCTACGGGAAAAAATCACCTCCTTCACTGCACTCTGATTTTTTCATCTTTCTAATAATTCTAAACACTGTAGTCTTTATACAATAAGTTAAGACAATAAATGACAGAGAGCATCTAGGGAAATCTTCAATATATTCTAGGCTGGAAGAAACTGGTCTATACTATTAATACCAGTATCCATTGATACAAAGATGAAATAGAGATTATAGCATTCATTGCAGAAGCAACTTTCTCTACAATCACAGATGAGTTTGTCTAAGGTACACATATATTTTGAAATGTATGTAATCCAAAATATAAATGGTGATTCTCTTGTGGACTAGGTCAGAGGGCATTAGTTAAATTTGGAATTAGTACTCTCTGTGGGATTATCCTGTGTTATCACTAGGGAGGACTGAGTTGCTAAGCTCACCCAAGATTAGAAGTGTTTCCAACTGTATCAGTGTGCACAAGGGTCAAAATGTGTCCTCAAGGGATGGCCAACTCCTAACTGCAACTCTTCATCAGGTTCCTCTAGGGCACTGTCAGGTCACAGTTTCACGAACATCATTAACAAGCCTGAACTGTGTTCTGTGGCTGTAACAATGGACTTTTGCCCTACTTTTAGGCTTTAACTTTCAGAAGAAGTGCATTTTCATTTTGTTTCAGATGAGATTTTTGAGAAGAAGAAGGCGGGGATTTCAGGGTGGGGTTTTTTTCCCCCTTAATTGTTTTGGAAAATGTTACCTTGACTTTTACTCTTTCTGACTTCTCAGAAAATGACCTCCTCTCAGAGAGAGATGACTATACATTTTCCTAACCTAAAGAAACATTCAAGGTCAACACTAAGTACACAGGAGTTAATGCCTATGAATTCTATCCTGTCCTCTGATGACGGGTCTATGGAAATTCAGATCTTAGAAGGGGTAGACAGAGATGTGGGGCAATCTTCTCTGCTAACCTTTTCCTTTCAGTAAATGTGTCTCTCTCAGCAACACTACATCTAGTTAAAAATACAAGCCCTGTAAAGCCACAATGTACATTTCTTCCTCCATGTCCTCTATCATAAGAGACAACAAACTTTAGCCTACTCTTGTTTTAGCAAAATGTAGGTGTCTGAAACTGATAAGTGCTGGACTGATAGTCAAACCCTGGCACCTCTCATGTTTAGCAGAAGAGTCAAATGATTAAAGTTAGGGCCATCTACGTACCTGTTCTAGGGAACTAGCCCAACTGTAAATAGGTGATGCATGGTGTGTCATCTTACTGAGAGCTTTGGATGCGGGAGGTGGGAAGGACTCTAGGAAGAGTAGGAAGGGAGTTGTGGACCTTTCTCTTTTTAAACATATTTAAGATTACCTGGTAACTAAGACTACCTGTACAACTCAGCCCCTCAGGAAAAAAAAATGATCATGTCAACTCATTGCCAACCAGAATAATAATGCATAGAAAGGAAATGAAAGCTGACTTGGGGGACATCCCTTCTTATTCATACAAGAAACCCCAATACTTTTGAAAGCACTGCTTCTCATAACACTATATATGGCATAACCTCTCAAACACACATGATGGCTCCGTTCCTATTAGAACTGTCCTCGGGTGAGGGCTAAAAGGAAAACAGCAGAAGGAAGCAGGAGGCTGCTCGTGATTCTGGCGATCCTTTCCTTTGCAGAGTCTCTATGGGACCAACAGGTGTTCGTTCTCATCATCAGATCTCTTCCTGTCTATTACATCATCACTATTATAAACATACACAAACACACTTCACTAGTGCCTCCATTTAAAGTTAAAATCCCAGGATGGTTCGTTCTCTACCTTCTTCTCCCTTCTACCGGAAGTTGCCGGATCTGTCTGATTCACCCTTTTGCCTTTTCCCATTAGCTCCTCTGTCCCAGCTGGCTTTGGTCCCACCCTTTCACCAAGGTTCCTCTTGTCAAAGCCAGCAGTGTTTTCTGAGCAACCAAATGCAAAGATCATATTCTCTCTTGACTCTTGAACCTTATCCTCTTTAGAGAGTCTTCTCCTTCTAGCATTGCTCAGTCCTTCTAATTTATTCCCTTGCTTTTCCTCCATTGCCTGAACTTATGGGTCTTCCTTGGAGATTTGCCTTAGACTCCTTTCACCTTTCTTCGTAGAACTCTTTGCTTCTTATTACCTCCATTCCACAAGCTACAATTCTTCGCACAGCATCTCTTAAGCTCCTCACTCAACTGCCTATTTAGCAGCCCTACTTGGAAGCGTGATGGTCATCTGAGGCTTCATACTGTCAGGGTGCAGTCCTTCTTTCTGCTTTTTTCTTATTCCTTCTTTTTTTCTCCCTTTCTCACAAAAGCACATAATATAGTCATCTATCAAACTGTGAAAACTAGAAATCTAAGTATCAATGCTTATTTATCTTTACTCTTCCACATCTGATCTACTGAAATCTTAATTGTATTAGTGTAACCATATACAATGAGATATCTCCACTGCCACCATCTTGTCTCAACTACCAGGCTTCCCTGCCCTGAGGACCACAGTAGCCTCTGAGCACCTCGGTCTGCTTCCTTCCTCATCTATCTCCTACCAATTTCCCTTGAAGCACCTAAACTAATCTTTTTAAACATGTAAATCAAATCTCAATAGCTTCCTAATTCAATTCATTGGATGGGTTCCCAATACCTTTAGAATAAAATCCAGAAACGAGCAAGGATTTAAATGAACAGATTTTGGTGTCTCTTCGGGTTAGCTCATACTAGTTTTCTTCATTATTACTTTCTATCCATCAAGGAAATTCCCATTGTTATTCCCTATCATACTTCTCCATTTATCTTTTTTTTTAAAAAAAAAAATGTGTTGGGAGGAATGATCCCTCAAAAGATAGCTAAGTCTTAACCTCTGAAACCTGTAAACATTGCCATAGAAGAAATAATGGCTTTGCAACTATGATATGTAAAGATCTTGAGCTAGATAGCTTATCTTAGGTTATCCAGAAAAGCCCCAACTATAATAGAAAATATAGAAGGGAGGCTGATCCCCAAACCGTTGGCTCACGCGGGTACTCTCAGTTACTCAGGAGATCTAAGGGTCTTGGTTAGAAGCCAACCCAGGCAGGAAAATGATGAGACTCTTACCTCTAATTAACCACCCAAAAAAAAAGTAGAAGTGGAGTACTGTAGCTCAATTGCTACAGTGTCATCCTTGAGTGAAAAAAGCTAAGGAACAGAAAGAGGGCACTGAGTTCAAGGCCCAGTATCAGCGCGCGCGCATGCGCGCACCGACTCCCCACCCCCACCCCCCTTACACCCCCTCCCCCTACACACACACACACAAGTGGGAGGAAGGCTATGGAATTCCATCATCGAAGAGGAAGAGACTATGAGATCACAGAGACAGAAGTAACAATCAGAAATGAAAGAGGCAAAGAACAAATTCTCCTCTAGAATCTTCTGGGAAATATTAGCTCTGCTGCTATGTTACTGAACCTTAACTCAGGGATGAGATGATTCCAAACTTAAGGCCTTTAGAAATGTAAGAGAATGAATTCCTGTTCCTTCAGCTTCCATGTTCATGCAAATTTATTATGGCAGTCACAAGAAAAGTGTTCAGGCTTACACCAATTGGTTATTTATTTATTTGCTTACTCATTCTTCCTTATTAGTTTGCAAGTACTCTTACAACACAGACTATATCTGTCTCTAATGTTCACAATTATATGCCTAGTTACTGCAGTAAAGATTTCAATAAATATGTTTTATAAAAGGGGAATCATTTCTTTCAATAAAGTGTTGCTCTTTAAATAACACATCAGAGGGTTTAGATTTAGCCTTTCTGTCTAAAAACAGAGTGCTTGAATATCAGCCAACAAAGCAGGTGACATTTCTTCTTACCTCCTCTCGATCCAAATCCAATTTATCATCCATTTTCAATCCCCTATATGTTTATCTTTCTCCTACAGTATCTCACACCCCCAACTCTACACAAAATTGCAACAATCTCATCCCGGGTTAATGAAAATTCTTCCTAACTGGTTCATCTGCTTTCCTCCTTGATCCTAAATAACCAGAGCATTAGAGAAGATGTGATGTCTGTGGTAATATATTTGGTCACATAAACTTAGGCTTAAAGTTCTTCTGTTTGTCTTTCTTTTAAGCCAAACCTAGAATATCATATCTCAGCTTCCACTAATCCAGTGTATTGCCATAGCAACCTCTTTCCAGCTCTCCTCAACGGTGCGGAAGCTTGGAGCCCTCATTACTCATCTTACTTCGCCCCACTCCCCGCAAAAGCCTTTCAATGTTTTCTCTCTTTCTTCCCCTTTCTCTTTCTCTTCCTCTTTCTCTCTCTTTTCTTCTTTCTCATACTCTAAGAGGGCATAAGGATAGAAATTACATAATGGAATTGGGGCTGGAACAAAAAGCCTAATGCTCACTTGGTTTTCAAGGTAGCTGGGATTCATCTACTTAAGCTGCCCCCAAATCTCTGTTTTTTGATGCCTAATGGGTCTTGTATCTCTAGGACGTTTCTGTCCAGCTGGTATTGGATCACAACCCTGCAAGTCTCAACCTCTTGAATAGCTAAGATTACTACCACCCAGCTAGAAATTATTATGCTTTAAAAATTATTCTTGTCATCACAGAATTTAGCAGTACCTGGTACAGTAACAGATGCTCAAAAAATTGCTAATAAACAGTGATTCTGATTTTTTAAGATGACTTCAAATGACTCAATGTGGTTTTGTATACTGTTTTTATTTAATACTTCCCAAAATTGTAATAAAAACAGGATTGGTCATTTAATTCCTTCCATTTTACAAAATCAAGAATTAGACTCTCAGAGAGTTTCAATGACTTAGCTATACTCATGAATGGTCAGTTAAAAAGGTATGAAAAGGTAGAGTGCTCGCCTTGAGCTGAAGAGCTGAGGGAAAGTGCCCAGGCCCAGAGTTCAAGCCCCACGACCTACAAAAAAAATAAATAAATAAATAAAAAGGTATAATATGCTAGTCCACAATCCAAAATTTGGATTAACAACTCAATTTGGGGGTGAGGAGGGAGAGGGTTTCTTTCTAAATACTGAGGTTTTTTTTAATACATAATAAAAATCCATTGATTCATCACTCAACATAAGAAATAAAACAATACATATAAAAGTGGCTTATACGTGTGTGTGTGTGTGTGTGTGTGTGTGTGTGTGTGTATGTGTGTGTGTGCACTGTTCCTGAGGCTTGAACTCAGAACCTGGGAGCTATCCCTGAACATATTTTTCTTGAGGCTAGTACTATACAACTTGAGTCATAGCTCCACTTCTGGCTTTTTGGGTGCTTAATTGGAGATAAGTGTCACACAGATTTTCCTAACTGGGCTGGTTTTGAGCCACAACCCTTATATCTCAGATTCTTGAGTAGTTAGGATTACAGGTGTGAGCCACCAGCACTTGGCTAAAAGTGGTATTTCTTGTGGTGTTTCTTTCTCTCACTGGTAGAGCTAACAAACTAGAATTTATTCAATCATTTCTGTCAGTGTATATACCTTAACTGCATTTATCTTCATTCTTAAATTTTATGTGTCATTGTTGACATGCTATATAAGTACTACCAAGCTATGTATCTCCTGCAACTACCTTTGTTTTTGATGTATCTTCCTGTGTCTATAGGTAGTTCTCCTTCATTTATGATGAGAGTAATTTTGGTACAAAGTTAGGTTTACTCCAAGAAAACCAATTAATCTTTTGAATAGGAATGCTTTCTCAATTGTTATAATCAGTGAATGAGAAAACAGAAGAATAATTTTCTATCTTTCCTCCTTTCCTTGTCAAATTATCTCAATGTAACACGTTGTTAATGCATATCATTGTGCTCAAGATAGCCCTGGCTATTTCTTGAGAAGACACCATTAAAAGGAGACATTGACTGGAAAATGCCCAAGTTATCAGGATATTTACAAGTTTCCTCTGACAGAACACTAGAACACTTCTAAGAACTTAGAATGCTTTCCTCCATATCTCCTTAATGACAAAGAGGACTAACTCAAACTTCCATAGGATTTGGGGTAAAGCACATTTCAAAATTCTTGAAAACAAGCCTTGGAAGAAATCAAGTGTCAAGGGTCAGGTAGGTAAGAAATAACACCAGATGTTTATCTATTAATTCTACCACATGGTTACACAATTCACCAAGCCCACCTTCAGCATTTTCCTATGTAATTTGGAGAACACCTGCTAGCAGGAAAAGAAAATGGAACAAATGGTTGTTGTTTTCCATGATGAATATATAAAATATTTGGTCTTATGTAATCTTTCATTAACTGTGTATTTTGAATTTTGCTTCTGGATTGTGTCATGAATTCAGAAAGCTTGTCAGAGCCAGGTATAGCAGTGCATGTCTGCAATCTCAGCAACTTGGAAGGAGAAGCAGGAGAATTGGTAGAGGCAGAGTGTTAGTGTCCAGCCTGGGATACATAGCAAGAGCCAGGCTAACTTGAGTTGCATACAGAGACCTTGTCACAATAAAAGGGGCCGGGGTAGTTTCTAATATTGTATATTGCCAAGTCAACTAGCTGTAACACTTTCTTAATTGTTGTATTGGCTACTAGTGTTTCTTCCATGTTTTAGAAATCATGTACTGGTCATAATAAATTAGGCAAAAGTCTATTTAATTAAATAATTACTACATGTAATTCAGCACTCAACTGGAACATGGAATCTTTAAGCTATGTATCTACACAGTTGCAAACTTATGGAAACATCAATAACACTAGAATTAAAAAAGAGTTTATTCCCTATAAACTGCAGGCTTGAACTGAGCACTATTTAGTTTTCCAAGCAAATCCCTTCTCTTTTCATAATATTAAGGTTAAGATGAAATTTGGCTGAAAGGAAAAATAACAACAAAGAAAAAGGGAAATTTCCATCCTTCTTCAGTAAATTAATACCAGTAAATGAAGAGTCTAGTTTGGATCATCCTTTAAAGAAACATTCAAAAACTACTTTTCAGTCCATGTTTCTGGAAAGGTTTTGTAAGAGGTTCATGGACAGACTGGCCATGGGAATGGATACAGTCGAGTCATTCTGGAAAAGTCAAGTGGACCTTACTAAATATCCCCAACTCAAATATGAGCGGTCCAGGCCACTGCAGGTAGGAATTTGCCCTGACATCAGGCACCGGTGTTTGTTCTTGTCTGGCTGTTTTCACACTTAATTTCCTATCCACCTTCTTCCCCCCACTCTCTCCCAACCCCATACCCAACCTTCTATTCCTTGGAGTGAAAAAAAAAAGATTCATAATGGAATGTTGACTTGATGATCTCCTTCCAAGACCTTGTCTATTTAGACACAATAATTTGAAAAGGAAATCAAACTAGTCATATTGGGAAAGGAAAACTAATAAAGAGGTTTCATTCCAACAGTTAAAAAGAATAAACTTAATTAAATCACTGTTTCATTCCCAAACTGTTTATGTATGAAGGCCAAGCCTGGGTACTAACACAAACCCACAGAATTGGAATTCTGTTCATGAGAGACTCAACCTGTAGCTTTGTCAAAGCCCCTAATTTTAAGGTTTGACTTTTGCAGCTGTCTCATAGTCATTTCTCATGTGGAATGTGGAGCTGTCTCATTGCTGGCTAATGCTGAAAACTGGTGGCAATAGAAGATCTTGACATAGAACCTATTGGATTTCACCTGTCCAGTTCACACACACACACACACACACACACACACACACACACACACACACACACACACACACACAAATACAGGAGGGAAAAGGGAAGAACAAAGTCCAAAGCAACTACTTCTAATTGTAATACAACTGTATTTTTGGATTCACATTCATAACCTTTATCAAAGTTTGTAGATTAATTTATTAGGAAACTGAGGCTGCCTACCCAGCACTTAATGAAACAACAAACTCAAAATGTGGGAAAGACAACTACGAATGAGAAACATGTTTTTAATGAAATTGAATTTTAAATGTATTTCCTTGTGGTTAAAAATTTGACACCCACCCCATGGCAGGCATCTTGCTGGAAAATTTGCATAGATCGTCCCCATTCAATTGTCACAACATTCCAACGGGGCTCCTGCAAGGAGAAATAAATCTTTAGCAATGTCCTATGTTAGCAGAATGTAGACAAGACGGCATGATTTCCAACAGCACTGAAGGAGATTAACCTTGGAAATTAAATGGAATAGTGATCAAGTAGTTCTCACTTTACCCTGGGACATTAATGTGTTGAACAGAATTGCGACAACTCCCCTACAGAGAAAAAACTAGATAATCCAGAGGGAACAAGAAGCCTCACTAGCAGGGGTGAGAAAGAAGTTCTTTAGGTGGAAAATTTGTTAGGTTAAGCAGCATCAAAGGACATCTTCTTTATTAACTCCATAGGGACTTGACTTAGAATTAAACTAAGAACTAATTATATAATTTAGACTCTCAAAATATTTGCCCTTTGATCTCCAAAATTAGGTACAGAATGTTCTATTAAGCTAAAACCTATTGAATAACTTCACTATTTGAAACCATGGGATCAATAAAGACAACCAAAGAATAGTCACTTCTTTCAAATAGCTTACCATTCATCCATTGCTATGTTCTTGTGGGAAGGGCTGGGGAGGGGAGGCGAAGCTTAAGGAAAGAGTTACTGAGTCCTCTCCACCAGCCACCATAAGGATGGTTAAAAAGACTCCATTCAGACTGAATTCAGTAACTTTTTTTCTTGCTTTTCTTTTTAAAAAAGTAATTGTTATGAAGGTGATGTACAGGAGGCTACAGTGACATAAGTCAGGTGAAGAGCACATTTATTCATGGAAGTGTCACCCCTTTCCTTGCACCCTCCCAGCTTTTCCCGCCTATCCCCACCCACAGGTTGTAGAGTTCATTTTCAACATAGTGTCAAGTGAGTACCACTGCTGCATTTGTTCACCCATTGTACCTCCATTTCTGTGCTTCTGCTTACTCTGCAAAAGATAAACAAATGAGAGAAAAAGAAAAAGAATAGCGAAGAATAAGACCTATTTTTCCACTTCCTGAACTTTATTTTGTTAAACAGTATTTATATGATCAGAGGCACATAGGCATTCTTCCTAAAGTCACCTTGGCCTTTGTGTCCCTCCCCTAAGAATATCCTCCTTTGGTCCCATTGTGAGTCCTGTATAATTTATCATGTCCCAGTGTATTTTATATCTAGAGTCCACATGTAAGAGTAAACATACACCATTTATTTGTCTGAGTTTGGCCTACCTCACTTAACACGATTTGTTCTAAGTCGATCCAGTTCTCTGCAAATGACGTATTGTTCTTTCTAATGGCTGTGTAAAATTTCATTGTGTATAAGTATCACATTTTTTGGATTCACTGGCTATTTCCATGACAGTTATTGTGAATAGTGCAGAAATAAATATGGATGTGCAAGTTTTTTATGGTATTCTGGTTTATGATATTCTGGGTAGATGTCTAAGATTGGTATGACCAGGTGGTAGGTAAGATCTATGTTTAAGGCTTTTTGTTTTGTTTTGTTTCTTAATTATTCTTTTTAAATTTTATTGAAAAGGTAATGAACAGGGGGTTAGTTACATAAGTAAGGCAATAAGTACATTTGTTTTTAATCATTGTTACCCCATCCTCTTTATCTCCCATTGACCCTTTCCAAGTTGTAATGTTCATATCAAGAAAATGTGGTACATATATACAATGGAATTCTATGCTTCCATCAGAAAGACTAACATTGTTCCATTCATAAGGAAATGGAAAGACTTGGAAAAAATTATATTACGTGAAGTAAGCCATACCCAAAGAAAAGCAGGTCACATGATCTCCCTCATTTGTAAGAACTAGAATATGTACATGATATTCTTAACAGGGGCTCTTTATGTGTAGTTTTTTTTTTTAAGGAATCTCCAGATTGTTGTAGTAGTTTACATTCCTACCAACAGTGCAATAGTTTTCTTTTTACCTCACTTTCCTACCAACATTTGTTGTTGTTCAAATTCACAATGCTGGCCAATCTAACTGGGGTGAGATGGAATCTCAGAGTTGTTTTGATTTGCATTTCCTTTATAGCATGGGATGATGAGCATTTCCTCAGGTGTTCCTTAGCCATTCTTACCTCTTCTGAGAAATCTTTCCTTAGCTCCCTTGCCCATTTAGTGCTTAGTCAACTGAGTAATTTTTAGCCATCATAGTAAGTTTCTCCCATGAACTTTCCCAATTAAACAAATCACTTAGGAACGGTTTTAGTATTTAATAGATAAAGAAATTGGAGCCAGGCACCTTTGGCTTACACTGGTAATCCTAGCCACTAAGGAGGCTGAGATTTGAGGATTGCAGTTCAAAGCCAGCCTGGACAGGAAACTCTGTGAGACTCTCATCTTCAATAAACCACCAGAATACCAGAAGTGGTGCTGTGGCTCAAGTGGTAGAGTGCTAGCCTTGAGCTGAAGAGCTGAGGGACAGTGCCCAGGCCCAGAGTTCAAGCCCCATGACCGACAAAAAAAAAAAAAAAAGAAAGAAAAAGAAGAAGAAATTGGAGCTTTAACAGAAGACAAAAGAACAGGAAAGTTATTTTCCATTTTTACATAGTTTGCCAGAACCTGTGTACTTTGTGGTATCCAATAGTCTCTCCTCTTAATACTTATGATCTTGCTTGTTAACCCTTTTCCTAAATTATAACCAATTAAGTAAAAACCTAATGTGGTGTATTCATTTACTTACGATTTTAATTACGTGCTAGGTGTTTCGGTGCCTAGCCAGTTCAGCTGAAATGGTCAGTCTTCTAAGATTTGTATTGATCTAGTTTCTAAGACTTATCTCCTTGGGACAGTAGAAATGATGTCAATGTACAAACCTACTTGTCAGAAGATAGTGTGAACTGATAGCCTGCCTGTAGGGACAGATGCTGGTGCCTAAATCTAGTGATGATGTCAGTGTTTTCGCAGCATGGTCACGACAAGTTATAGAACAAATTAAGCCTCTTACATTACTCCATCTGGAATTCCCCGAAGTGGAAGGCACGTTGAATAGTCATGCCTATATAAGATTAAGATAATCATTTTAACAATAACAGACCAAAGACATTGGGAAATATTCATTAGTAATATTAGGCAAGTCCTATCTTGGATTTTGGTCTAGTTATTGTATTATCATTAAGGTAGATCTGACTTACACAACGTGGATATTTTATATCATCTAGAAAGAGTGTCCTGCATAATGTGTTGGACTACTGACTACTTTTGATCTACATGAGTTCAGTTTTCTCAAAGTCTGGAGCAATAACTGATCTACAAATCAAGAATTGTGTTAGATTTGAAGGAAAACCACTGAAGTTCACTGAGCCTTATCTTTAATTTCCTTGAAACCTTTACTGACTCAAGGTTTTAGAATACAATCTAGGTAAGCTTGCTCAAGGATGACGACTTATAAAAGTCAATGTCTTATGAAAGAAGTAAGCAATAATTGTTTGGATAAATATTTTCATAATCAGCAGCCTTGGAGATCATAGGATCAAAAGTAACTATGAGGTTGTAAGAGATAGATAGATGTCATTACAGCAATTCCTTTCAAAATTCTCAAAAAGAGCTTTCAAGGGAAGTGATAGAAGAAGGTTCATGTATCTAAAAGATTCATTTATGCTTCTCTTTGTCATTAAAGCATAAAGCTATTAGGGAAGGAATGAAAGATGGAATGACAATCTTACTATTGTCTTGAGGAGTAGCAAGAATAAAATTGATATTGCCACTTATGGCTCCCTGTGTTACCATTTTCCCTTAACCTAATCTCCAGGTTTTCCCCTGAATCCATTATTTATATGTATCACTTATCATTAGGAAAATTCACCTTTTCCAGAAAGCCAATATAAGTGTATTGTTCTTGACGGGGGCACTTATAATGGCTTGTTTAGATACATTTTAAATATTTAATGAAATATATCTCATATTTAAGGAACTATATCTAATTATGTTTAATTAGGTATAATTTAGGAAAATAGTTTAAACTATTCTAAAAAATATAAAAAATATCTTTTAAAGTGGTTGAAGTCATAATAAACAAAAATTCTCTTCTTTAAAGCCAGGCGCTGGTGGCTCACACCTGTAATCCTAACTACTCAGGAGGCTGAGATCTGAGGATCATGGTTCAAAGCCAGCCCAGGCAGGAAGGTCTGGAGACAATTACTTTTAATTAACTATCAGAGAATCAGAAGTGGAGCAGCAGTTCAAAGCAGTAGAGTACTACCTTACTACCTTTGGGCAGAAAAGCTTAGGGACAGCCAACAATCAATCAGTCAATATATGTATATGTATATGTGTGTGTGTGTGTGTGTGTGTGTGTGTGTGTGTGTGTGCATGTGTGTGCGTGTGTGTGTGTATACATTATATATATATATATATATATATATATATATATATATATATTCTCTTCTTTTAAATACATTTCCTGCACTAATGTAAAAAGAGCTTATACAAGCATTTATAAAGCTAAACACCATGGCAACATGATTATTGTCCATACTGGCATTTCAGTAAACAAGGTAGCCTCTAAAGAAAGGTTGCTTGAAGACCTGTATCTTTATGACTCAATAAAATATGTTTGCTATAGATTATTCAATTCACTCTCTTCATCCAATTCTTGTGTAGGAGAATGATTTAGCAATTAGTTCTTTGTGCCATATTGCTTGGATTTGAAATCTGTTTGCTCCACTTCACAGGCAAGTGTCCTTAAGCAAGGACACTGGCATCCCTGTTCACCTTTCCACACCTTGCACATGAAGATGACATTGTACTTACCTCATTGCATTATTACAAATCGAATTAATGCTATTCTATTATGCATACATATTGGTGTATATTAATTTAATACAAATGATGTATATTAATTTAATACAAATGAAGATTTTTAGAATGGTGCCTGTCACTAAAAATGAAGGTTTAATTTTTCTAAAAGAGCTATTATTTTTCACTTAGACCTTTTCACTTTCTCTCATTTTCCCATCAGTCACTCTTTCTTCTTGTGTACTTTATGTTGTTGCTAGATTCTTTCCCTCTTTTGTTTTTATCCATGCTAACACCTCACCCTGACTCATACTACTACAGAAACTCATTACTGGCAGAACTCTATCCTTAATATCTTTGGATTCCACGTGTTCTAACATTCTGTTTAGCATTATATAGCTAAAAGATATTAAATATTTATTGAAACATATTGCTCTGTTTGTCCCCTGATAAGTTGTCATTCAGGCACACTTTCCTCTCTGCTATCTTGGTGAGATGACCCAGAGCCATTCCAGAAAGTTATTAAAAGAGATATTATAAGCAGCATGACTCTAATTAAGTCATTAAATCTAATAGGGTGTGATCTGAAATATATTCATCACTTGGTACTCAGTGAATTATTGGGAAAAGCAGAAAGGTCAAGAACACATGTGCAGAAAGATGTCAGCTACTTATACCCTGATATTCAACCATGAACTATTATGTCAAATTATTCTTTCTCAAAGAATAATTACATTGTTCGCAAGAAATAGGGTGAAGAGACGTCAAACTAAAATGTTCGCTGCCCCATAGTTAACAATTCAGCCAAACACTCTCCAAGGTACGTGGTGCTCCGCATGATTCCAAGACAGTGGCCAAAACTACATATTACCCAAACACACAGGGCAGTTCAATCCATGAAGAAAAATTCGCAAGAAGAATTGCTCAGCAAAAGTCACAGCAACCTTACTTCTCTTTATTTAGCTTTTCATTGTGTTTTGAGGGTTTTTGTTATTATTCTTTGGTTTGTTTTTGGTGCTAGTCCTGGTGCCTAAACTCACATCCTTTCGCTCAAGGCTGGTTCTCTATCTCTGGAACTACACTTCCACTTCTGGCTTTCTGCTGACAAATTTGAGTCGCACAGACTTTTGTGCCCAAGCTGTCTTTGAACATCATTCCTCAGGTATTAGCCTCCTGGGTAGCCTGGATTATAGGCATGAACCACTAGCACCCAACTTGTCTCATTTTGTTTTCATTGTATTCGAATGAAAATAGGTAGACTCTCAAAATAGGTAGACTCTCACATGATCCATGCAATTTTCCTTTCAACGGAAGGATGGATTCTATGATTCTAACCTTGATCAGACAACCAGAAGCCAAATGCATAGCATATCTTCCAGCTACTAGCGCTGATGTGGTTCTTGGCCATACAAAAGTAATATGGAACCAAGGAAAAGAGAGCTGCATCTGGCATGAGGAGAGCATTGATTACTGATACTGAATACCGATACAGCAATCCATCCAAAAAGAGCAAAATAGTCCTGGTACAGTAATATCTCCAAAAGAACAAATGAACAAAAATGACAAAGAAATTCCCTTCCAGGTTAATCTTTTCTGTCCAAGGTTCAACCACACATTTTAGATCGAGAAGAGTTGACAAATTAATATAAGAAGCACACATCATGTATTTTTTTAATTTAAAAATATTATTGAAGGACTCTATGTCAATGTTTTAGCAATTCAGTGACACTTTGACACTTCAAACATGCTAAACATGTTTGGAATTCCAAGCAACTCAATATTGATTTTTTTCTCATAGCCAATATGATTGATAACTCTCGTATAACTGATATATTCACATTTCCATAGGCAGAGTACACACCTTCCAGTTTAAAAAAAATGCCCGAATGCCAGAATTTCTCATCAAGTTTTTTCTTGCCTTTATTTTGTGGAGATTAAGCAAGTTAATATATGTAAAGCCTTCCATAGAGAGGCCAACAGTTGTCAGCATTCAGGAAATGTCAGCTATAGTTTTTGTTCATATTTCTTTGTTTATTTATGGGTGTATGTTCATAACTTTCCACATAGTCTTTAGTGGTATGGGTTGGAAAAACCTCTTTTCTTTTCATAGAAAATGTTTCTTTTCGATGAAATTCTCCTCACTACCAATTTTTCCCTGAGGCATATAAATGCTCTAACTGGAAAAACAGGATCCAACTAAATTCTTTGGAGGATTTCACAATCAGATTTAGCCCAAGTGATGCATAATTCATCATACTGAGTTCATATTTTTGGCAAAGACAAGCACACCAGCTATTAGCCTTAGCAATATTAACCTAAGCAGTAAAATGACAGTTGTATTTTCTATTTAGTCCTTTATTGTATAATTGCTTATTTGTTTAAACAAGTTTATCTACCCTGTCTATTACCTATAAAAATTTGGAGTTTTGCTTTGGTTTTGTTTTTTTTCTTTAATAGCGAGGTTCTATTAAAATTTAAAAATTTAAAAATTTTAAAAATGTTAGTGGTGATAAGAGCTCTAAAGGAAACCTGATAGCACAGAATTAAAAGATGGGTTTGTAACTCAGACACAGGTCAGCCTTTCCACTCATCATGAGACCTTCTGCACTTCTTTATTTGTTTCTTTTCCAGCTTCTGTTTCTTCATTTCTAATATAGGACCAATAATAGAGTTCATGGAGAATTACATAATTTAAAACAAACAAAACCTTGTACAAAGTAAGATTTCAGCAGTGAACTTCTAGAAAATGTGCTGGAGTGAGAACAATAGAGGTTATTGGTGTTAATTTTGAGCAGGGTACTATTAGCTTCAACAACTATTCCTTTAATAGAAAAATAAGCAAAATCTGGGGCTGGGAAGGTGGCTCAGTGGTAGAGTACTCGCCTTGCATGCATGAGGCCCTGGGTTTGATTCCTCAGCACCACATAAGCAAAAAGAAAAAAGCCGGAAGTGGCGCTATGGCTCCAGTGGTAGAGCGCTAGCCTTGAGCTGAAGAGCTGAGGGACAGCGCCCAGGCCCAGAGTTCAGGCCCACGACCGGACCCCCCCAAAAAAGTGAAAATCTAATATATATGTTAATCGTATATATTATATATAATATATATGTTGACCTAGATACTTACTTAGATCAAATACATTGACACTCATTTGGATTTAAGTACCTACCTATACACACACACAAAAAAAATACATATATAGGTAGTTACATGTACATTTATATGTTATATATGTAGATTCTTAGTCTATAACATCCTCTGAACATACTTGAAGATTCACTATTTGTGTTGTTTACAAACCTAGGATTGACACAGCATATTATCCTTGAAAGCCAATTTTTCTGGTATTAGAGGCGCACTGGTGGCTCACACCTATAATTCTAGCTACTCAGAGAGTTGAGATCTGAGGATGGAAATTTGAAGCCATCCCTGGGAGAAAAGTCCATAAGACTCTATCTTCAGTTAACCAGCAAAATGCAAAACTGGTAGTGTCCACTTGATTGCCAGCTGTGAACAAGCAAGCAGTCTTCAGAGTTCTGCTCTGAGAGCTGGGTTTTGTTTTTTGTTTTTTTTCTGCATTGTATTAACTGTCATTGCATTTGTGATTATGTTAAAACCCACAGTTACCTCTTCCCTATTTCTCTTATCATCCATTAATATGCTAAGTATTATCATTGCTAGTTTTCTAAATAAGTAATTATCTGCACCATTTTCTTTTCTTCATCTGTTTTTTAACTTACCATCTGTTTTTCCCTTTAAGCTTTCCTTTCCACTTGTTTTTGAACTTTCACTTAAGGCAGATTCTATGACTGGAGTAGAATTAAGACAAGAAACAAGTAGGTATTCACTCACCCCACTCACTAGGAAACGAAATAAGGATTTAATGTACCTTAGATGCATCTTAGAGAGATTGTCATTTCTGTTCAGGGATCTATCAGCTTCAGCTATTTCAAGCCAGCATATAGCTCCAAAGTTAAATAATAGCAAAAGTAATAATGACAAATTTATATTAACACAATTTATAAAACACAAATTTATTCCAATAGGTAATAATGAATGGCCTAAGAAATAAGGAATCAGAGTATATCAATACCTATATAAAATATGTACAGTAGTACAAACATTTTTATTGATTATGTTGATTTATATGGCATAGTGAAGTCATCTGAGTGATAAAGAATAGTTTTATACTGTGCATATTATTAATATTTTCATTATTACTAGCTCACAGGATTAATTAGTTTTAGAAACAACATCTTTATGTCATTTTCAGCCTCATTGAACTACCCAGCAAATCTAGCTCAGGGATTAGCAAATATTTCATTCATTCTTCTTTGTTAGATTTACTCATTCAATAGATTTTGAATTTTTTTCTGTGTCTCTTCTGTTCTTGTCTGAAAACTGAGTACATAGACAACGTAATCAAAGGTAACAATGGCCTCTGCCCTTCTGTAATTTGCATTCCACCACATTCTCATCTCTTTCTACCACCTCATTCTTTCCTTCTCTGGGGTGGTGGCAGGCAGGTCTGACTGGTGAGTGCCCAGCATGCCCGTCTCTTGTCTCCATTTTCTACTATGATGCTTCCTCTAAGGTACTACTGTGAATTTGGCAATAAACATTAAGATGCTCTCTGTTAAACATTATGATGCAATCAGTAAGAAGTTCAATTGTGATCTCCAGAACTATTTCAAGTCCTATCTGTCAAGCATTTTCAAACTCAGTTGGTAACAGCTGCTCTTCAATGGAGTGTCCCAAGCTTAACACTGAGTTAGATAAGAGAGAATGGACTGATTCTTCGTAAGGTAGTGCCATCCACAGCACCAGGGTTTCCAGTTCTCCTCTTCTAAACATGCAAGCTCACTTGACTTCTTAGCCTCATAAGACTATTTGCCTTTGAATTAAGCAATGAGATGCATTTTCAGAGCTCATGGTTCGGTGTAATTCTAAAATCGTTTTTGCCAAGCCAGTTGTAGAAGCACACAGGAAATAAGGCATCTCTTTTAATGAATAACTTGTGATTCTGTTAATAAATAATATAAACAAATAAATATATAAATATATACTATGAATTGAATTCCCTGTTAAACTGCTTTGGACTGGAAACATGAATGAGGAACCAAACTTTGCTATTTTAAGCCTTTGAGAGTTCAGCATTCTCAGTCATGGATATATATATATATATATATATATATATATAAAGTGATGCTAGAGCCAAGGCTGAGAAGAAGAAAATACCCAAGCAGGGTAGAAAGATAATCGTAAACAAGCTCGAACGAGAGCATATAACACATTACACTTTGTAGGAGAGTGGATGATGACAAAGCAGCAAGGAAGGCTGACAATTTTTTTATAGGAAAGGTAATTTTTATATTTTAAATTTAATGGTAAAAGTAAAATCTACGGTCATAGTGAAAATATGTAGGCCCAACAATCTTGTTCTTTTCTTTTCTCTTTATTAATCCCATCCTCACTCTTTATTGTTCCATTACAAAAAAAAACACTCCTAACCTCACAGAATGGAATCCTGAAGATGCCTACTTACTCTCCACTCTACTGAATGACCACAGAAGGGCATTGAATGACCACAGAAGGGCATCCATTTTCATTGCTTTCCCTTCATTTGATCCGATAGTACTATATTTGGAAGGGTTTTAATTCATAGATTGTCCTTTGGGATTTTAGTCATTTTCAAATTCTGATGTATATAAGATTCTTCATTTACTAGGTTTTGTCTTCTTTACATTTCTGGCATGAAGTAGACATTAAAATAAATATGCCTTCATTCCACTGCATTTTGTGGAGTATCTGTCCCTTTTAAAAAATGTGACAAAAATCTGTTTTCAGGAATTTATTCTCACACAGAAAGTAATAGAACTTCAATTTAAGTTAAAACTTGAGAACAGGAGTTAGAGACTCAAGTAGTACAGTGTCAGCCATTAGTGCATTGTTAACGTGCTCGCCTAGAATATGTGAGGTCTTGGGTTCCATCCCTAGCACTGCTGGTGTCCAGAATCTATATCTCTGGTGATGAGGATGTTCAACACACTAGAAGCATCAACTTTTTCTGAGGATAAATGTCATACATTTTATTGGATGAAAATTTCAAAATATGCATATAAAATAATTCAAGCCATATAGAGTGAGTATATTTCTTTCTCTCTAAAGTGGGCATTTGTTCACATTTTAACATCTCTGAAATGGGAGTGCGTCTTAAATTGGTGGCATATCACAAATGGCAGCCTAATTTTTGTGTGTGTGTGTGTCTGAGTATGTACATACACACCAATATTCAGGTCTGAACTCACAGTTTGGGCACTGCCCCTTAGCTTTTTTCACTCAAGGTTAATTTTCTACCACTTGAGCCACAACTCTACTTCTGGCTTTGTGATGGTGAATTAAAGGTTAGAATCTAATGAACTTATTTGCCAGCAGAGTCCAACAGCATTTAAGTGGTATATGAAATGATTCCTTGCTAATATGCCATCTAATGCCATTTCAGAGTTGATGAGACACAGGACTTAACAGAGTGCTGTATTTTCTTCCAGATATATATATATATATATATATATATATATATATATATACATATATATATATATATATATATATATTAGCCCGAGTATCCCTAATCCAAACACTGTAATCCAAAATGCCTCAGAGTCTAAAACTCTTTGAATGTCAACATAGTACTTGAACATTTCCGATTACAATGTATCAAGTTTTATGCTTTTGGATTAGATATGCTCCATCAGTAGGGTTTATGCACAAATTTCAAAATCAAATAAAAACCTCCAGAAACTGAAGCAGTCTAAAGTATTTCAGATAACAGATATGCAACCTATATGTTAAACCAAAATTGAGATCATATTTGTTTCACTTGTGGTCAGGACAAAATGAAATGTTAAAAATATATGAGATTCTCATAAAACAAAATATGTGGTGTGATTTTAATTTTCTTAATGATTTTACAAGAATGCTACTTAAAGACATAGTCTGAGTTATACCCCATATTGCAATTGACTGATAAATTACACAAAATATTAATGTAAACAGATCTTAACAACACAAATACATTCGTCTCTTGTATACAAGAACCTCTAAAGAAGTGGTCATAGCCCATCTTATAAATAAGAAAGGACTATAGCTAATAGACACAGCCCTACATCATATTATAAGATTTTACTTTTTCTTTCATAAGACAGGGTCTCACTATGTAACACCCAGATTGCTGTGTAACCAAACTGGCCTCAAACACTGCCTCTACCAATTTTCCTAACTCCACCTCCCAGTTGCAGGAATTACAGGCAGGAATTACCATACTCGGCTCCTATAAGCTTTACAAGTGCTAGGACAAGTATCTCAACACAAATGTAATTGAAAATAAAAAGAAGAACAGAGCTATTGTTCTAAAATCTCCAGCTGCTTGTCTTAAGTCTCAGCTGTGTCTCCCTACAAAATGATTTTCCTGTTAATACCTATCACCCAGAGAAGCCATGAATGATTCAATGAAGTGCTCATGTCAATGAAACACATACTAAACCCTCAAGAAATGTGACTCACAAACAATAGCACTACTACAAGAAGCAGTAGCATTAGCTGTGCCCGGTTGAGAAACAGCTTTTCATATATTACCTTCAAAGGACATATGACTAGCACCATGCTATTCACTCAACCTACAAGGGCCATGCCAAACACCTTCTTGTATACCCTGGGAATATATAACAACCCTTAAGCAGACTCTTTGGTGAACTAGATTTTTATTCCACTGCTCTTGAACAAATCGATTTTCTCTGAACATATAACACTGTCTGCCAGGCACAGGCCAATTGTCTTTCGTGTACTGCCTACGCACATGAAGACTGGCCACCCTCCTCAGATACCTTTGTCATACCATTTCTGCAACCCTCAGAGTTCCTTCTTTACATAGACTATGGAATGTTCATTTCCTTTCCTTATCCCAGAAGCCCAAATCTCTCCTAACCCAAAGACTATTTTAGAGTTCAGAAAGAGCTTCCTACAGTTTACATTCTATCTGATTAAGCATGGAAGAACAAGAACAGAAAGTAAACTAGTTCTCCTAGGGTATTTGATAATAGCGCTCAGTTGCAGCCCTCCTGGAATTCTCTTCTAACCTAGCTACTCTGTCATTTTGTCTTTTGCTGGTTATTTTGGAAATTGAAAATTGGACTTTTCTGCCCAAATGGCCTTGAACCGTCATCCTCCATTTCTCAACCTCCTGAATAGCTAGGATTCGTCGGTGAGCTCAACCCACACCTGTCGAGGGGAGGAATATTGTTAAAAGTGTATGTCTCTTAAAGATATTCATTCTACTTTCCCCACATGATTGAAAATTTGACTTACAATGAAATTCTAGGCTAGAAATGATTCCCAGAATTTGGAAGGTATTGTCTATTTTAAGAAGTCCCAATGGAATACAGGCAAGAGGTCTCCGAGGTTATGTAGAAAAGTGAGTTATTGCTTTTCTATGGGATTTAAGACACAGATCCAAGTAAGGTACCTAGAGAGGTAAAGCTGAAGGAGAACAGAAAATGGACAGCACTAAGTTGAAATGGACAGATTTTTCAAATCATCAGGGATCCAACCTTGGCAGCACAGAATAAAAACTGAGAAAACTTCCTGAAAACCAAAGTAGAGACAGTTATGTGGTACCAGAAAGAAAGAAAGAAAAAAAAAAAAGATGTCCTGGGGCAGAACAATAAATCTAATAAACCATCCCTAGTTCCTTTCAACTTGACGCCAACAGCTGACTGAGAGGGAAACACTCAAGAGCTGCCCAGAATTTTGACACCTAGACATTCTCCCAACCCAATTTCACTTTCTTAGATGAGGTTAGCTCAGATCTCATCCTTTCCTGTATGAACCTGATCCATGAAATTCAGTCATACAAGGCAGTCAGGGCATTTGTATTTTTTTAGAACTGATTTCTTTTTAATCCAATAACTAAGGCCAAGAACAAAATAGCTCAAGTGCACTTTCAACTCCCTGTTGAAGAAGGCCTTTAGTTCTACAACATTAGGCAGCTGCTATTCTCTGAAATGGGTGGGTTAGGAATAATGGTAGTCTAGCAAAAGCCTATGTGATCAGTGAGAGAGCTGGAGAACCACTGAGTGCAGAGCCATAGGACAATATTGGATTGTGTGTGAATCTACCTGGCTGCAAGCCAGCAGGTATTTCTGCACTTGCTGGTCTAGATTGCTAGAAAGTCTCTCCTTGACCTTGGTATGGGACAAACCTAGCTTGATCTTTCAGAATTGTGGAAAGCTTCAAAATAGCTCCATAAAATGATGCTTAATGTACCATTCCCATATCCTCATAGACATATATACTTATATATACCTATATATGTGTATATACACAGTACACCATATACCATGTTGCAACAATAGTTTATACTTATAGACATCAGGCAATATTAAGAATTTGAAGGTATCACACATTTCTAAGTAAAGTATGCTTGGATCTCTTGCCCCTCCTCCAAAACAGATTTTCTACCTATTTGCTCTGAGAAAGGAAAATACATATCAATAAACCCCTCATTAACGCAATTTTTGCTTACAAATATTACTATTTAGATATTAGATATAAGTATGATGCAAAAATGTGTCCCAAATAAAGCAAAGAAGAATCTGGAGGAAGGTAATAAAAGGGCTATCAATAGCTCCTTCCTTCTCTGTCTTTCCTATAAAAACAGTAGTGCCTCTCCACAGGCCTTATTAGCAAACTGTGTTTTGGGTTTTTTGCAGGGGGTTTTCTTTTACAACAGCAGCAGATCACTAGAGATCTTGTTAGAAATCCAGAATCTCAGGTCTCAAACCTCCTCAATCAGAATCATCTTTGTAACGAGATGCCTAGCTGATAGAAATATTAAAATTTGAGAAGAACTACTTGTAGAGACATTATCATCTATTAGAAGACCTAAGATGGCAGCCTTCCATTGGTGACCAACCATTTGGTTAAGGCCTTGTCTGCAAGAGTTCTTCCTGAGATAATATTAGATTTGCATTTTGATTTCTGTCATTTAGTTATTCTCAGTCAACCACAGTTCAAAAAGACTAAGCAGAAAATGCTAGAAATAATTTGTGAGCTTTAACACGTGCACAATTCTAAGAAGAGATGAACAATTTATTCCATCCTATCCTATTTCACCCAGGAAGAGAAGCATCTTTTTGTCCAATATATTTAAGCTATATACCTATTACTCACCTGTCAGTCACTTGGTCACCTTCCCAGTTAACCAAATCAGCTGTCACAGTATTGAAGTGTGCTGGTGCAACCCTTATTTGATTTAGTTGGGCCCCAAAGTGTAAGAGTAGTGATACTGGAAAATCAGATACACCAAAAAGAAGCTATAAAATGCTTTCTTTAAGTGAAAAGTGAGCATTCTCAACTTAATAAGCAAAGGAAGAAAGTTACATTTTGAGGCTGCTAAGATATATATTACAATAAGTTATTTTGGGTGAAAGAGAGAAACAATACATAAATGTAGGGTTTTTATAAGCTATTGTTATAATAAATTGCTATAAAGTATTCACTGAGGTGCAAGAACATATTAAGGGTGACTACTGAAAGAAGAAATTAGCTGGGATGCAGGATGTGTGCATGCACGCATGCATGCACATACACACACGCACACACACACACAGACACACCATCTGCCAACAATGTCTTGGTCTAGGAAGCTGAAACATGATATAAGATGGAGAGACATTGTTTAGATACATCTTGCCTCTGCCTATCCTTCTGTAGTTTTTACAGCCTTCCCATGACCCACAGAAGTATGGGACCTAATTTGACCAATAAAGTTTTACTATGCAAAGCACCTAATTAGAATAAGGACAACTAATCAGAGCACAACCCTAGGTATGAGAACCCCTAGAGTTGGGAAAGATACTGAAAATATGACAGTCACCTGAAGAAGAGAGGAAAGCAGAAAATTCTCTATCAGTTGTACTTGGCCAACAGGGGTTCTGTTATTGTTGTGAAGCATGCAGAATATGAATTGGGACTATTTAATACACAGGACCAACAATGAGTTTCCTTTACTAGAAATGCCTTCTAATTTTCTGATCTCTCTACCCATGCAAGGTGCTTTGCAGCTTTTTAACATCTCAAAGGGAGAGAGCATCCGCCTAGTCTTGTAATCTTTCTCCCGGTTTAACATCTGAAAGGAGGGAATAGGAGGGAAGCTTGCAGCTCTTCTTTCTCAGTTTTCTTCCAGGTTCTAACTTCTGACTGTCACTTCTAATATTTATTAGTTTTAATTTCCCAGTTACCTGCTACCTGTTACCTGCCCCTTTTATCTACCTTAGCTCACAGCAACCTCAGTTTCCTCCCATCAGTCTTATGCAATATCCCTAGATTGCTTCGCCTCAGTGTTCTTTCCCAATACATGTTTCTACAGTGAGTAAAAACTATGCAATTTTCTTGCTCTCTTTACTGAAATTGCTCTAATAGCTGTCTTAAAAAAATATAAGTTAAGCATACAGATTTAGAAAGACATCTGATATAGTTCCAGTTTCCAAAGGAACCCAAGTACAATAATTGTCCTTAACTCTGTCCATACTGTTATTTTCCTTTCGACTATGTGAGATACCTCAGTGTATAATGGGTCCTACAATTCCCAAATTGTTTCATGTTATCACAGAGTATTTTTATTTTAATCTTACTTACAGTGCATCTTGGTGTGTACCTTCCTAAGGTGGCTTTTCTTGTAGTGTTGTTTCAAGGTCTCAGGTACCTTTCAGCTTGGGGCTCAACTTCTCTTTGATCTTTCCAAACCATTGTCAGTCTTAGGAACCAAACTGGAAGAGAAAATGAAGTATTGCATTAGGAGGAGCTCATAGGCCAGTGGTACATAATCACTTCTGCCCTCATTTGCCATATTGTCATATCCAACAGCAGAAAGGCTGGGAAATTATCGCTTGAAAGAAGTAAGGATCTGAAACTAGCCTTCAGTAGAAGCAAGTGTTTACCTTCAAGTGGTGTTGCCCAGGAGCAACCTAAGGCTGAGTTTCGGTTCCTAGGAAAACCATATAATGTTCTGACCAACTGGTTCTTCAGAGCCCAGGGCGAGACATGCCATGCATACTGTTGGCCTAGGTGTGACTCGACAGTCTTTGGTCAAGCTATGGACCAAGGATATTTTTCTGTAAAGGTCAACCAATCATATTTGCTCAGCTTAGCTTGCTTTAAATGTTAACCAATCGTGTAATTTCTCATGTGAAAGTTCCTTAAGGTTGTTCAATACTATAAAAACAGCGCTGATGTTACGCTTGGGGCCTCTTAGCATCACTGGTTGCAGAGTGCGTGGAGGACCAAGCTTGAGCTTGCAATAAACGACTCTGCTGTTTGCATTGATCTTGGTCTCTGGTGGTCTGTGAGGGGGCATCCGAAAACGGGGCACTTCACTCTAGGGAAGACCGAAAGACCAAACAGAGACTTCTGTTTCCAGACCTTTTTTTGTCACTATTAGTGAAAAACTGGGAGATGACGCAAAGTAAGAAACTGAGAGGACATTTTATATTCCATGATGAGACTACACACAGAGTGAAGGCCCTTTCACACAGGATTTTAGACAGTGCCTTATGGGCAAATTTTAATGGAGAGGAGGATTATTTATTAGTTAAGAGTAAAATACTAAAGGTACCAGTACAACTACATTTATCACATTATTCGCCATAACTAAGATATGGAACCAACCCAGATGCACCTCAGTAGATGAATGGATCAAGAAAATGTGATATGTGTGTGTGTGTGTGTGTGCGCGCGCGCGTGCGCGCACACACACGCTTCCATCAGAAAGAATGATACTGCCCCATTTGTAAGGAAATGGAAAGACTTGGAAAAAAATCATATTAAGTGAAGCAAGCCAGACCCAAAGAAACATAGGGGTCCCAGGGTTTCCCCTATTTGGAAAAAAAAAGGTATACATCTAGGATAATATTGGCAGATGAGCAAATACCTCAATAGTTACATACATATGACCATATAAGATGATGCTAAGTGAAATGAACCCCAAGATATGGACACAAGAGATTTTTCTTTGTGTTGTGTTTTAGTGTATTATGTGATTTCTTGTTTCTTCAGTATGTTCTTCCCCTATGGTATATCCCATCTTGTCAGTGTATTTGATTTTTGGCACCCTAGTATTACATATATGTTTATCTGAATTAGGGAAGGGAAGGGAAGAACAGAATGGTGAGACAAAGGACAAGGGGGGGGGGGAGGGGGGAAGGGAAGGGGAAGGGAGGAGGGAGGGGAGGGGGGGAGGGAGGGGAGGAACCAATGCAGCAGCAGTATTCACAAGACAATGTTGGAAATGATCTGTACAACTCAGGGGCTGGGGGAGGGGAAGCAGGAGAAAAGTGAGGGAAGGGTAACAAATTTGACAAAAAAATACACTTATTACCTCACTTACGTAACTGTGATCCCTCTGTACATCACCTTGACAATAAAAATAATTTTTTAAAAATGTTTAAAAGAGTGAAATAAAGGGAAAGAATTCCAGAAACAGGTCAGAATTTTCCCAGAATAGGGTTTATTTCTCTTTTCTGTCTGAGATGGGGATTTCTGATGCAACAGGATTAAACATATGATGGGAAAAAGTCAGTTTTGCATGGCTAATAATATTCAGATGCTATTATAATGAAGTAAAAAGACTGAAGAAATGACCTAAGGGAGAGTGCTTCCCTAGCAATGGAATGGCTAGGAGTACAATCCCTACTATTGCCAATAAACAAATGAATGAGTGAATGAATGAATGAATGAATGAATAACAAAGTGGCCACAGAAGTCCCAGCTGGTATTGGGTAGTCTTGGATTTTCACTGAGTCACATGCTGACCTGCTATAATATAGCTCTGAGATTATATCAGCCTCTAGTTACCATGTAATTCTCCTCTTGTCCTCTTCTTCCTGCCATATCTATCTACTCAAAATGAGTACAGCTCAGTATTTAAAGCAAAGAGTTTAGTCAGTAGCCAATATCTCTATGCCCTAGCCAATAAATTCCCATCCCAGTAGATTCTCAGTTTTGTTTAAATTCCTTAGATTTGGCAATATTATACTTGCAACCAAGAGTACAAACTAATATAAGTTTTAGAGTTAGTATTATAGGGTTGGCCAAGAACAAGACCTAAATCATCAGGTGAGTACTCAAGTAACTTAAGAATATAAGAATAATTTCATACTTTTGTTGCTGTTATAAATGTAGGAGCAAAACATAAAGCAAGAGGTGAACCAGGTTGTGTACACCAGTGAAAAGAGTCATGATTTTTAGCAGAATGTTAAGGATCTGTCAGTTTCCTGAGATAATTTTTTTCTCTAACCCTTAACACTCAATTCTATCTAATGGAGTGACTGATTATCACATTCTAGCTGAGCTCAAACTTGGGCAATGAGAGGTTTTATAAATACTTCCTAATAATTCTCCCTAAGATGCCTCATATACCAAAAGAATTGGCCATACATTCAAACCAGGAAGGGAATTAAAACCTTAATACCCAGGCTGAAATCCAAGATATCATCATCATCAGTCTACTTCAGGGCCTGCAGGTACGCATTCATTTAATGCCACTCATGATCTGATTGATCTAGAATTAATTTGAAGAATCACTATCATAAGGCATAGACATAAATATGGATTGTAACAACAAGTATACATGATTCATAGTTCTTTGAGTTAAACTTTCACTTTAAATAATTTAACACTGGCTTTTAAGGAACATCTGAAGACACTAAAAATATCTATGAAAATAGTTTTCCTAAGACAGTTGGTAAACTGAATTTAGAGATCTCCCTGGATGAATCGGTCTATGTGGACCTAAATTAATCCATCTGGATCCTGTTTGCATAGGTAGACTCTGATAAGTGAATAGGAGAGGTCACATCAACAAGTAGAAGTAGTAAAATTGAAGTCACAGTTGTAAATGCACCAGGCAGAGTCCAGGGATGACAGGCAACTCTCTGGAGCAGCAACAATGTTAAGGAAAAATCCAGGGCAGTCTAACTAAATGTTAAACTGTGCACTATGAGCTCAAAGTATTATGAAAGTTCCAAGAAGAGAGTCACTGGGTACAACAGCCAAGAAGACTTCATGAGGAAAGCAGAAATTGAGCCTGGGTTATGAAGGACTAGTAAGCCTCTATTAACTAGAGAAGAAAAAGGATGAAATCAATTTTATTTTGATGTCCCTAAAATCTAATGGACAAACGAAAACACTCCATGACTGAAATAGTGTATTTTTTTACACAGATATTCTAGGGTCTTTATATGTACACACTGTACAAAGGTTGTCAGTGATAATTCTAATGGCTTATTTAAATGTCAGTTTGCCTTGCCACATAGGAAATTAGTCAGATGTTAAGAAATACATTACATTTTTAATTACAAGATATTATTTTGAAAGTGAAAACCAGAAAAAGCTACCAATAAAAATAGCATTTTCAGATGGAGGCATAGAATTCCATTGTGTATATATACCACATTTTCTTGATCCATTCATCTACTGAGAAGCTTCTGGGTTGGTTCCATATCTTAGCTATGGTAAATAATGCTGCAATAAACATAGTTGTGCTGGTAGCTTTAGTGTGGTCTTGTTTGTAAACATTTGGGTAAATGCCCAAAAGTGGGATTGCTGGGTCATAGGGGAGCTCTATGTGAAGTCTTTTGAGGAACCTCCATACTGCTTTCCAAAGTAGTTGAACAAGTTTACATTCCCACCAACAATGAAGTAAGTTTCCCTTCTGTCCACATCCCCTCCAGCATCTGTTGTTGTTAGATTTCTTGATTTTAGCCATTCTAACTGGAGTGAGGTGGTATCTCAATGTTGTTTTGATTTGCATTTCTTTTATGGCTAGGGATGTTGAGCATTTCTTCTTGTGTCTATTGGCCATCCTTCTTTCTTCTTCAGAGAAGTTTCTCTTTAAGTCTTTAGCCCACTTATTTATTGGGCAGTTGTTTCTTTGAGGATTTGTTGTTGGGGGATTTAATTTTTCAGAAAGAATGACATTGCCCCATTTGTTAGGAAATGGAAAAACTTGGAAAAAATTATATTAAGTGAAGTAAGCCAGGCCCAAAGAAACAGGTCCCATGGTTTCCCTTATTTGCAATATCTAGTATATGTATGATTCAAGTGGGAAAGGTCAGATAATGTGATGTTAGGAAAATGAACCCTTAGATATGTATTTTAATGTTTTTTTTCTTTCATGCATTTGTTTCTAAGGCATTTATAAGATTATCTCTTTGTTGCTTTGTATGTCCCTCCCCCACAGTATAACCCCTGCTTCCACTATATTTGATGTCAGTATAACTTGTGGAGGAGATGGGGAAAAACAAGTAGTTTAAGGATACAGGTGGACCTGTTGCAACAATGAGAAGTACAAGTTGTCATGTCAAAAACGAGCTTTACAATGTTGGTTGGGGGGAGGGTTGGGTGTGGGGGTGGGAGGGGAGGCTGGGAAGGGATGTGAAGGGTAAACAAAGGAGGAGCCTGCAATGCTTGATAAGAAATGTATGCATTATCCTGCCCATGTAGTTGTAACCCCTCTGTACAGTATGTTCACAAAATAAAATAAAATGAAAAAAATAGCATTTTCAGGTGGTGGTGGCTCCCACCTGTAATCCTAGCTACTCAGGAGGCTGAAATCTGAGGATTGTGTTTCATCGAAGCCAGCCCAGGCAGGAAAGTCTGTGACACCTTTATCTCCAACTGACCACCAGAAAACCAGAAGAGGCACTGTGGCTCAAAGTGGTAGAGCACTACTATCCTTGAGCAAAAAGACCCCAGGGACAGCATTCAGGCCCTGAGTTCAAGCCCCATGACTGACAAAAATTGATGAAACAGAAGGAAATTGAACACAAATATATAATAAGAGCAAGCATCACTATCGAACCTAATTGATATGTGTTTGACAAAATCTGGTCTCAGGACAGTCAGGAAATTAACACAAGAGCATAAATAGAATGAGTTACACAGTTCTCAACATCCACAAGGAGAAATGATGTTGATTTTTATGAGAATTGAAGAAATATATCAAGTGCACTTTAAATACTGAAGCAGGCCCTCATCAATGGTATTGTATATGTTTTCCTCATTGTAACTGAGAAGATCAGTGAGTCACAGAAATTGCCCAATGGATGGAACCATTGCAGCTTCTTTGTTGAATTTCATGACACATCAGTTGCTCACTCATGAAGAGCCAAAGCAAACTTGATTTTCAATATTTTCCCTGCCATGAGCTCTAATACCCTCTGGAAGAACGAAGATCACCCGAAAGGAATGTTTCTGATGTGTCTACTCACAGTTGGTTCAGCTGCTTTGATTTAATTAACAAACTGTCAATTCTATCAATTAACAATTTGATTCCATGAAAAATAGTCCATAAAGATTTAGCAATGTGCAAATGAACTAACTTGCCAATATCCTAGATTTGTATCTATTTAGATTGTTATGTAGGCCACAGATTTTTTCCCCCTTTATAGTGTGACTTTGAGTATTCTTGAAAAATAAGTAATTATCTGAATACAGTGACTTACATTTGTATACTGCT
This sequence comes from Dipodomys spectabilis, assembly GCF_019054845.1. Classification (NCBI taxonomy): domain Eukaryota; kingdom Metazoa; phylum Chordata; class Mammalia; order Rodentia; family Heteromyidae; genus Dipodomys; species Dipodomys spectabilis. The sequence continues at coordinate 14,966,157 of NW_024870834.1, read as the reverse complement.
TTCAGAATGTTTTCACTCATATCTCCATCTTATGCAGTCAGTTGAGTTTTTAACCTATGAAACAAAATGTTTAATAACTTTCTCCAACTCTAAGACCTAGTTATTAATAGAAGAGGAGAACATATTGTATTATACAAGAACTTTGAATTCATCATAAACATTGAGTTTGTTGTCCAAATCCTTCATTCATTAGTTGGTTTGATATCATCCTATTGATCCTAAACTCTTGATCTGTGTATACCAATGTTGATTGGTCCCCCTCTTTGGTCGCTCCAGAGTTAGCTTTTGTTATATCATTTGAAATATGGTCATTCTCTCTAGTCTTAGTAAGCCCAGTCCATTGGGCTCAGTATGTTTAGCTGTCATACATGAAAATACCTGGCTCACTCAGCAAAACACAACACAACTCTTACATTGGTTTTTGGCTCACCCAGGCCCAATGATCCCAAAAGTATCAAAAGTTATCATATGCTGCAATTCCCACAAGCACAGAAATTGTAAAAAATAGCAGGGTTCAGAGAAGGTAGGCACAAGAAAGAGGATTCAGCTGTAGAGAGAGAAGATACATCAATACAGATGGATACTGACCACATATAAGCACCTTAAACTGGTGGGAAAATATATGCAGTTAAATTTCAAGTGAGAGTCTATTTCATAATATCTCATAAGCATATGCAAATTCAAATTTCTCTCAACTCTGGTTATTGTCTCAGATTAACAGATTAAATAGTTTTCTCTCTGAAGGTGGCAAATTTTTTATATCATGCTATTAATTTCAATGTCAATGTATAACCCTATAGAATTTAACACTTCAGTTCAAACTCCTTAAATTTCTTGACAAGATCAAATGAAGAGTATCTTTAAAGTGCTATCACTATGTAAATGGAGTAATACTGAGTAGCAGAGATGATTAAAACAAAGTTACCTGATGTCCTATATTGTGTCATACAGCTTGATTTATAAGTTTCCTAAAAAGTAATTTAATGACTCTTTATAGAAGGAGGCTTGATGAAATACAGCAGATGGTATTCTGGATAATGCATCAGATGGTAATGATTTTGGTAAAAGCTTATACCTGCTTCTCTATATCCAAAGACTGGTAAATATGCATGTCCACATGTGTACACACACACACACACACACACACACACACACACACACACACACAAAGTCTTCTGCTAGATTAGGCTGACAAAAAGCATTTAACAGACTGTAAATATAAGTTACACACACACACACACACACACACACACACACAGAGTCCAAGGAAAAAGCAAAAATGCTGCTGCTGATGATGAATGATAAAACAATAGATGATGCTAAGATTTAAATTAAAAAACAAACTTGGTAACTCCATTATAGCCTTCCTTGACTTTCTATACAAATATAGCATCTTCTTTTCTACAAAGGTTATGTGTTTTAACCATTCTCAGAAAATGTCACAGAGATCCCAAGTTATCTACAGGCATGATGGATGAAGAAAATGCTTCTTTCTTCAAACAGCACTTTGACAACCATACATATCATAGGTAACTTCTGCAAGCAGTAATGTCTGGTACCAGTCTCATATCTCATTAATCTCTTTTTTGCCTCAGTAACATATCTAGAAGCTACAATAATGTTCTTATATCGATTTCCATGAATTTGTAAGAGTAGACGTCTTCCTGGGAACTTAGAGATGATGACCACATGCAATGACACCCATCTAGTTTCAATGTAAGTATTGGTAGGATGTTGAACATCAGGAAACTACATGGAAGCCAGGTACTCAAGAGCAGAGAGCCAGAACACAACTAAGTCAGGCTACAAAGACAGACTCTGGGGGCCATCCCAGATAATGGGACTCAAGAATCTGAAGGATCAGTTCTCTCTTAGGCTTTAGCCCAAAGTTGAGTCCGTTTTAGGCTTTCTCTGAGTAGAAATATCCTTGTATTTCAGGGAAGTTGAGCTTGCTTCTGTCCTCTCCTCCTGATGTCCCAGACAGTCAGTACTACTTGCCTCTGGCCATGATGAGATCTGTGAGCTCATTTCTGGGCAACATTTCTATGGAATGGAGACCGGGTCCACTGGGGCTAATCTGTGAGGGAAACGTCAAGGCCTTGTTTCCTAAGAGAACTGGGAAAGACATTATTAGGTGTTGAGAAGAGTAGCCTGTGGGCTTTTAAAATAAAATAATAAAAGGAAAGCAAAATGAACATTTTCCCAGGAAAAGTTGACTTGGACATACTTTCTAAGGGTGGAGCAGCAGACACTAGGTCTGACCTTGTTGGCTAGCTTTGGATAAAATCAGGAAGCACAAAACTCTGGTCATCCAGCTGTTCCTGAGGGCCATCCGTCTCTCCCCTTCCCTTTGTCTTAGGTTTTTTGATAGGTTGGATGGCTTGTTAATTTTAGGAATCATCCCTTGTGAGGATAAGGACAGGTTGGGATAACCCCAGGGACGACAAACCTGTCCTTATCCTCACAAGGGATGATTCCTAAAATTAACAAGCCATCCAACCTATCAGCCAATAGCCACCTCTGTTGACTGAGCATTTGAAACATTGCTAGTGGGATTTATGTGGTAAACATGTAATGTTTTTCAGAGATTCAGTAGCAAAGAAAAATAAGGTAAAATATCATACTAAAATTCTGTTACAGGTTGAAATAAAAATATTTGGATGTATTAGGTTAAATATATTATTCAAATTAATTTAAACTGCTTCTCTTTATTTTCTTTTACAATGCGGTTACAACCAATTTTTTAAATTATGTTTGTGGTTTGCATCCGTGGCTCATATTGTATTTCCATTGGACCGCAGAGTTCACTTATCCTCCGGATTTTTATTGCTCATATGTCCATGATGAGCATGAGCTTTCTTAAATAATAGGTTTGATTTGAACAGGAGTCAGTGGATAAAGGTATATGGAGGAAACTTAAGTTAGAATATGCTTCCTTCTTCACTATGGCAAACTCTTACTCATCTGTCAAAGCCCAGATATGTCTGCTCCCCCTGTTCCACCCCCAGAAAACAACTATCTTTTGCCCAACTTTTTCAGGCAAAGATAGTTATTCGTTCTTTAACCGGTTTAGTACTCCATTCAAACTCTACCAGAGCACTCTACAATTTCCTGTCTTGCACCTTCGAGTACATGACTACCCTCTAAAGCTATGTATTCCTTCAGAATAAATGTTATTAATTTCAATGATACAATACTATAAACACCATATTAAAATGTTTTCTTGTTTCTTCATTCATTCATCCCAACATAGCCTTCAGTTCTAGTCCATCAGTGGCAGAAATCTTTCTATGTCCCTAATTCTTCAAATAGCCTGGACTGGTATGGACCATGGAGTGATATTTCCTCTTCTTGTGAGTTGACAACAAAGCTTCTTTCAATGAATTCACCTCAAAATAACTGTTTTAATGATCATCAAAGCACAGTTCTAACTCTGCCCAAGTTCCCTGCCTATCTAAGATTCCTGGTTTTATCTCCTTATACAGATTACTTGTAATCCAATCAAGGTCAACTGTTGTCTACCATTCTGATCTACCATTGAACATTCTTTGTCTTTCTAGTGCTGCTCTCAAGGTTCTGTTAGAACTTTCCTTACCTCACCCCTGTAAAATACACTTCTGCTTCCAAACGCAATGTTTATTCCATTTATTGGGTGTTGACTCTCCTCAAAGCCAGTAGAATATGGAATTCATTAGGAAGATGATGACTTAATGATTTAGCAAGGATTATGTCTCGTCCTATTTCCTGACAACTGCCACCCTGAGGACTGACAAAGTCAATCTTCTGCCACATTAAACCCAGGCTGTGCTTTCAATCCTGCTTGTAGATTTTTTTTTGTCTCTATCAGTTAGAAAGATATCGTATGTATAGTAAATGAAGGTAGAGATCTTTGTTTAGCTGGGTTGGAGCAACTTCCCTTTCACATCCCAGCCGCATGACATATACACCAGCAACCTTTGCTCCAGCATCCTCTGTTTAAACAACTTCTACCTGGCCTCTGAATAGGTTCAAGCCTTTGTAAATGGTAACCTCAAAAGAGGAGGCAAACTTGATATTCCTGTAAAAGGAACCATACTAAGAATTCTGCCTTCAATTATCAAAACAAACCAGATTGCCAAACAATCATTATTATGTTAGTGAAAACAAACCAAAAGCCATTTTGAAAATAGCCAAACTTCCTTTGGTCTTGAAGACACATTCAATATGACTCTTAAAGGAAAAAAAAAGGAAATCTAACTAATGCATATCTTCATCTTTTAAATATGAGATTGCACAACCACGGAACTTTGATTCTTAGAATCTGTGCCTAATTTCTATTGTTCAGACCCACTGGGATAGTTGAAAGATAAAGCTCTGGTCTGCCCAGACTTTTCCCAGACCTCCCACTTTGCCTGAATAACATCTCAAACTTCTTTCATCCTTAACTTGGATGCCACTACTATTGTGAAATCTCTGACCTTCAGAAAACAAAATTCACTACTGTGTGCTCAGCTCCCAGGCTAGCCTGCAAAACAGGTAGCTGTTCAAGAAATCTCTGTTGAGTGAAGGAAGAAATATCTAGGAGCCAAAAACACACAGAAAGAAAACCTTTGCAAAGAAATTATCCCTGTTTGAATACGATGTGATTTGATATATATATATAGCTAACTAAATATATAATAAATTATATTTGCATATATGTGTATATATGTATACACATCTATGATACACACACACATATATGTATATATATACCATATACACACACTCTACCAAAAACTGTTATAACTGACAAAACAAATTTAATAGTTTCAGGATGCCAAAATCAATGTACAAAATCACTAGTATTTTTATATACCAATAACAAACTTTCTGAATAAAAACTAAATATTCACAACAGCTATAAATTAGTAAAATACTTAAGAATAAATTTGACTAAGGAATCAAAAGATCCCTACAATGAAAATCGAAAATATTAATTGAAGAATTTTGAAGAAGACACCAAAAGATTGGAAATATATTTCATATCTGTGGTTTAGAAGAATTGTAATTTGTTATTAAAATGTTCACAACACTCAAAGTAATATACAGATTTGTTTTAATACCCATCAAGATATTATTTGTTGATAGAAATGTAAAACCATCTTTGAAATTATATGGAACCACAAAAGTTTTAGCCAAAACAGTCTTGATCCAAAGAACATAGCTGAAGGCATCTCAAAATGTAATGTAAAACACATTTCAAAGCTACAGTAACTAACACAGGTTGATATTGGCATAAAAGCCAGCATATAGACTAATAGAAATAATAGAAAATCAAGAAATAATCCATATTTCTACAGCTATTTCATCTACAAAGTCACCAAAATCATATCAGGAAATAAAAACAATTGCTTCAATAAATGGTACTGGGAAAATGAATTTCCATATTCAGACAAATAAAACAATAATCCTAGCTATGATCATATTAAAAAAAACAAACAAAATGGAGTAATAACCTAATTTAAAACCCAAACCTATGAATGTAAAAGAAAACATAGGGAAAACATTTTAGTACATCAATAGGGGTAGATTTGGGGGGGAGGGAATGGGAGGATTATACCAAAAGAAGCTTTTGCATAGCAAAGGAGCAAATTAAGAGCATAAAGAGATACCGCCTGAAATATGGGGAAAGTCTTTGTAAACTATTCCCTTGACAAGGGGTAAACATACAGGATATAGGATGGATTTAAGAACCCAATAGCAAAAACAAACAAACAAACTAATAATCTAAATAAACATGAGATAATTATCTGTGTGGGCATCTCTAAAAAGAAGATATAAAAATGAACAATTAAGTATATAAAAATATTCAAGACCACTAATCATTATAGATATGAAAAGGCAAAGTTCAATGAGCCAGGCACTAGTAGCTCATTCCTATAATACTAAATACTTAGGGGGCCCAGGCAGACAAATCTGAGATACTTATCTCTGATCAACCAGCAAAAAGGCAGAAATGGAGTATGGCTAAAGTGGTAGAATGCCAGCTGTGAACAGGAAAAGCTGAGAGAGAGAACCTGAAATTCAAGACCTAGTAGCAGCAGGAAGGAGAGGCACAAATAAGATTGCACCAGTTAGAATGATTTGAGTATGTCAAAATTTAAGTAAAAGGTTAAGTGCTGGTAAGGGTATAAAGAAAGAGGAACCTTTGTACATTGTTGATGGGAGTGTAAATTAGTATGATCATGACAGCGAAAGTTTGGAGGTTCATTAGAAAATGAACTAAACCCACTATATGACCCACCATTGAGTATATACCAAGAAAGTATAAAATTAGTATAGCTGATGTGGTATAATAATGGACTATTATTCAGATGTAAAAAAAGAATCAAACTTTCTCATGCATGGCAACATGAATGAAATGAAAAATACATTAAGTAAAATATCCAGATAAAGAAAAGCAAAACCTCTTGGTTTAACAGAAATAGAATAGTGGTTACTAGAGGTTAGAAGGTGAGTATAAAAACATAGTGAGACAGAAGGAATAAATTCTTGTTTTCAACAGCACAGTAAGATAACTACAGTTTACAATTTATTATTCATTTTATAAAGAACTAGGAAATAAAAGTTCAAATGTTTCTAATGCAAAGAAATGAGAACTATGTAAGTATATGGAAATGATTTGATCGGCATGCTTTGCACCTAAACATTTAATTATTAGACTGTGTTCTATAAATCACAAATAAATGTTCATCATTAAACCTTCATTTGGAGATGAAATTCTAGCTATACTCTTAATCAGTCATTAACTTTTCTGAGTATTGAGTGTTCATCTCCAAAGTAAAGAGTATAGGACCATCCACCGTGAGCAAGCAGGCTCCAGTTTGTGAAAACATTTTGTAAATGGAAATGCACTATAAAATGTAAATCTTAAAGACAGAAGGACTACGTAGTTCTCTCAAGTGTAGTTCACACAGGTGATTATTCATCAGAAGGACTAGAAATCTTTACCTGTTTTGTTTTGTTTTGTTTAAAAAAAAAGATTGATACTATAAAGAAGCCCAGCCAGGCGCCAGTGGCCCATGCGTATAATCCTAGCTACTCAGGAGGCTGAGATCTGAGGATCACAGTTCAAAGCCAGCCCAGGCAGGAAATTCTATGAGACTTTTATCTCTAATAAACCTCCAGGAAACCAGAAGTGGCGCTGTGGCTCAAGTGATAGAGTCCTCACCTTGAACTGAAGAGCACAAGGACAGTGTCCAGACCCAGAGTTCAAGCCCCACTACTGACAAACAAAAGAGAAGCCCAGGAAAGTTCATAGAGAGTTAAAAGAACAACAACAAAAAAAAAAAAAAAAAAAAAAAGAATGGGACCACACAAACACAAGTAGACCTGAGAAATGAAGGAGAGCAAAGTTTCTCTTTGGTCCCCTGAAGACCTACATCTTGACCTTGACTTCTCCCTGTGTCTTTCTTATCTTTATGGGCTTCTTTTATGGCATGTGGTCCAACATGACATCTGAGGCAATTCACCATCACTGATTTCTAACATCCCGTACCTCCTCTTCATCCAACCCAATGCAGCCATTAGATATAAGGTCATCCACTGGAACTTTGTAACACCACCGATACAGAGTTCACTGAAGTGACTAAATCTAAGTCCTGTTCAGGACTTAGGTGAAATGCTGAAGATATGGGAAAAAGAATGAACTGAGAAGGAACCCAGGCCAAGAGCACTGAAAAACAGGGTAGAACCCAAGTGTAATACGTTTCCTTCCTTTTCTTGTGTTTCTCATCAACAGGCTTATGAAGGAAATAGTGATTTCAGTTTCTAGTGAGTCACAAAGGCTTGAGAAGATTCCCTAACTGGGCCTTTAATTGTGGTTTGGGAGAAAGCCTTGTTTAAAAAAAAAAATCTGTGCCTAATTTTCCCTTTCCCAGCCAGTATGCTCCACATATTAGCACCAGTAACTAAAATATTGAAATGCTTTTAGATTTCAACTCCTTTTCATTGCCCTCCTAGCCTCTGTTTGCCTTGAGGGATGGAATGGCTCCTATGGATTGCATGATTCATAGAGCAAGTTTAAATGAAGTCTTCACATCGTGGGCCACCCATCTTTTCCCACACCTGTCTTTATCTTTTATGCCTTAGGTACATGAAATAGATTCCAAAATCTACCCCTACCCCTAATAATTACCTATTAGTCTCTCTGTGGATCAAGATCAACATAGCAACAGTGTAGCTCCTTGTCTGGAGCCTGTGCTCCCAACAAGCAAAGCTGCTGAGCAAGTCCGTTTAAGCGATTTCCCTATGTCAGGATCCTTAGCACTAAGGAAGTGGGGGACAGGGAGAGGCTAAGCTTCTGAAGTGCTGAGCCAAGATCTGAGGCCTTAGGAGCTGGGACCTAAGAGCCATGCAGGCTGATAGGTTAGACGTCACCTGGATACTAGCTGACCTGGCATGGAGGGTCAGAGTTAACGCTTCCAAAGTCTTGGTAAGGAAAGAAGCAGGTACTGTTGAAGTGATTGGGTGGGTCTGGCCAATGCCATCTTGGCCACATGGTGGATGGTGGGGTCTGGCATCTCGTCTTCAAGGTGGGGGGAGGTGAAGCCCCTGCCTCCCAGGTGATGGGCATAGGACTTCGCTGATAGGTTAATCAACTTGTCAGTCCAATGCCTGGATCTTGAGTTTCCTGTGACCTTGCCACCTGACCTGACCTTAGTTAGGCTTGGCCCAGCTCAGGCACCATTATGCCATGCCAAGTGTCTCCCTGTTCATGTCCTGTGTCCTGTCTCCGGTCTCCTAGCTTTTCTCTGGTCACCATGGCATTCTGCTTCAGCCCTCCATGGGAGCTGAATTGGTTTGTTGGTGTTGTTTTTGTTTGTTCTTTCCTCTCTGGCCTTCGTAGCTCAGTTTCCTAACAGTGTTAAGCGACTTTGCTGGCTGTTGAACATCTTTGAGACAGGAGTCACCACGCAGTCACCTTTTGATAAAGACTCCAACATTCAACCCCTCAAAATGTGGCTTTTCTGTTTTCTCCTGTACAACACTGTATGGTGGTTGACCAGAGGGGACTAGAAAACCATTGGTGGTGGTTGTTTGTTTTGTTTTGTTTTTACTGATTATGTGCTGGGAAGGAAGGGCAAGATCACTCCATGAGATCATTACAGGTCCAAAACAGGATGTACTAGGTAGAATCTAATGAGAACATAGGGTATATTTTAATTTATATGTAGCCAATATTCAAACTTCCAAAGTTGTGCCTTCCTAGTATCCAGGTGATTTCTTTTCTCCAGAACCAGAGACCTAAGATATTCTGGAGGACATCTAGTCCCCTAACCTTTCTCAGGGGATCATTTTATCTCAAGAACTTTGTGTATCTTTGGCACTCTCTGATGTTGATTTTACTATCGCGAAGACCCCTGGACTTTCCTTTCTATCACAGTGAATGTCTCCCTTTTTCCCTCTCTCTGTTGCCAAAATGTACTTCCTGCCCTTATTACTTTCTATCTAGATCATTACAATACATTCTAATCAATTCCCCTCCCTAATCCAGTAAGCAATAACAATATTTCTGTTTTAATCTTCTCAAAATAGCAATGTTTTCACACCATTTGTCTTATTAATCAGCTTCAGGAATTCTTTATTGAGTACAGTATGCATTCATGTCCTTAACCTAGTGTTCAACTCCTGCACAAATGCAGTTCAAGCCAACTCTACCCATGGCATGCCATTTATTTATTGTTTATGTATTTAGGCTCTTTGTTGTCATTCTTTTTTAAAAGTAATGGCAGAAAATTCATGAAAAATGAAAAATATGAAAAATGATATGAACTTTAACCCTAATTTCCCCATTCTAAGGTATTTTAGTCTATCTTAATATTCCTTATTTATATAAGTTAAAAACATCTGATTGTATTATCATTGGAAATTTTCCAGACTTAAAAGTAAATTTTATTTGCTTTCTATCATTTGCTGCCCTAACTGAATATAGATGCACTATGATGATGATGATGATGATGATAATGATGATGGTGTAGTTGTACAAAGGGGTTACAATTCTGTAAGTCAGGTTGTAAGTACAATATTCTTGGTCAATGTCTCTATCCTAATAATTAGCATTAATAATCGATAATTAATATTAAAAATATACAAGTGGACATCAGTATATTAAGTAAACAAGTACACTTGTTTCATACTTAAATAACCTAGTACTAACCATTGTTAATGTTAATTGTATATGTCTAGTAATTGCTTCTTTTCTTTAATTACTAAGTTCTTATATTTATTTTTAGTTATCTTTCCTCTAATTCTACAATGGCTCCAAATGTTTATTTTATATTTTTTCAATGATGCACTAATTAGCTAGTACTTAAAAATTTGCAGTGTCTCTAGTTATTGATATCATGAATGAAATATATCTATTTATTCCAACAGTACATATATGACATGATTTTTATCACTTGTTTATTTCCTTGTCAAATTTTAGTTTTTGTCAAAATAATCTGTTTTAAATTTTAGGGCTGACATTACTTTTCTTGTCATCTGTCTCTTACATTAGGGTTACTTTTATATAAAATATGTTTCATTACCTCAAAATAATTACTGATCTTGAATCATTTCATTAGTTCATAGTTTTTATTAATTCTCAATTGCTTTCCCAGAATGCATGTTGTACCATATCTTTTTTTCAAGAAATGCATATATATACTCAAGTAACACCCTTCTAGCCCCTGAAAATCTGAAAGACTTTTTTCGCTCTCTAAATATACTTACGATAATTTTTCTGTGTAGTGGGTTTTTTGTAGAACAATGTTTAAGATTTTTACAAACGTGGTCATTCTCTACATTTTCAGTATTTGGGGGGAATATGATGCAAGTCCCATCTGATATTTTTATCTAAATAATCTTCATTAGCTTAATTAATGTTTTTAATTTTTATCTTTGACTTTAAAACTTTCAACAGTCCATCACTCATTATTGATGTGCTCTTATTTCAATAAGTCTTCTCAATCAAACACTTGAGTCTCTTTTCAGTTCAGAAAATTTTAATTTTTACTTTTTCTTTATTCTTTCTGTTCTGTCACTCTACAGACTTCCACTAAATGTGTGAAATTTTTCCTAAATCTGTGTTCAATTTTCTCTCTTTTCTTTTCCACTCAAGAATTCCACTTTATTACCCCCTAGATTCTTGGAGAATTTTTCAAAGTTTCAAACATCATTATTCAGTTTCACAGTTTTCAATCAACTTTTCACTGCCTCTTTTTAATTAAACATTTAAAAATTTTCTATGAAATCTTTCCTAATTCCAGAACATCCCCCTTTCACAACTGCTTGCTCAACTTTCATAGCTGGGACAACCTCTCCAGTCACATTAATAATAGGAACGAGGTTACTTATAAACTTTCCTTCTCCCAATAAAAGGTAGCTTTATCTTTCTGAATTAAAGGACATGTTTCATGTATCTATTAATATGTAGGCAGTTATAGCTCCTCATAGAAGGAGAAAGTAAGTTAATTATACTTTAATTTTCTCAAAACAGAAGCTAAAATATGTATTTACTTTATTCGTTTCTCTAGGTTAAAAACTTTGTTTCATACTTAAATAACCTAGTACTGACCATTGTTAATGTTAATTGTATATGTCTAGTAATTGCTTCTTTTAATTACTATGTTTTAATTTCTTGTTATTTCTTACCCAGTCATACCGTTCCTCTAAACTAGATTTCCATCAAAAGCAAAGACCACATTCTCCTCATGGTATGGAAGATTTGGGTCATTTTTCTATGCCTTAGCTAATTTACCAATTTTAAACGTGATCTAGCTGAAATTTCTTGATATTTCTAGAAGGTGGCATGTTGCTTCTTCTTACATGACTATCACAAGATCCCTGAGATAACTTATAAAGAAAAAAATATATTTTGGCTTATCAGTTTAGAGGTTCCAGTCCATTATCTGTTGGCCTTATTGTTTTGTGTTTTGCATGGTAGGAATGTGTACTGGAGAAAACCGCTTTGCCTCATGGCTGAGAGACAAAATAAAAGACGGAGGAAGCCAGGCACTGATGGCTTTTATACCTGTAATCCCAGCCACTCAGGAGGCTGAGATCTGAGAATTGTGGTTCAGAGCCAGCCCGGGCAGTTAAGTCTGTGAGACTCTTATCTCAAATAAATCACTCAGAAAACTGGGAATGGCACAGTGGCTCAAGTGGTAGAGCGCTCGCCTTGAGCTGAAGAGCTGAGGAACAGTGCCCAGGCCCAGAGTTCAAGTCCCATGACCAAAAAAAAAAAAAAGGACAGAGGAAGAGGATAGGATTCTGTGATCTTTTTTGGAAGATCCCTTTTGGAAACATGCCTAGGACTTCTCATAAAAATGTGTCTCTCAAAGATTCTACCACCTTCCAGTAGCACCATCTTAGGGAACAAGCTTTGTTAACACATGGATCATCAGAATATTCACAATGCAAATATAATAGTCAGGTTTACAGTTACTAGTTTCTCTCAAATTTTTGTGTGATATGGTCCATTTCTATTGAAATCTAGCAATAGTAAAGTTGATCCGATAATGGGGAATTTTTATAGACTTCTGCTAATGTCATCATGTTTCCAAACTCATCCCTTCCAATATTCTTTCTATATTTTTGGGGGGTGTGCACACACATGCACCCATGCATGCACACATGTATGCACACACCAGTATTAGGGCTTGAACCAGCACCTTAGCACTGTTCTTTTCTCAAGACTGAAGCTCTATAACTGAAGTCACAACTCCATTTCTGGTACAGCAGTTAATTACAGATGAGCCTCCTGGACTTCCCTATCCTGAGCTAGCCTTGAACCATGATCCTCATATCTCAGCCTCCCAAGTAGCACTTATTATAGGCATGAGCCACTGGTGCCTGGCCAATATATATATTTTTTTAATTTAATTTTATTTGTGAACATACTGTACAGAAGGGTTACAATTACATGGGCAGGATAATGCGTACATTTCTTACCAAGCATTGCAGCCTCCTCCTTTGTTTACCCTTCACATCCCTTCCCAGCCTCCCCCCTCCCCCCCAATCCCAATCCTTCTCCTTTCCCCCCTTCTCCCCCCCCTCCCCCCCCCCCCCACCGACATTGTAAAGCTCGTTTTGAACATGACAACTTGTACTTCTCATTGTTGCAACAGGTCCACCTGTATCCTTAAACAACTGGTTTTTCCCCATCTCCTCCACAAGTTATACTGACATCAAATATAGTGAAAGCAGGGGTTATACTGTGGGGGAGGGACATGAAAAGCAACAAAGAAATAATCTTATAAATGCGTTAGAAACATATGCATGAAAGAAAAAAACATTAAGATACATATCTAAGGGTTCATTTTCCTGACATCACATTATCTGACCTTTTCCGCTTGACTCGTACATATACTAGATATTGCAAATAAGGGAAACCATGGGACCTATGTTTCTGTGGGCCTGGCTTACTTCACTTAATATAATTTTTTCCAAGTTTTTCCATTTCCTAACAAATGGGGCAATGTCATTCTTTCTGATGGAGGCATAGAATTCCATTGTGTATATATACCACATTTTCTTGATCCATTCATCTACTGAGAAGCTTCTGGGTTGGTTCCATATCTTAGCTATGGTAAATAATGCTGCAATAAACATAGTTGTGCTGGTAGCTTTAGTGTGGTCTTGTTTGTAAACATTTGGGTAAATGTCCAAAAGTGGGATTGCTGGGTCATAGGGGAGCTCTATGAAGTCTTTTGAGGAACATCCATACTGCTTTCCAAAATGGTTGAACAAGTTTACGTTCCCACCAACAATGAAGTAAGGTTCCTTTCTGTCCACATCCCCTCCAGCATCTGTTGTTGTTAGAGTTCTTGATTTTTGCCATTCTAACTGGAGTGAGGTGATATCTCAATGTTGTTTTGATTTGCATTTCTTTTATGGCTAGGGATGTTGAGCATTTCTTCATGTGTCTATTGGCCATCCTTCTTTCTTCTTCAGAGAAATTTCTCTTTAAGTCTTTCGCCCACTTATTTATTGGGCAGTTGTTTCTTTGAGGATTTGTTGTTGGGGGGTTTAATTTTTTGAGTTCCAAGTATATTTTAGATATGAGACCCTTGTCCGTTGTATGGCTAGTAAAGATCTTCTCCCAATCCGTGGGCTTTCTATTGATCTTGCTAGCTGTGTCCTTTGCCGTGCAGAAGCTCTGCAACTTTATGCAATCCCATTTGTCCAACCTTTCTTTGATTTGTTGTGTTTCCGGGTCTCTATTCAGAAAATTTCGGCCTGAGCCAAGGAGACCTAGGGTTTCTCCTATTCCATCTGTAATGTTTTCAGAGTGTCTGCTTTGACTTCAAGGTCTTTGATCCATTTGGAGTTGATTCTGGTGCAGGGTGAAATATAAATGGCCAATCGTCATTAGATATCATATGCTCTGGAAAATATGTATTTCCTCATGCTCTTTCTTTCTGGAAGATCTTTCCTACCATCTTTTCTTAGTCTACTTCTTCCTACTGAAATAACCAAAACTCTCAACTGTTACCAAGTATAAAACAAATGTTCATAAAGGAGACAAACGCATTCTCATTGGTACTTTCATGATTTCTGCTTGTTGATATGCCCTACAGTATACCATGAAACACAGTCATGTGTTTTTTTTGTATTTCCCCAGTTAGAACATTAAACTTAGAACATTAATAATACTTTGTCCATGTTTATTTCCTTTACACAGCTCAACATTTCACATAACAAGGTCCCAAAGAGAAGTATGTTAAATGTAGTATAAGTATAGCTACACTACAAATGTTGTTTCCATACCCCAAAACAAACCTTGGAAGTATTATTCTCCTTTTTCATAAAATAATTATACAAAGCATAGACAAGATTAATAACTTTAAAGCTATCCAGTTAATGATTAAAATTAGGTTCACACCCAAGGTTGATTCCAATGTCCATGTGATTTTTTTTCCACCGCACACACCATTCTGATTCAATTAAATTTTAAGTAAGTGGAGATGACCTCACCAGGAATAAAATTTTTTAGAAGAAATATAATTGAATTAGATATGAGCAGCTTTTTCTTTTACTGATTTTATTCTAGGTTCTCTCTCTTTGATTTAAAATATGAATGGATCTCAAGGTTTCTACTAAATTGCTAGTTACCATACTCCTGAAGCCCTTTCCTGGTATCTCTTTGCTTCTCCTAGATAATATGATTATTATCTGATTAGGACTTATTTAAAATAATTGAGCCCTATCATGCCTTGGGAATCTAAGTTCAATATGACCTAGAATACGGTTTTACTCCCACTGTCCTAGCTTACTAATGGCATCCTTACTGTGATCCAGAGATAGTGATCTATCTGTCCTTTCTGGAGGCAGCAGAGAAATAATATGCAGCAACTGTTGTTCACCAACCAGAAAAGTAGTGGTTGAAAATGGTAAGGGTGGAAAAAACTCTTTAAAGCATGAACTGACCCAATTTGTTGCTGTGTTTTGTTTGGATCAAACAGAATTTTAAAGCTCTTTGACTTTATTGCCAATATTTAAAAGTTTGAATTCCCATTTTTAAAAATCTGTTTCTAACTTCTTTATTAAAAAAATAGGAAGGTCTGATTACTTTGGACTTTCATTCTAGCATGAAACTATCCACTCAGGCTGAAGAGAAGCAAAGATGGCTAATTCCTCCATCTGCCGGCTTATGACTTCAGAATATGCAGCAAGCATGTAGTAAATATATAGAAATAACATGCGTTGCTATGAGATCAACCAAGTTAATGGTTCACAATAGAACAGCAACATGAAGCTAGATATTCTGATCACTTATGCCACTGCTCTATTCATTAATCAACTTCTAGCAGCATATGGGCCTCTCATAAAATTATATATTTGGTAATTAAAAGGTAAAATCTAGCCAGGCGCCAGTGGCTCATGCCTGTAATCCTAGTTACTCAAAAAGCTGAGATCTGAGGATCACGGTTCAAAGCCAGCCCAGGCAGAAAAGTCCATGAAACTCTTATCTCTAATTACCAGCAGAAAACAGGAAGTGGCACTGTGGCTCAAATAGTAGAATGCTCACTTGGAGCTGAAGAGCTGAGGGACAGTGCCCAGGCCCAGAGTTCAAGCCCCACGACTGACAAAAAAGAAAAAAGAAAAGGATGAAAAAGTAAAATGTATTATAAAACATCTGTGTATTGTTCCTTGGTTCTCTTAACTTTTCTCTCTTTCATATTTGTATTCTCACACTACCTTTTTGAAGGACAAATATATTTTTCAGGTAGGAGTGGCATTTTATCTGAACAAATGTGGAGAGACAGGATTCTGTACATGGAGTAAAGTTTAGGGTTCAACTTATATAAACTTAAGTGCTGGTTCTGGATTTATCTTATCCTAAACACAGTATTTTAAGAATTTTATTCATTTATTCAACAAATATTTATTGTCTACTATCATCAAGGAAATGTATTTGGCACTTGCTACAGGATGAATAACATACTCATGTGCATACTCATAAATTAGTAGTGGCATCTGCAACAAAATCTCCAACAGTGAGAAATCTAGACATGTTTCTCCAGGCCTAAAACAGAATTTTCATATAGATCAGATAGTATAACAAGCAACATGCACAATTCATGGTCTTTTAAAAATCTAATAGTATTAATGGTGAATTAGAAATCTTAAATGAATTCAGTGAATTAGTAATCAAATGATAGAACAAATTTTCTATAACTAAATAAAATACTATTTTTTAATGATCCATGTTTCTAAGCCAACAATTACATTCTTCTGTTTGGAGATTAATTTAAAAGCATACCCATGATGTAAGAATATTTGTATTTGAAGAAAAAGTTTCTGGCCACTCATAAAGTCATAGAGAAATTGTCTTCTGTATAAGCATGTGAATAATTTCCTGAATCCCTACCTCAGGACTAAACTCCTACTTTCATTGTATTTCCTATGGGCTTTGAAATAAAAATCACTCAAATATTCACCACATATTTAACAAAAATCTTTACCTCACAGATAAGAAGATGCAATGCCAAATACATGCCAATAATCTATGTAGTCAATTAAAATCCTGAAACTATTCTTTCTTGGAACTTGGAAAGCCAATCTAAAAACATATTTATATAAAAGAACAAAGTGTCAATAAAAACTAAGAAACTCCTTGGGAAGAAAAGTAAGAGTGGGGAAAGTGGTAGTGGATGGGTGGGAGAGGATTGGCAGTATCAAAGCTTATCATGAAACTATAGTATTGGTTCAATCTTACAATGAAGATGGCATAGATGGATGATAGTGATAGATTGATAGATGGTAGATAGATGACAAATAGGTAGATAGGTAGAAAATACAAATAGATAATAAATAGGTAGATAGATAGATAGATAGATAGATAGATAGATAGATAGATAGATAGATAGAATGATAGGTGATAGATATTGGTATTGGCATGAAACTACAGTAAAGGAAAATCTATTATAGAATATAGAGAAAATAGGGATAGACAAATATTATTTGGAAATGTGTGGCTTAAATTTCCATTAGAGATCATTGAAAGAAAAATAATAACAGATGTTCCAATAATTACCAAACAGGAAAATAAAGTAGAAGTCAACACTATTACCTAATACTAATACTATAAAGAGGTACAAAGTCTGCATATTCTAACCTTCCTTGCAGAAAGGTAGGGTTACTTGGTGCAAAGATCCCTCCCATGGGATTTAGTTGGATGTGTCCATACAAGGATTTCCAAGAACCTTCTTAAATGATAGCAGGTACACCTACTATTTGCCCCTTTTTTCCTTTTATAACTTTGTCTCTCTACATTTCTGCCTGAAGCCCAGCTAGATAAGAGCAGTATGTATAG
Source organism: Dipodomys spectabilis (assembly GCF_019054845.1). Taxonomy (NCBI): domain Eukaryota; kingdom Metazoa; phylum Chordata; class Mammalia; order Rodentia; family Heteromyidae; genus Dipodomys; species Dipodomys spectabilis. Next base: position 14,948,333 of record NW_024870834.1, on the reverse strand, counting down.
CATGATGAGCACAGGAGAGAAACTTTTACCATATGGGAGAAAAATAAGCTTCTAATCTTATTTAAATCATATCATATTAGGTCTCTGCTCCTCACAGTCACAGTCAAGTTTAATTCTTTTTTTTTTTTTTTTGGTCAGTCATGGGGCTTGAACTCTGGGCCTGGGTGCTGTCTCTCAGCTCTTCAGCTCAAGGCTAGCACTTTACCACTTGAGCCATGGCATCACTTCAGATTTTCTGCTGGTTAATTGGAGATAAGAGTCTTGCTGACTTTCCTGCCTGAACTGACTTTGAACTCTGATCCTCAGAAGTCAGCCTCTTGAGGAGCTAGGATTATAGGCATGAGCCACCAGTGCTGGCTAAGTCTAATTCTTGTAAGTACAAATCTGAATTAAAATGTCTTTTCTCCCCTTTTTAAAAGAACTACAAGAAAGAAAAATAGAACTCATAGAAAGGACTCCACAAAGCATCCACATTTAATAGGCTAAATAGAAAGAGGATAAAATAAAGGAAAAGCTTTAAGAGTTAGAAACACAAAAGCTGTTGGAATACAGAGAATGAAGACAGAAGATCTTGCTCCTGGATTTGTCCAGAGTAGAAGGAAGTCACTGGTGACTCTAGAGAGCTGCTTTCCAGGGTGAGTAAGAAGCCAGTGAAACAATCCAGCACTCAAGGGATTACTGCCACTTACAGGTTACCTGGAAGCCTTCCAGTTCCACACAAACACAGCATTCAAATAGGTTGAGTGTTTGGGAGCTGTGGGTGTAATTAGGTTTACCTGATTCACCAAGACCTAGGCATAGCCCTTGCCCTGGATAATCTCATGGTGTCTTTGTTGTTGTTGTTGTTGCTGTTTCCCTTTGCCCCCCAAATTAGAAAAATGTATAAAGATGCAGAGCACCAACATCAAATACAGTGAAAACAGGGGTTATACCATGGGGGAAGAACATACAAGAGAAACAAAAAAATCACATAGTACATTTTAAATACGTGAAAAACAATAACAAGAAAGAAACAACTACTTGTGTCCCTATCTTGGGGTTCATTTCACTTAACATCATTTTGCAAGGTCATATGTACATAGCTTTTGACCTTTTCTGTTTGTCCTAGACTTATACTAATTGCAAATAAGGGAAACCATGGGACCTATGTTTTTTTGGGCTTGGTTTACTTCACTTAATATAATTTTTCCAAGTCTTTCCATTTCCTAACAAATGGAGCAATGTCATTCTTTCTGATGGAGGCATAGAATTTCATTGTATAGATATACCACATTTTCTTGATCCATTCATCTAGTGAGGGGCATCTGGGTTGGTCCCATATCTTAGCTATGGTAAATAATGCTGCGATAAACATAGTTGTGCTGGTAGCTTTAGAATAGCCTTGTTTGTGATCGTTTGGGTAAATGCCCCAAAGTGGGATAGCTGGGGAGCTAGCTCTATGTGGAGTCTTTTGAGGAACCTCCATACTACTTTCCAAAGTGGTTGAACAAGTTTATACTCCCTGTTGGTGTCTTTTCTATAGCTATGACACACCTAGCACACATGTGTGGTCTACTCTAGCTGGACAAATAGGACAACTGCCAGTTCAACCCACCTTTCTCCTTAGCTCCATGAAAGAATATGTTTGCCTGTAGGCATTAGGAACAACTGACCTTTCCATGCCCCAAAATGAACTGCTTGGACTGTGATTAACAATATATTTTTGCTCATCTATAATACAAAATGACAAATCTTCTACAGATGCCATTACAAGGCGGCCCAGATATTAATCATCAATCTCTCGGTACAGAAGCCATAAGTACCATCTGAACATGGGGAGCACTTTGATCTTTACAAAGTACGAATGAGCATCTTATGACATAACCAGGGAGGTACTTTTGAAAATACATCCACAAACTGGAACCACATAGGCTAAATAATTTTCTTCATAAGAAACATTGAGGGGATTTCAGCTATTACAACATATAATACTTACTTAATACTATACTTACTTAACCTTAAACTAGAATAATCCATTCGAATAATAACCCATTTGAATAACCAGGGAACATGTAATAGGATAGATTTAGTAATAACTATCATTGGGTGTCATGGAGACAACCACAAGTGTTACAAAAGCAGGCATGCTTTGTCTCCATAAGAGGAAGACTATTCAAAATGAAAGGTTAGCTTTCCCTGAAACCATCAGAAGATGGTAGCTCCTAAAATTTCCCTTAGAATTTTCTTGACTTTATGGTCTTTTTCATGTCAAACAACTTCTCTACCATTAGACTGATAAAGGACTTGAACTTCAGCTAAGGTAACAGAGATAGTGTGCATGGCACAAAACAACTAGAAACACAGGAGGCCATGAACATCAGGAATACCTGGTAAGTTACTGTCCTATTGCCTTAAAGCAATGTCACATCCTCCTCTAGTACCTAGGCCCAAGCATGAAACATATTATTAAATAGCCTAGAATGCTTCACATGTGTTGTACAAAATGAACAAGTCATGGCTTTTGCCTGCGTTATATAGACGGTATTACCTACATAACTATTACCTGTATTAACTATTACTTGCACTCCACTCTATGCCATCCAGTCTCCATTACTGCTACATGCTAAATCTGTCTGCTTGTAGAAGGACAAGGAAAATATGGAGAGGAAGGCAAAACCAGGAAGGGAAAGATAAACTAAAATTTGTTTCCCTAAAGAAAATTTAAAAACTTTCATATTTTCCTGCTTTGGCCCTAATTGATCAAAATGTACCTAGAATTTCTGCCCTTTACACAGAGACCAAGACAGCAAACTGCAGGATACAGAATTGCTCCCCCCAAATCAAGCCACAAGGTTACAAATATCCACACTCTTCACTGGAGGGGAACTGAAGTTGTTTGGTTCTAGGCAGACTCCTGCAGGTCAACCCCTTGACCTCCCAGAGGCTCACCTGGGCATCTCATGAACCAATAACAGACTGAAGTTGCCTGACTGACAGTTGTCAACTTTGTACTAATCTATAACAGGGACTTACTCTATGTCTGTAATTCTAGCTAGGGTGAGCAAAGTATAATAAATCTTCATACATGTATAACTAGACAAGAAAAAAAAGTAAGTGTCCCAATGCAATGCACTATGCTAAAGATTTCTTGAAACATAATTTTCAGGAATATCTTAATGACTTGGTGGTAGCCAGAAATCTTACTTATTTAATGCCAATTTCTTCTCTGTTATCTTTCAAAGGTCTTTCTAAATTAGAGTTAAATGCCACAATATCAAAGTTCCAAGGCTCTTGAAAGTTTGGAGTTTATATCTGGTACACTGGGTATCTTTGGATTTATGTTTCTAAGTAGATTGTAAAATACTATATTGTGAGAAACTATATCATATACTATTTGCATAGCACTGAATGGAACCTCATAATGGCTAGTGGCTTTATCAATGAGCTAACAGGTCCTCAAAATACTCATTGTTGGTTGTGCTTTAATTATTTCAATGTCTGCTCACTCAAGAGTAATCCAAAAAAGAACGTCGGTGGGGGGTGGGGAAGGAGGGGGAAGGAGAAGGATTGGGATTGGGGGGGAGGGGGGAGGCTGGGAAGGGATGTGAAGGGTAAACCAAAGGAGGAGGCTGCAATGCTTGGTAAGAAATGTACGCATTATCCTGCCCATGTAATTGTAACCCTTCTGTACAGTATGTTCACAAATAAAATTAAATTAAATTTAAAAAAAAGAGTAATCCAAAAAAAAAAACCAATCTATTGACATATAGACTGTTCACATCCTTGACTCCCTTAACTTTTAATGAATTGAGTTCTCCCTTCTAAGTTGACTGACATACCTAGTGTCATTGCTTTACTACATCTGTGGTCTCTTTAGCCACAACCAATAAACTATGAGCAAATACATTTTGATTCTCTAAATGGAAGACAGCTCATCTTCTCTATCTATAGCACGCCTATCTTCCCTAAGTCTATTTAAACCCTGTAAGTTCTATTTAGTCCCTTCTGAGATCTCTATCCATGGGGCTTTACCTTGCTTTAGACTTGTTCTCATTGATTATGTATATATAACCAGTAGTCAAGGAACCCCCTGTATTCAATTAGTATTTGTTATTAAGAAGTTAAAAGCAATGATCTATCAGACTTCTGTTTTCCAGTTCCATAAGAAGCCTAGAGATCATCACTTTATCCTAACAACAAACAAATTGCTGAGCAGCATGAAAAATCACAACTTTAGTTATGTCGAAAACGAACTTTACAACTTTGCTGGTGGGGGGGGAGGGTTCGGTGGGGGATGGGGAGGAATGGGATGGGAAGAGGAAACAAAGGAGGAGGCTACAATGCTTGATAAGAAATGTACTCATTATCTTGCCCATGTAATTGTAACCCCTCTGTACAGTATTTTCACAATAGAAAAAAAGAAAAATTACAACTTTTCTTAGATCCATAAGTGAGGTATAGACAGACACAGAGCAGAATGCAGCTCCCAGGATTAGAGACAGAGAGACAAACAGACAAATACAGAGAGCCACAGCTTACCAGAAAGAGAATTACAAGTGGAAGCCACTGCAGCTCCTGTTGAACGCGACGGAAAACATGTTTGACAAATTTCTGGAAGCTCTCTATGAACAGATCTCAAAGGAAAATACTCCAGGATGATATAGACACATGATTTCCCTCATACTTTTGCATTTCACTTCCAGAAACTTCAGTTCCCTTAACATTCACTGTAGTGTTTAGCAGAAGGAAGGCCGAAGGAACCATTTTGAAACACATCCAGCTATCTCTCCTTTTAGCAAGGTCTGCCCTCAGGAGAAACTAGTTAATCAGAACCTAACCTGAGCCATATCACCGGGGAAAAAAGGATATACAACTGTAACCTATTTTAGTCATTCTCTCTAAGGGAAGAGAAAAGGATAGAGAAACATTTGAAAAGCTCACAGAGACTGAGCATCACTGAAAAATTAAGACTAGTAACAGCACTAAAGGACACTGCTCTCCCCCACCCCACCAACACCTTGCTACTTTATCACTAAAGACCTTTAGTACTATTTTTTGCTTTTGTCTGCCTAACCAACTAGAAAGAAATTAGAAGGAAAAAATATAAAGCCACCAAGCACAAGTTGAAAAGAAAGAGCAAGTATCGGAACCACACATGGAAAAAGTTGTTTTAATCAACAGACTAGGAATTTAAAACATTTATGATTCATATGATAAAAGTTCTTATGGATAAAGGAGGCCACACACAAGAAGAAATAAGCAATGTAACCAGACAGAAATATTAAGAAAGGACCAAAAAGATATGTGAGCAGTCAAATGCATTATAATCAATATGAATGCCCTTCCTACACTGCAAACTGTCTGAGAAAAGAGTTATGACTTTGTAAATAGTTTATAAGAATATACCAATAAAAAGTTGAACTAGCCCAGAGTTCAGGCCCCACGACCAACAAAAAAAATGTTGAACTATCAACAGAAATCTCCAGCACTGAAAAGCAAAGATAATAAAGACTGAAGAAAAATATTACAATAAAATATCCTAAGTCTCTTCACGAATGAACAAGTGTAACATGAATAATGAGAAGGACAAAAGAAAGAGAGACAAAGAACAAAATGCTTGAACCAATGACTGAGAATTACCCCAAATTACTGTTAAATGCTGAAGTACAGATTCAGGAAGCCAAGAGAACAACAAATAGTATAAATGCAATAAGAAGAAGGAAAAAGGAGGAAAAGGAAGAAGAGGAGAGGGAGGAGAAGCAGAAGCAGGAGGAGGAGGAAGAGGAGGAGGAGGAGGAAGAAGAGGAGGAGGAGGCAGAGGAAGAGGAGGAGGAGGAAGAGGGAATAAATAAAAACAAAGAAAAAAATCCTATATTTGAACGTGTACCTTCAAATGATGGGAAATCAAAGAAAAACTGAAAATAGCCAGGGAAAGGCATGAAGGGCAAATATTTTTCCTGTAGAGAAACAAATGAAATAATTTTATTTATTCAGAAAGTAATACAAATAAGAATTCAGTGAAATATTTAACAGGACTAAGAAAGAACACAGACATTGGTGGCTCATGTCTTAATCCTGAGAAGCTGAAATCTGGAGGATGTTGATTTAAGGCCAAGTTGAACAGAAAAGTCCAACAGACACCATCTCCAAAATAACTGGTAAAATCCAGAACTGAGGCATGGATCAAATAGTAGCACACCTGCCAAGCAAGCACAAGTACCAAGCCCTGAGTTCAAATTACAGCAAGGAAGGAAGGAAGGAAGGAAGGAGAGGGAAGGAGGGAGGGAGGGAGAGAAGGAGGGAGAGAGGGAGGGAGGGAGGGAAGGAGGGAGGGAGGGAGGGAGGGAGGAAGGGGAAGAGGAAAGAGAGAAGGAGAGAGGGAGGGAAGGAATAAAGGAAAGAAAGAAAAAAAGAGAGAAAGAAAGAAAGAAAAAAGAAAGAAAGAAAGAAAGAAAGAAAGAAGGAAGGAAGGAAGGAAGGAAGGAAGGAAGGAAGGAAGGAAGGAAGGAAGGAAGGAAGGAAGGAAGGAAGGAAAGTGATGAACCAAGAATCCTGTACCCTTTAAAAGTGAAGGAGAAAAGGAGAAAATCAGAGTACAGGAATGTAGTAAATTAAAAGAATAGAGGGAAGAAAACTAAGACCAAATTCTAAGTAAGAAAGAGTGAAGAAAAAACTTTTTAAAAAGGGGAAAAGAGAAATATATATATATTTATATTTATAATAAAAATTCAAACAATCGTGTATGTATGAAGTAATAATACTAATTAAAAATAGGTTGTGCAGTGCAGAACTGGCTAATCAATTTATACTCTGAATTGAGTATATGTACAGTTAAGGAGAAAGCCTAGTGATCAGCACAGGCTGTGTATCCAGTTGTGAACAGAACAGCAGTGAGGAAGAAATAAGATCAAATAGAGCTGTAGAAAAAAGAAAAAAGAAACTAAAACTAAAACAAAATCACACAAAAAAGTTGACAGAAAAAAAGAGGTAATAGCGAATAAAATAGTTGCAAAAAAAAAAAAAAAAAGCAATTTTTTTAAAAAATATAAAAATTATAGTTGGGGGAAAAGGGGAAAAAGGATCTTCTATTTATGTGGGGGGATCTTATGTCTCCCCTCTTTCCGCATTTCAGTCCCTTGAGGTGTCTGATTTTCTTACGGTTATTAGTTTTCCCTGTAGCTTAGTTGGTTTCTCACATCAGCTTGTTTGCGTAGGCAGAAAAAAACTTCTGCTTTACAGGCTTGGGGACTTTGTGACCGTCTTTCCAGACTAAAAATCTGCTTTTTTTTTTTTTTGTAATGCTGGGAGGAGGTGGCTGGCGACTGTAGGCACTCTACCACTTGAGCTATTACTCCAACCCTTCATGTTTTTTTGTTATTCTTCAAAAGGATTCTCACTTATTACCCAAGCTACCTGGAACATTAACCTCCTATCTATGTTCCTATGTAGCTTAGATATCAGGCACATGCCATCAAATACAGTGTTTTATTGGCTGAGATGGGAATCTCACAAGATTTTTTGCCCAGAATTTTCTTAAACCACAATCCTTCCAATCTCTGCCTCTTGAATAATTAGGATTATAAACATAACCACCATAACTGACTTCACTTTTCTTAATATTAACTTCTCTAGCAGCTAACCATTTATTCAAAGAATAATGGCAATTACATATGTGATTACAAACATTCATGTATTTATGTATACATAAGCTATGTATAATAAAAATGAATGACAGCAATACCACAGGGATAGGAAAAAGAAGCCAGGGATATTTTGTTAGAAGGTACTTACACTACCTGTGAAAAAGTTTGATGCTTTTTGATACTGGTGTTAGATTCATTGTCATTGTATATCGAGTAATGCAAACTCAAGAGCCAACCACTTAAAAAGTAGATAGGCAAGAAAAGAAATAAAATGGTATCATATGAAAAAGACAAAGAGTGGGAAATTTAAATAGGAACAAAGAACAAGGGACACAAATATACAATGGTAATAAATATGATCAACGATATCAATAAACACACTGAGCATCTATAGTCTAAATATACAAACTACAAGATAGAAATTATCAAGTAGATCAAGAGCCAGAACCAAACTATGTGTTTTGTATAAGAACCTCAACTTAAATATTAAGATGTATTTAGATGAAAGAATATGGGCAGAGAAATATATATGCTATGACTAATCAAAGAAGAAAAGTGAGATAGGAAGTTCATTTGAGACTTGAAAGCCAGCAAATTCTTAGAGACCAAGGAGGGTATTACATGGCCCAATTCTCTAAAATACATAGCAAACTTTAGTGCACCTAACAAGAGAATCACAAAGTGTATAGGTCAAAACTGATAGATAGACTTGCAAGGAGAAATAGACCAATTCACTATGGTAGTTGGATATTTCAACATCCGATTGTCATAAGTGGGTAGGTTCAGGCAGGCAGAAAAATCAACAAGGTATTGGTGAATTCAATACCTTATAAATTGCTTATAATTGATTTCTATAAAGTATTTCTATGTCAGCAGAATATTCTATCACACACACACATAAACATACTTTCAGTCACTCACTATCTCAGAATAAAAATCTCACTGCCTTGAAATATTCACAAGCAAAACCACATTCTGGGCATAGGATGTAGATGAACAAATTTAAAAGAATAAAAATCATACAATGCCTGTTCTCAAATCACTATTAAACTTGAAAGAAATAACAGAAAGACCCTGAAATATCCAATGTATATGAAGATTAAACAACATACTTCTAAACAGCATGTGGGTAAAAAAATTTGCTCACAGAAATTAAAGCATTTTGAACTAAATGAAACTGAGAACATGTCATCCTTTGTAGGATGTAGTCAAAGCATTGTTTAGAGAGAAGTTTATAGCATTGAAAGCATATATTAGGGAAAAATAAAGACCCTAAGTCTTCATGTAAATGTCTAACCTTGGAAACTAGAAGGGGAATTTTAAATCTAAAGGAAGTAGAAGAAAATAAATAATAATAAAATTGAAAATAGGAAGCCAAAAGAAATACAAACCAAGTATATTTTGGATGAAATTAAAAACAGAAAATCAAGAAAAAATATAAAAAGATGTGTTTACTGATCTTTCAAAAGATTGATAAATTAGATCAGTCTCTAGCTAGACTAACTAATAAAGGAAGGAAGAGATACAAACCACTAATATCAAGAATGAGAAAAGGGGCATCACCACCAACATCATAGCCAGTAAAATAATAATAGAAGAATACTGTGGATAATTCTATGCCTACAAATTTGGTAACTTAGATGAAATGCACTGATTCCTTGAAAGACACATGAAAAAAATGTAGAACTTGAGTGTCTCCATGTATTAAATAATTTAAAACAACAATTAATAACCTTCCCAAGAAGAAAGCTACAGGGTCAGCTGAGTGGTGCTGAACTCTACCAAACGTTTAAGAAAGAAATTATACCAGTTAAAATTTCTACCATGTGAATGACACTCACACACACTGCTAAAGCAAAAGACATTTCCGGTTAACAATTGTTATCAAAGTACAGAAAGAACTATTATAACTCAACAGTAGGACAGGGGACATGGTCCATAAGATAGAGTGACTTTAGAGCAAGTACTAGATGCCCAAGTACTAGATGTCCAAACCCAGTTTGGACATAAAAAAATAACATAGAAACAACATGTAAACAAATCCTCCACAGTAAGATAACAAACTGACAAGAATAAATGGAAGTAAGGATGTGGAGCATTAGCAACTCTCATTCATTGGCGGTGGGAATGCACAATGAGACAGTCACTTTGGAAAGTAGCAACCAAAATATGCAAAGAATATTAGTAACACCAAATGCCAGCAAGGACAGTAAAGAACTAAAAAGATAGGTTGACAATTTCATACAAAACTAAAAAATATACTTACCATTCAATCCAGCAATTGTACTCCTAGATATTTGCCTGAAGGAATCAAAGATGTATATTTACATAAACATTTTCACACAGATGTTTTTTGCAACTTGATTCCTAATAGTGAAAAGTTAGAAGCAACCAAGATATCAGTGAGTGGATAAATACACGATGATACATCCAGAGAATTGAATAATATTCACCATTGAAATGAGCTATCACACCAATAAAAGGCTTCTGGAAGGGCCTTAAATGCCTATTTCTACATGAAAGAAAATCCATCTGAAGTGAGTCAGTTCTGTATGGTTCCAATTATGTGACATTTTGGAGAAGTAAAACTGTAGACAATAAAAAAATCAGTGCTGCCAAGGGTTAGGGTCAGGAAAGATGCATAGACAGAATACAGAATTTGCAGGGCAGCAGAAATATTCTCTGATACTGTCATGACAGTTGTCAAGCCCCGTAAGATGAATGAACTGTAAGGTAGACCATGGATTCTGAGCCACCTTTGACAGTGTAAGTTCATCAATTATGACTCATGTATACTGCTGAGAAGGTATTGCTTATAGAGAGAGGAGGTGGCAGGAGGGCGGGGATACATAAGAAACAACTTGTGCCTTCCTTTCAGTGTTTGTGTAAACCAAAACCTTCATGAAACCAATAAAGTCTCTTTCTCTTTTGGGAAGAAAAAAAAATCTCTACGTTCAATTTTGATACCTTTGAATGAACCCAGTCCTTCTTCTCTCCTGGTTTGCTATCAGGTCCTACCTCTACAGCAATGGAATGAGTTCCTAACACAAGTTGTCCAATTCACATGCTTCTAGGAGAATAGGGCTGAACCCACCTGAACCATCTGACTGCGTGGAAGGCAGCTGCTTTCCACCAGTCAGGTCACCCAGCATAAGGAGAAAGTGGTTAGGGAGAAAAAGCAGACACCAGACAAAAGACCTAGCAAACACAAACATGTTCTAGTCCCTTGATCTGATTCAGCTGCTCCTGAGGCGTTTCACCCCCCCATAATATGTAGGATTTGGTTATATCAGCCCATGAATTCCACTTTTTTAACATAGACTAATTTGGTCCCTTGAACAATTTTGAGGAATGCACAACACAATTCTTGAAGGAGTCATGTCTTGATGGATTTAGTTTGTCTATTTTTGTACATCAAATTGTACCTTGCACAGGACCCTGCAAAGAATGCAAACCCAACAGTAGTTGTCCAAATAATGCTTTTGTTTGTTTTGTTTTTGTTTGAGATTTTCCACTAAAATTCTAGGATGTTATAGAGCTGCTACAACTGTTAACCAAGTGCTACAAATATTAATGAAATTGTTATATATAAAACACAGTGAGTGATCTGAGTTTCCAGACATACTTTGGTTAAGTGGCCTGATTTCAGGAACAAATAGCATATATTTAACCTTGTTTCACATATATTTCTTGTTATTAATGGACACCCCCTCCATATGACATCATATCTTCATAACTTTGCACAGTGGAAAGTGCTTGGTATAAATGTGCTCCAATGTTTTCATTCCAACATTAATGCACTGCTGATCATCCAGCAAATAACGTTCATGTAAATGTATGGAGTGTGTGTGTGTGTGTGTGTGTGTGTGTGTGTGTGTGTGTGTGTGTGTGTGTGTGTGTGTGTGTTGCTTTAACCAACTCTTTGGAATGTTTTTTGCACTTCGAAAACCTGAGATGTAAAGCTAACAAACTTTGCTCCACAGTCTCTTAAACAGGCCTCTTTCCATGAATTCTGTGTGTGACTTGTTCATAAATATGGAAAGTATCTGAAGGTTTTCTTTCAACTTGTCCTAATTTCCTTGACGATCCTGGCACCCAGCATGAGATTAAAATAATCTGACATTGCTGCCTCTTTTGCCCAGGAATAGCAAGGAATAAATATCAGGATGATGAATTCTCTTTCCCTTGTCAACCATGAATGTGTTCCAGCCCGAGGCATGGTCTAGAAAGTAATTGAAAAATAAACAAATAGAATGAAAGAGTACCTCTATTCTTTTATTCAAAGTTTATTAAAATACAAGAACACATTGTAAAAGCACACATAGCACTCAGCACCAATATAATAACACTCTTTTCTACTGATAATCTCCAAGGCATTTCTTTTTCTGCCACTGAGAAGCAGAGATATACACACATACATTCATCATCACATTGACCCAGGACTCTTCACATGGTGTCCCCGAAGATTCTCCTTGCTAGGAATACTGAGATGGGGAGAGACAAACTAATGTGGCAACATCCAACCACTAACTGAGTGGGTAGCTCTTTCGTCAGTAGTTATCATTCGCACACTGGTAAACTCTGCACATCTCAGATTCCCTCTTCAGGTGCCCGATTTCTTGGGCTACTGAGTTCTGGAGATAATGTGATGCAAAACTAAATAAAACTGGCCAACATTCCCTACCCAATATCGTTGTAATTGCTTTGGTTATAAAGTACTGGATACTTATGTCTTCACATCCCCCAATCCTAACACACAGAAAAACCACACTGACCAGTGCCCTGGTCTGAAGCAGTCTTGAGAGAATTTTTATTTATTTCCCACTCCTTTCTGTGGGCTTCTTTCATTTTTGTGTTTACCTGTTTGCTTCTTTTTTTTTTAAAGATGGAGGGGGGAGGGCGGTTTGAGCCAAAATAGTGACTTCATTAAACATCTGCTGGATCTCCAAAGTCTCAGCAAATATTAAATAAACTCCCTGGAGCTCTAGTTGTTGCTGCCCAAGACAGGCCAGCAAGCCCTGACTTGCATGAGCTGTCTTGTTTGGATTTATCTGTACGTGTTTGCTCTCTGTTGGTTCAGACGCACCTTGGAACAGAGTGAGGTCTGTCAAGTCTCAGACCTGTCCAGTCTAGTGGCTACCTGGAAACATAGGGCAGGAGGAAGTGGCCCAATGTTTTTCCTCATTCTGAAGTCACTCAATGACACTCAGCACCCTTCCTCCAGCCTAAGGAGTTTCTCTCCAAATCCTTTCCGCTTTAGTTCACCAAACCTTCAAGGATTAAGCCTTCCTTGTTAGCAACTTAGCTCACCCAGCCTTGGACTAGACTAAGGCAGTGCCACCTCCATGTGGCTATTTGCATTCATGTCTCACTCTGGAAGGCCACTTAAAACCAGAGGGTTTGGCTCCCATTTTAAGGCAAAGGGAGAAGGAGGAAGTTTGATTTGGGGTAGTATCACTGTTTTAATAATAACAATATTTTTTTAAAAAAACAACTATTGGGATTAAAAGACTCACTGTCAGTCTCCGCAGCTGAGAGACATGACATTACACATGTTCTGAAAATCTGTAAACATTTGCAGAGGTTTTTCAGTCATCTTTTAATGGAGCAGACATCAGAGTCCCACATTTTCCCCTCTGCGGTGGCCAAGGAATTCTAATTAAACTTATTTTCCAAACCATCAGTCAGAGGTCAGGTAAAACAAGTGTCCAGGTTGATCTGCTTAGGATTTCCAAAGTGGGCATCCATATAGATTCACCACCAATTTCTCTTGGTATAGACAGAGCCTAGAGAGCAGGCCAAGCATACCTTGCAACCACCTGAGACATTTTTCTAAGGCACAAATATTGTCTCCCACCTACCCATCTGGTATTATATGCACAAGGCAATCCTCACACAGGACCTCACTACGCTTTATATTATATTTTAATTCAAGACCCCAAAGAGTGAATCCTACTCAAGCAAAATAATCAAAGGATAAGCATCTCTTGGTTATTGGGGGGGGGGGAGGGAAGTATTCAAATAAATTGATAGACTACTTAGATGTTAGGATTACCAAAAAAAGAATCAGGGACACGTTCCATAAATGAGGTGAAGACACAGAATCCATTGCTCTACCTCCAAAATGTGAATGCAGAGAGTTTGGAAGCTGTTACTTCAGCTATACAAAGCAAAAACAGTGACTATTTTGCCCCTCTAGAGGTCAGTTTGCATTTTTAATAGCTGTATGAAATGCATCTACACAACTGTGCAGGCATTTCATTCATGCCCATTCAAGAAAATCATTTTCCATTCCTCTAATGCTTTCTCAAAGCAATAAACTTTTGAATAGTTCCAAGACATCTCTCAAACACTACATGTCTGAGTAAATCCAGATGCTACAATAATATCTAAAATTTCTTGGAAACAATTTCAATATTAGACAAGCTAATTCAGCTTTAAAATCTAAACTGTTAGCTCCATGTAAACACAGACTATAGGGAGAATGTGTATGCACTAAAAAGGAAGAATTCAGTCTTACATATTAAATATTAGCCTTGTGAGAATTAGAACTATTGCTCTTCAAAGGAAACATTCTTTGAGAAAGGTAGGCTAGGTGGGTGGATTTTGGTAATCTAATAGTCTCTCTGAGAATATCAGCTTACACACTGACTTTCCTTTTCTCTCCAAGAATGACTTCTTCTTGTTAGCTTTCTAAAAAGAATACCGACAGGAAATCATAAAAATTTAAGTGGGGATACATAGGCCACAATATGACAGGCTTATCATAGCCTGATAAAGATCAAGCCATTCTACATCATGTAGGAGTTCTGAGCTTTATCAATTCTCTTTTCCCATTAGCCCTTCAACAACTTTTCTTCCCATATCTCTTCATTTTCTAATGAACCTGTCTTTCTCCCTGACAGTCAGCTTACATCTCTGAATGTTTATTTCTACTTCATTCCTCCAGTGGACTTCATCCAGAAGAAACTTCCATATGCGCATGTGCATGCGCGCGTGCGCGCACACACACACACACACACACAACCTTCTCTTTCTTTAAAAAAAAATATAACAAAAGGAGGTGGCTTTCCATTATCCTTTTCCCTAGACAACTGGCATAGTATAAACCAAACTCCTCCCCCCACCAGCTTTCCTGACATCCTGTTCCATTATCGTTCATGTAGAACAAAGGGAAAATGTAAGGGAAATGATGTGGGCATAGCACCACCAATTTTGCATTTGGCTTCTCAACATTATTTTGAAGATAAAAATCAGTTGGGGGGATGGACACTGATAAACCCTCACTGGAAGGATTAACAAAAAATCTAAATCTCTTTTCCATATGACTTTACAGCAATGAATCACATAACATCATATGTTTGAAATTTTCCATTTCTTTGTTTTATGTGCAGAACTTAAAATACTGGAAAGCTTAAATTTTGCCATCAGAATATCATCAGTCATAATACAGCCATAATAGATGCACAGTATGCCAGCTAGTGCAATGACTGATTTGTCTCTGCTTTTTTTTTATTTGCTGTTTTCTTTCTTGCAACCTGGTTCACACTTTTTTTTTAATATCATTTCAGACAACTACTTTAGAAAGATACTTTCCATTGTAAAGGGTATTTTCCTATTTTGTTTTATGATCCATTTATTAATGGAATGAGTGTAAAGATTTTGGATTTGGACCCTTAAATATGATCATATA
The DNA here is from genome assembly GCF_019054845.1 of Dipodomys spectabilis. Taxonomy (NCBI): domain Eukaryota; kingdom Metazoa; phylum Chordata; class Mammalia; order Rodentia; family Heteromyidae; genus Dipodomys; species Dipodomys spectabilis. The sequence continues at coordinate 14,933,018 of NW_024870834.1, read as the reverse complement.
TTATGATTTGATAATACTTTCAAACTTTAAAAAATTGTGATGCAAAATTGGCTAACCTCTTCTTTTGGGAGTTGATGATCTTTAGCCATTACTTATGAGAAAAATCAAATCACTTTTATTTTAATAGAGACTCATGATATATATGTATAGTTACATACATATATGATTATACTCATGTACCCCTGATTGCTAATCCTTGATTACATGGGATCAAAAGAAGTCTTAAGTCTAAATTCAAATGTCATTCCCTGAAACTAAGTATTACTTCCTACCAAAGCCCCCAGCATCATTAGTAGGACTTATCTCAAAAAATACCTGCCTCTTCTATTCCGCAACAGAAGAAAGGGTATTTGTTTGTGTTACTCATTCACTTCAGTTCACCAATTTAAGAAGAAAAGAGGGCTGTAGCTGAACATCTAGGGTATATGCTTCCCATCTCCTTTAGCTCGTCATTGAGAGGAAATATTGCCACAGAGAATGGGACTAATGACAATGAGCAGAGTCACGTGACAGCTGCAGGAATTGGGGAGGTATAGACCAGCACCATTAGATTCACTGGTTTTCCCTTTAATAGATTTCATAGGGTATAATTCACTCACTGAAAATATATACATGGCATACGTGGTTTGTAAAGTATTCCCACAAAAAATAATCATTAGTACAAATATCTAACTTTTTTTCCTTTCCATTCCTTTTTTCCTTGAATGCCTTGCTTTCAGATGGATTTTTCTCTATACCATTTTTTAGCTGAGCATTTTCTTTGTCCAGTTATATGCATGTTTCTATGTGTCTGTGGTTAACGTGTTAGTCTCATGTTCTACAAGGTGAAATACTATGGCATGTTCTAATCTTTCTGCCCCTTTTTGCTTACTTTGTTGATTTCACTTCCTTCTAGTTCTTTCTACATTTGCCAGATTTCAGATGATCATTCCAACCCTCAAGGTTGAGGTATGTGCAAATACAACTGGTAATTCTAGGCTATGGTGACTGGCCCAAAGCATTCTACAACTAGATTCTAACATACTGAACACCACATGGGCCTCACCACATGGCCTGGGTTCAAGGATGCTTTATTATGTTAAGTACCTGGAAATTTTCCAATTGGGATCTATCCATGCTGTCTAAACTCTTAAGGCAATACACTTAATCATAACTGGGATGGTAGTTTCCCTAACATAGTCATTATTCAGGTAACTCTTCCTCTGGTCCCAATGCATAGATGAGCAGTGTTGCTTCTCTCTCAAGGAAGAATGGACACACAGGGACTCAGATCCAACTTGGATCTTTTCACTCAGGGCTTTTCACTAAGAAGAGAGGTAACAGGGCTACTAATCAGGGAACCAAGTATTGAGCTGTTAGAGGTCTATGTTCTTCTGACAGGTAAATTCCTGCCTTTGTGTAAGGCAATCGGATTCAGTTGAAATAGCAGATGCCGTTCTCAGTTTCCTTTCCTTTACATATTTTTTTTTTTAAAAAAAAATTCTATTACAATCATACCTTGAACCAGCTAATCTAGAATTCATCTCTTGCTGAAATTCTTCTCTAGCCAACGCCGGACTTCTTGAAGGTTGTAGCAGAATGGGCCCTTTCCTCCTAGATAAGCAATTTTTTGTCTCTGCACAATGCACACGCGTTCAAAGGCTACCCCATAAGCTACATTGGCGTTATTGTCCATACGGTCAGCCACAACCCGACACTGGGGCGGCAAGGAGAAACGCTCCAGAAGCTGGTGGGCTGCTGCGCATCGATCTTGCAAGTTCCGATGTTTCTTCACCTCAAAAGACAAAGAGGAGTCCCCGGGCACCGCCCACCCATCGGAAGGGTGGGCCTCGTCGATGTAGACTAGCAGGAAGTCAGCCACCGAGGAGAACTCTTCCACCAGTTTGCGGAAGGCTGGCAGCTGGCTGGTGAAGGGCGGTCAAGTGGCGGAACCGAAGTTGACCACTAGTGGGCGATCGGCATGAGCAAAGTCAAGAAGATGGCACTCGGCCCCATCACGTGTCTTCTCCTGGGTACCACTTTCACTACCGTCACCTCCTTCAGGGTTAGACACGTGCACCACGCTGGAATTGGGGGCATCTTCACCCAGTTTCACCTGATGGTGAAAAAGAAAAAGAATTACACACACACACACACAACACAAGGAAAGAGAATACTGCCTTAGACACCAATTGGCTCTTCCTTCAAAGGAGCTGGCAAATGTATTAATTTGAGTCAAAAGGTATCATGGCAGGTAATATAAAGAATGGCCAAAAGAGAATCAAACTCTCTCTCTCTCTCTCTCTCTCTCTCTCTCTCTCTCTCTCTCTCCCCCCCCCCTCTCTCTCTCTCCTGGACCGTCATCAAAGGTAATTGCTTTTCGTCGTCAAAGGCACTGGAGCCAACTCTTTTCGTAATTAAGTGGAGGCTGGTATTTTTTACACTATCCTTGCTTTGCTGTCAATACCTAGCAAGACTTTTATAACACATGATTAATTAGCTTCATTTTAAAAGTTAGAAGCAAATGGTCTACTTTAAGACAAATTATCATTGTCTTGGGACAGATTGCCTCTTTTCCAACCCTACCCAGGCAGAAGCAGAACTGTCACGTACCATGCTAAATTATTTTTCATCTCCACAAATAGACAGTAGTCCCACTGCACTATTCCTGGACAAGAGGTCTAAACAACTAGAATCCAGCATTCATAAGCAAGGTTATTTCACTTACCCTACTCGGGAGTCTCTCTCTTCCTTGAAATGGTGATAATGCTTGACTTCTCTTTATTTGGTTATGGGAGACTTACATAAGGAAAAGTTTTCAGCTACAAGTCATATGTTTTCATTATCAAATAGCCACTGCACTATGTGAAGTATAGTACTATTTTTCCTGGGAAATTCTGTGATTGGAATAAAGAAATTGTCCTGAGAAGAGATTTGGATTTGCCTCAATATGGGACCCTCCCTGGAGGTTTCCGCTGCTACTAATTTTATTATAGTTCTTATATCTTGAAACTTACAATGCCTACTTTAAAAAAAAACAGATGAACAAAAATACACTTATTCCAGAATCCTACTTTTAGCTAATTTTTCATCATCTCTATTGTATATTCCTTTCTACTGTGTTTGGTTTTTCTCCTATCTAGGAAGTCACAAACCATATACTCTCCTACCAGATAATTTACCTACAAGAACTTCTGAGTGATTTTGTAAAGAAAAGTATTAGAAAAGATGGAGATAAAATTGCTCCATGTGGCCCCTTTGCACATGGTGTAAATAGTGGAACACAGGATAATGAAAGAAAGTTGGTGGTCTTTGGATTTGTAAATTGTTAATAAAAAACAGGCATCATAAAAGAGCCAACTACTTCAGTTTGAATTAACACAATTGGATCTCTCCCTACAATGGTTTACTCAAAGCCAATAACAATAGGGATAGTTTATGAACATGCAATTGATTTTTATACACTATGCTTAATATTACAAAACACTTCCAACTGGATCAACTTATTTCCTTTGTATAAGTGCAGCCATATTTAACACTGCTGCTATTAACTGGAGCCACTTAGAAATGAATTGCTAATGAAGCCACAATCCCAACTGATAGAGCACAATCAAAGGCTTTTCTTTAAAAGCTTCCATCTAATGATAATGCATAACTCACTTTAACATGGAGAAAGAATCTAAGTTCTATTTTTTTCCCCTCTCAAAAATTGTAGAAGTAGCGGAGGGTGGGGGGCAGTTGAAACAAGTACCATTAATAGGATATTCTTTCTTCTTAGAAAAGGCAGTTGTTGATGTAATTTAAATAAGTACAATTTCAGTTACCATCAGGGAGATAGTTATTGATTTCTATTAAATTTCTTGGCTAATTTGCAAGTGATGTTAGATGGACCAGTCTAATCTAAGCCACTTTTAACTGTGTTATTTCACGCAAATTACATTTACATTTGTTTTTGAGGTACTAAAGTATCCTTCTTCCCACTTAAAGATGGGCACTGTAAAGACATTATAAATCTAGTAAAGCATGGATCCTCTTGATACTTCTTTGTAGATTTAAGTAGTTTATAATATTGCTATCACCTTTCCATTAGATCTTTCCTACAAAGTACTCACAATTCTAGGATCATTGTTGGTTGGTTGGTTTGTTTGTTTTGACAATATTGTATGTTCTATGTCCCTCCATACAGTGTGATAAGAAAAATGCTGTCAGAACAGTATGTGACAGAGACGTCCTGTTAAGCAAGCAAGCCCACACACATGAGAAAAATAACCTCTTCATTGCAGACCAGTTTTGTAGTCACTGTCAAGAGCCTTGCACAATGGTGTGGCTGTGATAAATGGGCATCAGACCCTCTGACCCTCACCCAGGCACACTGATTGATCCTTGTGTTATTTTTGACTATTTACCTAAGTCAACCACCCTGATGTTTCAGTCTCAAGTAAGCTCCTGTTACCTGCAGTTAATTTTCTTAGAAAGTAAAAAGCATTTCCCTGTTAAAGACAACATATAGTTCTTCCTAAAACATGGACTGATTCTTAGAAAATTTAAAGTATCTCACTATCACTCCAAAATGAAAAAAAATAGGAAAGTTATCAATTATGCAATGCTCCTAAATGCAGAGTAACATTTCTTAAGTCTAAGAAATACATTAAAAGAAAGTATGCAGAGCCGGGAGCCAGTGGCTCAGGCTTACAATCCTAGCTACTCAGGAGGCTGAGATCTGAGGATCGTGGTTCAAAGCCAGCCCAGGCAAGAAAGTCTATGAGACTCTTCTCTCCAATAAACCACCAGAAAACCAGAAGTGGTGCTGTGGCTCAAGTGGTAGAGCACTAGGTGTAAGCTGAAGAGCTGAGGGACAGTGCTCAGACCCAGAGTTCAAGCCTTATGACTGACAAAAGGAAGAAAGAAAGAAGAAAGAAAGAAAGAATGAAAGAACGAAAGAAAGAAAGAATGAAAGAAAGAAAGAAAGAAAGAAAGAAAGAAAGAAAGAAAGAAAGAAAGAAAGAAAGAAAGAAAGAAAGAAAGAAAGAAAGAAAGAAAGGAAAGAAAGAAAGGAAGGAAGGAAGGAAGAAAGAGAGAGAGAGAGAGAAAGAAAGAAAGAAACTGCTGAATGAGTTACTGAACAAATGCTTGTATTCCAGGTTAATAAAGTGCTTTATACTGAATAGTCACCTTGACTTGAAGTGAAAATCATATTGAGGTGATGAATGAGTAATCTGAGCCAGAACATTCAGAAATATGCATCCTGGTATCTCCTGAAACAGACAGCCATAATCAACACCCAATGTTGATTGGCTGGTTTTGGTGGGTTTTTGTTTGCTGGTTTTGTTTTTGCTGTTTTTGTTTTTTTTTTTAGTAACACTAGAGTTTGAACTCAGTGCTTTGTGCTTGCTTTGGCTTGCACTGTCCACTTGAGCCAAATCTCCAGCCTAGCTTTTTGCTGGTTATTTTGGAAATGGAGTCTTGAAGACCTTTCTATCCCAAACTAGCTTTGAACTGCAATCCTCTGGATCTCAGGCTCCCAATTACCTAGGATTACAGACAGGAACTACAGGCATTTGACCAATCATCTCTTTTTGGGTATGTAACTTGATCAGCAAACAGATATGTCAATCCTCTTTGTTGAGACACTCTAGGACCCTCGTGTACACTAGAAGGTCACTAACAGATACCTTTATGAATAAAGGGAACAAGATAAAATAAAATGAATAGTAAATTCTATTAATAAAATGAAAGAAAAACATATATCTTTGATCTATAAATTCCAATGAGCAGGCCAGTAGTCTTACTTTTATAACTATCCTATAATAATCATGAGTTTGTCCATCTTTACTAAAACCTAGTGGAGGATACGTTAGCTAAAATAAAGAAAAAGACACTTGGGATGCATCTTTTAACGACATTACTGTTCCTTCTCATTTGTTTGATCACCAATCTCTATTAGATCAGATAGCTTTTTTCTTGGTGCAGGTACTCAGGTTTCAACTGAGAACCAGAGCCCTACCCTTTAGCTCTTTCCTTCAAGTCTGACACTCTACCACTTGAGCCAGACCTCCTCTACAGGCTTTCTGCTGATTAATTGGACATAGGAGTTTGGACATAAGACTGGCTTCAAACTGTGATCCTCCCATCCCTGCCCCCAGAGTCGCTAGGATTATAGGCGTGAGCCACCAGTGTGGAGCTCTATCAGAATTTCAAATGGAATTTCCTGGTTTTGCTTGGTTAGCAGCCTTGCTACGATGGAATGGGAGAATCACCATAGAAGATTCTTTGCTCTCCCAGTAGCAAAGCATTCCTTGACACAGAGCCAAAGTGATGAAGAAAATAAAGTTGGTCCCATAATAACATTTTGTCGGCAGGAAAAGAAGCTCAACAAAAACAAGTTATCCCCTGGTACTCCCAAACTTTGTTTTAATTTCCCACAGTGGCACAGAACCACAAGTTACCTATCATCTTAATTTCTCCTTCTTAGAGGGTTTGTGTTTGGTTTTTGTCCTTAATGAGACATATTTGCCAAAGAGGCATTCAAAAGGCATTTTTTTTTTTACTCTTGCGGAAGAGTAATTAGGTCGGTACCTCTTTCTTTGCCAGCATTAGCCGCTCTAAAGAGAACCCTGCCCGGTATTTAATGCCCAAACACAAGGAGCATCGTTTCCACTAATTGGTCTTGAAGTTCCGATGTTCCCAAAGGGTCTCTTTATTTTTGCAAGGATCAGAAAGGACATACGTAAGACGTGATAACGTCATCACTGACTTTTCTCTCCCTCATCTGCGCTATTACCGTAATCTTCTCTGGTGCTTTTGTAATCAACATGGACACAACACCAACAATGGAAGTGAATGAACCATTTGCATGTTTACAACACGACATCTCTGAGCCAAGTTTAAAGGTTGCAATGGACGTGTTTGCAATACATAGCATCTCCTTGATGATATCTTTCCCTAGCCACGTTTAATGCATAGGGATAAGCGATAATGCTATTTTATAGCATGTGGATTGTTTGAGGCCAGGAAATAAAAGAGCCATTCATCAAATATAGAAATATGGAAATAGAGCATATGCTACTAACCTTTTCTTTTTCATAGCATGAAAAGGGACTCTGATTTTTTTTTAAAAAATCATATAATCTCATGATAAATGGTAAAGCAAATGATAAAAAAAAATGTGGGTGAGGCTGTTTAGCAGAGTATTTACATACAGTTCTTGCTACCCTAAGCCAGTGAAATGGCTTTATTAACTCTCAGAAAGTGTCTATTTTCTTGACATAATGACCAGGATACATCAATGTCCTTAGACAAACAAGCATTAAGCAGATTCAGTTCCCTATTTGCAATACCCTGGAAAATACAACCCCAAGACCTATCATTCTCAATGCTTTTCCCAAGTCATGGACAAGCCTTGGCTGTGGCCTTCTTTGCATAATCTGGGGACCGTTTCTTTCTTAAAAGAGCCATTTTCCATCGTACAATCTCGTGTCAAAAGGCTGGAGGTGAATGAAGAGGGGGAGGAGAAGGTTAAAGAGACCCTTTCAAAACCCAAATTATATGTTCAAATGAATATGTTTTCTGTGCCACTGCAATATTAACCGTGCAGAAACTAAACTGCTTGTCAGCTTCTATATGGTGTATTTACTTTTACACTTCATTTAGGTAAGAGCCAGACAGGACAGTTTGCTTATTGGGTGCATTTTGAGTCTTCAAGCACCAGCACAAGGATACAGTGTTCAGAAGTGACAGTGACTTTAGAAACTTGAATAACTCACCTCTGTTATTTACCTCAGCTCTCTCATGAGTTTCTATAGGCTCTTTTCAATCAATAGTGTACAGAGAACCCCAACCACTTACCAAACACCCGTGATCTTGGAAAGCTTCTCCATAAAGTTCATTTTGAATCCCTCACACCATTTTAATGAAAAGAGCATTTTCTTTCTTATTTGTGTGTGTGTGTGTGTGTGTGTGTGTGTGTGTGTGTGATCTCGCCTTTGTTATCAGTATAGGATACACACATTTATCCTACTGTCTTCCAATATCCTTCCAGTCACTGACAGTCAACGATCAGCAGGATAAAGAAGAAGAAATGACATGTCTAATTGTATCACGTGTGGAAATCGCATCTTGGAAAACTCTGCTTCTACATAATGTAGTCAAGATTATGAAATCCTGTGATGCCATCTCAGACAGAGACTCCTTCAGTGTCTCTCGAAATGGCCACACCCAAAGACAGTGGCACAGATGACACCAGCATTTGGTGACATGATTCAACCTGTTGAAGAGGTTTGAAGTCACTGGCAAATGCCACCACACCAACCATTACCCTAGCCATACTTGAGGACAAAAAAAAAAAAGGTACCAACATTTAGACCAAGCTGTATTCACAAGGTTTCCATTCATTACACGCCCAGTTCAGTCTTGTCTCTGAATATAAAGTTCCTGGGGTTGCTCCCGCACATGACAGGTATTGAATAAATCATTATAATAACATCCATCATGAACTTGGTCACTAATCAGATCAATGTTCAGAGACAAAGAATATACAGACAATATACCAAAAGAAAAAACAAACCACTCATCCTCCTCAAATTCCTGGATTATGAGTAACAACCTATTACAACACAATGGGGCAGTATATATTAAAGAAAAAGTTTATTATCGAGCCATTTGTTTGTTTTTCCATCTCAGTCTCAATAGGCTGCTTAATGGGAAAGACATCTCATGTAATATTTGTGGATAACATTTCAGTCATCAGAGTCAATGTGAAAGATGATACTTGTATTAGATATAGATGCATATACGATTTTCTACAAATGCGATTTTTTAAAAAAGTTTTAATTAGCTGGGAGCTGGTGGTTCACTCCTGTAATCCTAGCTACTCAGGAGGCTGAGATTTGAGGATCGTGATTTGTGATTCGAAGCCAGCCTAGCTATGAGACTTTTATCTCCAATAAACCAAACAGAGAAAGCCAGAAGTGGTGCTGTGGCTCTCGTGATTGAGTGCTAGCCTTGAGCTAAAGAAACTTGGGACAGAACCCAGGCATTGAGTTCAAGCCCCAGGACTGGCAAAAACAAAAAGAAAAAAAGATCAAAAACATTTCAAAAGCAGAAGTCAGTTATCTTTCACAAAAACTAAGAGTTTGCTATATTGAGATCAAAGCACTGATATTTCTATTTACCTAAGACATGAAATAGAGATATGGTGAAAAAAGTACTGATGAATAATACTTTTATATATGTGCTGTTCCCCTTCAAATTTCCAACCCCTACAGGAAACCTAAAAATTTCACATTCATTTACAGTTTTGCGAGAATGGAATGAGAGAATGAATATTTTAGTATCTCCTTGCTCATTCTTCCACTTGCCTCTACATACCTGGTAAGTGTAAATTTGCATATTTAGATTCCAAGCTTTCATTCATACTCTCATGAAGAGATTCCCACTCCCTAATAAGAGGTCTGACTATTCACATGCCTTTAGATGAATAAAAACAGCTCTTTTTCAGGTTCCTCTCGATAATCACAGCATGTATTATAGTAAAAATGGCTCCAGTGCATCATAGACATTCACTTTCTGGACACTGGATTTCAGTGGAACAATTCTGCCTTGGATTCTTTCATTCTTTCACTTTAACTGGTACCAAGTTTTATTTTTCTAGTCTTTATTTATGGAGGACTCATTTCCTTCCCCTTGTAGTATTCTGAGTTTCCATCAGTATTTCTGAAGTTCTGCCTGCCTAAATTGTACTACTTCATTGAACACCTGGCTTCAATATTCCTCTCAAACCTCCTTCCCTGACATCCTGAGCAAGGGCTCCCAAACACTGCCAGGAGAACTAATGCTACTTCCTTCACTACCAACTTCTGCCACATGAGTTCATTCTTTCTAACCCCAGGGAGTCTTCAGGAGTCACACAGGGAGTAAAGAGTAAGGAACAAATTGACACAGGACAGGGCCAAAATGTTCCCCCTTTCCCCTTAAGATCTCGCTTGAAAATGCTCCACCAGTCTCTCGGGAGCATAAAAGTTGGAAACACCAGAATTTTTTTCTCTCAGAAGCAAAGATCACTCAATGAGGCTTTCCAACAGTATGGGGTGCAGGTCTCCACGGGGAATGGAGACCACTGCTTCTATGCTTTCAAAGCATGAGACTGAACTGAACCCACAAAACCCATCTGCTTTTTTCTAAGACAACTTGTTTTCACTTTTGAGAAAGTAGGTGTGTAGATCTGGTTTCCCTTACACAGTTGCATCTCTGACAGCCAGGACTCACAGCTTCCTTTTGCAAATGGATAAGTAGTCATGAGGAACCCTCCCCCAGCCCCCTACAAGGGCTCACAAGGTTTGCTTCTTTCCTTGAACCCTTCACCTCCAGAAACACAGTGGCTATGGTGTCATTACCATTTTGTTGGTGATGCTGACATTTTCAAAGAAGAAAAGAGAAAGTGCTAGACTTATCTTTCCTAGGACACCTCACTAACCTCCCATCCAGAAAAGCATAATTTCAGCTGATGCCAAGAGTAGAACAAACCCACCATTCCCCTCCTCTCATCTCCAACATTTTTTTTTCTGATTTTGCCCCAAATTATTTTCTAGGCATCATACCCTCTACTGGAATAAATACATAATCACAAGGTCAATAGCAATCCTTAGTCAAAAGACTCTTGGTTACAGATTCATTCCTATCTCTCCCTCCACGTCTAACTTACGTGACAGGTGTAAATGCACAGACACAACCACTAGGCATGCCCCCAGCTCTGATCTCAATGTTCCCCCTCCCCCCCACGCCACGCCCTCTAATCCCCAATCTTGGAATCCCTGGCCCCTGGACCCAGACAGGGGGCGTAGCTCACCTGTTTGTAGGCATCCAGAAGGAAGCTCTTCCAGACGCACCGCAGTCCCTCTGAGGTCAGCATGCGACGCGACTCCCTGCGAGCGGCCTTGGAGCAGCTCAAGAGCAGCACCACGTGCTTGAGCAGAATGACCGAGTCATAGAGCGCCAGGAAGAGGCAGTTGGAGAAAAAGACTGGCAGAATTTGGAGTGTGATCAGCAGGTCTACGCTGAGGATACCCATCTTCTTGCCTCCTGAGTCAGTCCCCTTGTGTGCTCGGTTTCCCCTTCGCCCTCTTATTTAAAAGGAGTATGGTGGGAGAGGGGGGTGGGGGGGAGGAGGAGGAAGGGGAGGGGGAGGGGGAGGGGTGGGGGAGAGGAGAAGAAGAAGGAAAAAAAAACTAAATTAAAAGGAAGCCCAAGTTGTCTCCTCTTTCAAAGAAGTAGAAATGGCAAGACCAAGTTCAGTCTCTGCAGCCCAGCAGTTGGAGTGTGCCCATCAATTCATTCAATTCGGAGCTGCTGCTTTTTTTTTTTTTTTCAGGATTTAAGATGTTAAAAAAAAAAAAAAAAAACTGGCGAGCCAGTCCCTAATCCAGTTACCCCTGTCAGAGTCCGTTAGAGACTTTCATTTCCAAACACCTATGAGACTCAGGCGCAGATGGCAAATTTGTTTTTTCTTTAGCTCTTCATTGTCTCTCTTTAAATGCAGCCCTGTTTCTTCCTTGAATTGCCAGAGTTTTGTTGTTGCTTTTTGTTTTTTTTTTTCCTTTCTTTTTTTTTTTAAATGTGCTTTAAGGGTAGCTCTCTCCCTCTCTTTCTGTACTCCGTTTGAAACACACTTTCAGCTCTCCCAGACCAGACGGGCTCCCGTCTCCCTTCTCCAGGAGCGACTGACTCCTTTTTCTCCCTCCCTCAGCTTTTCCTTCCTGCTATCTGTCTGTGGTACAAAGTGCCTCTCTCTGCAGCCCAGTGAGTCTCCCCGAAGTCTTTTATACATTCCCTGGCTAATTGCTGCAATAGAGAAATGAAAGCCTAATCTTGCTAAAGATCTTGACGTCATTGAGAAAGAGGGCTTTACTTTGGCCAGGACTGCAGTGAATAGAAAAGCAAAACTCAACAACTTTTTTTTTTTTTCAGAAGGGGTTGGGGAGAGACAGTGGAATTTTGTTTTGTGATTTAAAGAGAGAGAGGGAGGGAGGGATGAAGGGAGGGAAAGAGGGAGGGAGGGAAAAAATTAATACCTTTGACAGCTTTCAGGAACTGCTTCCAAACTTTGGAGAAAGTAATTTAATATAATGTGTTGATTAATATGATAATACTCTCTCCTCTGATTATCATTTTTATTAACTTAATCAGGAGTTTCCGAGAAAAGGGCTCTAGGCAGGCAGGTAGAAAAGAGGAAGAGTGAATAATCACAGATGGTCTTTGCTCCATTTTTAAGAAGATAGAAATGTTTACATGTGGCCTTTGTACCTATCTATATATCTCCTTATCAGGTCTGTGACCTAGAAATACTTTTAAGCTATAATCTTTTTAAGAAAATCCAATGTGTGGTGGAAAACTTTTTGTTAACTCTCTTGAGTATCAACACAACATTTCTTGACAGCTTCATGCAGAAACTTAATATAAGTTTTCAGTCTTATTGAAGCTTCCAATATTTAAAAAAAAAATCCTCAAGACACAGACAGAGCTTAGTCACTGGAATTTTATGTGGCATTAGATCTAAGAAATACATTATTAGTAGGACAGGCTGTATGTTCAGCACTTGCTCTTCTTCTGTTAGCATAACCTCTAAGAGCAAACCCCCCAAAATGTCTTAACTGGTTAGACACAAACTCTGTATTGGATTAAATGCTACTTTGATCTCAATGACTTACCTCTCTCAGAGCTTAGGCTGTTAAGACAGTTATTTAGATAGATAATACTATGTTCCATTCACCTCACCCTAGTTTTCCTTCCTCTCTTGTCTAACAGTTTGCCCCTAAGAATTATGATTTCTTGAAAGGAGTGGCAAGTCCAGACACAGGAAGCGAGGAATAAAATTGCTGTCAGAAATGTATTGGCTGGGAGCTGGGAAGGAGGCTCAGTGGTAGAGTGCTTGGCATTGCATGCATGAGGCCCTGGGTTTGATTCCTCAGCACCACATAAACAGAAAAGGCCACAGTGGTGCTGTGGCTCAAGTGATAGAGCACTAGCCTTGAGCTGAACAGCTGAGGGACAGTGCCCAGGCCCAGAGTTCAGGCACCACAATTCACACACACTCACACACACACACACACACACTGTATATATATATATATATATATACATACACACCATATATATATACACACATAAATATGTATATAGACATATATATGTACATACATACATATGTATATATATATGCATATGTATATACATAATATACATATGCATATATATGTATACATGTGTGTGTATATATGCTGTGTGTGTAATATATACACACATATATATACATATATGCATATATATACATACATGCACACATATATGTATGTATGTATATTGGCTGTGTTTTCCCTGTGTGTATTGCTCAGATTAAGCACCACCCAAGCAATGGATGCAAACTGTGGTCTGTCCATTGTGGTATTTTGGTCCTGGGGCTAAATGCTCCAGACATAATTTAAAAGATTAGAGCAGAAGTTATTCATTGCTGGGCCCACGTGGGATCCATTCTGCTTATGGATGTGTTGTTTGGTTGGCAGTGTGCTTTCTACTTTTTGTTTTTTTAAAGTGATGACGGAAGAGGACTTTAGGCTTTGTGTGACCAATGATATTTGTCCAGACATAATTTAAAAGATTAGAGCAGAAGTTATTCATTGCTGGGCCCACGTGGGATCCATTCTGCTTATGGATGTGTTGTTTGGTTGGCAGTGTGCTTTCTACTTTTTGTTTTTTTAAAGTGATGACGGAAGAGGACTTTAGGCTTTGTGTGACCAATGATATTTGTCCAATTTGTCCTTGTGGTCTCTATTGGCCTCTGCGAAGCGAAGCTCCTTGAGGATGTGTGTTGTGAATGAATGATGAGTACATGGGGTACGTAGAGGGCCTCCACACTAGGGGGCACCCTTCACATATGACATGTTGCAGGGCGGGGGAGAGATGCTCAGGAATTGTAAACCACAGTGCCATGTGCCTGGCCTTCCCCACACATCCAACCCTCATCGCTCCCTACCATCTGGTTCCTTCATGGTGACCATCAGTTTAGCCCCATTGTGAGTTTGGATTTGTATCCTATGGACTAAATGTTGAAAGAAGAGGCTAGAAAAATTAACATGTATATTGTCCAAATTTTGCCCAAGAACTAGCATGCCATTGTTAGGAAAAGAGAATGAATTATCTGCCTATCTATAGACATAGACATATCTTCCAGTTTTCCGTTCAAGCGTCTCCATGTCCTTGGGGGGGAGAGGGATGGGGAGGGAGAAAAGCCAAAGAGAAGGAGAAGGAGGTAGGAACATAGGTCTCAACTGGTGGACATGGGGAGGCAAAGCCTTCATGCCAGGCAGTGTCAGCCAACAATGACACAGGAAATGATGCTTCCCCTTACTGCTCAAGCCAGTCTTGGCATTTCCTCCTTCCTTAGACATTCATTTCACTTTGTTTGAATGACACCCGGGCTCCTGTGAGGCAGAGACTTCTCCTGCTATAAACCAGTTTCTCTCTCGCTTGTCATTGGCTCTCAAGGATGGAAGTCTATTTAGAAATACCCAGCCAAGGAGAGGGATTAGTGGAAAATCAGGGGAAAAAAAGCCTTATTAATTCAGAGTTCAAAGTACATTTAGATTACAAGTGGTTATAAGTCAAATTTACAACTCTGTGGGGTCTTATTTGTACATTTTTCTTTCATTTCTTTTCCCCTCCTTCCTGGCTTCCTGCCTTTCTTTCCTTTCTTCGCTTTTTTTTCTTTCTTTTTTTTTTTTAAAAAAAAGAAATCAGAAGCCTTCAAAGAAAATGAAGAAAAAATTAAGGAAAAAAAGCAGGCACATGGCCAACCTTGTTTTTTATCATTTGTCAGATTTTGTTTCTAAATAAATGAATCACAAAGACAAGAGCCAAACTTTTCTTCCAAATTGATAATGTATCCACCTCAGAAATCATAGTTCTCCAAAGCTATTTTTATTTTTTTACACATAGTTCACAAGGCTTGTGGCAATTATATTTATCACTGATCTTCAAGTAATTTTATGCCCATGAAATAAGCATCATAAGGTCACAGGGTGATTTTCCCCTTGACACAAAGGAGAAACAGAGGGTGAACTCAGTTGGCATTTCAAGTGTAATGGGAAATGTCTCCAAACTCTAAACCTCACTATTGTCCTTATTGTTTTGTGGATCCTGGTGACTGTTCTGAAAATCAAAACTCCTGCTGAAGGCTGAGTGGTAATTTTATCTTCTAAATTGCAAAAACTATCTGGGATTTAACATCTGTTTGATATTGCCCCAACTCAAGCCCTTGGTTTAGATTTCATATGACTAGTGAAAAAGTTCAGATATCTTCTTGGTTGTGCAAGTGTTCTTAGCAATCAACATTGTAATGAGTTAAACGCAAACCAGCATGTGACAAGTTGGTTGAATTTCCCCATACAATGTTATACGCAGGAGGTTTTAAATTCTCAAAACACACGCAACAGGCAGAAGGCTTTGGTCTTTTTAATATGTACAGAACCACTGTATAATTGTTTAATTGTTTTGTCCTCTTTCCATAGTTTGAGAGCATCATATCCTGCCATTGCTTTCTTTTGGTTGGAAAAAAATACAAGTGACATGTCTTCCTTTGGCCTATGTGCATCTTGGCTCCTAACTTGAGACTGAGAAAGAAAAATTGGATGAACTAAAACCAGAGTTTCAGAAAATTTCAAACATAACAGCTGCTGCTACTACCTAATACTTCCTTAGTTTTTTATCTGAAAGAACAAAAGAGCACCCAAAGAATTCTGTGTTCACAATTCATGCTGTGGACCATTAAGAAGACTTAGTGTTGTAGCATTTTATTCCTTTTGATTTGTCAAATCCATAACAAAAATGGGGCTTGTTACTTTATTAAAAACTTATGAAACAAATACAATTATAAATCCACAAATGTCTAAATAGGACAGGTGAGTTGACTAGGTATTTTCAAATATGGCTACCATATGTACCTCTCATGAAATACTTCGCTCTTAAGATGTCAGGTGCTGGTGGCTCAGGCTGTAATCCTTGCTACTTAGGAAATGGAGATCTGAGAATCGTGGCTCAAAGCCAGCCTGGGCAGCAAAGTCCATGAGACCCTTATCTCCAATTAACCACCAGGAAACCAGAAGCGGAGCTGTGGCTCAAAGTGGTAAAGCAATAGTCCTGAGCACAAAAGTTCAAGGTTAGTGCCTAGTTTCATGCCCTGCATCTGACCAAAAAAAGAAAGAAAATGCAACTCTTACCAGAGAAAGGAAACTGTACACATTGCACAACTGTACAACCTCTGGTGAGCCCTGATTGTGCCTGAGAGGGAGTTCTGATGAAAGCTTTAGACCACAATTACTCCATCAATCCAAATTCCCCGTGGGCCCATCCATTCTGCAAACACAGCCATGTTCCTTGCCTGTGATGAAAGAAGAAGCTCAATGGATAAAATATATAATCCCACAGTAAACCCTGACACACCTTGAGCAAAGCAACTCAGGGCTGAGGCAAGGAAGGCAGGCGCTGTGGGAGGTGAGAAATTCTCTCCCTACAGCCCTTCCTTCCCAAGCTGGCACTGGCAGAACACAATCTGGAGGTGCTAATGCTCTCTTCCTTCAGGAACTGCTGCTGCTCTTTTTTTTTTTCTCTCCAAGCTGCCTACTGGCAAGCAGAGAAAGGAAAGGCAAGACAAGGGGGAAATAAAAGGAGGGGAAATCAAACACTTCACAAGAAAAGGAAGAGAAACATGGTCACAAGGAGGAAAAGGAAAGAGTAGAGAAAAGCCTGTAGAGGCTGCCATGGGAGAGCCAGTGACTGCCAATTGTGGCAATGTATTTTGTGAGGAAGAGAGCTGTCCAGAACCTGGCTGGCAGCCACAATCTCGCTTCACAGACGCAACTATCTAACTGTTAAGCAGCAAGAGCCATCCTCTGACAACGCCCAGGCCCAGAGTTCAAGCCCCACGACCGACTAAAAAAAAAAAAAAAAAAAAAGAGCCATCCTCTGCTACTGACTTGGTTTGCACCAAAATGATAGCCATTTCCCAAACTTCATGACCCCCAAACTTCTGCAGGTGCCCTGAGGCTCTTTTGAATATATTTTAGTTCTGAGAATCGTTTTTGAACCTCTAAAGATACTCAAAGGTGGGACTGATGGCAGAGAGGATACCAGAGGGGAAGTAAGCAGTTCTGTGATACTGTGCCTGGTTTTTTGGTCCCACTGCACAAAAAGCCCTCAGAGTAAAGAAACTGAACATATTCTTCCTTTTCTGAAAATAGGATGGAATCACTGCATTCTTCTTATATCCATTACCCAAAGCAGTAGACCAAAAGAAACAAAAGGAAAATGGTCCAAAATAGTCCACCACTTTTAAAACACCTATACTTTGGTGCATTCCACAGTTAGAAGAACCCACCAAATGGGGTTCAGATTCATAATAAAATAGGTCATTCTTCCTAAATGGTTTTATAGCATCCGTCTGCTAAAGACAAGAACACGCAGGGTGGTAAAGGTGAAGGTACATGCTGGCTCATGCCATTCTAGAGGTAATGGTGTGGTTGGTGCTTACTGAGAGTGAGGGATGCAACACTTCCTCAAGACTGAGGAGAAGCTAATGTGCAGAGGAGGTAAATGGAGTGTCCTATTCTAACCCCAGTGCACACGGTGAAGCTATAGAATTAACTACAGCATGATATGGTAATAAAATACTTGCAACAAGGATGGTGGGACAGGGTGGGACATTACAAAGGGAGGTTCTGAAAATGTTTAGTGGAACGGTTCTGAGGGTAGGGAAGAAAGCTAGCAAGATAATCTCTCACAACCTTTATAAGTCTAGAGTGTCATGAAGAGAAGGGCTTAGAATAAATTAGCACCTAACACACGCCCACACACATAAAACCACGCAACTAAGATAATGGCAGAATGAAATATTCATAAATTATTGTTCTGGTTCCATTTTAATTTTAAAGACTATCTCTCCATCAGATTAAATAAATCTCTTTTTCTTTTTGCTTTTGTAAGAGGTGAGAGACAGGAAAGGATTAGTGTAAAAGTGCAAGTACAAAATACAAGGCTGAGATTTCAATCTATTTTTGAAGCCAATCTCATTTATTAGATGGATACTAGGAATCTTTTATGAAGAGGATACAACCACTTAGCTAAATGATTATTTTCAAAACATATATAAACAAATTCCCAAATAGCCACATTTTGCTTTCTCAAGGGAATTTTCTATCACATTCTATTAAAGATTTTAAATCTGCCTCCCCTCTCCCCAAACCAATATAGTTTATGATTTTTGCATTAGCAATGAACTAAATGACATGAAAACCCAAGAACATCAGAGAAAAATTCCTATTGCTTCCTGAAAAATGCTAATAATAGCTCGCTCAGCAATTTTGTGTTTACTGCTTATCTTTCAGGAAATGTCATATTCTGATAGACTCTAGTCACAAGACACAGAACCTATTTCTGGAAACATACAGGCCTGTGTAACCAGAAACAAATCTCTGACACTATTTTTCCTGCCTGCAAAATGGGTTTCAAATGCCTTCTTATACTTATGCAATGTTGATGAGTAATACATTTAGGCTTATAGGCAACATAGACTTGTTATGAAACTATTCAAAAAAGCATCTTGACTCATAACTTTACTCAGACTGACCTTAGTTATTAGATTGCTTTTTTATTTTATTTTTGCAAGATTTTAATTGTGATTAAGGGATTACCTAAATTTTTCACAGTATTGTGGGATAGCGATACTTAGTTAAAGTCACAAACACATTCTAACCTTCATGGGGCAAATTGTCTTTATCATGGTCTATAAAGTTTATGAGTTCTATGAGCTTTGAGAATACAGTTATTTCTTCCACGTCGGGTGACATGTACATTTCTTTCCTTTTGCTTAGATTCCTTCTAAACATAACTTTTCTCCTGGCAAACAAGGTATGATTATTGGCTTGAATTACAAACCTACTCGATAACTTGATCAAAACTGTATATGTAGTAAAAACTAGGAAAGATTATCTACAACAGACACTATGTCTAAGGAGTAACAATAGTAAGACTGAATCTTTGTCCTAATTCAACACTGAACAGAACCCGATTGAGAGCCTTCAGGAGAGAGTCATCCTCTGTTTTTAAATTATTTACCTTGTAGCATTCCCTTCGTCTTCCATGATTTTAGGGAGAAGCTTAGAAACACTAGTCAAGTATTTGTGACCCAAGAAAACTATTGCTTCTTTATGTTTCCTGGGCCAGAAAGGATAAGAAGTAGCGAAACTTTCACAAAGGAAGAAAACCACAGACATTTTAATAAACCATGACTAAGACCTCAACAAAACTCAATAACTACCAATATTTTGGTTTTCATCATCATTCAGAGATAGTTTTATTCATCCTGACACATTGAACTATTTTCCTGTGATATGGGGGTGCCTCAGAACTCTGATCTCAATGTTGTGGGTAGAGTCAACGGTGATGTACCCTCAGCATGCTGAGTCAAAGGGAGCTGGAGGGGAACAGACAAAAGGCAGAGTAAAAAGAGGTGGACGGTAGGGATGGATGACACATGCCAAATTTGAGGAAAGTAAAGAAACAGAAAAAACCGTGAGGGTTTGCTCAATAAGTATATAAAATTAGAAGTCAGGAGATAGGATATTTTCCTTTCCTAGATGTAGCCCCTGTGTAAGGATATGGGATATTTGGGGAGAATAGAAAAAAAAGGAACAGAAACAAAATATAAAAAATATTTTTTTTAAAAAAAAAAAGGATGTGCATACCTGTATTCCCAGCACTTCAGAAGCTGAAGCAGGAGGAGTGTGAATTTGAGGCTAACACGTACTATTCAGTGAAGTCGTATAGAGGATATATGCTGGAAACTAAGAAAAAGTTGTTGGCAGTGCTCTTCCCATTTAATGATTAATCCGTGAGTTGCAGGGAACATAATGACCAGACCAAGATCTAGATCTCCAAAGCCACACATGCATATAACCTAGGGCCATTTCATTCCTTTTTAGGTTATTCGGGTATTACTAGCATCTTTCTGGGATCCTTCTGCTCTATCTACACAGGTCTATTGATAAGTGAGAAGAAACTCCTTCAGTTATTCACCGCCATTATTGTTTGTCTGTAATTGTTAGCCAGCAGCAGCAGAAGAGCACAGTGGCTAGCAGTAGTGGACATACTTTAGAGTCAGTGCCCCTGTACTGGTCCTGCTCAGTGGGCCCAAGGAAACTGTGCATTGGTGGTAGTGTGTGCTACAGCTCTCTTTCCACAACCAGAGTCCATAGTTTCTTCTTCAAACTCTTCTTTACACCTTCTGACTCTGCTGCTGTGTTGGCTTTGGCCACCCCTAACTGTTGCTCTTGACTCCAACCATTGCTTTTACCCCTAGCTTTACTTTGTGTTACTAACTCAGCTGCCACCTTCAGATAAAAACCAGAAGCAGGCAAGAAAGGCCACTGAAGAGAAACCACTGGATTTATCATTGCAACATGGGAGGACGGGGCGGGGGGGTGCCAAAACCGGGGACCGGGGATTGTCTCCTGGCTGACGCAAAATGAGATGACCAACCTGAAAGGTTGATAAAAACCAGAGCAGAGGTACGACCAGAGTATCTGTACCAATCAGGGTAGTTTCTATGCAAATGAAGGTCTGGCTTGACACATGTCATGGCACCACAAAAAAGCTCCTATCCTCTGTCACAGCTGTCTCTTATGCAAATGAAGGATGATGCTTCCACCAATCACAGGTCTTCTATTAGACTACTAATGGCTGTCTTTCCCATTGGGCCTGAGTGGGAATAGATGGAAGTTTACAGAGGCAATGTCCAGGGCAGGCTGTCAGATTGGACAGTAGCTTCAGGAGCTGGAGATAGGCTTTAGCAGCAAGCAGTTGCGGTTATTGTGTAGTTCCCTCAAAATGTCTGTGGGGTGTTCCAAGTAACCAGCACTGGCATGAGGCCGGTCTGGTTGCGGTTTGGCTCACAGTCGTTTGCTCAAAGCAGCTAGGGCATCAGGGAAGGGTCTAACAATCGTTCATTAGGGAATAAAACGGGCCCATTTCCCAAGTTCTTAGCTCATTTAAAGGAAGATAAAATAAAAAATAAAATGTGTACTTACAATAATAGCTTATTATTAACGGTACTCTCTCAATGCTTCTCAAATCCTGTCCTAATGTCCCAAGGTAAGGTATGACCTTACCATCACATTCACAAGTCTCTCCCCAAGGTATGCTCATAAAGCACGTTGAGATTCTAAGTTAATAACTAGAGAACAGTGTCACCTTTGCAATCTCAATGCTACTGTGGTGGGGGGGAGGGGGGGGGAGGGACTTAATCTAAAATGACTCTAATATGATTATCTAATTTTTCTTTGTACAGGTCCTGGGGCTTGAACTCAGAGCCTGGAGCTTTTGTGTTCAAACCAAAGCTTCACTTTTGGCTTTTTTTGATAGTTAATGAAGATAAGAGTCTCACAGGCCTTCCAGCCAGGGCTGGCTTCCAATCAAGATCCTCCGATGCTGGTAGCTAGGATTACAATGGCAGCTGGCTAGGATTTCCTCCTTGCATCATTATGAGTAATGGTTTCCTTTACCCTTTATGATAAATCACCATTATAGTGCTTAGGAAATAGAATTAGAGACACTGAATATCTTTACTTCTTGGAGACTGCGTGAACCAGTTCACAAAAAAAGATGTAAAATTAAGATTATATAAAAATAGAAAATATTTAAAAAGTAAAGACCCTCTGGTACTTGTGCATTCATGAAAATCCTTGCTTCTGTATTTAGGCTACAAATTACGGAAGAAAAGCAGGTAAGCACTATGATTTGAGAGAGAGTTTTGTCTGGCGCCAGTGGCTTGGATCTGTAATTCTAGGTACTCAGGAGGCTGAGGTCTGAGGATCACAGTTCAAAGACAGCCTAGGCAGGAAAGTCCAGGAGACTTTTCTTTTCATGATGATTTCAAAAACGTTACTTAAATTATACTTTTCATCTTGATTTAAAAAAAAATTAGAAATGGCTTTCCCGAACATGTTCAAAGACCACAAAATAGTCTGGGAGATAGATTTAAGCCGAAGTGAGAGGAATCCTTAAGCACAATGTCAGCTCCCACTTCCACTCAGAAGGTGTCTTACCCGGAGAACTCCATGTCCCTGCAGAGTCTGAGAGTCACTCTTCAGATTCGCAGAGGGCAGTGTAACAGACATCTTGGCAAGTGAAGTGCAGATAGTGTTATTGCTTCATCACAAGACATAGAGAGGAGACATTGTGGTGGAGATGTAGCCAGCAATCCTAAAGGGGAGAAGTCTGAGGTGGGGTTCCTTCAGCTCGGGGCAGCCAGGAGGCAGACTGACCTCTGGGGAGAGAGAAGAGGAGGGGATCCAGCGACTCCTAACACAACACTATCCCCTCCCAGGTTTTGGCATGAGAGGTAAGAGTTACCAAAAGGAGACTGTCACATGGTTCAGGCAGAAAAGAGTTTATAGGGGGTGGGGGAGAGCATAATATCAGCCCACATGAGATGGAAGAACAGAAGGGAGGAGAAGAAGAGAAAGAGAGAAGAGCCTCTGGGAGACTCTTATCTCCACTTAACTACCAAAAAGCTGGAAGTGGAGCTGTGGCTCAAGTGGTAGAGCACTAGCCTTGAAAAAGTTACAAGATAGTGCCAGACCCTGAGCTCAAGCCCAAGTACCAGAACAAACAAATGGGGAAGTTTTACTATGGAACAATTCAAACAATGGCAAAAGCAGAGAGCAGTGAACCAGCACGCTTCAATTCCCAGTGCCCTCCCAGTGCCCTCCCAGCCCCTTTACTTATGAAGGGGGTTTTAGTAAAGTGTTTGATATTACGAAAATATCTATCCTTTTTAACCTACTATATCAGTTACGTAGCTAATTGATTTATTATCTTATGTTTAACTTTTTCTCACTGTTTGACAATCATCTGTTGTTTCCGAATAAGTGAAAAATAGATATATCTCTCTATCATTCTGGACTATACACCAATCTATCATCAGAGTGCACGCACGCTACTGTGACAGCTGTTGTTGTTTTTTTTTAAGACATAGACAGAAAATAAAGCTATAACGTTTTCCACAAATTGTTGGATCACGGTCGATTCCTTTTATCCACTCATTTTAATGGTATGCAGAATACATGCTGTTTTTAAAGTGAGAATGCTTTTAAATTATGAGATGGTCTCCATTTACTCATTTATATCCATCCCAATGGATATAATGTATCACAAAGTATGACATGAAATTCCCCACTACATCATAAGAACCTTCTAATAAAACAAAAGCAGGTAACAATTCATAGAGGTTATCTATATCATGCTAATAATATGGTTTGTTATTGTTTTGTTTCTTTATTGCGTATGTGTGCTTGTAACAGGTCTGGAACTCAGGGCCTGTGTTCTCACTTGGCTTTTTCACTCAAGGCTGGTGATCTACCACTTGAGCCATACCTCTGCTTCTGACTTCTACTTGTTAGGTTGAGAGGAGAGTCTCCTGAACTTTTCTATCTGGGCTAGCTTTGAATCATGATCCTCACATCTCAACCTCTTGGATGGCTAAGGTTACAAGTCGAAGTCATCAGCACCCAGTGCTGTTTCTTCATGTAAAATTTCTCATAGAAAAAATTTCATTGATATAAACCATTCAATTGTTCCACAGACTCAAACAGATTATGAAACTAAGATTTAACTTCTTATTGAAATCCAGAATAGTTCCATATGCCTTATTCTCTGAAGACAATCTCTTCCCTTGAGTAATCAGACTTTTGCTATAGGTAAAAATCACTTTCTTTGAAGATCTGACATCTTTTCAGTCAGAAAAACCTCCTGTCCAGAGTGATGGATGAATGCTTTAGAAGGTTTTATGAAAAATATAATAAATATCATTTCTCTATATCACTAATCACTGAGAGAGATAAGAGTGAAAGATAAGGATATTTGTTATGCTTCATTTTCTGCAACAGAAGGTGTAACATTTTTACCTGATCTGATACTTTCAATAGTGTCCTTGTATATGCATGTACATTAAATTTTGTAGGTATGCATTGTTATATTGAAAACCATATTCAAATAATAAATCTGGATACATGATTACTTTCTTTTCCTTTAGTATATAAAAGTGCCAGGGCAATCTGCTTGCTATGATCAGATACCAGAGAGCTAAACATTGAGTGATATCCAACTTTATGAGACACATAAAAATGAAATAAAAATAGATAAGAAGATAAACACTTGAAAGAGATAAACACTGTCAAACAGAAATGATTACAAAGTTTGTATCAATCTACATTTTTCATTGTTTGCTGCTTACCTGGTTTTCCTCACTATGAATTTCTTTTGCTCATTTCCTTTCTCTTAATGATGTATGTTTCCATAATCACTCACATTAAAAAATGTGAACCAAGATACCATTGATATTTATTGGGCAAAAGATAAGTAATTGAAAAATGCAGAAATCTTTAATGTTTCCTCAAGCAATTTGCATATTTTTACCTTGGAAAATTTGAGTTCCTTTATAATTAATTTTTTACAAATATATTCTCTGGATCGTATGAAATCATAACCTTTTTTTTTTTTTTTCTGGCTTTTTTTTTTTTTTTTTTATTGTAAAGCTACTATACAGAGGGTCACAGTTACATGAGTGAGGTTATGAGTACACTTCCTCTTGAACATTGTTACCCCCTCCATTGTTTTCCCCCTACCATCCCCTCCCTCCCTCCCTTCCCCGAGGTTCTTTTTTTTTTTTTTTTTTTTGATTGTGATTAAATGATTACATAATTTCAAAGTCACAAGTTCATTCTAACTTCCCTGGAGCAAATTGTCTACCACAGTCTGTAATATATAACAGTGTTCACATGTTATATACCATATTTGTGATCAGCAGCATGAGGATATTTAGTAGTGGTTCAACCAGATGAGCGGGAGTTCTTTGTTTCTTAAGTCCTGTTAGTTTTGTCGTATCACTAACCTTTTGGATTTAGCATCCACTTATGAGGGAGACCATGTACCGTTTGTCTCTTCGTTCTTGGCTTACCTCGCTCAACATGATTCCTTCTAGCTCCATCCATTTCCCTGCAAATGCCATTATTTTGTCATTTCTAATGGCTGCATAATATTCCATTGTGTATAGATACCACAATTTTTGGATCCATTCATCTGTGGTGGGGCACCTAGGTTGTTTCCATATCCTAGTTATTGCGAACAGTGCTGCAATAAACATGGAGGTGCACGTGTCCTTGTATATTGGTTCCTGTTGTTCAGGGTAGATGCCTAGAAGTGGTATGACTGGGTCGTAAGGGAGGTCAATCTTTAGCTTTCTAAGGACCCTCCAGACTGCTTTCCAAAGTGGTTGTATAAGTGTACATTCCCACCAGCAGTGTAATAGGGTTCCTCTTTCTCCACATCCCCTCCAGCATTTGTCGTTGGCTGATTTGTGGATGTGGGACATTCTGACTGGGGTAAGGTGGTATCTCAGGGTTGTCTTTATTTGCATTTCCTTCACCACCAGGGATGATGAACATTTCCTCATGTGTTTCTTTGCCATTTTTATTTCTTCATTTGAGAAGTCCCTCTTTAGTTCCCTTGCCCATTTAGTAATTGGTTTGTTAGGTTTGGGAGGGATTAGTTTCTTGAGTTCCCTGTATATACAGGATGTTAACCCCTTGTCTGATATATTGCTGGTAAATATTTTCTCCCAATTAGTTGGTTGTCTTTCTAGCTTAGTTGCGATAGATTTAGCTGTGCAGAAGCTTTTTATTTTAAGGTAGTCCCATTTGTCGAGTCTCTCTCCAACTTGTTGTGACCCTGGGACTCTGTTCAGGAAGTTCCTTCCTGTGCCTATTAGTTCAAGTGTCTCTCCTACTCTGTCCTGCAGTAGTTTCAGAGATTCAGGTTTAATGTTAAGGTCTTTAATCCATTTTGAGTTGATGTTGGTGCATGGTGATAGGCTGGGGTCCACTTTTAGTTTTCTGCATGTGGCTGCCCAGTTTTCCCAGCACCAGCGGTTGAAGAGGCTGTGTTTCTTCCATTGTATGTCTTTGGCTCCTTTGTCGAATATCAGCTGGCTGTAGGCCTGTGGATTTATATCTGGATCTTCTATTCTGTTCCATTGGTCTTCGGGTCTGTTTTTGTGCCAGTACCATGCTGTCTTTGTGATTATAGCTCTGTAGTAGAGTTTGAAGTTCGGCATGGATAGCCCTCCCATATTGTCTTTATCCCCTAGAATTGTTTTGGCTATTCTAGGTCTTTTGTTGTTCCATATAAATTTTTGGACTGTTTTCTGTATTTCAGTGATGTACGTCATTGGGATTTTAATAGGAATTGCATTGAATTTGTATATTAATTTTGGAAGTATCACCATCTTTACTATATTAAGTCGGCCTATCCAGGAGCATGGGAGTTCTTTCCATTTCCTAGTGTCTTCTGCAATTTCTTTCTTTAACTTTTTATAGTTCTCATTAAATAGTTCTTTTACATCTTTGGTTAGGTTAATTCCTAAATATTTTATTTTTTGGGAGGTTATTGTGAATGGGGTTGCTCCCTTTATTTCCCTCTCTTCCTGTGCGTTATCAGTGTATAGGAAGGCAACTGATTTTTGTGGGTTTATTTTGTATCCTGCTATTTTGCCGAAGTGACTTATGATTTCTAAAAGTTTGGGGATGGAGTTTTTGGGATCGTGGAGGTATAGTATCATGTCGTCTGCAAAAAGGGATAGTTTCACTTCTTCTTTCCCTATGCGGATCCCTTTAATGTCTTTTTCTTGCCTTATTGCCCTGGCTAAGGGTTCTAGGACTATGTTGAAGAGGAGTGGAGACAGTGGACATCCTTGCCTTGTTCCTGTTTTTAGGAGGATTGGTTGTAGCTTTTCCCCATTAAGTATAATATTGGCTATTGGTCTGTCATAAATGGCTTTTATTGTTTTTAGAAATGTTCCTTCTATTCCTATTTTCTCCAGAGCTTTTAGCATGAATGAATGTTGAATTTTATCAAAGGCCTTTTCTGCATCTGTGGCGATAATCATGTGATTCTTGACCTTGGCTCTGTTGATATGCTGGATTACATTTATTGACTTACGTATGTTAAACCATCCCTGTGTCTCTGGGATGAAGCCTACCTGATCATAGTGTATTATTTTTTTTATGTGTTTCTGGATTCTGTTAGCTAGAATCTTGTTAAGGATCTTTGCATCTGTGTTCATCAAGGAGATTGGCCTGTAATTCTCCTTTTTGGTTGGGTCTTTGCCTGGTTTGGGGATGAGTGTGATATTGGCTTCGTAGAATGAGTTTGGGATAGCTCCCTCCTTCTCTGTTTCTCTGAAGAGCTTGAGGAGTATGGGTATTAGTTCTTCTTTAAAGGTCTTATAGAATTCTGCTGTGAATCCATCTGGTCCTGGGCTTTTTTTTGTTGGAAGACTTTTGATAGCTTCCTGTATCTCATTATAGGATATTGGCTTATTTAATTGGTTAACTTCTTCTTTGCTCAGTTTGGGTAACTTGTATTTCTCTAAAAATGCATCCATTTCCGCCAGATTTTCTTCCTTTAGAGAGTATAGCTTTTGAAAGTAGTCTGTTAGAATTGTTTGGATATCTTGGGTACGTGTTGTGATGTTTCCCGTGGCATCCCTAATCCTATTAATATGGGTTTCCTCTCTTCTTTTTTTAATTAATCTTGCCAACGGGCCATCAATTTTGTTTATTTTTTCAAAGAACCAGCTTTTTGTTTGGTTTATTTTGGTTATGGTTTTCTGATTTTCTAATTGGTTAATCTCTGCTCTCAATTTGGTTATCTGGCTTCGTCTAGTAGCTTTAGGTCCCATTTTTTCTTGTTTTTCTAGCTGTTTTAGTTGCAACATGAGATTATTTACTTGGTCTGTCTCCATTCTCTTGATGTGGGCACTGAGGGCAATAAATTTGCCCCTCAGGACTGCTTTTGCTGTGTCCCACAAGTTTCTTTGTGAGGTGTTTTCATTTTCATTGAGTTCTAGGAAATGCTTTATTTCTTCTCTGATCTCTTCTGTTACCCAGGCCTTGTTAAGGAGTGTGCTGTTCAATTTCCATGTATTAGAGAAATTTCTGCGGTATGCTTTGTTATTGAGAGCTAGCTTGATTCCACTGTGGTCAGATAGGATACAGGGGATTATGTCGATCCCTTTGTATTTGCTTAAGTTCCTTGAATGAACTATGATATGGTCTATTTTGGAGAAAGTTCCATGAGCTGCTGAGAAGAATGTGTACTGTGTTGTTTTAGGGTGAAATACTCGGTAGATGTCAGTTAATTCCGCTTGAAGTATGGCCTCACTTAATTCGGTAGCTTCTTTGCCAATCCTCTGGTTGGTAGACCTGTCCTTTGGTGAGAGTGGCGTGTTAAAGTCTCCTAGTATTATCGTATTGGGATCTATTTTATTCTGTAAGTTTGAGAGCATTTGTTTAACATATCTGGGTGCACCAATATTTGGGGCATATAAGTTGATGATGGTTATATCCTCCTCTTGGATTGTTCCCTTTATTAATATGTAATGTCCGTCCTTGTCTTTCTGTACTGATTTTAATGAAAAGTTTATTTTGTCAGATATCAGGATAGCTACACCTGCTTTCTTATTGGGGGAATTTGATTGGTAGATCCTTTTCCACCCCTTCACTCTGAGTTTGTTTGTATGTTTGGCTGAGAGGTGGGTCTCCTGAAGGCAACAGATGGATGGGTCTTGTTTTCTGATCCAGTCCTCAGTTCGTTTTCTTTTAATTGGCGAATTCAGCCCATTTATATTAAGAGAAAGTATAGAGAGATGCATTGTTGTCCCTGCCATTCCGTTTTCCTAAGTTTTTCTTCTTTCCTTTCCTCCTGTGCTTGCTCAGTTAGACTTTGAGTAATGCCTGTTTGGGGCAGGTCCCAGTTCCTGGTTGCTTTCTTCAGGTTGTGTCCCCCCTCTTAGAATTCTTTGTAATGCTGGCTTAATGTTTATGTATTCATTTAGTTTTTCTTTGCTATTAAAAGTTTTCAGTTCTCCATCGAATGTGAATGCTAGCTTTGCCGGGTATATCAGTCTGGGTTGGCAGTTATTGGCTCTCAGGGCTCGTATGGTGCTTTCCCAGGCTTTTCTTGCATTCATTGTTTGTGTGGAGAGATCTGCAGTGATTCTAATTTTTTTCCCGTTGTAGTATAGCTCCTTCTTCATTTTTGCTGCATGCAGGATTGTTTCCTTATTATTCAGATCCATCATTGTTACTATTATGTGCCTAGAAGTGTTTCTCCTGGGATCTTGCTTGTTGGGTGTTCGATAAGCTTTTGTGATGTAGTTAAGATGGTCGTTTTTGAGGTGGGGAAAATTTTCATTGACTATCTTGTTAAATAGGTGTTGCATTCCCTTGCTCTGGAATTCCTCACCTTCGTCCACTCCGATTATGCGAAGGTTAAATTTTTTAGCATTATCTGCTTGCTCTTGAATTTCCCTTTGGTTTAATTTGAGTGATTTCTCCATATCTGTCACTTTTTGGTCCAGTTGGTGTATTCTGTCTTCTGTATCTGACACTCTACCTTCCATTTCATTCACTCTGTTGACCGTGGCTTCTATTGTGGTTTGCATGATGGAAATGGATCCCTTTATGGATTCAATGTTGGTTCTCAGAGTACTGATCTCACCTCTCAGTGAGGTGATATCAGTATGCATTACCTCTAATTTGGCGTTTATCTCACTTCTTACTGAGGTTTGTGCAGCTTCTATTTTTGCATCCAATTTTTGTTTGATATCCTGTATATCTTTTGATAGTTCATCCTTGTGCTCTTTCAATTTCTGATCCATTTCTCGCTTTATTTCTTGAGTCATTGCCTCCAGCAACCCTTGGATGTAGTTTTTGTCTTCCATTCCTGCTTTGCTCCCACTGGGGCTCTCCCCTGCGTGGCTGCTGGCTTTTGAGGTGAGCTTGCTGTCCTGGGTAGTGGTAAACCTTGTGATTTTTCTCTGTGATTTTCGCATGGGGGTTCAGGAGACTGCTCTTCAATCTTGTTTTGGTGTGTCTGTCTTTGCTTGGTTGCTGATTCTCTATTGGTAGAGAGAGTCTGTGTCTGATCTGGATTCTGTTGGGAGCCTATTTCCAGCTGCTATTCACTTAGGATTCTCAGCTCTCTGCTGTAGCAATTCCCGCCTTTGGAAGGGTTGAGCAGCCTAGACTGCTTGTGTTTGCTCCTGCGGGTGCTCTTGGGAAGATCAGATGCTCTGGATGCACTCTCCCAAATACTGGAGTCTGCTATGGGCTCCTGATGTGTTTTTGTTTGTTTTGGGCTGGTTGTGGGCTTGAACTCTAGGTTTGGGTGCTGTCCCTCAGCTCTTCAGCTCAGGGCTGGCACCCTACCATTTGAGCCACAGCCCCACTTCTGACCCTTTTTGCTTTGTTCAGGCGCCGGTCCCCTGGCCTGGTTCCGGCCCCAGCCTGGAGCGCGCTCGTTAGGCCTGTGCTAATGTGTATACCACCTTGGTTATGCAGCCTGGAGGACACAGTTCAAATTTCTTCTACTGTTGGTAGTCTTGACCCAGGGGCACTGTTCCTGGCTTGAGCATTTAAGCTCCCTTCCCGGGGCGCTCTTGCTCTGGCCTGGCCAGCAGAGTGTGCTCCACCGGCTGGTGGGGCTCTCGAACAGTTCCCAGTTTTAGTGGGTCCTGTGGTCCGGGTGTTGGGGTAGGGAGTCTAGGTCAGGGTCTGGGGATTCCCTCCAGCTCTGGTCTCCCTTGATGGATTCCCTGTCCCCTGATGGGTACTCACCCTGTAGGTCGTCAGTTGTTGTTGCAGTCCGTCAGTTGTTGTTGCAGTCCGAGTTCAGTTGGGGTGGTTGCGGGCTGGGTTGGGCGGCCCCCCGCCGGGTCGTTGCGATCGCGACTGGTCCCTTTGTGGCGCTGCTGGTGCCGGGCGGCTTTGGCGGGATGGAGCCTCTCCGCTCCGGTGGAGAGTGATGGGTGGGGTGGGATCCTCCTGGAGACTCCCGGCTGGTAGGTTTCTCTGTTCCTGGCGATCCGCTGTTCTGCAATCCGGTACCTGGTGATCTGCAAGCAGCCCCCTGTGTCTCTGTGGCTCCGGCAGCCCCTGCCGGGCCGGCTGGCCGGCGGCTTGGCGCACTGCCGCGCGGCCAGTAAAGGTTGGGGGAGGGGTCTTCGCTCTTCTCTGTTCTGAAATTCTTCTTTTCCTCTCTTTCTTTTTTTGTTATTTTCCACCTCTGGTTTTTCTCTGAGTGTTCGTCTTTTTGTTGTTGTCGGTCTCTTGGGGAGATTAAAGGTTGGAACTCGAACTCTCTTTTTGGTTGGAGAGAGCTGTGGCGTTTCCCTACTGCCCCGTCGCCATCTTGAGAACTCTCCTGTCATAACCTTTTTTTAACCAATAAAATAGCAGTTCCCTATGGCTTAACCCAATACTTACAAAAAATGAAGAAAATCAAGAATTGCCATTGTACTGGAACTGTGTAATGGTTATTTCTTGGTGGAATGCACCAAGAAAAAATGGAACTAGTCTTTGCACTAGTGTACCCTTGACACTGAAATTTTATTTCATTGAATTATAGCATATTAATAATGAAAAATTAATATGATTTTTAGTCTGACTCGTCAATGAATATGTTACTGACTAACATAACCCTTAGAAGAAAGTGCATATCTGACCCATTAATTTGGGCCAAAGAAATCATCATGCTTTCTTCAAATGATCACAACCTACCTAATCACTATATAGTTAGTGATAAAGGGTTACTGTTTATAGCCAGGTGCTCAGACCTGTAATTCTAGCTACTCAGGAGGCTGAGCTCTGAGATCTTGAAGCCATCCCTGGCAGGAAAGTCCAGGAGACTCTTATCTACAACTAACGACCAAAAAGCTGGAAGTGGAACTATGGCTCAAGTAGGAGAACCCTCATCTTCAGCAAAAATTCTCAGGAATGGTACCCAGACCTGGAATACAAGCCCCAGGACTGGCACCAAAAAAGTTTCAATGTTGGGCTGGGAATGTGGCTTAGTGGTAGAGTGCTTGCCTAGCATGCATGAAGCCCTGGTGTGATTCCTCAGTACCATTTAAACAGAAAAAGCCAGAAGTGGTGCTGTGGCTCAAGTGGTAGAGTGCTAGCCTTGAGCAAAAGAAGCTCAGGGACAGTGCCCAGGCCTTGAGTTCAAGCCCAAAAAAATTTTAAAAAGTTAATGTTTATAGAATCCAGTAGAACTCTGAGCTAGAAAAGGTTTTATAGGCAATATGTTGCTTTCTTATGAAGAAATTAGTTGTAGTTATACTACAATGATGCTGGGGGGAGGAACAACGTAAAATTTGTAGAGGTTAAAAAGGGACTTGATAGGAGACAGGCTCAAAGAGTTATATCAGGTATGGCCCTCAATTTATCTTAATGCACTCAATTTCAATGCGAAAGTTTGAAATTAAGTATGTGTCACTATGTTATTTACAAAATTAATATTGCATCTTTAACTGAAAAACACACTGATATTATCCATCATTATATATTTCAGATGCATTCCTACCAAGCCCATGAAATTGGTGTTCGTTGTCCCCACTGAATGTCAATAAATTTTTAAATAATATAATCTGTGACTTCTGTATTTAGAATTGAATCTATCAAGTAGTATAACGAATTGAAACAACAAACACTTTCTAAGTGATATTGAGACTTTTGCATAGCTACAAATAAAGAGAACATCATGATTTCTGGTCTATTGGTGAACATTCAGTTGATCTTCGGCAGTTTATTTTGAGTAGATCTGCTTTGGCAGATTTTGTACCAAACTGATGAATTTCACTGAACCAGTAACTATACTCGCTCCATCCCAAGACAGTCAACAGAAGTGACACTGTCTACTATAACCCATTTCTTTTTCTCAGTGAGAATACAAATAGGTTCAGCCACTAGAACTTGTTTTACTCAAGCCAGTTGATGTTGTCATAATTAACAATGATACAAGAGGCCGTGAAGTTCATCCTCAAAAGCTGCATTGTCCATTGCCTATAAAACTTTCCAGCATACCATAATAATATAAAAAACTTCACTGTAAGTCATGTGTACTGTTTAAGAAAGAGCTTCTCAAACTAAGCATTATTTACATTTGGGGATGGGAAGCTCTTTGTTGTAGGAGGGCTGTTCTATATATTACAGAATGCCTGACAGTCTCTATTCATTAGATGCCAGTACTATACCAGGAACACTCATAAAAAAGGCTCTAAGCCAGTTGCTGGTGGCTTTATACCTGTAATGCTAGGTACTCAGGAGGCTGAGATCTGAGCATCATGGTTCGAAGCCAATCAGGGAAGAAAAGTTGTGAGCCTCTTATCTCTAATTAGCCAACAAAAAGGCAGAAGACTCAAGTGCTAAAGTGCCAGTCCTAGTGAAAAGACTAAGGGACGGTGCCCAAGCCCTGATTTCAAGCCCTAGTGCCGGCACATGGGCAAAAAAGCCTCCAGTCATGTCACATGGCCTCTGGGAAACAAAATTACCTGTAATGGAAAACCCCTGCTTGGAGCAAGTATTCACATTAAACATTAGTACAGCGAGTCAGCTGATTTGATATGAAGATGTAAACTTGGAGCTAAGACACTCATACAGTGGGATGGCTTTAAAGAAAATAAGTTCACAAGACCAGCCAGCAAAGTCCCTCTTTAACCCTGAAAACAGGCTTCTTGAAATGAGTAGTGGTCAATTTATTTTGTCATAAGCCAATTTTGAGGCTGATCTCTAGGCAGATAATACATATTCCACCTCTCATGGTCACTTTTCACCTGTTAGGTTTCTGAGAAAGGGAAGCCAATCCCTGATTTACAGGGCTTATGCAGATACTCAAGGGCACGCCTGTATTCAGGGAAGCTTTGTTCATAAATGTATCTAGAACATAAGGAGCAGCTAGCTGTTCGTGCATTAGACATGAGCAGTGTCATTAATTTAAGTGGTCGACAGGTACATTTTTCATTTCCTGGATGATTTAGTGCAGAAGAAAAGGATTTAAGAGAAGGCCAGCTGAGATGATTTCACTCTTTTATTTTTTTCCTTCCCCCAAAGGAGATTGCTGTTTTCTTCACAAGCTTTTTTTATTTCATGACCAATATATAGAGTATATTGCCCATGAAACTCTTAATTGGCATAAAATATTATAAGTTTAAAGGAACTGGGACTGGACGAACATATTTGCAGCTCTTTGTGCTCAACATAACATCAAAAATTAGACACAGTGATTATTTTGTGTTTAAATGCTGATACTGGAGCTTGAAAATCAGAGCTTGGATACTGTCCCTTAGTTTTTTCATGCAAAGCTAGCACTCTGCCACTTGAGCCATACTCCGGGCTTTTTGTTGGTTAATTGGAGATAAAAGTCTTGTGAACTTTCCCACCCAAGCTAGCTTTGAACCATGATCCTCAGATCTCAGCCTCCTGAGTAGCTAGGATTACAGACATGAGTTACCAGTGCTTAGCAACACACAGTTTTTAAAGACCTCAGTAGAATGCGTATTTTTGTCACTACTTGTAGAAATTCTAGCCATATGTGTGGCTAGAATTTTAAGAAGTTTCTAATTATAATTTATACTGTGATTTTAAGGCTAACAGGGATTTCATGATTATGTATGTGTGTGTATAGACATATGTCTATACACACACACACATTTAGAGATCATTTAGAGAGCTCTGCTTTAAAATGTAAATAATTTTTATAGCCTCAAAAGATGGACTATGGCAGTCTTGCTCATCTGCCCAAATAAAGCCAAAGCTTTAGGGCTGGTTTTCATTTTTTTTGACACATTCAGTCAGCAATTCATTTCTGCCCATGTCATGTAGATAATGCATGTACAAACACATATGGGCATGTGTTTATTATTAGTATTTTTAATCAGACATCATACAAGCAAAGTTGCAACTTTCCTGTTCTGGCATCACAAACACTCCTTTCCAAAGGCAAGCTACAAGCCCTGCCCCAATTCCTGCACAAGCAAGTCATGAGCTTTTGCTGAGAATCCTTTTCATAATCTTACGAAAATAAATTCAAAAGGCTGTGCAGATGGAAAGTGTGAGATCTACTCTGGTTGCCAAAGACATTGTTCTTACATCTCTTTCTGATGGAGTGTTTTGTTCTCTTGACTGAGGGAATTTCAGTAAGCCAGGAAAGCTACCCTGGGCTTGTCATCTCTTAAGTGGAAGCTTACAATGCATGGGCTGATGGACGGCAGTGTCTCAACCTGAGAGGCTGGTCATCATCATCATTACAAGGATCAGGCAAGCAGTGTCACTAGCCAGAATGCTGCCTCCCCTCTTCTATGCCACCCAAAAGGCAAGAGTGGAACACTACTGTTATTGAAAATAGAAAAACCTATGCAACTTGAGATTTGTGGGTTGCAAATGCAAGGACAGAACACTGGTTTGGAGTTTCCTCTACTAGTTCTACTTAGTGAGGAATTAGCAAGCAAAAATAGGGCTAGGAGGCATGAAGAAGGGAATAGGAAAAGCATCATGAATACACCCTAGAAAACCAGGAAGGACGCTGATCCTGATGGCTCTGTAATTTGGGAGACTCGCTTGGAGGAATATAATACATTGTTGTAAATATTGTTTTTTCGAAGAATAACCAAACAAAAAAAATACAAAAAGCTCATTTGACTAAATCTCTTCCACCTTCCCCTACCCCCACCATTTTTTTTTATTTTGAAATAGACTCTATGTAACCCAGGTTGACTTCAAACTTGCTATGATCCCAAGCTGATCTCAAACTACCTCATCAGCCTTCAAAGTGCTGGGTTTACAAGCATGCATCATCATGCCCAGACTGGTGATGTATCCTGATACTCACACTTGTCTTTCGCCACGAGGTTCTCAATTGCTTTGGGACTCTGCCAGCAAGAAGCCATGCTGGGTGAGGAAAGGGGGGCAGACATATGAAGAAAGAAAGGGTGGGAGAGTGCAGTCATAATATTCAATATATATATATGTATATGAATATGAATATAGAACTAGGAAAATTGAGGGGGTAGATGGGGCTGGTATAAATGGGGGAGAATGTTGAAAGTTTTTTTTTTTTTTTTTTGTCGGTCATGGGACTTGAACTCTATGCCTGGGCGCTGTCCCTCAGCTCTTCAGCTCAAGGCGAGCGCTCTACCACTTGAGCTACAGCGCCACTTCCGGTTTTCTGGTGGTTTATTGGAGATAGGAGTCTCACAGTCTCTCCTGCTCGGGCTGGCTTTGAACCGTGATCCTCAGATCTCAGCCTCCTGAGTAGCTAGGATTACAGGCGTGAGCCACCAGCGCCTGGCTGTTGAAAGTTTATATGCATAAACTGACATTGAAATATCTTTGCACAATTACTTTACAAATACAATTAGCCATTCTGAGATGCAGCCCTCGAACTTGCACCAGAACTACAAACCAAAATAAATCTCTTTTCTTAATAACTTACCAAAAAATTTAAGTACAGAAGGATGTAGTTACTTCCAGTGTAAAAAAGAAAATTCCACATTTACAAAACTGAAAAAATACCAAGACATTATAAAATTGAGAAAAACATTAGTGCAATATATTGTTAGTTAACTACCCATTCCATGTTTTCCATTTTATGACTGATCTATTTTCTGATTGTCTCTTCGTAATTCAATATTGTCATAATTTCCTATAGGGAGAATAAAAGATAATAGTTTCTTATGCAAGCCTGCAAATAGAAATTAAGTCCCTTATTATTATTGATTGTTTAAAAGATTTTCTTTTAACTTTGCAATACATTAAAGGCAATATATTGTTAGTTAAGTACCCATTCCATGTTTTCCATTTTATGACTGATCTATTCTCTGATTGCGTCTTCATAATTCAATATTGTCATAATTTCCTATAGGGAGAATAAAAGATAATAGCTTCTTATGCAAGTCTGCAAATAGAAATTAAGTCCCTTATTATTATTGATTGTTTAAAAGATTTTCTTTTAACTTTGCAATACATTAAAGGCAATGTAAAATTTTAGTATGGGTATCAAATCTTTCATATGAAAGTTGAAAGCCTGAATTTTCCAATGGTGAGCTGCTGGTTTTATACTTTTCCAACATTGTTTTCTCCACAAATACCTCTTAGTCCTCTGATCCTGTGCCTTGATGTCATACTACCAATTGACTAGTTATAAAAGGTGGTATTTCTACACTATAATATCATAGCCAACAAAATACCAAGTATTCACAGTGGCTGCAAATTATGTTAACATATTTCTTAATCTTAAACTAAATCCATGTGTGTTACAAGGTCTGCTGCCCTTTAACATCAATGAACACAAAAAGGGTAAAAGGGTTTTTTTTTTTGGGGGGGGGGGGGTCTGGTCATGGGGCCTGAACTCTGGGCCTGGGTGCTGTCCCTCAGCTCTTCAGCTCAAGGCTAGTGCTCTACCACTTAAGCCACAGCGCCACTTCCAGCTTTTTTCTTTCTGCTTATGTGGTGCTGAGGAATCGAACCCAGGGCCTCAGGCATGCAAGGCAAGCGCTCTACCACTGAGCCACCTTCCCAGCCCTTTTTAAATCATGATGTAAAGATACAGTTACTTTAATTAATTGTGACTAAGATACTTTGCTTTTAGACATTTTGCACAAATGATTATGTGTACATGTTGCAAGTGAAGGGCCTGAAATTTACTTTCTTTAGCTTTGCCATGAATATGGCCTAGGGAAGACTACTAAAGGTCATGACCCTGTCCAAGCACTTATTGGCTCTCACATATTCCCTCAACTCTTATACCATAAAGTAACTGGCAAGGAAGTAAGCCATGCAGCTTGTATCAGGAAAATATGAATTTTTTATTACTAGAATGACTATGTTAATTATAAAAGGAACAAATGATGAAGATTTAACACAATCACAGAAATAGGATCATGGGAACAAGGAAGAGAAAAACACCAATGTGGAGTAGTTGGAGAAATAAATGCACAAAACAACTTAATTCTTTACATATTGATTTAACTGCAGAGCTCATGCATCTGATGGTACAAGCATTGTACTGAGTGTTTGGCATATAAATTTGGACTTTGGCCCCTGAGAAATCCTCAACTTGAAGATAATGGTGTGATTTCAAATGCACAGTGTTAAGAAAGAAAGAAAGAAAGAAAGAAAGAAAGAAAGAAAGAAAGAAAGAAAGAAAGAAAGAAAGGAAGGAAGGAAGGAAGGAAGGAAGGAAGGAAGGAAGGAAGGAAGGAAGGAAGGAAGGAAGGAAGGAAGGAAGGAAGGAAGGAAAAAGGAAAGAAAGAAGGAAGGAAGGAAGGAAGGAAGGAAGGAAGGAAGGAAGGAAGGAAGGAAGGAAGGAAGGAAGGAGTTGTTACTATAAAATGTATGACATTATGAAAACTATCCACCAGGGGAAAAAAAGGTGAATACATAAGTGATCTTTTTTGGAGAGAAAATAATCACAATGCATAATAGAATAAACAAAATGAAAAACCTAAGATTTAAGTATATTACAAATCATCACAACTCTACATACTATTGTCAGCCACATCAAAAAGCAAAAATAAGTTGAGAAAATGTCTAAAACATGTGTTGCAAATGGAGTAAAAATATAATTTCTATATCAAGAGTTATTTAAATTGGCTGAAAAAATCTGGTATTTTTTGTGATTCAGACATGAAATAGTCATATCTGAATGACATGAGATTATTCACTGAAGAAAAATATGACAAAAACAAATGTTTCAATACTATTTGAAACTAATACAAATTGAAAATATTATTAAAGAAGGGGCTGGGAAGGTGGCTCAGTGGTAGAGCGCTTGCCTTGCATGCATGAGGCCCTGGGTTCGATTCCTCAGCACCACATAAACAAAAAGCCAGAAGTGGCGCTGTGGCTCAAGAGGTAGAGCACTAGCCTTGAGCTGAAGAGCTGAGGGACAGCGCCCCGGCCCAGAGTTCAGGCCCCACAACTGACAAAAAAAAAAAAAAAAAATATTATTAAAGAAATATTTTTCATATTAGTAAACTGCAAAGATCTTTTGTTTTAAAGACAGAAATATATAGCCAAAGTACAACTAGTGGAAATTTTAATTGATATAAATACTATGGTAGATTGAACAATGACCTCCAAAATATACTTTCCAATTATCATAGGAGAAAGTCAGAGATGCCAGAAATTGTAAATAAATAAATAAGCCTTTTGCAGTACAAGATCTTTCTAATGACAAAATAGTAGACAGACACTGCATGTCCAATAATAGTAAATATAACCAAGTAACATAAGGTCTATTTATTTTAAAATACTTTATATTCAGAGTTTTATAAAGAATTCTTTTTCTTTCTTTTTTTTTTTGTGGCAGTCCTGGAGCTTGAAGTCAAAGTCTGGATATTGTCCCTGAGCTCTTCTGCTCAAGGCTAGTGGACCACCATTTCAGCCACAGCTCCATTTTTGTCTTTTTGGTGTTTAATTGGAGGTAAGAGTCTGACAGACTTTCCTGCCCAGGCTGGTTTTGTACTGTGATTCTCAGATCTCAGCCTCCTGAGTTGCTAGGATTACAGACAGGCATGAGTAACGTGCCGGGCTATAAAGAACTTTTACTGTCATAAAAATAATGTCCTATTACAAATAAATTTTAAAGTAGGACATAATATAGTTCAAATTTACCATAGTATACAGTCAAAAAGATAGGAAATATACAAATTTGTATGATAAACCAACTTTAACCCCTCACATAATAGGATATCAAGAAAATATACCAGAATTACAAGTTATATGCTCATTTTTACCATTCTATGCTAACCTATTTTGTTAGCATACATTGTTTGGAAGGTTTTCATTGTGATATTTCTCCATAGAGACTTTGATCCATTGTATAACCTCATCTCTATTTGAAGCAATTTCTAATACAAAATGCTATGTTTCCCAAACTTCTTTATAGATATCTATGAGACTATATTTGGGTCAACTAAATGACAGTACATTTTATTGAGGAAAACTTCTGACAATATTTTTCTTTTCCTATTATTTTAATTAATTTGTTTTTATTGTGAAAATACCATACAGAAGGGTTACAATTACATGGGCAAGGTAATGAGTGCATTTCTTATCAAGCATTGTTGCCTCCTCCTTTGTTTCCCCTTCCCATTCCTTCCCATTCCTCCCCTTCCCCGTCACCTCCCCCCTCCCCCTCCTACACCAAGTTGTAAAGGATTTCTAGGCAGGTAGATTTTCCTTTTCTTTTTCTTGTTCTTCCCTTTATGTTTCTATTGAAGACACAATGATAGGAAGTAGGATACTATATCAGATGCTATGACACAGATAAGATGAGAAAACAGGTATAAAGCCTTGCACAACCAAAATATGCCTTGGGTCCCTAATAACCAAAGACATGCCAAATATGCATAACAGGAGTTATTTTTAGACTTCCATAATGTAAGAGAGGTCTAACTCTCTTTCTTACTTAAAATGCTGATTTGTGTTGTTTGTTATATGTGTTCAAACTTAACCTTAACTGATTCTGCTGTTAATTTAACATCATGTTTGATGATTTTGGTGAAACAGGTCAATGAAGTAAATCCTCTCACTATAAACAAATGGAAAAATTAGACAATAATATCTTCTAAAAGATTTCTTGAAACTATGAAGAATAAGTAGACACTAAAAACATAGAGCGAAATTCAGAAGAAGACCCACAGAGACAAGTCTAGTAGCTAGAGCTATTCAAATTGTAAAATGAGTGAGCGATGCTGGCAGAGTGCCGAGCCCGAAGAGCCTAAGATGAACTGAACGTTTTTAGGATGAAAGGATAAAAATTTGAAATCAAAGACCCTAATGATTTATATTAAGAACAAAAACGCTAAGCCTTAAGTATAAAAATAACTCTCAAATTCTTGAAATTCAACAATTTCAAACCTGAATATTAGATTAAGATGATCACAGATCATTTCAGTCTCTAGATATTTTCCAGAAGCAGATATACAGCTTTGCTAAAGAAAAACAACATTGTCTTAGCTGACAAATTATTTCCCTAGCTAGTGTTTATAGACCATGTTCACTCAAAAATAAGTTCACACATACACACAAAGAAACAACATCTGACACATCCGGGCAACCATAGCTAATAAATGCAAAGAAGTCAAATATCTCAATAATGGAATTATAAAAAACAAATGCCAAATTAGCGAGTGCCGGTGGCTTATGCCTGTAACCCTAGCTTCTCAGGAGGCTGAGGTCTGAGGATCGCAGTTCAAAGCCAGCCTGGGCAGGAAAGTCCCTCTTATCGCCAATAAACCACTCAGAAAACTGGAAGTGGCGCTGTGGCTCAAGTGGTAGA
Source organism: Dipodomys spectabilis (assembly GCF_019054845.1). Taxonomy (NCBI): domain Eukaryota; kingdom Metazoa; phylum Chordata; class Mammalia; order Rodentia; family Heteromyidae; genus Dipodomys; species Dipodomys spectabilis. The sequence continues at coordinate 14,891,759 of NW_024870834.1, read as the reverse complement.
GCTCTGGCCTTGAGCTGCAGAGCTGGGGGACAGAGCTTAGGCCCAGAGTTCAAGCCCCATGACCAACAAAAAAAAATGCTGAATTAGTAACTGGAAAGAGGGCTTGTTAAAGAAAAAAAAAACTATGTTAAGTAACATAAAGGAAATAAACTTGAAGATTCAAAATATCTGCCCTTTCCCAATCAAGTAAAAATTGTAAAAAGCGAATCAAATCAAAACTCCAAACAGGAAAAACACAATGACAAAGAATAGAATTCAATGATTTAAGAACAAATAAGTTGCAACTGTGAAATAATATGAAATAACAAGAAGTATACACATTGGTGTCTGTCCTTAATCATTGGCAGAGCTCCTAAAAGTCTTTTTTTTGAACCAGGACTAGGCACTGTCCCTGAGCATTTTTTGCTCAAGGTTAGCACTCTACCAGTTGCTTTCAAAGCACTGAACATGACAATAGTGTTTCCTGAGTCCTAGACAAGGGTCTAGACAAAAGAACAACGTGAGGGGAAAGTCAGTCACACATTTTGGATTCAGATTTCCACTGGTAATCCCACACCTCTAGCCAAAAGCTTCACTGATTTCTCAGCAGTGTCTTTTATCTGTAGGAAACTCAAGATTCATCCTATAATTAGACTTTGTAACAGTTCTTAATTAGAGAAGACCTCTTCGGTGTCTGGAAATTAATTACTCTAGATGTCTGTATGCTCACAAGTTTCATCAATTTTAATCCATCCAAGTTTTTGTTTTGATTTATAGAAGAAACAATGTGCTGCCAATGTCTTACATAGCTTAAAGGAAGACAGAAGTCCCTGTAAAAATAAAATAATACATTTTTAATTAAAAATTTCCCTTTCAAGAAAAACTCCTAACCTATTTTATAGATAAATTATTACATGGTATAAATATTTAAGGGAACAATAACTCTGAACTTGAAAGAAATCTCTTCAAGACAATAAAAAAAGAGGAAACATATTTTGGAGGCTCGTAACTTGGATAAGCAACCTTATGAGAAAGGAAGATTATAGTTCAGTAGCTGTCTTCAACATAAACCAAAACAAACTCTAAATTAACTCCTTGTAAGCAAAGACCAGTGATGTACTAAAAGAATAATACATTACCATCAATTTTAGTAACATGAGATGTAACTTTTGAAAATCTAATGCATCTTATTTGAAAAGCAACCAAATGATATAACTCAATTTATGCAAAGAAAATATCTTATAAAATTCAAAAAACATCCATAATATAATCTCATTGCTAAATAGGAGTTAGAGGAAACCTAAGAAATTATCAAAAATATTGCATAGCAAGCCAGATATCTGTGGTTCATGTCTATAATTCTAGATACTTAAAAGGCTAAGATCTAGAGGAATATAGTTCAAAGTAGCCCAGGGAGAAAAGTCTTCAAAACTCTTGAAAACTCCAAAATAATCAAAAACACCAAAGGTGGAATTGTGGCTCAAGTATTAGAGCACAAGTTGAGCAAACTGAAGACGTGAGTTCAAATCTTGATATGGTAAAAAAAAAATTTTAAAAAACTTATAAAAATATCCTACATGATCATAACAGATTGAATAATCTACTAGAAGTACCAAATATGGATTCTCATGCTCATTAATTTAATAAAAAATATATCATAAGTAACCAAGAAGAAACAAAAGCTCATAGGATTTTGTACTTAGAAAATAAAAAAGTATCTACATATTGAATATAAGGTGGATACACAAAACTCAACCGCATTTATATAAGCATCCAAAGTAGTGTCCAGTAAAGATTTTCTTGGGATCAGAGAACAAGTATTTTGCCTTTGCAAGCAAGTTAACCTCTGTCACTACCACCTAACTCTCTTTGTATGGCAATGCAGAAACAGCTAGTATGTAAATGGTGGGTGTGACTGTGTTCTAATAAAACTTTACTTTTTTGTTCATAAATAAAATGTTTTATTTATTTTAAATATCTCTACATTTATGTCTTTAATAAAAAACTTTCTTTTTAAAAGCAGGTTCATGGCTGAATTTTAGCCTATGGACCACAGTTTGCTGACTCTTGATCTAAATGATCAAATCATAAAATAGTACCTAACCACATATAATACAAAACACCTTTCTCCTGAATTCATTTTCCTCCAGAAAGTCTTCAAGTTAAACTTCAGTATGTGTTTTTTGTTTTTGTTTATTGTTGACATTGACTAGTTTTTCATAAAATGTAATAAATACAGAAGGTGGAAATTTTGTAACACAATCATGAAGAATAAAATCTTAACAAATGTCAAGAGTTCTTTTAAAGTCCATTAATTATAAGAGCATGGCATGTCCATCAGAATGGATACCTCAATAAACAGGACATAAAAAAATAGTCAACCCACCCTCTTGCATATAAATAGCTAGATAGGCACATAGACAGGCACATAGACAGTAGCGATGGAATGAGCACTGCAATAAGTCAGTCTAAGTAGTCATAAAATAGTCATATTGTAAAAAAAATTCTGATATTATATACAGACAGTTATATAGGTGAATTATAAATATAAATATAAATGAGTGAAGTTCCCACATAAAATTATAAAAGAACATCTAATAATCAAAAGATACATTGAGAAAGTAAAATTCACAGTCTTAGGAAAACCTTAAACCAAAGATCTCTAGGTGAAGAAATTCTAAGTACCATAATAGAGCAAGATAATATAAATCCAAATCAGCAAAAGAATCAGAACTACAAGACAAATAACACTAGTAAATTCTAAATTGTAAGAACCACTCCAGAAGCCAAATGTTACAGTCCATGCAAAGTTGAACATTTCTTATTAACCAATGCCATGTTTAGGTATCTTTGGAAAAGAAACACATGCACACCTACAAACAAAAAGATTATGAGCTGTTCTGTTTGTGATAGCCCCAATCAGGGAGAACCCAAACACAAATCAGAAATAAAATGGATGAATAATCTATGGGCTATTATTTCATTATCATATTACATAATTAATGAAAATGAATAAACAGCTGTCCCATATAAAATATGGACCCATCTCACATCATACCATCACATTTGCCAAATACAAAAGAATAAGATTACATTATTCACATAATATATTCACATAATGTATTCATGTATTATGTCTCATAAATAAGTTTTTTTCAAAGCAGGCAAAACCGACTAGAATACTCTACCTCCTGATAGAACTGTTTGGAAAGGGTAGAGAAGATGATCAAAGAGATTGGAAGGCAGGATCATCAGGTTTCTGTAACATCTGTCTCCTAATATCTGGGATAGTCACATAGATATTCATCCTTGTGATGATCACTGGTGTGATACCCAGTCACATTGTGCTAGACCTCTTGCATATTCAGAAGCACACAGTAATTGTGTTTCTTTCTCAGAACGCACAGCACTGATACTTGGAAGGATGAACATTTACACTCAAAGTTATTTCTGAGGTCTGGGGTTATAGATTATTTATATATTTTTTTCTTGTATATTTTTCCTGTTTTAAAAATATTCTCCTGTATTCTCTCCTATTAAAAACAATGTGGTTTTTATAAATTAAGAAACAATAGCCTCCAATTAATGAGGAACGAAATGCCTGAGAGCATGTTAAAACCATGATATAGAACAGATGACGACAATAAAAAGAAAAGGGTAGTTTGGTCAAAGACGAAATACTGCCCATAGCTAGGCTTGGTGGGGGTCAAGGTGGCAAAACTGAAGAGACAGCTAAGATTAAAATTCAGTTAAAGTTGAAGAATTAGGACTTTTGAATTTCCTATAGATATGGCCATCTCTGTAACAGAAAAAAAAATTAAGAAAAATGATGAGGGACAAGGCACTGGTGGCTCATGTCTATAATGCTAGGTATTCAAGCGGCTGAAATCTGAACACAGTTTGAAATCAGCCAGGCAGGAAAGTCAGTGAGACTCTTATCTCCAATTAACCACCAAAATCCAGAAGAAGAGTTATGTCTCAAGTGATAGAGTACTAGCCTTGAGCAAAAAAAGCTCAGGTACAGCACCTAGAATCAGCGCGCATGCGCACATGCACACACGTGTGCACTGTGCCCACACACACACACACACACAACTAGAAGAAAAAAAAGTAAATATCCCTGTTGTCAGAATCAGAACTAAAAAGGTCTCAATAGGCTAATGTGGCATAACCAAACTTTTAGTCATTAAGAATAAATACAAAGCCCTAGATATCATTTAGAAAACTTAGCCTCATGACTATAAAAAGATAGAAAAAAGAATCCAGCATAGATGTGTATGGGAAAGAGAGTGGCACAGGGCAGGGTATAAATTAACATAGCGTGCAAGGCTGCAATACTTGGGTCAATGTTAGGCTATATCAATCAATTCTGTGTCCTGAACAAGAATGCTAAGAGTCCCAGTAAATCTTTCACTGGCCAGAACAAACCAGAATATTACTTTCCATTCTGGCTGAGTGTTAGAGAAGGCAGCCAATGTGGTGAGGTATTTGGACCCCATGATTTAAGGATGGTTGATTCGTGGAAGAGAAAAAAATCCAAAGTGAGAGGATACAATGGTGATGTATAACAGGGATTTGAGTTTCTGTGAAACTTTACAGTCCAGATAAATAACAAATGCTAATTATGTAAAGCTGCATGTGAAGAAATGAGGTAGACTTATCCAAAAATCACAACAGGTGATACATAAGCACTACCTGTCCCTGCCACATCGGCGTTACAACCAGCCAGCACCTAAGGGTGCCAGCCATGTGAAGAACGGAGATTGCAGAGGAGCTGCATTCCTTCATTTGTTCACGCATGTCTTCATTTATTCAACATAACAGACATAGTACCCCACCCTCTGGAGAACCACAGTGAAGTGGAAGACGTTGTCAACAAATAATTACACAAATAACCATCTATTTGTACCCTCTGATATGGGGGGAAAACACAGGGTTTAATGCAGAAAGCTTGACCATCTATCTGAGAACAGAATAAGTGCTCTGAGTATCATCTTCATTGCTATATTTTTTTTTGGTTGTGGAGCTTGAACTCAGGGCCTAGGTACTATCCCTGAACTCTTTTTGCTCAAGGCTAGTGCTCAGACACTTGGAGTCACAGTGTCACTTCTAATTTTCTGGTGGTTAATTGGAGATAAGAGTCTCAAGGCTTTTTCTGCCCAGGCTGTCTTTGAACTTCAGTCCTCAGATCTCAGCCTCCTGAGTAGCTAGGATTATAGGAGTGAGCCACCAGTGCCCTACTCATTGCTAATATTTTTTTTACCTATACATTCCTATCAACAGTGTTTATGTAGTGCTTGGACCTTATAAAGCAAAAAGCTTTACTGTCTAACTCTTACTGATCTGCTCCATAAAATTTAATGAAATGATACATTAAATGTATCTCAGCAGCTTAAACCATGATAATAATAATAATAATAATCCATATAAACACCAAAGTTAAGAAATTAGAGTAATTTAGATCCTACCATGGGATCTTGAATTCATTTTTCTCACAGTTTTAGCACCTATATACCTTTCCCTACATATTATATTGCACAGCATTAAATTTTATGAGTTAATCATGTTGTATATTATTACATTTCATGCTTTCCCCCCTCAACATGAAGTTTTATGCTTCTTCCTTGTTGATTCATGTCAGGATGGTTCATTTATTTTCACTGCCTCATGGTATTTTATCTGTATGATATATCATAATGTATCAACTCTTTGGTAACCAATGAGTTGTTTCCAATGGCATAAGGCACTTGATATTCTAATCTGTGCACCTTGGGAGGTCTGAGGCTTTTAGAGCAAGGTCAGCTTGAGGAGGAAACATCAAGTAGTCCCAGCAAGGTTCATCCCTTCAGCATAGGATGAGTCTCTGTATCTCCAAGTTAGCCATTTTTTTGGTATTTTCTTACTTTTGAAGCTCCTCTTCCTCTTCCATCGTTTCTCTTTTTCTTTTTCTCCTTCTTTTCCTTCTCCTCCTCCCTCATTATCTTCCTCCCCCCTCCTCCTCCTCCTTCCTCATGTGTGTGAGAGGGTGAATATGTGTGTATACCTGTGCACACTCACACATGCCAGAGTTTGAACTCAAGACCTCATGTTCTTACTTGACTTGCTTGCTCATTGCTGGTGCTCTACCCCTTGAGCCATGACTCTAGCCCTACAATTTAATGGTTCATTGGAAATGGAGTCTCCTACACTGTTATGCCCAGGCTAGTTTCAAACAGGTCCTCTAGGTCTCAGCTTCCTGCATAGCTAAGATTCCAGATGTGAGCCACTGGCACCAGCTTGAACTTTCCTTCTTTAAGCTAATAATTTTTCTCTAATATTATGTGAATGTCCACAGCAGTTTTAACAGTAGGACTTTCATTACTGTTATATTTTTTAAGTATTTTCTAAATTTCTATGTGATTTGCTGTTTGATTCATGGATGTACTTTGTAACGTATTTTAATTTCCCATCTTATTTTTTTTCTATTTTCAAGAGATTAAAGACCTCTAATTCAATGGTATTGTGATCAGATAATGGCACATTTATGCTATTAGTCCTTTGAAATTGGTTTTGACTAACTTTACGATAAGCACTGTGGCTAGTTTTCATAAATATTTATACCTGCCTGGAAAGCATGTTTGTTACCCAATTGTTGGATGCAATTTTCTCTGTAGGTAAATGAGATTACATTTTCGTATTTCACTGTTCATATCTATCCACTTAGCCATATATCAATGGCTGAGGGACCTATTATCAGCCTTGAGAGTATTTTATTTACATTTTTCCTTGCGATTCTGTCATTATTTACATAGCAATTGAGGATATTTTAGTTATTGATCTATCTACTCTTTCATCGTTTTCAGTGGTCTTCCTTCTTGCTTGCATTATTTCTCTTGGTTGAATAAGAAGCCCAGCCCAAGTCCAGACAGATAATTCACAAAAACGCAGCCAAGATCTATATTTCCTGAATTCCAGTCCAGTGCTCTTGCTAAGTATCCTAATAGAATGAGCACAGAGCCAGAATGAAGTATATGATATGTTTGGAGGAGCAATGAGAACAGCAGGTAAAGCTCTGGTAGAATAATGGAGGCAATTAAATCCAGGCTTGGAGTTTGAATTTTATGACAAGGATGTCATGACAAAATAGGATTTTAGGAAGCCTATAATTTCAGCAACATTCAAGAGAGAGGGTGAAATTAGACTAGTTAGGAAGGTTCTTGGCCTCCAAATCTGCTACAATATAATAAAAGTCTGAATCAAAGCCATAGGAATGAGGAGGAAAAAAAAATAAGAATCAAGAATTCTTTCTTGAGAGAAATGACACACTGAGATGAACCAATGAATTTGGAAAAATGAAGAGTCAGAAATCCTACTTTATTTCTGTTTCTAATATCCTGAACATTTTCATTAATTTTTAGAGGAAAAAAACAAACAGAAAGTTGAAAACAGTAGCTAGAGCCTGGCTCTGGTGGCTCATGCCTGTAATCCTAGCTTCTCAAGAAGCTGAGATCTGATGATCAGGGTTTGAAGCCAGCTCCTTCAGGAAAGTACATGTCTTTTATCTCCAATTAACCACCAAAAAGCTAGAAGTGGAAGTATAGCTCAAATGGTAGAGCATTACCTTTTAACAAGAAACTCAGGGATAGGACTCCAGCCCTGAATTTAAGCCCCAGGACTAACACACACACACACACACACACACACACACACACACACACACACACACACACACACACACACACACACACACACACAAACACACACACTAAACAAAACAAAACAAAATAGTAGTAGATGACCTGGGGTAATAAAGAACATACACAAGTGTTCGGTCCATGCAAAGTCTGTTCTTTCTGGTACATGGATGGAAACATAGGCCTAAGAACTGAATTGTTTTGTTTTGTTTTGTTCATTTTATTTTGTTTTATGAGGAAGGAAGGAACCCTTGTATTGAAATGATTGTTAAATCTTTGTTTGGGGCTCTGTATTACCTAAACACTATCTTCTTTTTAGACAAAGTTTTCAAATTAAAACTTGCCATAATTTAGTACTGTCACATTAAAAAAAAATGATATCAAGGATAATTGCTTCATAAATAAACTTCTGGTCAACCAATGGCACTTTCTTGGATGACCACTGTATTCCAAGTCTTTCTTAAGTAGCTTTGCATTAAGTAAAATTTATTGCTTCAAATCTTTGAAATGCTTTGTAGACCTCCCCTCAAAGTAGCAACAAGATTCAACTCTATTTAGTTCATAAACATTAAGATCAAAGCATTACATGGTTACATCTGCTTGTGCAATTATCAGTAAAGCCAGAAAACAATTTTGTGAATTTGCTCACAATGAACTCTGAGGGAATAGGCAGCTGGGAAATCTTTAAGAGTTTTCTCCCCAGAAGTTGGAAAAAAAAAAAAAAACTGTGTGCAACCCAATGAATATTTTTTTCAGTGGGTTTGGTCGTGTTTTTTGTTTTTCCAACTGGATACAATAAAAGTGTCTGAGATTTTGCTACATAATATGATCTTGGAAGGGTCAATACTCATGTTTTAGAGCCAGTATAGCAAACTTAATTTCAACTCTGGGAAGGATGTGAGCTCCAACAGACTAACAAGACACAATGAAGAGCCAACACTTGTCTATCGATTATTTATGTGGAGCTCTTCTACTGGTAGTAGAGGGAGGACCTTGGGATTCATTTTGTTGTTGAAGCATCATCTATAGGGTAACTTTAAAATCACAAATTTAAATCCCTAGAAAGCCTACTCAGGCCTCACTTCAAGGTTCATTCATGGAATATAATACTGTCTGCCATGGGAAGCTTTGAGATTAGCCTTAATATCAATATGGGACACATAAAACTTACGGCTTTAAAGATCCCCTATCAATTTTCATATCAGTAAAAGTTTGTCCCAGTCCTCAGCTATGAGCTAGCTCAGCTCTGAGATCAGAGATCTATAGTCTCAAATTCATCATTAAAGACCTATTTCTTCCGTTAAAATTTCAAAATGTGCTATATGTCTAGAGCCCAAAAACCACTTAAAATATCTGAATAGTAAAATAAGAAAAAACCACCTACTGGCTGGATTTTTTTTGTCTCTAAAATTTGTATAGAATTTGGGGACATACCCAAATATTTGAGTAAATATTCTTCTAGACTTTCAGGAAAATGAAGCACTTTTTTTTCCTTTTGCATGCTTTCTGAAGAACCCCTCCCACTTGTCTGGAAACATTACATCTTGGTATTCTCACCCTGCTTCATTTAAGAATGAATGAGGCAAGCATGGGGATAATTGTAACTTCTTAGTCTCTCTTCTTTCTTTTAGTATTTTCATGAGTAGCTCCCTCCATCATAGTCAATTCTTTCCTATACTATATTTTTGATAAATCCTAAAAATTCCTTAGCAGTCAGCTGAATTATAAGTTAAAAAAAACTCTAGAAAGCTCAAATGTCTTTCTTTCATTTCAATCTTCTCATCTTTTTTTTTCTTTATTGAGATTGATTACATAAATTTCACAAATTTCACAATATTGTAGGATAGTGATACTTAAAGTCACAAACACATTTTAACCTTCCTGAGGAGCATTGTCATCATTGTGGTCTGTAGAAGCTTATGGACTCTACAAATTTTGACACTACATCTATTTTTATTTCCAAATCGGGGGATATGTACATTTCTTTCTGTTTGCTTAGTGTAAGCTGTTCCCTCTTTCTCTCTCATTCCCTCGTTCCCACTGCTGCCCTTGAATTGCTTAGTTCACTTTCATCAATACAGATGAATGGCTCTAATCTTCTCTTCTTTGAGCATAAATCAGGCACTTTCTCCTGATAGTGTCTCATTTGCACATGTAGTTCCAATATCTAGTTTAATAAGTGTTGATTACGTACATAATGGATCCCTGGCAGATCCTTCATCTGGCAGAAGCACAAACCAAAAGAATAATAATAAACTATCTCAGAAAGTTTTTAATTAATTGCATTCATATATTAATCTAGAAAAAAAGACTCATGAGAAATTGCTGTCAGGTACTTTAGACACAAGTCAGATCAAAAACAAGTGCTTATGTAACAATGTATGTATGCTAAAGCAAACAAACAAGTAAATCTACAAAGATGATGCCAACCACTATTAAGCTGTGAAGAAATATCAGCTGAGCTGTAGATATGATTTAGAAGATCCTATGCTTGAAATGTAGTACAAAGTTGCTCCAAATGTCAATTCTGGCTTTTTCTCCTTAGCTCACGACTCTAAAACTATAGTCACTAGCATTCATTTCACAAATGCATGGTCCTGCCCGCACCCTGATATACCCATGAGAGGAGAAGTTCTATCATCATGAACCTGTTTCTATGTCCATATGGAGAGGTTGGACCATCCCAAGTTCCACTGCAGAGACACAAAGAAAAAGGAGAAGTTTACAGAGTGAATCTTGCATCTGTCAATTATGACTGATAACATGTGGTATATTCGATACCCAGTCATCACCAGGGGTGGGCTCCATCCGTAGCCATTGTTGGGACCACATGCTTTGTTTGCAAGAAAATCCCTACAGAAGTGACATTTCTAAGTTTCCATTCACATCCAGGGCACCACTGAAGGAAGTAATGCTGTCAGCATGCCAATTGGAGTATATCAATGCCACAAATGTCACATGAAGGAGGCGTCGAGCAAGATGCTCTTGAACATTATTGCTCACCCTCTTTACTCTTTTGGTCATGGAAGTTCCCAGAACACTTGAGTGTCATTCATTTTTAAGTAGTGTTTTGAAATCAAAGCTAAAATTGCTCCAGGGGGAAAGAGGGAGAGGAAGAGAAGGCAGACAAGCAAAGGGTGAGGAGCTAAGCAATGTTTCAGAACGAACAATGGATATCATCAGCAGACACGGAAGGCAAATTGCTTTCATATATAGAAATTACACCACAATAAAAGAGACTGATAGATGTTCACACAGCTGTGGTTATTAGGGCAACATAATAGCATTTGTTCAAAGCACATAATGGAGCAGCAGCAGGCTCAATACTACAGACCTTTCCAATAATAGAGAAGAGGAGCAAGTACCAGAGAAGGCCACAAAACAATCAGAGAAAAAGGAGAAGGACTGAGACCTAGATTGATGTCATGAATTGGGAGTCATAGAAGGGTTTTCAAAAGGCTGGCTTTTTTTTTTTTTTTTTTTTTTGGTCAATAAGGTTAATTCTAAGTATCTAACAGGTTAGCACACAGTTTCCAGACAACTTGACAAATTATGTCCAGCTGGACTGATATTTGTACATTACTTACTTTGTTTTTACTGAAACTTGGAATATGCACTGCATAATGATTCACGATGAAGGGAGATATAACACGCAGAAAGTTATCTTCTCAAAGTATCTATGCATCCTCAGCACAGATAACACAACCTAAGATGGTCTGTTCTTCTAGTACATTAGAATCTAAAGCTTGGGTAAAATCTACTATTTGAAATGGTGCTCAGGGAAAGCGCTAACCATTTCTGCTACTTCTGTTGGCATCATTATTTTCATATAGTGTTTCAACAAAACATGGTTGTCACACCTCAAAAGAGAAAAAAATTGTCTTTTTCTTTTTTCCTCTGAAAAATATTTACCTGAGCCATCGGGTTTGGTTTTGATAAATATACTCTGATTTCATAAGCAAGATGATCACTACCTTTATTCATACTATACTTCTTGTCTCAACCTGAAATGTGGATTTGGAATGTTTCTTCCTGGAGGTGCCAAGAGGAGGGACAACCTAACACATAATGGAAAACTGAGTATCATCCTACAGTGATTACCACACAGTTATTTTATGAAGTTACATCAAGACACAAAAATCTACAGAATTATTAAAAAGTTACAGGCAAAAACACGTACTGGGGCTCATGCCTACAACCCTAGCAACTCAGGAGATGGAGGTCTGAGGACTCTAGTTCAAAACCAGTTCAAAGCCATGAGATATTATCTCCAATTAACCAGCAAAAAGCTGGAAGTAGGGATGTGGTTTGAGTGGAAGAACATCAGCCCTGACAAGCAAAAACAGCTACCCAAAAGCCTGATGTCCTGAGTTTAACCCCTAGTAAAGGCACATACGTGCTTGCGCACGCGCACACACACACACACACACACACACACACACACACACACACACACACACACACACAGAGTGATTAGCATTATCAGCCAACCAGTTCTAAATTGAGGAACCTATAACCCACTTCTCTAGCTGATTTTCCTAAAATTAAATTTCACCAGGAAGTGAAATATATTTGGGGAGGTAGGCAAAGTAGGGCAACAGTCACATGAATGGAGGGAGGAAGCGTGAGCAAATGTAGATTCTGTAAAAAATGAACTATGTAACTTGAGGGTAGGGACAAGAGGGGGAAAATAAGTTGAAATGAAGGGGTATATTGACAGAAGTATTGGACCTGATTTATTAAATTGTAATCCCTTTGTACAGCTATATCATCATCATCTTCTTCATCATCAATTTAAAATAAAAACTAAATTTCAGGCCCAATGTCTTAAAAATGTCTTCTTTCTCCTGAGCCTGAGATCTTGCCAGGAATGGAGGAGTTAATCAGGAGTTTCTAGAGCTTCAAGCCTTCACAGTTTCATTTGTTTCTTTCTGTTCAACAAAAATAAGCCCTGAGAAATTTTGACTGGCAGTTAAGATAATTACATTTGCAGATTAAAATAATTTAGGGTTTTTCAAGGTTTAAAATTTAGACACCATATTGGGCCTCCCGTGGTTGTGGCTTCCTTCATATCATTGCAGTCGGGTGTTGAAATCCATTTGATGTGAATGTAATAGTCATTTTAATGGATATTGTTAATTCCTTGTTTCAGTATAATAGATAAAGGGGATTTTAATTAAATTCATTGTGTGAGCACTTATCAGGGGTAAAAAGGTTTCACAGAATTATTATTTTTTCTGGCATGACATGTAAAGAACATTATAAAAGACAGAGAAGAGAGCAATATCAGAGTGGCTGGCATTAGAAGTCAGGCTAGTTTTACTTCCCTTTGGACAATGTGGGTCGGCTTCAAACCAATACTAAAACCACAGGGGAAAGTAGAGCTGGAGCTTTCTATCTTGAACCTATAATTTCTGTAAGTCACTGACTTATATGACTTTGTCTCTTCTAACTTGATAGAACTCCTTAAAGTTAGATTTTAATTCCTGCAAAAGCCTAGGAAGAACTACATTGTGTGTGTGTGTGTGTGTGTGTGTGTGTGTGTGTGTGTGTGTGTGTGTGTGTGTGTGTGTGTGTGTGTGTTTGTATATGTGTGTATACATGCATGCAATGCACCAGTACTGGAGCTTGAACTCAAAGCCTGGGCGCCATCCCTCAAGACTCGTGTTCTACCACTTGAGCCACAGCTCTATTTCTGGCTTTTTCAGGAGTTGAGTGGAGTCACAGATGTTTTGTCTACCCAGGCTGGCTTTGAACTGCAATTCTCATATTTCAGCCTCCTGAGTACCTAGGATTACAGGTATGGGCCACTAGCATGTGGCTTCTTCCTAGGAAGGATAGGATTTTGAGTCCTATAAAAGAAAATTCATCTATAAATACAGCAAGAAATGGCAAGAACTTTTGTTTTCTAAACTCTAATTTTGGCACCAGCTCAGAAGACCCAAAGAACAGTCTTTCCTTAGGAAAAGGGGGAAATTTCTAGTTATTATCCCTAGCTAACTAAAGAGCTTTAAAAGTCCTTAGACACATTTCCATGAAAGGTGTCACTCACAGATGAAAAGTTATACAAGAATGAATTTTAGATTGGATTTATTTATTTATTTTGACTGTCGTGGGGCCTGAACTCTGGGCCGGGGCGCTGTCCCTCATCAGCTCAAGACTAACACTCTACCACTTGAGCCAAAGCGCCATTTCCAGCTTTTTCTGCTTTTGTGGTGCTGAGGAATCCAACCCAGGGCCTCATGCATGTAAGGCAAGTACTCTACCACTGAGCCACCTTCCCAGCCCCTAGATTGGACTAATTTTAATGAGAGAGGTAAGCCTGAATTATTTATCTTACAAATTTTTCATAAAAAACAATGTTATTATTGATAAATTATCACTCTTGGGGCATTAATACTAGGAAACTCTGCCCTCTCTCAAACCTAAATTCTTCAGTGTTGTTATTCTACATTCAAGCATCACAGTCATTCACTGTAAAACTATACTGGGATTTTCCATTTGGGGAAAAAGCAGTCTAAAAGTTTTCCAATCAGTTCCATTCTACCATCAGTGAATTTACTGCACATCTATCCAGTCTTTAAAAGTTGAGCTATGGTGGTAAAATTAAATTATACAAAGAGTATATGTATACACATATATACAAGTAGTGCAAATAGACTGATAGCTACCTCTGGATGGAGGATTTACAAGGCTTACAGTATGTTTATATTATACTTGCAATTAATTTGCATATTTTTGATAGTCATGGGGCTTGAACTGTGGGCCTGGGCACTATACCTGAGCTCTTCAGCTCAAGGCTAGTACTCTACCAGTTGAGCTACAGCACCACATCCAGTTTTCTGGTGGTTAATTGGAGATAAGAATCTCATGGACTTTCCTGCCCGACTGGCTTTGAACTGCAATCCTGGGATCTCAGCCTCCTGAGTAGCTAGGATTACAGGTGTGAGCCACTAGCACCCGGCTACATCATCTTTTAAAGCTGAAAAATGCCATGCAAAACTGAAAAGTAAGTAAATGTCTTACATGCCAAGACATTACTGGCCAAACCCAGTTCCTTCCACACTCAGTATTTAGCCTAACAATCTCTCCAAGACTCCAAGAAAGGAATGTTTAAAATATAACTTCATCCCATTCATTAACTTAGCAATTCCATAGACAGAATAGTTTTCTCAAGCATCCTTTGGGGAGTAAAAGTGACCTTGTTCATTCTCCTCATCCTTTCTTTTGGAATCCTGTAACATTTCATTATTGAAATTCTTTTTTTAATTTTTTAATGTTTTTTATTGTGAAAATACAGCAGAGGGGTTACAATTACATGAGCAAGGCAATGAGTACATTTCTTATCAAGCATTGTTGCCTCCTTCTTTGTTTATCCCCTACCATCCCTTCCCTCCCATCTCCACAACTACACTCCCTCCGTCCCCTTGCCAAAGTTGTAAAGTTCGTTTTTCTACATAACATCTTGTACATCTCATTGTTGCAATGGGGCCACCTATATCCCTACTTTTTTTTTTTTTTTGGTCGTGGAGCTTGAACTCTGGGCCTGGGCACTGTCCCTCAGCTCTTCAGCTCAAGGGGAGCGCTCTACCACTTGAGCTACAGCGCCACTTCCGGTTTTCTGGTGGTTTATTGGAGATAGGAGTCTCACGGTCTTTCCTGCCTGGGCTGGCTTTGAACCGCGATCCTCAGATCTCAGCCTCCTGAGTAGCTAGGATTACAGGCGTGAGCCACCAGCGCCCGGCCCTATATCCCTATTTAAATGATTTGTTTTTTCCCTTCCCCTCCACAAATTAAACCAACATCAAATACAATGAAAACAGGGGTCATACCGTAGGGGAGAGACATACAAAGCAACAAAGAAATCACTTTATAAATATGTTAGAAAAAATAGCAAGAAAGGAAAAACCACTTGTGTCCTCATCTTGGGGTTCATTTCCCTAACATCATCTTATCTGACCTTCTCTGCTTGACTCATACATATACTAGTTATTGCAAATAAGGGAAACCATGGGACCTATGTTTCTTTGGGCCTGTCTCACTTCACTTAATATATTTTTTCCAAGTCTTTCCATTTCCTAACAAATGGGGCAATGTCATTCTTTTTGATGGAGGCATAGAATTCCATTGTGTATATATGCTACATTTTCTTGATCCATTCATCTACTGAGGGGCATCTGGGTTGGTTCCATATCTTAGTGATGGTAAATAATGCTGCACTAAACATAGTTGTGCTGGTAACTTTAGTGTGGTCTTGTTTGTGATCATTTGGGTAAATGCCCAAAAGTGGGTCATAGGGGAGCTCTATGTGGAGTCTTTTTTTTTTTTTTCAGGTAAGGAATAGGTTTATTCATCATTCCGGCTGGCATCAGGCCATCTTGGTCCTCCACGTGGTGGGGAAAGAGCTGAGAAAGAGCTAGAAAAGAGCAGAGAGAGCTGGGAAAGAGAAGAGAAGGAAAGAGCTGAGAAAGCTAGAAAAGAGCAGAGAGAGAGCTAGAAAAGAGAGAAAAGAGCTAGAAGAGAGAGCATCTGGGAAAGAGGTGGGAAAGAGCAAGCTAGGAAAGAGAAGAGAAAGAACAAGCTGAAAAAGAGCTAGAAAAGAGCAGAGAGCTATGTGGAGTCTTTTCAGGAACCTTCATACTACTTTCCAAAGTGATTGAACAAGTTTACATTCCTACCAACAACGCAGTAGGGTTCATTATTGAAATACTTAAGGCACTTCCTGCTTAAACCTCTTTGACACATTTCTCCATCTTTATTATGTGCTTTCTAAATTTCACCCTCTAATTTTTTATAACTCTTCTTCCATAAGTCATGCACAGCTTCTTTTTTCTTTGTACCAGTCAAGGGGCTTGAACGCAGTGCCTGGACACTGTCCTTAAGCTTTTTTTTTTTTCTCTCAAGGTTAGTGTTTACCACTTGAGCCACAACTCCACTTTTGGATTTTTGGTAGTTAAATGGAGATAAGGGTCTCACAAACTGACTGTATGGGCTGGTTTTGAACCTCAGTCCTCAGATCTCAGCCTCCTGAGTAGCTAGGATTATAGGCATGAACCACTAGCAGCAGGCCATCCACAACTTCTTAATGTGTCAATTAAAGCATCACTCCCCATGCATTCTTCTCTGAGTTTTCTGCTATATTTGATAGATTTTTACTTTTTCCTCCTTCTTGCAAAACCAAGGGCAAAGTGACTCTGTTACTCTACATTCTTGTCCTTCTTTAATTCCATTGACTAGTTTTGTCTTTGTTAATTTCAATGGCTATGTCCCTTTTAAAAAAAAATCACCTAATCTTACCCCATTCCTGGTTCTGCTCTGTCCTTCTACTCTCTCTGTGAAAGCCATTTTCAAGTCCTTTCCCAAACGTCATGTCCTGTATTTTTATGAACATGGGTTAAGAACCAGCTACATGTTCATTACTAAGTAGGGTTCTAAAGTGAATACACATGAGTAAGCATGCAAACTAAGAAAAGATCATTTAAAATATTTTAAGATGGCATAAAATAGGCAGTAAAGGTATTGTAGATGATGAAATATATGTTCGAAAAAGAGAAGTAGCTCTTTAAAGGGTCTAGAATAACCTTTCTTGGAAAGTCAGGAGTCTTACAGGCCATAATACTATGGTTCAATTCATAGTTTATGTCTCAGGGACAGAAAGAAGTTGAAGAGTGTTAAGCCAGGAAATAAAATAGACAGAAGTTACTGAAAGAAGTGGGAAAGTATCAGCACAAGATGAGGAGATGGGATCTGGTTGCTGCTGTCTAAAGGAAAGTTAATGAGGCACTACTACATGGGTGATGTAGCATCAGGGAGAGTGGAGAAGAGGAGGTAGAGAAGGGTGAGGATGAAGAAAGCAATAAGATGGATGCTGATCCCACAGGATGGAGAAAGAATCTATGGGAATGGAATCCAAGCAGACTCCCAGAATTCTGAGTTTGTTTCCTCAGTGGATAATGTTGATTCCATAAGTGGTAAGAAGAGTTGTGTGTTAGCTGGGTTGGATTTTAAACACTGTGATTAAGATAGTTCAGGGACATCCAGAAGACATTGGTTAGATGAATCTGAAGAGTAAACTCTGAATGGGAAAATGTGAAATGTACAAATCGTTTGATAATATGCTTGCATCAGCTAGGACACTTAGCAAGAATAAATACAAGAAGTATAAATGGCACTAATGCATCCAAGAAGTATCATCACTTAAATAATAAGAAAAAACAGTTGCCAAAGGAAAATAAGTGATTGATAATTATATGAGCTCCGCCAGCAATATTACCTTCCTCCCCTCTTGCTACAACTAAAAACGTATCACATTAAAATTTCCTGCCCTCCTATCAAGCTTCATAATAACTCCAGAATGTGAACCATTGAGTCAACCTTCCTTTAAGCTCTGTCTCAAGGCACTGCAATTTTCATTTTTAAGCTATGTTGTTCTCCAAATTTTTCTACTATAACTCTCTCCCAGAGTCCCTGAGTTTCAATCAATCAAAATGACCCTTTCTCTTCAAGCTTTGCACTTACTGTGCTGACTCTCTGTCCTTATTTACGTTGTTTATTTACCCACAAATTCCCACATCCATATACCAACCATCTTCACCTGCCATCATCCATCATCATTACCTGTAGCTTGTGAGACACAACAGCCCCATTGGAGTCACTAACATCAAAGGGAAAAGAAGGGGATATTATGGTACTGATGCAATGCATTAGAACCAGGCTTGGCAGTACATTTCTGCGAAGAAATCTCATTTCACAGAAACCCTAGAAAGTCCGTTTGTAAGTGATAAGGCTGATGAAGCTCATTTATTTACTGAGTAAATATTAATCCAATGCTTATTATTTACCAGACAATTTGCTAGGTGCTAAAAATAGTGTAACAAACAGAGCCCTTAGTCTGCTCCTATAAAAAGCTAGCAATAATGGAGAGGAATATTTAAAAATATACTTGTGTGAACAAATATATCATGAAGATTTTAAGAAAGAGCCATAATGTAAAGGCATGGGCAGTTAATTCAGAGAAGATTTCTCTTCTTACATAGAGTATTTATTCTGAAACCTCAAAGGATAAGAACCAGGTAGAAGTGAGAGAAAACACATGTCTGGTAAAGGAAAGATGATATAAAATACAAAGAATTTATAGAATGCTGATGTGACTAGAGAGAAGTGAGAAAATAGAAGAGAGGTGTTCTATGCGGCTGAACATGAAGACAGGGACTAGATTTTACATATTGTCCTAGACCTTGTTCTAAAATCTTAGATTTTACTTGCCAAATAGAAGATATTGAATAATTTAAAGCAGCAGTTATCTAGGAAGATTACCATGAAGACAAAAACTAGAAAAGCTCAATAAAGACAGTCACCCAAGCTGGGAAGATAGCTCAGTGGTAGAGTGCTTGCCTTGCATGCATGAGGCCACATAAGCAGAAAAGGCCCAAGTGGCGCTGTGGCTCAAGTGGAAAAGCCTTGAGATGAAGAGCTGAGGGACAGCACCTAGGCCCAGAGTTCAGGCCCCATGTCTGACAAAAAAAACAAAAACAGAAAACAGTCACCCAGGCAAGACAAGAGACTGAACACCTGGTCTGGTGCCTAACAACAGTGGCAAAAAGATTATAATCTAAATGCAGATCTATTGGCATACCCTAAAGGACCTGGCCACTTACAGCCTAGCTTGAGTGGTCTCTACTCAGGTTCAGATGCTCTTCAGTAACATTCAAAGACCTACCTGACTAAAAAGGGATTAGATGGATAGATAGATAGATACATACATACATACATACATACATACATACATAGATATATAGATACATAGATAGATACATACATACATACATATGTACGTACGTACATACATACAAAGATCTCCTAGAAATATGTATTATATACATGTAGCATATAAATTTATAATATTATATATAGATCCTTAGGAAGATTGAGCTTTCAATTGCTGAGTACTGTTTACATTAGGTTTTTTAATACTGTTAAACTTGTGTGCCTTGAAACTATTTACCATTTTCTATAATAATTGTAGTTTAACAGGATTTTGGGATGGTGCCACCATTAAACATCAGTATATGGCAGTGGAGTCTGAAAGCTATCTTCTAAACCTGGCTTTGCTCCTATTGCTGTTCATACAACTCTAGGCTAAGTATAGCTCTTCATCCATAAAATAAAGATAGGTATAACAATAGTACTTAATTTATATGATGTAAAGGATCAAGGAATTAATATGCATATAAGTTTAAATATATGTATGTTAGTTATATTTATTTGTAAGCTCTTGTAACACTTCCTAGCACAGAATAAATGTTGCATAAATAAGCTTTGCTATTAATAGTATACATATTAATATGATAATTTGGGATATTTAAAAATGTATCTAATAGGGCACCATAGTATATACCTGTAATCACAGAACCTGGGAGGCTGAGACAGAAGGATCATATGTTTCAGGTCATCCTGAAATAAATTTGAAGTTTCTGTGACTATCAAATCAACTGCCACCAAGAAGAAGAAAATGAGACCGTAGTGACAGTCAGACTCAATATTTCTCTACCATGACAACCTCTGCAAATGCTATCTGAATATTATTGCAATTGACTTCTGTCCCTGGATCTGGCCATAGATAGTAATCATGGGGAAGGGATTCCAGGATCTTTTACTATACTGACAGAGTCAAAGGGTCTGAGTCATGAGTTCCTGAGCTGTATGAGTTCTTCCAGGTCACTGCTGCCATGCAATTTACTGAAATGGAATGAGTTCTTCCGGTTCACTGATGCCATGCCTTGCAAAACATGGAGAACCAGTCCAAGGAGGGAAGGAAAAAGAGACTCGAGAAAGCTGAAAAAACCAGGAGGAAGAAGAGTTGAAGGGGTGGAAGGTGAATAAAATCAGGCTAATCTGAATTGGAGAAGAACTTTATATAAACACACAGAGATCATATGTCACAGTTGAAAATTGATGTGAAGAGCAATAAAGAGGGAGATACTGTGAAATGAGAGAGGCATTTCCCTTCTTGCCTACCTCCCCCAGCCCATTGTCTATGTGTGAGGCCAAGGGAGATTAGAGACTGATATGAAGTTCAGGTTGAACCTCAGCTGGGCACAAGGATATCTTACTTCCAAGTTCCCAACTCCAACTTAAGTTATTTTCTAATTTTTATAAAAGGCCAGAATGAAATACTACTTGATGGAATTTATCATCAGGTAAATGTTCACAAGTTCCCAAACAATAACTGAGAAAGGAAAAACGTCTGATACACAATCAACAGGCATAGTGCTGGTGAACTGCTTCAAAGAGCATAACCATAAGCACAGAAGATGCCTACAGATGCCCTAGAGATGCCTTTTCTTAAAAAACTTAAAAAATATAGACTCTGGGTTTTATTAGTGATGTATATCTTAGCTCATTCCCCCTATCCCATTGTCTGGATGTGAGGAAACTTCTTTAAACTCTTCTATTAGAAGAGTTTCCTTTGTGGTTTGTTTGGCAACCTGATACAAGTTACAGACAAAACAACTGAGCTAAAAAAAAAATCACAAGAATATTCATACAAAAATGTCTACTCCATTGGAAAGCATGAGCCAAGAATGCCCAAGGATACAATTCTTTTCATGATTCATATGTTGATTTTAAGATGGAAAGCATTTTTTAATTCGTCAATCAAAAACTCAAATTTTATTGCTCATTTAGACCACAAAGTAACATATGTTTATTGTGTTAACTTTGGAACAAAATTGAGGGGAAAAAATTTTAGATCTTCCATAAGATTCCTATCCACATGATCATAGTTAACCTTTTGGAATATATACTTATAAATAGCCTTTTGAAAAATATACTTATTTGTCACAGACTTGTCTATATGGCCTAAATAAAATCAGAATTTCGCTGTGCACAATGAGCTACACTGATAGACTAGGTTTTTTTGTTTTTAATTTTTTTAAATTTTATTTTATTGTAAAGATGCTATACAGAGGGATTACAGTTATGTAAGTAAGGTAATGAGTACATTTCTTGTCAAGCATTGTTACCACCTCCTTTGTTTTTCTCCTACTATCCCTTCCCTCCCCCACCACCCCTACTTCCCCACCCCCTGACACTGTAAAGTTCATTACCAACATAGTGTCTTATGAGTATCATTGTTGCAGTGGGTCACCCTGTGGCCTGTTTCAGCATTTTGTTATTTCCCTTCCCCTTTCCAAATAAGATAAATGTATATACAAGATGCTAGGTATCAAAATCAAATACAGTGACAACAGGGGATATACCAGAGGGGGAAGAACATACAAAAACAAAAAGCAAAAAAAAAATCACATAGTACATTAAAAATGACACCAACAGAGAAAAACCTCTTGTGTCCATATCTTGGGATTCATTTCACTTACCATCATCTTATATGGTCATAAGTACCTAACTTTGGAGCTTTTCTGCTCATCTGATAAGATTATCCTAGATATATACTAATTATTGCAAATAAGGGAACCTATATTTCTTTGGATCTGGCTTAAATCACTTAATTTGATTTTTTCTAGTTTTTTCCATAAGTTGTATACTTTCTATTTATATATTTTATTCAAATGTGCCCTTCAATAATGTCCAAAATAGGTTAAAGCTACAAGTCAAGTGAACTGGTAGCTAATTGTGTAAATGTTTGGATAGACTTGGTCAGAATTATTCTTCTTCTAAACAATGACTTAAGATACCTCCTTTACATTCAGAAGTAGCATGTCTCAAGACAAGAAAAAAAATACACAAGAAGATACCTGGGAGGTACTTAGCATAGTACTTGACAGTTGATAGGTCTCTACTCCAAGAAAATCTTCCATCTACTTTTGCATCTTCTATCCATAATATTTAAAAGTAATGTAATTGTGAGACACTGGTGAATTGTTACAATAAATCTAAAAATTGTGCCAACTCACATTTGTTTGTTTGCTTTCAGAAGGAAATACTAAGATGGTGCACATAAATATTTAAGACGAAGTTTTGTTTAAAGTTCATTTTGTTGTTGATGATGATGCTTTTAGTGCTAGTCTTGGGACTTGCTCAATATAGGATCTTGTGCTCTGGCTTAGCTTTATCACTCAAGACTGGTGCTCTGTCACTTGAGCCGCACATCTGTTCCCAGCTTTTTGCTAGTTAACTGGCAATAAAGGTCTCATGGATTTTTCTGCCCCAGCTGACTTTGAACTGAGATCCTCAGAGCTCAGTCTCCTGAGTAGCTAGGACTACAGATATGAACCACATACACCTGGCTTGTTTAAGATTTTTAAATGTTGAAACGACCAATTTAGTCTGGAGAAAGGACTTGCCCAGTAAAATGCCAACTGTATTGGTTAAACCTTCATTCTCTCTCTCAATGCATCTCCATGGCTACCAAGGTCTCCTCCTCCAAAGATCTATCCACAAAGGCAATCTGTTCTCATTGCTTTCCTATCTTTTCTAGATCTTTTCTGATGACTCATCTTTCCATAAAGCCCTTGCATCCTGATTTTTTTTTGCTTTAGCTTCTTTTTGTGATGTAAATTCATCAGGCAATGGAAGTAGGGAGCCAAAAAGCTTTTTAATGAGAGACATTGGAAGATAAAAGGGTAGAGACTTTTCTAATATACTGATGAATAGCTGCCATAATTGACTCAAACACGGGAACAAAAGTCATGAGAACTAAAAATGTGTGGGCACTGAAATATGTCATAAGCAAAAGGCATTAACCTCATGAGTCACAGTGCCATGCTGTTTGCACATTAGAACAGAATGAGAGAAGAAAAGTAGTTGCATTTCTACCTTTTGCATGAGAAAGTTTGCCATTTTCATGTGGATAAATTAAGTTTGAATATTTTTGAAACCCTAATTGAGTATGAATGTACATGTTGACTCGTATCTGTGTGTCAGCATTTCGTGTTCACTGATATCCCTAGGAATCAGCATCCTGGGCAAAATAAACTAAAGGCCGATTAAATACATATTTAGGAAGGAAAAGTAATGACACAAAGAAGAAGGTATTTCATGGAGGGGCACTAAGTTCTTCATTCTTTAAGTTTATATATGTTTAGGGATTTTTTAAAAGAAAATTATTAAGCCATCAATATTGATGAGGTTTGCCACAATTAATCAATAATGAAAAAAATTATGAGAGATTTATTGTGTGATTATTAGGAAATCAGAGTAGTTAACCACACTTTCTCAATGAAGTCCATTTTTAGTTTATACCATAAACCGGATCATACCTTTACCAGACTTCTAAGTGGTCTAAAGCTAAAGGTAGAATTGATGCCATAAACCTGGACCCAGTATTGTGACCTTATACCACCAGGATATTCAAATGATCTACAATAAAATCTGTGGCCCCATTTGCATGTCTGACTACTGTGATTTCAATGAATAATCCTAACCTAGTACCAGAAGTTATAATTTATGTAAAGTAGGAAAATCTGTAGACAGAATTCACTAAACCATTCACCACTACAAACATTTAATCCTGTTCAGAAAACATGACACTCCTTTCTATAAGTGGCAAATGGACACTATTTGTGTCTGTTAGTGCCTTTCTTTATCTTTTTGCCAATAAAATCCTGATTTCATTCTTTTCTAGAAAAAGAAATGAGCTCTTAGAAACAAAAAATTTCCCTAAACTCATTATTGTTTTAAATTAAGTAACTCCACTTCTGTTGGCCAGTGTTGATCTGGGAATAGGCATTTGAGCCAGCTTTGTCTGATGAGACAACAAATTGAGCTGTGTAAATTATTTTTTAATGTTAACTGATTAAAAAGAAATACAAGTAATGGTACACACCCATAATACTAATAATTGGGAGGTTGAGACAAGATAATAATGAGTTCAAGTCTAGCCTGAGACAAAGTTCAAGGTCAGTCTGGGTTATCTGAAAATCGAGTCTCAAAACCAAACCAAACGTAAAGAAAATATAGGAGAGAAACTCCCATCCTGCACTCAGAACATGAGCACATGATAATTAGACTTCAAAAGCCAACCTGAGACACAAGAGAGGAGAGTTAAAATTAAAAGTCACCTAATCAGCTGGGCACAAGTAGCTCACACCTATAATCCTAGCTACTCAAGAAGCTAAGACCAAGGATTGTGGTACAAAGCCAACATAGGCAGGAAAGTCTGTGAGACTCTTATCTACAATGCACCACCACAAAACTAGAATTGGAGCTGTGGCTCAACTGGCATTAAACTTGTATGAAAAAAACAAAAAGACAGCACCCAAGCCCCAAATTTTAGCCCTAACACTAGTGTGTGTGCGCGTGCATGCGCGTGCACACGCAAACACACACACACACATACACGTACACACACACCAAATCAAATGACTCAATATAGAAAGAAAAAGCCTTAAATTGGTGAAGATATCATAATATTGGATCAATAATGAAATTCCCCATCTTCAGACTTCTTGAGTAATATAATGAATATTTTCACTTTGTTATTTAAGCTGCTTTTGATTAAATATCCTGTTACTTACAGCTGAAAATGTCATAAATATTATGACTGATTAATCCTAGATTTACTTACAGGAAGGGACAGAGACTCCATATCTGTTGAGGCTCTAGCTTAATCCCCTTCTATGTCACTGTGGCTTTTGTTACATTCTTTCAATCTGGAACATCTTCTTTCTCTCTTTCCCCTTAAATCACTGGCCAATATCTCCTTCATCATATTGTTCTACAATTTTTTATGAAATGAATTGGCCCATTATAAATCTTATATAAATAAGTTATTATCATTATTGCTATTATACATTGTATAAGCTCACTATGCAGACATTGTGTCAAATGCCTACATGGTTTATGTGCATAAAATCCTGGGGTGAACTACACAATTTTATAAATATTTCTCTTCTTTTCAATTCTGCTGAGCTCCTAGAAGGTAAATATTTACTTCTTGCCAATCAATTTGGGGCTTAATCATATGCATTGATTTGACTGATAGAATCTGAGCAGACCAGATGTACCTTTTGGTAGAATGACAATGTATATGACTTTACATGGCCCAGCTATGTTAGTTCCATCTTCACCATGACAATAGGATTTCCAAAGATGCTTCTTCAACACAAATTCCAGAATGAGAAGACACATGCAGCCTCACAGAACCCAATCAAGTCAAATAATATCTCCAATAATCCACAGCCATCAGGTAATAAGAGCAGGAAACACAAATTAGTTTTACAAGGCCAGTCAGATATTTAGTATAAACTAAAACAATGGCATTTAATCTAAGCTTTATACAGTACAACTGATAATAATAATTACTAAGATCAGAAGAAATGAACATCAGTTACAGAATTTAGATTTATTTCCCTTACAAAATGATGAGTATTAGACTCCTCTCTCAAGTTACTTGAGCTGATCCAAAACTTTGGCAAGGTAGCAGGGTATAAAATTAATCCACAAAAATCAGTAGCCTTTCTCTATGCCCACTATGAGAAGGGAGAGACTGAAATCAGGAAAGCAACTCTTTTTGCAGTAGCCTCAAAAAAAAAAAAAAAAAAACCACTTAGGAATCAACTCAACCAAATAAGTGAAGGACCACTACAATGAAAACTTCAAAAATCTGAAAAAGGAAATTAAAGCAGATCTAAAGAAGTGGAAAAACAAAAAACGAAAACCTCCCATGCTCCTGGATTTGGAGGATTAACATTGTGGAAATGGCAGCATTGCCAAAGGCTATATACAAATTCAATTCAATACCCATAAATACCCCAATTTCTTTCTTTAATGAAATAGAAGAAACTATCCAAAAATTCATATGGAACAATAGAAGACCCTAATAGCAAAAACAATCCTTAACAGAAACAACAGTGCTGGAGGATTATCAATACCAAAATTCAAACTCTATTACAAAGCCATAGTAATAAAAACAGCTTGGTATTTGCACAAGAACAGGGATGAGGACCAATAGAATAGAATTAAGACCCACAAATGAACCTGCAGACTTATGGCCACCTAATCTTAGACATGGGAGCCAAAAAAAAATAGGTTGGAAAAAAGACAGCTTCTTCAACAAGTGGTGTTGGCAGAATTGGCTAAATATGTGTAGATAACTATAGCTAGATCCTTATATATCACCCTGTACCAGAATCAATTCCAAATTAATCAAAGACCTCAAGATAAAAGCAGATACCTTGAAAATATTACAGGAAGGAATAGGAGAAATACTAGGGCTCCTTGGCACAGGTAGAAACATTCTTAACAAAGACCCAGAAACAGAACAAATCAAAGAATGCTGGATAAATGGGATTACATTAAACTGCAGACCTTCTGCATGGCAAAGGACATAATTAGCAAGTTAAATAGAAAACCTACAGACTGGGAAAAGATCTTCACTTACTATACAACAGACAAGGGTCTCATATCTAAATTATAACTACAGTTCAAGAAATTAAAGTCCCCTCAAAGAAACAACCACCTCATTAAGATGTGGGCTAAAGACTTTAAGAGAGACTTCTATGAAGAGGAAATAGGAATGGCCAAGAGACACATGAAGAAATGATCAAGATCTCTGGCTATAAAAGAAATGCAAATCAAAACAACACTTAGATTCCACCTTACAACAGTCAGAATGGTCATTATCAAGAAAACTAATGACAACAGTTGCTGGCAGGGATGTGGCCAAAGGGAACGATACTGCATTGATGGTGGGAGTGTAAACTTGTTCAACCTCTTTGAAAATCAGTATGAAAGTTCCTCAAAAGACTAAACATAGAGCTTCCCTATTATTCAGCAACCCCATACCTGGGCATTTACCCAAACTGTCACAAATAAGGCCAGACTAAAGCTACCACCACACCCATATTCATTGCAGCATTTTTTTTTTTTTTTTGCCATTCCTGGAGCTTGAACTCAGGGCCTGGGTGCTGTCCTTGAGCTTCTTTTGCTTAAGGCTGGCACTCTACCACTTGAGCCACAGCACCACTTCCAGCCCTTTCTGTTTATGTGGTACTGAAGAATCGAACCCAGGGCTTCATGCATGTTAGGCAAACACTCTACCACTAAGCCATATTCCCAACCCATTGCAGCATTATTTACCATAGCTAAGCTATGGAATCAACCCAGATGCCCATCAGTAGATGAATGGATCAAGAAGATGTGATATATGTAAACAATGGAGTTCTATGCTTCCATCAAAAAGAATGTCATTGCCCCATTTGTAAGGAAATAAAAAGTCTTGGAAAAAATTGTAACTGAAGTAAGCCAGACCCAAAGAAAAGTAGGTTGCATGATTTCACTCATTTGGAAGAACTAGAATATGTCTATGATATTCTTAACAGGGGATCCCAATAACTCAATTGCTTTGTGCATAAGACCATATATGATGAATTGTATCAACATGAACTCCGATATATGGAAATAAAAGGTTATTACTATATCCTGCATGTAGGGTTTTTGTCTGTCTGCTTCTTTTTCTTTCACGTTTCTCTTAGTATTCAGTACTATATGTTTGATATTTGGAAAAGAAAGGGAATCACAGAAATGGCAGGACAAAGGATGAACCAATGCAACATTGATACTCACTTGACACTATGTGGGATAAGAACCTTAGAACTTGGCAGGGAGGGGAATAGGAAGGGTTAAGTGGAAGATAATGAGGGATGGGGTAACAATGATTAAAAACAAATGTACTTATTACCTTACTTATGTAACTGTTAACTCCCTTTCTCATCACCTTTTCAATAGAAAAGTACTGTCAAGCTACTAATAAATAATAAATTTATTTTAAAAATTATGGGCATATATTTATCTCCCACTAGATTTAACTCTTTGAGAATAAAGACTACATTATTTTTATTCTTCTCCTTAGTCTCTTGCACATTGTCTTCTGTATGAATTATACTGTTGAAAAAGAGGAGTTATAATTTTAGAGCCTATCTTCATGATTAAAACATCTTTATGACTCATATTTCACAAAGTGTGATAATCATAGTTTAAATGATTTACTATTCTTTCTC
Organism: Dipodomys spectabilis; assembly: GCF_019054845.1. Lineage (NCBI taxonomy): Eukaryota > Metazoa > Chordata > Mammalia > Rodentia > Heteromyidae > Dipodomys > Dipodomys spectabilis. The sequence goes on along the minus strand of NW_024870834.1, from coordinate 14,863,147 downwards.
TGAACATCCTTTTAAGTTCAAAGCAAAACTCTTGTATGTTTTTCAATCAATAATCTGTAGAATTGTCCTATGTCTTCACTTTCTTGAAGTATATATCATGAAAAATAATCTCAAAAGTGCCTCTGGATAAAATGCTACTTATTTACAATAAAATATGGTTTGAAAACTTTGTCAGTCCAAAACACTTTATGCACTGTTTTATAAAATGAAAAAAAATCTTTAAAATTCAATAAAATCTGTTTTGGAAATACAACAATTATATTCATAGCTAAATTCACAAAGCTTAATAATTAATTGAACATAGGTAGAAGAGAAGTTACGAATGTATACAGAATGTTTTAGCATTTCCCATGAATATGTATGTGTGTGCATATATACACACAAAGAAATAAAGTATAAGAAATTAACTCCCATTATTGTAAAGACTGAAAAGTCCCAAGATTAGCGTCAAAGTATAGGTCTGATCAAAGGCCTGAGAATTGGAAGAGCCTATAGTGCAAGTTCTAAGTTAAAGTCAGCAGATTTGAGAACCCAAAAGTATTGATGTTTCTATTGATGTCCAAAAGCTGGAAATAACCAATGTTCTCCTATGAGCAACAGGCAGGAGGCATTCCCCTGTACTCTACAACTCTTCCGTTGGTTGAATTAGACCAACTAGTATTAGGCAATCTGCTTTACTCAATCCAGATTAAAATGATAATCTCATTCCGAAACATCTTTATAAATACACCCAAAATAATATTTGACACATGTCTGGGTACCCTATGGTCCAGCAAAATTGACACATAAAATTACCAACCACACAAGATTTCTTCATTTGAAAAATATACATTCAATATATCGAACACCTAGTCTTTCAACATTTCTGTTAAAAAGAACTTTCATCAAAAAATTTTGACTCTAAACTAACTTTTCCTACTGAATCATTCATACAGAGGAGAAAAACTGAAAGTTAGAGACTTATTTCAAGAAATATACATATATACATATATATTTATTTACTAGGAAGTAGCAGAGATCAATCCATCTACAGTCAAGGTCAAGAGCAAGGGCTGTTTCATTGTTCTGCACCATTATTCTTCTAAACATTTAATTGTAAATCCCAGTCCCAGAAGTAAAAAGAAATTAATAGATACACATGAATACATAAGCCTTGTGGGCTGTTTATCTTGTTACAAATGCATACACACAAGCACTTAGGAACACAAGGAGAGATAAAAGCTTTATTATAGCTTCCAAGCAATAGTAAAACACATTTTAGACATAAAAGACAACATTCCCATAGATTACAAAAAAATGCACTCTTTCTAGTCTCTCAGCCATTATATCTCATGCTAGAAAAACATAAACCACTCAATTTCTATTCCTAAATGCACCATTTTAGAAGTTTAATTTTTCTTCCTAATATCCAAGTAACCCAGTGATGTTCATCTAAAAATCAGGGCACAAAGTACTAAATTCATCAGCACATAAATGACTTGGAATTCTAGGACATAAAGATATATCACAGCCAAAGAAGTCCATGATTTCAAAAAAAAAAAAAGTAGTAGTCCATGATTTCAAATGTTACTTACTGAGGAAAAATACACACATTTTTGACAATATTATTTATAGGCTATTTTACTAAACTGCTCTTTATATTTTTATTTACTATTTGATGATTTACCCCTAGAGAAATTACATATAAAATGATGTTTTGATTCGATATTCTTCAAAAATCTTAACACATTTTTCTCTCACTGTTTCCCAAAACAATCTTGTTAGCAAACTAAAATAAGATACAAAAACAGCAATGAAAACAACAAGTTTTTAATTGACCCATATCACCTTCACAAGCAACATCAGGTCAAAGTGAATTTGAAAATGGCTGTCATCTTGTTTGTCTCACATAGGAAATGGGTGACAATTATTACCAAAGCTGTACTAGAGATAAATGCCAGGATATGCTTGCTTGCTTTAATTGTCTTTGCTTTGATTTTTGTACATAGATAAATCAGGACACTGACATTGCATCATCTCTTGTAAGTATTAATAAAAACATATTCCAAGTCAAAAATCATTTCTATAAATTAAGTGTGAAGTGATTATCCAGTTGCTTAATGTACAATGATCAAATGCTGAGCACCTCTCTCTCTTATGAAACTGAAAGACTAGTAGGATATGAATGGAGGAGACATTATATGAATGAGCAATCACTCTTACTTTAAAGGAGATTGAATACATCTAATTAATTATCTCAAGGGCACCCTTAGATAGACCTCAAAGATATCTAAATAGAAAGACCTGTGATGCATCTTTTTCCAGATTTCACCATCCAAGAGTGGTATTGGTCCTGGGGTTGAATTATAGTATGAAAATGAAAATGCATCTTCAACATTTAAACTGCTTGCCCCTTGAGTGACAGCTGAGGATAGACACAAGAAGACTGACAGAATTGTTAATGGATTTTGTAGGAGCATAATTACCTAGAAATACATCATTAACGATATAATGCCATTTGGCAGTTGCTGCGATGCATAGCAATGGTAACTGGCCTGTAGAAACTTACACACATTCATGTTATCACCCTCTCTATATAATTTGTTTGCTCGGATGCTTTTAATTTTAATCCTGGGAATCTTGACGATCAACCTTTGAAAAGAGCATTTTATTTAAACAAATCATAATTGGCTCATTTTGAATTTGTGATAGGTCAGAGAATCACTAAAAAAAGAGAGAGAAAAATGGTAGATTAAGCAAATTGCTAATTTATGGTATGGCAAAGTTTATGGTTAATGCACTAGAAAAAAAACAAATTTTCTTCACTACCTTATATCCATCAGTCCTTGAGTAATTTATATATTTTGAAGTATTCTTATTTACTTACTAAAGAGAATTCATAAAAGATCTCAGACTAAAATTATGTGGGCTATATACTTGGAAACCATAAAACCAAACTTTTATAGAATTTAAATTTCATACTTACATATTTATCTCAGTTGACATTAAGTAAAGTTTGATGTCACTCCTATTTAGCTACTATTTGACATCCCAATGCCACATACACTGAGTAGATATTACTAGATAAACAAGTAACTTTTACTAGATAACATGGACAACTTTACCCACTAGAGATTACAAACTATTTTTAGTTTCCTTCTCCATAAAAACAAACTACTCAACCTACTTACATCAGTAAAATAGTGTCAATGTATTTCAGAAGCATTAAGCTAAATTTTTAAATCTATAGAAGCACCTGTCATTTCATTCAATGCAGGGCACTGGAATGTTGGACCTACTGCTTTCCAAGAAAACAAGTCAAACAAACCTCAGCTGGGCACCAGGGACTCATGCCTGTCATCCTAGCTCTCAAGAGGCTGACATCTAAGGATTGTTGTTTGAAGCCAGCCTGGGAAGATAATTCCAATAGACTCTTATCTCTAGTTAAGGAGCAAAAAGCTCGAATGCAGGTGTAGCTGAAGCAGTGGGCAATCAGCCTTGAGCCAAAATACCAAGTGAGAATAACAGGCTCTGAGTTCAAGTACCAGTTAAAGTCACTCCCTCTCAATAGCAACAACAACATTGTGCGCGCATGTGCGCACACACACACACACACACACACACACGTGCGCGCGCACACACACACACACACACACACACACACACACGATGTGTCTCTTCTTGCTACATTCATACATTGAACCTACTCACCTTGACCAGGTCATGAAAACTTGACCTTTATGCACAGGACTAATGTCTTTATAAAGGAGCCCCAGAAGGCTGCCATTCTCCTTCTGTGAAGGGAGGGTTTCACAAGCACCTGTGAGTACCCTCCTCACCAGGCACTGTACCCGCCATGACCTTGATATGAAGCTACCTTGCCTCAAGAATGGTAACCAATGCATTTGGTGTTCATAAATTACCAAGTATAACTGGGCGACGGTGGCTCATGCCTGTAATCCTAGCTATTAAGGAGTCTGTGATCTGAGGATTACAGTTCAAAGCCAGCCTGGGCAAGAAAGTCCATGAGACTCTTATCTCCAATAAACTACCAGAAAAATGGAAGTGGCGCTGTGGCTCAAGTGGTAGAGAGCTCGCCTTGAGCTGAAGAGCTGAGGGACAGCGCCCAGGCTGAGAGTTCAAGCCCTACCACCACCACCACCAACAACAACAACAAATTACCCAATATAAGTTATTGTATTCAAGAATTCTGAATACACTAAGACAGTTTACATGCCTACAAGAATGTCCAAAATGAAAAGATGGACCAATAACAGAAGGTGAGGCTCATGAGACCATGGAGAGCTCTGAAACACCGCGCCCCCCCCCCCGCCCCCCTCCTCCCTTCTCCCCTCCCCCCCACCTCCACTATGGGTGATGCACACACTGCTACAACCACTTGTACTTTAGCACCCGTATTACCAATAATCCCTCACCACAGGAACAAATTTGTTACAAATGATGAACTCACACAGACATGCTATTTTGTCACCCAACATTCATATACCTCACGACTCATTCTGGAGCTTGTATATTGTACATATACTCTCTGTATACTCTATTACACTTTACATAAATGTGTAATAACATATTCACACTTATCTTGTCATACAAAGCAATTTCACTTGCAGAAATCCCCTGTGCCTTGCCTATTGATTTTCCTCAACTCTGGCATCTTTCACTTGACATTATGCATGTCTTTTCACAACTTGGGAGCTCATCCCTTTTTGGCATAGTATTCTATTGTCCTGATTCACCACAGTTTATCCAGTCATCTACTAAAGGACATCTTGGTTACTTCTATGTTTTTCAAGTATACATAAAAGCACCTTCAAATAGCTAGTTATAGGTACAAAAATATTCAGCTTTTGGGGAGTACATATCAAGAAGCATAATTGTTGGATTCTATGAGGAGTATGCTTAGTTTTGTAAGGAATTGCCAAACTATCTTCAAAGTGGCTATAATCATTTTGCATTTCTACCAGCAATGGATGGCATTCCCTACTGCTCCCTACTCTCACCAGCATTTGGTGTTTATCTGGCATCTGGAATATTCCAGTAAGAATGCAGTAGTAGCTCACTGTTTGCATTTCCTGGGTAACACATGATGGATTATTTGACATATAAAAAATGTATATAGGTATGTATAGTTTGATGAATTGTCTGATTAGATCTTTGGCCCCTTTTGAAAATGGGTTGTTCATATTTTTATGGTTGCATTTAAAAGTTCTTTATCAGATTTTCTTTAATATTTGTATTATCTTTACATAGTTGTACAAAGGAGTTGCCATTCACCAAAGCAAATTATGAATATGGTATTTCTTTTTTTCAAAATTTTTTTATTGTGAGAATACTGTACAGAGGAGTTACAATTACATGAGCAAGATAACTAGTACATTTCTTTTTTTTGTGAAAATACTGTACGGAGGGGTTACAATTACATGGGCAAGATAATGAGTACATTTCTTATCAAGCATTGTAGCCTCCTCCTTTGTTTCCCCTTCCCATCCCACCCACCCCCCAAACCCCCACCCAACCCTCCTCCCAGCCCCCACCAAAGTTGTAAAGTTCGTTTTCAACATATGACTTGTACATCTCATTGTTGCAATGGGTCCACCTGTATCCCTATTTGAACGATTTGTTTTTTCCCTTTCCTTCCACAAATTATAACAACATCAAATACAGTGAAAGCAGAGGTTATATCATGGGGGAGGGACATACAAAGCAACAAAGAAATAATCTTATAAATGTGTTAGAAACAATCGCATGAAAGAAAAAAACATTTGAATACATACTCAGGGTTCATTTCCCTAACATCAACTTATCTGACCTTTTCTGCTTGACTTAGACATATACTAGTTATTGCAAATAAGTGAAACCATGGGACCTATGTTTCTTAGGGCCTGGCTTACTTCACTTAATATAATTTTTTCCTTTTTCAAGTTTTTAAAGTTTTCATCATAGAGGTCCTTCACTTCTTTGGTTAAGTTAATTCCTAGGTATTTTATTTTTTGTGGGGCTATTACCAATGGAGTTGCTTTCCTAATTTCAGCCACACTTTTCTCACTGTTGGCATACATAAAAGCCACTGATTTTTGAGGGTTAATTTTATACCCTGCTACTTTGCCAAAGTTTTGAATCAGCTTGAGTAATTTGGGAGTGGAGTCTATGGGATTCTTAAAATACAAGATCACGTCATCTGCAAAGAGGGAGAGTTTTATTTCTTCTTTCCCTATTTGGATCTCCTTTACATTTGCATCTTGTCTTATTGCTGTAGCTAGGTATTCTAATAGCAGAATGAAGAGAAGTGGAAAGAGTGGATATCCTTGGCTTGTTCCTGAGTTAAGAGGAAATGGCTTTAGTTTTACCATTAAGTATAATGCTGGCTGTAGGTTTGTCATATACAGCCTTTATCGTATTGAGAAATGTTCCATGGATTCCTAATTTTTCCAGAACCTTCATCATAAAGGGGTATTGGATCTTGTCAAATGCTTTTTCTGCATCTATTGAGAACCACGTGGTTCTTATCCTTGTTCCTGTTGAGGTGATGAATTATATTAATTGATTTGCATATATTGAACCAGCTTTGCAACCCTGAAATGAATCCTGTTTGATCGTGGTGTATAATTTTTTTGGATGAATTGTTGAAGTCGATAGGCCAAAATTTTGTTGAGAAGTTTTGCATCAATGTTCATCAAAGAAATGGATCTATAGTTCTCTTTCTTTGATGAGTCCCTGCCTGGTTTGGGGATGAGGGTTATGATGGCTTTATAGAATGAGTTTGGTAGTGAACTTTCTCTTTCAATTTCATTGAAGAGTTGGAGGAGTGTTGGTGTGAGCTCTGCTTTGAAGGCCTTGTAGAATTCCGCTGTAAAGCCGTCTGGTCCTGGGCTTTCTTAGATGGGATGTCTCTTATTGCTGTTTCTATTTCAATGCTTGATATGGGCCTGTTAAGATGGTTTAACTCATCTTGGTTTAGTTTTGGCATGTCAATATTTGCTAGGAAAAGGTCCATTTCTGCCAAGTTCTCAAACTTATTAGCATAAAGTTTTGAGAAGTATTCCCTTATAATGTTCTGAAATTGGTTGTTTCCGTGGTGATGTTTCCATTCTCATCTCTGAGTTTATTTATTTGGGTGTGTTCTCTTCTTTTTCTGATAATATTTGCTAAGGGTCTGTCAATTTTGTTTATTTTTTCGAAGAACCAACTCTTTGTTTTGTTGATTCTTTCTATGGTTTTTTTGGATTCTAATTCATTTAATTCTGATTTAATTTTAATTATTTTTTTCTGTCTACTGGATTGGGGTTTATCTTGCTGCTCTTTTTCAAGGAGGCTCAGATGTCTCATTAAATTGTTGATTCAGATCTCTCCAATTTGTTGATGTAGGAACTCAGAGCTATAAACTTGCCCCTGAGTACTGCCTTTGCTGTGTCCCAGAGGAGCTGGTAATTTGTGTGTTCGTTTTTGTTAAATATCATGAACATTTGAATTTCCTTTCTAATCTCTTCCATGACCCACTTGTGATTCAGCAGTGTGTTGTTCAGCCTCCATGTGTTACAGGATTTTCTTTGGTGGCTTTTGGTGTTGAGTTCTAATTTTATTCCCTTGTGGTCTGAGAGAATGCAAGGTATAACTTCAATGTTTCTGAATTTGGACAAGTTTGCCTTGTGGCCTAAAACGTGGTCTATTTTAGCAAATGTTCTTTGTGCTGCTGAGAAAAACGTGTATTATCATGCTGCTGGGGTGAAATATTCGGTAGATGTCTGTTAAATCTAGTTAATCTATGCAGTTGTTTAGATCTGTGGTTTCTCTGTTGAGTTTTTGCTGAGTTGATCTATCTAGTGGGGAAAGTGGTGTGTTAAAATCCCCAACAATTAATGTCTTTGGATCTATGTGGGATTTGAGGGAAAGTTGTGTTTCGTGGATAAATTTGGGTGCTCCGTTGTTTGGTGAATAGATATTTAGAATTGTAATATTCTCCTGAAGGAGAGATCCCTTAATTAGTATGTAGCGACCTTCTTTATCTCTTGTTATGAATTTTAATTTGAAGTCTATTTTATCTGATATTAGGATTGCAACTCCTGCCTGTTTATGGGGGCCATTTGCTTGGTAGATTTTCTTCCAGCCTTTCACATTGAAAATGTGTTTGTTTTTATGGGCAAGATGTGACTCCTGAAGGCAGCAGATAGAAGGATCTTGCTTTTTAATCCAACTAGACAGTCTATGTCACTTAATTGGAGAGTTATGTCCATTAATGTTGAAAGATAGGACTGAGAGGTATTTGGGAGTTCCTGCCTTTTTATCCACCTTCTTAGGAGCTGTGGCAATTGGGTTCTTCCTACGGTTCTTGGATTCTCAGTTTGGGTGTGGTTTCTTGTCCTTTATTGTGGTCTTGTTGGTTTTCTATGTGTAGGACATCTTTAAGAATCTTTTGTAAGGCTGGTTTGGTGGAGATATATTGTTTCAATTTTTCTTTGCTATGGAAGGTTTTTATTTGACCTTCGGTTATAAAGGAGAGTTTAGCTGGGTGCCGAATTCTTGGTTAATAGTTGTTTGTCTTTAGGGCATGGCATACATCATTCCAGGCTCTTCTTGCTTTGATTGTCTCTGCTGAGAAATCTGAGGTGATTCTAATTGGTTTCCCTTTATAGGTGATTGATCTTTTCTCCTTGACAGCTTTAAGGATCTTTTCCTTGGTCTGAATTGATCCTGTGTGGATTATGTGACAGTGGGATGTTCTATTCTGGTCTGGTGTATTTGGAGTTCTAAAAGCTTCTTGTATCTGAATAGGCCTACCTTTTTGCATGTTTGGGAAGTTCTCTGCTAGGATCCTGTTAAACAAATTTCCTAGACCATTAACTTCTGTTTCTAGGTGCTCCTCTACACCCATTATCCTCAGATTAGGCCTTCTGATGGTGTCTTCCAAGTGTTGAATAGATCTATCATATTTCCTGGATTTGTCTTGGATGGTTGTATGTTCTTTCTCTATACTATGTAGGCTATCTTCAATCCCCGAAATTCGATCTTCTGCATGGTCTAACCTACTATCAAGACTTTCTACTTTGTTTTTTATTTCTTTTCCTTCTATTTGATCGGCTATGATGGCTTCAAATTCTTTGTTGGAGCTTTGTTTTAGATCTTGTATGAACTTCTTTACTTCCTTAATTTGGTGTTCAGTGTTTATTCTCAAATCACTTAGTTGATTGGTTATGGTTTCCTTGGACTCCCATTCCTTCTATTGGGTTCCATTCAGCATTCCCTTTGTGGTCTCCCTGACTTCTTTCAGCTCTCTGTTTATGGATTCCATGAATGCCTTTAGTGATCTTTCTGTATTCTCATCCCGCTCTCTCAATTTCTGTATTACTCTTTGATTAGCTTCTTCACGTTCATTCAGTTCCTGTATTTCTCTTTGAGTGTTCTCAGCCTGCTCACACCATTCCTGACTTTCTCTTTGACTGATCTCAGCCTGCTTATGCCATTCCTTTATTTTTCTTTGAGTGTTCTCAAGCTGCTCACGTAATTCCTGTATCAATCTTTGAGTAGCTTCCTCACGCTCATGAAATTCCTGTATTGACCTTTGTTTTGCCTCTTCTCTCTCCCTATCATGCTCATACAGAGTCCTTTGCAGGTTTTCAATCTTTTCATTTACCATGTTTACCAGTAGTGTTTGTAGAGCTTTTTGGGAACTTTCCTTTGGATTATTAGTATCTTTTCTGTCCCCTGATTATCATGAGTGGGAGTTGAGATACCCAGACTTGTCATTTTTCTTGTGTTTTTCTGGGTTGCTCTGCCCATTTGGGATGAAAGTAACACCAGGTTTGTGCTAGCACACTATTTTAAGGCAAACATCAACCAAAGTCTGTAGTTGCACAGTCAAAAGTCTGCAGATACAATCTAGTTCAACAGATACACTTATTCAACATCAAACAACTATGTATTAATGGATTACAAACCGCAAAGAAGAATTTGGCTAACAGAAATTATTAGGTTTAGGGAGATATGTGGGTAAAAATAGGCATAGAGGGATGTGGAAAGGCAGTGGGAGAGTTAACTAAATCCTAATCTCAAAGCAGGAAATAGGTTGGATAGAATGATAGTAGAGAGAGAGAAAAAAGAAGAGAGAGAAAGAAAAAAGACAAGAAAAAATAAAAAATTAAAAATTAAGAAGTGCAACACTTAAAAATTATGCAAATCTGAAAACATAATATTCAGAGAAGAACGTGGATAGAATAAGAAAAGGAGAGGGATAGAAAGGAGATGTGAAAAACTTAAAAATAAAAATGCTTAAAATATTATATAGGTATAAAGAGGTAGTACTGCTATAAAGGAATTTAAGCCTAAGAGGTTTTAAATTGAGTAATAAATTTCTGGATTAAGTGTATACACAATGGGGCTAAGGTCTAATAATCGACTACGGGTTTTTCTGGGGATGAGCAGAACAGCAATTAAGTCACGCAAAGAAGAATGAAAGAGAAAAAAAGTGAAAAGAATGAGAAGGAAAGAAAAAAAGAATCAAATGGTCAGTAGAGCTAAACAAAAAAAATTATTTTAAAGAAAAAAGAAAGTACACACACATATACCCCTAAAATAAAAATTATAAGAGGAAGAAAAAAAGTTAATAGAAAACAAAATTTTTTAAGTTAAAAATTAAAAATTAAAAAAAAAGTTTTAGAAAAAAAGTTTTTTATAAAAGATACAAAAAAAGAGTTCTTTGATTTTTTTTTGGGGGGGGGGGGATGGGAAGATCCTGTATCTCCCTTGTGTCCGCAACCAACCTCTTGTTGGAGTCTCTGGTCTGGTTGTGGTGTTTGATTTTCCTGTGGCTTGGATGGTTTCTTAAGTCAGTTTGTTTGAGCAGGCAGAAAAATGCTCTGTTTTACCCAGGATTTTGTGATCTCTTCCCAGGCTAGTTCAATGGGAGGGAGATCTGCTTTGAGTATCACAAAAGAGGGAGATGGCTATTTCCTCTAGTTTGGAGCTGCTGTGATGAGGCTAGGTTCTGGGTAGAGTTGAGACCTTTCAGCAAACAGCAGCTTTTCCCTGATGAGCTAGCTTCTGAGGAACTCACAGAGCCCAGCCTGGAGCCATTCTCAGGGTTTATGTTTACTGAATTTCAATTGATTGTTGATGCTGCTAGAGGGAGGGGCAGCCTCTGGCTCTGTTTACCCAGTGAAGAAAGCCACTCCTGGGGCTGGTGGCCTGAGCTGGGTGACTTTTCCCTGGGGGGAGTTGAGCCTAGCAGGTCAGGTTAGGTTCTTGTGACCTGCTAAATGACTCTAGTTTTCTTCCAAGGCCTGAGCTGGAGCTAGCTGCTCAGCCGGGCCTTTGTCAGTATCAAAGATGGAGATCTCAGGTAGTGGGTGGGGTGGGGAGGGGTGGCCTTCCCTCCTCTGCTCCCTGAAAGAGAGTGAGGATGTCAGGCTTCTACTCACGCTGGAGTCTTGGTTCCTGGGTTGTCTCTGGTCTATGAACTGCAGGATAAAGATGTCTGCTCCTTGTCAGTTCTTGCTGGTATTGAGTAGAATCCACTCGCCCACCATGTCTGGCTCCTTCATCCTGGACTCTCTGTGTTGCAGGTATGGCGGCTACGGCCGCTGCCGATGCAGGAGCAGCCACAGCCGGGGCTGCTGGCAAGTGCTCAGATCTGTCTCCTTGCCTGGATTTTTCCCTCTCTGGCCTAACTCTCTGTCCTGTGATGGCATACTTGGTGTGATTCTCTGGCTTAGGACTGTTCACTGGAACACTAAAACTGCTTTCTATGTGAGAGCTTATTTAGCCTCCAGCTTCTCCTCTGCCATCTTCCTGGCCAATACGGTATTTCTTGATCCTGTCACCTCTTTTAACATTCTTACCCCCACCCCAAACCACTCCTTCCCTTACTACTTATCATGTATTTATTTATTTATTTATTGCCTTTTAACAAAGCAGTGTATGTGTACAATCCATCTTGATGTGTGTCATCACTTCAAAATCTCCCCCCCCCCCCCCCCCCCCGCCCACTCAACCCATGCCTTTCCTCTATTTCTTGATTCTGTGGTATATAAAAATGAGTTCTTGCCTGCATTCTTCCCACTTCCTGCTTCATTCTTCTCCCAGTTTGTGCTATATTTCCTCACCCCCTTTAATTTCAATGTTCACAGAAGATGACTTATCCTCTTTATGACATTAAAATTACCCTGTTTACCATGTGAAATTAATTTCACATTGCTGGGCAAACATACCCAACTCCATGTCTTAGCATGTGGTAGAATATTATTCCCTTTGATGCAGAATAACATTTCATTGTATGTCACTGCTTTCAAATGTCATATAAATTACTATTACATCAAAGTTATCAGCTCAACTAGTCTTACCAAACTAGCTGATAATGTAATGGTGTGAACCAACCAGAAAGATGTACATGATCACCTCCATAACATTGTTGAAAGAAACTTGGGGGGATGCTCTGGAGCATCAATGCTCTGGAGCACCTCCTTTTCTTGATTCCAATGTATTATTTAAAATTCTACACAGACTAGAGGGGCACAGTCTCACACCTATAATCCTAGCTGCTCAGGAGACCAAGACTTAAAGGATCGGGGTTCCAAGCCAGTCCAGAAGAAAAAGAGCAAGAAGCTTCATTATCAAAAAGTTTGGCTGCTTGTGTGGCTCAAGGATACCAGATGTGAACAAGTATGCCAAGTGATCCAAAGGACATAGGTTCAAGCTCAAGTACCAGAAAACAAATAATACAATCTCTACTGACTATTTTTAAACTCAAAAGATTTCTAGAAAAGAGTAACTTTTGTGTAACTTTTTATAGTTAAGTTTTCCTGTTTTCTTAAAAGAACAAATCTTCAGAGAAAAAGGATGACAACACTTTTTAACTTAATGAACATTGCAGGTTCATGAAGTAGGACTTATAATCCTCTTCTTGATAAGGACACAGATTTAGACAGATTTGGCAAAGAGGGCCAGATAAACAAGTTACATATAGAAAGCTGGATTTTGTATTCAAACATAATGCTTTTTTTTTACACTGTGCTGAATACCTAGGAAATACTATCATTCACAAATAAAATAGGAAAAGCAAGTGAATACTAAAGGACAATTCTGTCAACTTCCTAATTTTGTCCAAAAGTAGCCTAAACGGTCATCAACCAATCTATTTCACTAGAATTTATCTTCTAGATGAAATATTATCAGATGTGAAAAACATCAAAATTAATAAGTACATACTGAACTTTATACATTTTTTTAAAAGACTTTCAGGGAAAAAAAAGAACTGATGTCTTTGTGATTATACAAGAGCAAACAACTGCTGTATAGGCAGTGATGATGTGGGAAAGCCAGGGAAATCCTCCGTCTCTAGCATTAGGACCCATGGTTCTTACAAATGTCATCATTTTCACAGTTAAGAAGGACAAAATGAAAACCAATTCTGTGTTGGGAAAGTTTTCTTTCAGGAACTTGTCCCTTAGGCATCAATACAAAGCTCATTATGCTGCTTATTCAAAATATTTCTTACAGCCAGCCATGATGCCATATGCCTATAATCCCCTCATTTGGGAGGCTGAGACAGGACAATCACAAATTCAAGGACAGCCTGGGATTTGTAGTACATTCTGTTGGTAGAAGACTCTGTCTCATAAAAAGAAAAAAAAGAGCATTTCCCAGAGTAGACAGAGACTAACTGGCTACTAGCCTTCAAATACTGAAAGATTCTCACTGTTTTCTTTTCCTGAGTGAAATAAATTTAATTTCTTTCATCCTACCTCTTAAAATCATCAGAATTTTCTCTGAATTTAATAAGAAAAATCAAGAACTAGAAAGAGCCAATTCATCTGAGGCTATTCAGTAGCAGTTATGATTCATAATTGTCAAATACACCTGCCAATATCAAACACAAACATGAGTCTCATTTTATTGGCTTAGAGAGCAGTAAACTAAAATAACCTAAACAGATACAATAATATGTGAAGACATAGCTTATATTACCCAGATATTGAGATGTATATGATTGCAGAATTTTTATTTTATATACTTAGTAATGTAGCAGAAATACAAATAAAGAAACGAAGAAGCAGAGAAAATAGATGTAAAGGTGGAGTTCATAAAATAAGACAAATTAAGACTTTCTGGTAAAGTCACAAAACACATGTGCCTCAACTAGTATAAATATCATGAGATATAATCATATTCATGCTATTTAGGCTATGGTATTTTAGAGGTGACTTCATTACATGTATATATATATATATATATATATATATATATACATAATACATATATATATAGCTTACATTCAGAATATTTATATACACATATAACTTGCATATAGTTCCATTGTTTAAATGACACAATTTCTTAGATTTTAGTATATTTACAGAACTGTGTCATCACCATTATTTGATTTTAGCACATTTTCATCATCCCACAAAGAAACTTCATATCCTCTACCAGTCACTCATCACCACTTCCATTTTCCCTCTTCTGATCCCTAGGCAATCATGAATCTGCTTTCTGAGTCTGTTAGACTAGCTTATTCTGAACAAGTTATACAAATGGAACTGCACTCAACACAGTCATGTGTGTCTGGTTGCTTTTGTTTAACATGTTATTGTGAGGTTCATGCATACTGTAGCATATAACAGTACTCCTTTCCTTTTTTAATTATTCCTTTATATGACCATATCATAATTTGTACTCATCAGTTAATAAGCACTTGAGCTTTTCCACTTTTATAAATAATCCTGCTATGACAATGTACACATATGTGAGGAAGGCCAGATCATTTGATAATTCCATCCTACATCTTAAGAAGACCTTCTAAACTGTGTTCCAAGGTGGCTACAATTATAATCCCATGAGTGATCTATAAGAGTTCCAATGTATCCCACGTTCACTGACAATTGTGTCTCTCTTTTTTATTATAGATATCCAGTTGGTGTGAAGTGGCATGTATTTGTGGTTTTGATTTGTAATTCCATAATGACTAATGAAGCTACATATCTTTTCATATTCTTAGTCAACATTTCCATGTCTCTTTGAAGAAATATCTGTTCAGACCCTTAGTCAATTTTTAAATTGGGTTGTTTCTGTCTTACTGATTTAAGAGAGTTCTTCATATAACTTAGATTCAAGTCTGAGTATATGATGGTCAGATGGTATCCTATTCTGTGGATTATCTGTTTACTTCTTTGATGATACCTTTAAAAGCCTACAAGTCTTTTTTTTTAATTTAATTTTTGTGTTTGTGTGAACATACTGTACAGGGGGGTTACAATTACATGGGCAGGATAATGCGTACATTTCTTATCAAGCATTGCAGCCTCCTCCTTTGTTTACCCTTCATATCCCTTCCCAGCCTCCCCCCCACACACCCAATCCTCCCCCTCCCCCCCCCACCCTGCACCAACGTTGTAATGGCAAAACCTCCCAAGCTCCTGGATTGGAAAGATTAACATCGTGAAAATGGCAATACTTCAATTCCAACCTCATTCTTCAAAGAAATAGAAGAGGCAATCCAAAAATTCATATGGAACAATAAAAGACCCCAAATAGCAAAAATGCTCCTCAACGGAAAGAACACTGCTGGAGGAATATCAATACCAAATTTCAAACTCTACTATAAAGCCATAGTAATCAAAACAGCTTGGTATTGGCATAAGAACAGACCTCAGGACCAATGGAATAGAATTGAAAACCCAGAAATGAACCTACAGACCTATAGCCATCTAATCTTCAATAAGGGAGCTAAAACAATAGAATGGAAGAAGGACAGCCTCTTCAGTAAATGGTGCTGGCAAAATTGGTTAACTACTTGTAGAAAACTAAAGCTAGATCCTTATATATCACTCTGCACCAGAATCAACTCCAAATGGATCAAAGATCTCAAAGTCAAAGCAGACACTCTGAAAACATTACAGAATGGAGTAGGAGAAACCCTAGGTCTCCTTGGCTCAGGCCGAAATTTTCTGAATAGAGACCCAGAAACACAACACATCAAAGAAAGGTTGGACAAATGGGATTGCATGAAGTTGCAGAGCTTCTGCACAGCAAAGGACACAGCTAGCAAGATCAATAGAAAGTCCACAGATTGGGAGAAGATCTTCACTAGCCATACAACAGACAAGGGTCTCATATCTAAAATATACTTGGAACTCAAAAAATTAAATCCCCCAACAACAAATCCTCAAAGAAACAACTGCCCAATAAATAAGTGGGCTAAAGACTTGAAGAGAAATTTCTCTGAAGAAGAAAGAAGGATGGCCAATAGACACATGAAGAAATGCTCAACATCCCTAGCCATAAAAGAAATGCAAATCAAAACAACATTGAGATACCACCTCACTCCAGTTAGAATGGCAAAAATCAAGAACTCTAACAACAACAGATGCTGGAGGGGATGTGGACAGAAGGGAACCTTACTTCATTGTTGGTGGGAATGTAAACTTTTCAACCACTTTGGAAAGCAGTATGGAGGTTCCTCAAAAGACTTCACATAGAGCTCCCCTATGACCCAGCAATCCCACTTTTGGGCATTTACCCAAATGGTTAAAAACAAGACCACACTAAAGCTACCAGCACAACTATGTTTATTGCAGCATTATTTACCATAGCTAAGATATGGAACCAACCCAGAAGCTTCTCAGTAGATGAATGGATCAAGAAAATGTGGTATATATACACAATGGAATTCTATGCCTCCATCAGAAAGAATGACATTGCCCCATTTGTTAGGAAATGGAAAAACTTGGAAAAAATTATATTAAGTGAAGTAAGCCAGGCTCAAAGAAACATAGGTCCCATGGTTTCCCTTATTTGCAATATCTAGTATATGTACGTGTCAAGCAGAAAAGGTCAGATAATGTGATGTTAGGAAAATGAACCCTTAGATATGTATTTTAATGTTTTTTTCTTTCATGCATTTGTTTCTAACGCATTTATAAGATTATCTCTTTGTTGCTTTGTATGTCCCTCCCCCACAGTATAACCCCTGCTTTCAATATATTTGATGTCAGTATAACTTGTGGAGGAGATGGGGAAAAACAAGTCGTTTAAGGATACAGGTGGATCTGTTGCAACAATGAGAAGTACAAGTTGTCATGTCGAAAACGAGCCTTACAAGTCTTTATGATATTCAATTTACCTGTCTTCCCGTTTATCACTTATGTTTTCAGTGTCATTTGTTTAACTCAAGGTCACAAAGACCTATACCTCTTTTGCTTTTAGATTTTTTATGTTTAGATATATTAGCCAGTTTAGTGTATATTAGGTAGGAATATAAATATAAATTCATATTTTTCATATGAATATCCATTTATAAAAGAACCCTCTGCTTAAAAATTATTGTTTGCTCCTTTGAATTCACTTGGACACTTTATCCAAATTAAACAAAATTGTTAGGATTTATTTTTGGGTTGCTCGTTCTACTTCACTGATCCTCACATTTTCCCTTGTGTCAATACCTCTCTAACTTGACCGCTGTATCATGTGTAGAGTATGAGTCCCCCAAGTTCATCCTGTCTTAAAGATTGTCTTGGCAGCTGGATGCAGGTAGCTCACTACTGTAATCCTAGTTACTCAAAAGGCTGAGATCTGAAGATTGTGGTTCCAAGCCAGCCCAGGCAGGAAAGTTCATGAGACTCTACCTCCAATTAATCACAGAAAAACCTGGAAGTGGCTCAAGTGGTAGAGCACTTACCTTGAGCATTAAAGCTCAGGAACAGTGCTTAGGACCAGAGTTCAAGCACCAGGACTGTCAAAAATTAAAGAAAAAGAAAGAAAGGAAACATTGTATTGGCTACTCTGGACTCCTTATAGATGAATTTTAGGGTTCATTTATCAATTTCACCAAATAAAATCATTTGGGTTTTAATATGGATCATGTCAAACTTGTAAACTTGTAAACATTACACATTTCATTAGGCATAAACTATTACTATGATTACTCAATAAACTGGTATATAATTATTTCAAATTCTTTTGAAAAGTTAAAAATGTTGTTATACTTTATAATCAGGTGGTTGGCAATGTCAACAGACACATGGTTGATAAAAAGCAATTAATTATTCATTCTTAGATACAAAGTTAGGCCCTCAAAAACTATTAAAGACATATAAAATGGATCAACTCCAAATGATGAAAAACAAACTGAAATTGTTTAGTGCATATGTGTATATTCAATTTAATGCCCATAAAATGTAATTTTATGTTGATTAATTGTAGTTTAACACTTGAAATACTTGCATATAACAACAGCTAACCTAGATAAACAGACAGGACAGTTTATATCTAATAATTCACGATTAATCAATTTCATTAATGTTATGGTCAGATTATATTTAATGTTTATAATTATTTTGATATATTAAAATTTTTTGGTATAAATTCTGAACTTACAGACTGAAATAAAATACTTTCCGTTTCTTTGAACTACAAACAAGTCGCATGCCATCTTTGTTGTGGTCAGTTACTCTACAATTAGAAGTCAGGGAATATTAGATCATACAGTACTCTAAGAAAAAACATTTCTCCCTTCGACTGCATTTCTAAAACATTTTCCTTTGGCTTTGAAGATGAATAAATATGCATGTTAAAGCACTAGGTCAGGTCATCCACTTTTAATAATGGGGTACATTAATTGGCATGCAGGCTTTATTGAAATAATTATTAAATTCTATTTGAAAGAAAAGCTTTATTGTATAAGCCTTCTAATTTATGTTTTGTTTACTAAATGATAGTGTATTGGTTGCTCAGGGGGTTCTAGTTATGTTTAGCCATTGATTAGTCCATTGTTTACATGATAACTTTAAAGATGCCCAAAGCAAAACAAGGTTTAATTAGGAAACTTTAAAGTAACTTCCTTGGAACCTTTCTAGAAATTCCATTAGTGTTTACATAGAAGAGTGATCATTTCTTTCAGTAAACAGATTTCTACCATAAAGAAATGACTAATTTTTAGTTACCACCTTGTTATATAAGCAAGATTTATGGACAGCAAATTATTTTTTAAAAATTTTGCCTAGCATCAGCTAAATGCAAATGCTAGCCATGATTCTTACTTCCAAGACAGAAATTATTGGCAAAGGATTTGTGACTATTTCCTTTTCAAATTGTTCAGCATCTCTCGGTTCCAGATACACTGGAAATTTGAAGCTGACTGAAGAGAATGAGTGATTTTATGTTCTTTGTACAGTAAATGGTTCAGTAGCCCTCTGACAACTTAGTATTTGAACTGTAGCTTTAGTTGATGTGCAAATTGAATAATCAAGAATTTCAGATAAGAAATAGACTTTCAAATCTACCATAACCCTGCTGCTACTGCATGATGTATATAATTGGTTTTGGAAATGTTCAAGTTTCCAGTATTTAAAATGTTATGCCTAAATAAATGGGAAGTTTTTACCCTTTTGTAGCTTTTTTAAAATTTTTTTAAAATTTTTTTAAAATTTTGAGTCTTGTAAAGAAGCTATCAAAACTGTGCTATTACTATAGAAATTGTATAAGTAATTTGTGTATTTCACATTCATTTCTTATGAGAATAAATCACCATTTAGAACTATACATCTTTCAGTATATTGTGGAACTAATTGTATTCCTAGAGACAATTACATAAACATTAATAAAAATTACCTTTAGCTTTAGTAGATAGTAATGATTTCTACATTTTAACTCCTTGTCTGTCTACCCGTGTTACTCCTCTCTCTCTCCCTCTCTCCCTTCCTCTTCCTTCCTCCCCCCTCCTCACTCATACGTCCTCCATGAGCCTATAAGCAAAGGATTTATGAGTAAAAACATCTGAAGTTTTAGCAAGTCAAAGAAGCTTATTTATTTCATGTGGTGAACAGCAAATCTTAGACTGATAATCCTTGATTTAAATTTAACTAGTTTTAACCCAAAGAAGCTGGGGGCTCTTTTCTTATTATCTCATTGTTCTACATTTTTCACTACAGCCAGTAGCAATCATTGCTACTGTCACTACCCTGGGGACTGTGCTTGACTCTTCATTCTTTTTTTTTTTTTAATTTTCCATGATTTTTTTTTTATTGTGAAAATACCGTACAGAGGGGTTACAATTACATGAGCAAGGTAATGAGTACATTTCTTATCAAGCGTTGTTTCCTCCTCCTTTGTTTCCCTTTCCCATCCCTTCCCATCCTCCCCACTCCCCCACCCCCAAAGTTGTAAAGTTCATTTTTCAACATAACGTCTTGTTCATCTCATTGTTGCAATGGGTCCACCTGTATCCCTATTTAAACAATTTGTTTTTCCCTTCACTGATATATCTAAGGTCTCCCTTTATTGCAGCAAGTATATTCTAGGACAATTTAAGGTAAAAGTAGAGATCACAACCAAACTGAGAGTGACTTCAGGTCTATGTACTAAATAAGCTCTGGATGGGAATGTCTGCTGAGTGTAATAGAAGTCTTGGAGAGTCATAGATGAGTCAGGGTGAAAGGGACAGATACACCAAGATGTTCTCACGTGTACCTGCCTTGTGCTACCACTCTATAAGAAGTACCTCTGGGTCTCAGAGCTCTTCTGAAGAACACATCTGTCTTAGTCTACTTGAGTTGCCATAACAAATCCCTTAGATTTGGAAGCTTAGAGACAACTGTGATTTATTTCTCACAGTTGATGCTGAGTAATCCCACACTGATGAACCAGTAGAATCATTAATAAAAGCCTATTTTGTGCTTTCTGGGTCCCCCACATATGAAAAAGGGCATAACATCTTTCTGGATTATCGCTTGAGAAGGCATTAACTCCATTCAGGAAGCTTCTGCCCTTAAGCTCTAGTCATCTTCCAAAGCCCACACCTTATTATTCCACCACATTGACACATTTTATTTGAAGGCACATGAGAAGTTAATCTGTAGCAGCCACCCCATCAAAGTATATGTGAACAGTTCAAATTTATTGAAGACTTTGAAGGCAGGGTGGAGGAAATTATTTAAATTCAACTTCCCACCAAAAACTTCAAAAGCTTCCATTAGAGATTTCTTTTCTGCTCTAAATCATACCAGAAATGTTCTTAATAGTTTCTTCTTACTGTTTTCTTCCACTGTATACTGCCTACCTTCTCTTACCTCCCAGTCTTGTTCAGAATCATCAAATACCCCACAGCTTTAAGTGGCTAGACATTCCTTGTCTGCTGTAGGACTACTCCTAAGTTAGGACCATCATCATCACACTCAGAAAGAAAAATGAAAGTCTTCTGATTTCCGTCACCAACTTGTCATGAGGAAATGGGAAATTACATTATTTTTAAATCATTGTGACTGTCCAGAGTCATTGTCCATGAAAACCATACAGACTGTAACCATGCCCTATAGATACAAGGCCTGCCTCCATTCTATTTCTATTTTAGTTCAACTCTGACCCTTTCTTTACATAAAATCTTGAAACTCAGGTCTACATTGATCAAAACCAGAGACAGATTGTTTACCAAAAGGATTTTTGCATGGCAATTAGTGCCATTTCTTAGGCACGTGACAATATGATGAGTACTTTGAAATCATCACATTTAAACTTCCCAGTCTATGGAACAGATATTATTTTTTACATCTACTTCTTGACTTTTCCTTCTCATGATAAAAGGACCTTCAGCTTGGTGTTTGTACCTCTGGTACAGAGAAAATTAAAAAAAAAAAAAACTAAGAGAGAATGTGCTAAATAATCAGGAATGCACTGATGAAAAGTAAAGGCTAGGTAGGCTCAGTACTGACCTTGATCTTACATGTCAGTCAGTGGTTTGATGAGACAATGTAGTTAAGCCATATTGAAATTTAATTCCTTGAGGTTATGTAGTACTCAATAGCTTTTCAAATGATGTCACCTTCATGATCTTCTCTGATCTCCTTAGCAACCCTTAAGGACGAGGCAATGGGACTCATCAGATGGGAAAACATCTAAACATCTACCAGAGGGCATATGCAAAAGCTAAGACATTGTCTTATCCTCTTTCATATGTTATGCCTCTAGAACATTTCATGGTTAGTGTACCCACATATTCACACATCTCATAAGTGTATGATTACATTGGTGTTTCTCTAGTAAAAGAATGAAAGCAAGGCTGAAACATTTAATGAAGACTAACAATAGCACAAACATTTATCACTCCAAAAAATTAAAAATAACATCAACAGCCATAAATTGGAGAATATACTTTAATATTTTCATTTAAAGTTCCTAGTTTTCATTGGTAAATGGGGTATTTGTTAAGAGCTTTAATTTTATTTCAAAAACTACAATCTTATTTTCATTTCCATATGGAAAGGAAATTGGGGGCCTAGGCACCAAACTCTTTTCAGAGTTGAGGGTCTCTAAAATTCTTAACACTGGTGGCTCATGTTTGTTATTCTAGCACTCAGGAAGCTGAGATCTGAGTATCACAGTCAGATCTGTGATACTCTGATCTCCACCAGAAAACCAGAAGTGACACTGTGGCTTAAAGTAGTAGAGCACTAGCCTTGAACAAAAGAGCTCAGGGATAATAGCACCCAGGCCCTGTTCAAGCCCACAAACAACAACAACATCAATAAAAACCCTGAATATTCCTTCAAGCTATGTGGCTATTAAAGAAGAAAAATAGGGTAGTGGTTAGAAGAGAAAAATGTAAGAAAAGAAAACTCAGAATGAGCTAGAAAACTGATATCAAGATAATGTAGCATAAGTCATGAATATTACCAAGAACAACAAACACTACAAGGCACAAATCATGTGTCTAAGTCCAAAGAAATGACATCAGGATCATAACAACAGTCAACATTTCTTTTTCTTTTTCTGTCTTTTTTTTGTTGTTGTTTGTTTTTTTGTATGCTGGAACTGGGGCCTGAACTCAGCGCCTAGTAACTATCCTTCAACGTTTTCACTCTAGAATAACATTCTACCACTTGAGCCACAGCTCTATTTCTGGCTTTTTTGCTGGTTAATTGGAGATAAGAGTCAGTCTTTTCTGCCTGGCTGCCTCCTGAGTAGCTAGGATTATAGCTATAAGTCAATAGCACCTGGCTGACATTTCTTTAATACACATATGACAAAAATTGTTCAACACAACTCCAGAAGTAATTATTGTCATTGGCATTTTTCATACAAGAGACTAAGACTGAAGTTATGCTCAGAGTCAGTCACCCAGCTTGAAAATAGTCTTAGTCAGGATTTCCAATGTGTGCTGACCGGTAGCAGCGTTCTTCCAGACATGAGGCGAAGATTAATGCAGAAGATAGATAAAGCAGAGAGCTACCAATCCACACAAATTTACAAAGCACAGAAATGCAGGCAATTTCAAACGAGAAAGTTAAGAATTTGAGTAATTTATAACAACTCATTTGTTTAAAATGGAGTAAATTCTATGGCAACAGCTTAGTCAACAGAATCAAATTGTTGATATGAAGTGGCTAAAATATATAATCTAGCAGATATGGTTAGCTTGATTCTCTCTGTGTCACAGCTATGAAATGAAAAAAGGGAAGAGAATTGGAAAGAGCAGAGAAGGAATGAAATCCAAGATGCAAGGTACCAAAATCAAATACAATAACAACAGGGGATATACCACAGGGGGAAGAATATACAAAAGAAACAAAGTGGTGCTGTGCCTCAAGTGGTAGAGTGCTCACCTTGAGCTGAAGTGCTAAGGGACAGTGCCTAGGCCCAGAGTTTAAGGCCCATGACCAACAAAAAACAACATACAAAACAGAAAACAAAGAAACAAAAAAGTCACATAGTACATTAAAAACAACAACTACAAAGAAAAGCCTCTTGTGTCCGTATCTTGGAGCTCATTTTGTTTAACATCATCTTACATACCTTTTGAGCTTTTCTGCTCATCTGATAAGATTATCCTAGATGTATACTAATTATTGCAAATGAGGAAAACCATGGGACCTATATTTCTTTGGGTCTGGCTTACTTCACTTAATATAATTTTTTTCCAAGTCTTTCCATTTCTTAACAAATGGCACAGTGTCAGTCTCTCTGATGGAGACATAGAATTCCATTTTATATATGTGTGTGTGTGTGTGTGTGTGTGTGTGTGTGTGTGTGTGTGTGTGTGTGTGTGTATCACATTTTCTTGATCCATTCATCTAGTGAGGGGCATCTGGGTTGGTTCCATATCTTAGCTATGGTAAATAATGCTGCGAGAAATATAGTTGTGCTGGTAGCTTGAGTATGGCCTTGTTTGTGATCATTTGAGTAAATGCCCCAAAGAGCAATTGCTGGGTTATAAGAGAGCTCTATGTCTAGTCTTTTGAGGAACCTCCATACTGCTTTCCAACATGGTTGAACAGTGTATACTCCTGCCAACAGTGCAAGTAGGGTTCCCTTTTGGCCACACCCCCTCCAGCATCTGTTATTAGTAGATTTCTTGATTATAGCCATTCTAACTGGGGTGTGGGGGAGGTACGGAAGGGAAGGGATAGTGGGAGAAAAACAAAGGAGTGGGTACCAATGTTGGAAAAAATTTACCCATTACCTTACTCATGTAATTGTAACCCCTCTGTACAGCATCTTTACAATAAAATAAAAAGAAATCCAACAGACACATCTTAAGAATCATGCAAGGAACTCTCTCCGAGAGCAATGTACAGAAAACAGGAGAAAGATCAAATGTCTTGAAAGTTTAAAATATTCAGGTAAGTATTTAAGTTACTTAATTCAAGTGAGGTTTGGGAAATAATTTTCTGGTTAAACTCTTCTTAGAAAGAACAGAGAACTTCTTGGAAGGAATAGCAAAGAAAAGAAGTATTAAATCACAATCAATGTAGGAGACTTACAAGAGATGCTTATATCAAGTTCCTTGTTTCTCAGAGCCATACCTTAAGCTCTTCCTATTCAGATCACTTTTCTGTGATTCCAGAATAGTGACACCCAAGACCTGTGCTATCATGAATAAATGCTACACCTGGGAGCTTGTTTTCCCTTACTCAGGTTTTCTGTGGGGTGTATGTGGTGAGGAGTTACATAATGCACAGACAATGGTATTCAGTTTACCATATGGTTGCAGAAAAACCTTCCATGAAAGTGTCTGTCTTTATTATGTCCTACACTGTCATCCAACTCTGAGACACAATGAAAGACAATATAACACAGAGGTATCGTTCTGGGATTATTGAAATGTGTTTTCTGCAATATAGAATGGCAAGCTTTAAGCATGATGTTTATAAGCCCTGGATCCTCTTTCTCTGGCTATCATCACTACAGGCTTACACAGAGTAATAATGCCTCACTTAGGCAGAAGGTAGGCATGCCTCCAAATAGCTAGCACACATTCAGGCCTATCTAATTTTTTTTCTTTTTGTAGGTCGTGGGGTTTGAACTCTGGGCTTTGGCACTGTCCTTGTGCTCTTCAACTCAAGGCGAGCACTCTACTGCTTGAGCCACAGCACCACTTGTAGTTTTCTAGTGGTTTATTGGAGATCAGAGTTCTCACAGACTTTCTTGCCTAGGCTGGCTTTGAACTGCAATTCCCAGATGTCAGCCTCCTGAGTAGCTAGGATTACAGGTGTGAGCCACCAGCGCCCGGCTCTCATTCACTTCTATCTTGAAAGTCCATATTTTATTCTAAGAAATAGTGTTCTGATTTGCTTTGCTTGTGGTACATTAAGCATTCAACCACTGAGATATGCCTCTATTATAATTCTGGAAAAAATTTATTGGGTCCTAACTCAGATCCTATTTACTCTTATTTTAGATACAATTCTAAATACAAATATTACATAGGGTAATCTAAAACAACATCACTCCCATATGTTTGTTGGCAAGGGACTTAATCTTTCAAAGTTTTTTTCCTCTTTCATCCTATAAAGTAAGTATAAACTAGAGTAGGTATGAAGATATAACCAGTAAATCTATGTACTATATAAACACCTATATGATTCATGGAATGAACTATGTGGCAAGCCAACAACTTGATCTGAGGTTCAATCAGAGAAATAATCCTTTCAATGGAGAAGAAAAATGGGCAGAATTGAAGTTATTGAGAAATTGTACAACGAGCACCACAGTGGAGGCTGTTATAGTGTTTTCAAAAGGGTAATTTCAATTTTATGAGATTGCTTTTTACTGTTATGATTAATATGTTCCTAAGCATTCAAAACAAATAGCAATTTGAACTTATCCTTATTGCACTATAGTATACTGAGTATTCTTAATAATGAACAGTCATCAAGACAGGTTTAGGATAGATTCTCTTCAGCTCTGACAAAGAAGACAAATTAAGTAGAAATATTTAGGAAGGGAAACCATGGGACCTATGTTTCTTTGGGCCTGGCTTACTTCACTTAATATAATTTTTTCCAAGCCTTTCCATTGGTAGCGGGAAGGATTGGGGAGGGGTGGGGGGGAGGATGGGAAGGGATGGGAAGGGGAAACAAAAGAGGAGGCTACAATGCTTGATAAGAAATGTACTCATTATCTTGCCCGTATAATTGTAACCCCTCTGTACAGTATTTTCACAATAAAAAAATAAAAATTTTAAAAAAAGAAATATTTAGGAAGGTCATCATCTAGAGAACTAAACATTTCAAGCAACATTTTTTCCAAAAGACACAGGCATAAAAATTCAGTTGGTCAAAACAATAGTTATTCAAATTAAAGTAAACCACAATTCCCCAGGGCATATTGAAAGATAGGACCTTAGTCTTCACGTGCATTCACTTATCAAGATTGCTTAACACTGTTTTAACCTTGCTCTCAAGAATTCAAGGCAATACTTTAGATGGAAAGAGTAAACAGCTTTAACACTCACTCCTTTTAGGACTTACTGCTTTATCCTACTAAGTAGTTATATCTTTTATAATTGATTTATTTTAATGTATATATTCATTTTTATTATTATTTTCATGTGTGTGCTAAACAGGGACTTGAGATCTCTCACTTGGCTTTTATTACTCAAGGCCAGCTTTCTACCACCTGAGCCACACCACCTATTCCAGCTTTGTGATGGCTAATTGGAAATAAGAGTCTCATGGGCGTTTCTATTTGGATTGGCTTTAAAACCTGGTCCTCAGATCTCAGCATCTTGAGTAGCTAGGATTATGGATGTGAAGAACCAGTTACAATTAATTCTTAAGTGTTTCTTATCTATTAATGATAGTCATCTTTGCTCCTGAATTATAAATGATGTCTAAGGTTTGCTTTGTTTTATTTATGTTTTTACTGTAAGTCTGTAAATCCTAACTTTTAGTCCATTTACATGTGATAATTTTTTTCATAATCTCAGGCTTGCTCTTATATGAAAAATGTTCATTTCTAATTCATGATCATTAAAACATCTCAAATTTGATGAGCAGTATTTAAATAGTTGATCCAATTAAGCACATATTTATGCATTATGCAAAGTAAATAAATTTTCAATAACACAGTTTTTGAAAGCAGAATTGCTAGTCTTTGTATCCATGTAGAAAGAAGCAGGGATTGATACACTTTACCTAGGTGAAATAAGTATACTAATATGCTCATGTTATGATAAATAACCAAAGATTCATATCTGCAGAAGTAAGTAAGCATTTTGATGTTGTGATGGAAAAAGAGAACTAATACAGAATGGCTAGAATGTAAAAAGGACTCTCCTAAGCTTGCTGTGACTTTTTTTATTTCTTCAATTTATGAAGCTGCAATTTAAGAATAATAATGTGCACAACTGAAAAGGTAGAGCAATTAGTCAAAACACAGATTCTTCTGACTTTACAATGCACAGAGTTGCAGAAAACATACAACAAATAACCATATAATCATTCCTTGGATAAAGTTACTAATGTCATCATGTTTTTAATCCTAGAAACTCATGGTAAATCAAATGGTTCTATATTCCTGAGTAAAACACAATCTAGAAAATGTATGATCCTATTTTTTCCCTCTCACTCAGTTTTCTAAAGTCCTAGACTGGAAGTTAGTAAAGAGATAATCATGAAATGAAATTGACAAATTTCTGGGAAGTTGAGAAACTTTGGGGTTTTTCCTGAGTGTAATTCTCAGATTTCTTGCACTGATCCAGAAATATTGCATATTGATTCAAGTCTGGGAAACAAAAATGTTCTGTGATATAAAATGACATAATCAAAAGATAAAGTCAATTCTGTTCATTATCTAAAGCATAGAACAGTAAAAGTATTCATGTCCAGGTTATGCTTATTAAATTTTCTATTATGCCCATATCAATACAAAACTTTGTGAGGACTTTTGTGCACCAGAAAGAAAGAAAGAAAGAAAGATCATCACCACTCATTGGAAAATTCAAGTTGATTTCCACAATTGCCAGGTAAGAGGAAAACAGAACTGCCAGTATGTCTCCACTTTTACAGGAACAAAAATTATACTCCTGATCCTGGATCATGAGGTAGGGGATGAGTAAACAAATATGCAAGGGCTACAACCAGCTCATTATGCCCCAAATTCAGTGTTCCTTACCAAACACTAAAAAAAGAAAAGAAAAAGTAAACAACAACAAAAAGAAGTTAGCTATAATTTTAAAGTACATTAAAAGTATAACAAAATAGTTCTAAAATGATTCAGTTAGACTTAGTCTGTCATTAGAGTATTATAAAACAGAAAAAGATTTTTTGAAATCTCTAACTCTAGTTTGAGCCATTAAGAGGACTAATATCTACCCCCCAAAATAAAATAAATACATGGAAGAGAAATTCTGCTGAATTCCATCTGAAGCCAATAATTAAAAGTTTTATACAAGATATATAAACCAGCAACCAATGGCTCACACCTATAATCCTCGCTACTCAGGAGGCTGAGATCTGAGAGTCACAGTTCAAAGCCAGCCTGGCAGGAAGGTCCATGAGTTGCTCATCTTCAATAAGCTACTCAGAAAAGGCCACAAGTGGCACTACAGCTCAAATGGTAGAGTGCTAGCCTTGAGCAAAAGAAGTTCAGGAACAGTGCGTAGGCCAAATTCAAGCCCCAGGAGCAGAAAAAATAATTATACAACTTTCTTATTTTCTTAGATAAAGATCAGTTCCAGTAAGTGCAGGTCATTCTGATGTGTACTAAGGAAATACAGCTGGAAATGTGGTGTCTTTAAAAACAACAACAGTACTCACTATTAAATCTCTGAGGTATAGGATTAAGGAAACTCTTTTGGTATCTCTATTTCCAAACATGCAATTTGCATGCATTCATTGAATAAGAAATTTAAACATAATAAGTTTTATGGAAAACAGATATTCTAGGTGTCTTTTTTGGTATTTTTTACATGTAATTTTATCATCAAGGTGATATAAAGAGGGGTTACAGTTACATACATAAGGTAGTAAGTGCATTTTTTGTTAAACTTGTTACCCCTTCCTCATTTTTCTCCCACTTTCCCTCCTTCCCAATTCCCTTCCCAAGTTGTACAGTTCATTTCCAAGGTATTGTCTTTATCACTGTTTTATGCGTTCACCCTTTGTCCTTAGGCTCACCATATTTTTGCTCCCCTTCCCTTTCCTAATTCAGATAAACATGTATACAAACCCAGGGTACCAAAATCAAATACAGTGATATCGAGGATAAACTATGGGAAAAGAAAAGAAAAAAGAAACCACATAGTACATTAAAAACAATAATAATAAAGAAAAACCTCTTGTTTCCATATCTTGGAGTTCATTTTACTTAGCCTAATCTTATATGGTCATATATACATAGTTATTGAGCTATTTTGCTCATCTGCTAGGGCTAATTACTACAAATGAGGGAAACCATTGGATCTATGTTTCTTTGGGTCTGGCTTACTTCACTTAATATGATTTTTTCCAAGTCTTTCCATTTCCTTATGAATGGGGCAATGTCATTCTTTCTGAAGGAAGCATATAATTCCATTGTGTATATATACCACATTTTCTTGATCCATTCATCTACTGAGGGGCATATCTGGGTTGGTTCCATATCTTAGCTATGGTAAATAAGGCTGCAATAAACATGGTTGTACTGGTAGCCTTAGTGTACCCTTGTTGTGGTCATTTGGATAAATGCTCAGAAGTGGGACTTCTGGGTCATAGGAGAGCTCTATGAAAGAGCCTCATATCTAAAATGTACTTACTGCTGGGCACCAGTAGCTCATGCCTGTAATCTAGTTACTCAGGAGGCTGAGATCTGAGGATAGCAGTTCAAAGCCAGCCCGGGTAGGAAAGTCCATGAACCTTTTATTTCCAATAAACCACCAGAAAACAAGAAGTGGCTCTGTAGCTCAAGTGATAGAGCACTAGCCTTGAGCTGAAGAGCTGAGGGACAGTGCTCAGGCCCAGAGTTCAAGGCCCATGACCGACAAAAAAAAAAAAAATGTACTTAGAACTCAAAAAATTAAATCCCCTCAAAACATATCCTTGTTATTTTTATTAGAATTAATGTACTCCCATATTGGCTGAAATCACGAATGCTGAAACAGACAGAGAGCATACCTCGACTAAACAAGTACTATGTGCCAGGAATTTTCATAGATGCTTAGAAATATAATCTTGTGTTTTAGCCTTACTTTGTTCCAGCCACAACTCCAGAAAGAGTGCATGATTGTCCTCACTATTGATTTGGAAACTGCCTTGTTTGTGAGGTTGAATAAATTGCCTTTGGTCAAGCAACAAGCTTTCAGACCTTACTTCCGGGACTCCTTTCACATTGATGTGATAGTTTCTTTTTTTGATTCTGTACATAGTAGACACATCCCTTGCTGAGAATACTCATCTATTTCTGACCAAAAAATAGAATAGTATTGGAGTTTCTAATAGTGTAATATTTACTCTCATTTATGGTCCCTAACACAGCAAATATCAATTTCTATTGTAGTCTCCTTGACCCAGTGCATAACAGCATTAAATCCATTATTGAAATCTGTCAGTAGTTTGTGGACCATACTTTCCTATGGCCCCTCACACACTGGATAAAATGAAGACAATGTTCAATGGCTTGTTTTAACGTGGTCCAAATAACTGCCTTCTGTTCCATAATTGATATTGACCACAAACCTAATACTCCCTGCACATTTTAGTTAATACATAATACCACCCATAAATTTTGGCTGGTACATTCCAGGTTAGAAGCAAAACATGGAGGAAATATAATTAAATCAAGGTGAATCTAAAGCACTATACTCTACAAAAAGGATAAAAGGACAATGATAAATTAGCAAGAGGCAAGGTGGGTTTTTTTTCTTTTTCAAAAAGTCAGCATTTACTGAGGACAATTCACAATGAAGAATAATAATCATTCAGAAGACAGATTCCAGCGTCTACCACACAACTCCTTTTATTTACAATATAGGTCAGTGATCACACATGGCATTAAAAGTAAAAGGGATTTCTGGCCATCAGGAAAATAGTTCTTCTTGAAATAACCATTGTCTTGACTAAAATTCAAGACAAGAGGAGAATGCTGGGTTGCTGATACAGACCCATCTCCAGATTGGTTACATGGTAACAATGATTTTGTGTTTTCTACTTATATGTAATAGGTCAATAAAAGTCTCTCACTGATGGCTTCTAACAGTTAAAACTCAAACTACCATGAACTTTTTTTCTTTATGGTAATGGTAGTGAGGTTTTGATTGTTTGTGGTTTCTACTTTTTTTTAATGCCATATTGAGGATTGAACCTAGAACCTTATAAATAGTAAGCAATTACTTTACCACAGAGCTATAACCTCAGGCTTTTTACTTAGTTTATCTCAGTGTTTTTTTTAAATTTTATTTTGGGACAGGGACTAATAATATAGCCCAGGCTACAGGCTTCCTAGCTTGTGATCCTCCTGCCTCAGCCTCCTGAAGAGCTGAATGCTTTGTACATAGAGATGTTTGCATCCTTACTCCATAGACTTAGGAGATGGGAGAGAGAAAGAGTACATGACAGAGAGAGAGAGAGACAGAGACAGAGACAGAGACAGAGAGACAGACAGAGACAGAGACAGAGAGAAAGAACACAAAGAACTCAGGTATACTGGACGTTCATGCTCTTGTAAATGAAAGAGAAAAGAAAATTTCTTAAAATAATTTCACAAAGCAAAAGAAAACAAGACAAGTGCCCCTCTCATCCTAGTATATCATAGACATTTGCCCTAGGATAAGAAGTCACGATCTAAAGTCCTCATGTACAATGAACCCTCGAGTGAACTCGTCTTTCTCTTCTGCATAGACACGTATGTAATGACATTCCCCCTCCCACAAACCAGGCTTAAAAATATATCTTTGTCCTGTTAAGAATCACTTCTGAGAAGGACTCAAGCACTGACATTTCTAAAGGTTTCCTGTGAGGTAATTTACATCAGTATCATAGCATACAAGCCAAAATGGTTTCCATGCTGCTTGTTGATCCATGAAATCATTGTTTTTCAAGTTGACTATTTTAGCCCCAAGTTCTATTTAAAGCTTAATGGAAAGTAGGGAAAACAGGCACACAGAAGTTCATCAGGATCTAGCCAAATTCCTAAGGATCATCAGGAACACTTGTTGATAATATGGACTTTTGAACTTCACAGGAGAGGCCCTGATTCAGGAGATTCACCAAGATGATGCTTGGTAATCTGAGGCAGATTCTCAGCAGATCTCTTAAGCATAAAACACAGCCACTAATAGAAAATTAGACATTAACCAGTCCCAGCCTAAACCTGCAGAGAATCAAAGAGCTCACAATCCAAGTAGGACATATAGACTTGAATAGCCATGATTTTCATCCTGGGACTCTTAACAATGACAACCCCTGGCTATCTTAAAACAATAGGAAAAAAAACCATCAGAGGACAGGTGAGTTCACCACGTCCTTTCAGTGAATTTTTTATGTAACATACCCTGGCTGAAATTGCTTACATTTGTAAATTTAGTCCCAGTACTTACATGAATTTGCGGCTGGAAGACACCAAGTTTGATGTGAAGGGGAAAATTCAGCAAACTGTTCTGACACCTTGACCCACAGGTTGGCTAAAACCTTAAAACAGCTTTGGCTATAGCAGGCAAAACCTTCATACTGAGGTGGGCCTCATGCATGGAATTTATGATTCAATCTCTCACAGCAAGCATTTATATATTACATCTGGACTGTCATGGGCTGTCAGTTAGAGGGTAGCTTACTAAGAGTTCTAACACCCAGACAGAAGACACAGCTACCTTGTTTGTCCTCTCTCCAGGCAATCTTCTTTTGCATTATCATTTTGATCATCAATGAGCTGGGATTGACTGGAGCCAGAGAACATCCTAATGCAACCCAGAAACAGAAATGTGTCATCCTGGAGTGGCCATGTGGCCAACCTAGACACCTGCTTCCCATGATGAGTAATGCCAGATGTTTCAGGGAAAGATACAGGCTGTGGTTACACATCTGCTTTATGCAATTGTGCAAGAATACATCACAAGGGAATATTCTTTCTCTGACCCTGGGTTAACTGCAGCCTAATATTATAAAGAAATCAGTCCTTGAACTCGTTACCCTTATCATTTCCTGCAATCTCTCACAAAACAGCCACATTGAAAAAAAAATATTTGTTCAGTATCCTCTTTCAACAACTCTGATCCAGAAAAGTTACCCTCCTATACAGTCTTTGCTGGTTTCCATTAAGGAGATGACTGTACATGTGCTATAAGACAATGTTGGTCAGGTGCAGTGGACAAACAAGAGCTAACCCACAATTTCAAATAGCTTGAGAATAAAAAGGATCACTCTACTGGCATTGCTAAAAAACAAAATCAGATACTAAAGAGTCCTCTGAAATCTAGACTATCTCAGGTAATACTTTAAAAAATGAATGACAGGAATGAAACGGGGCCTGTGATCATGAAGTAGTGAGGCTTGTTGAGATTAGCTGGGAAATGAGGGAGAGTGATAGAGAGGTGTGTCTGATTACCTTATATGCATATATGGGCAGGTAAATTGCAAGAATTATAAGCACTAACAATTTCTCTTGAGTTATATGTTCCTGAAGTAAAGCCATAAGCAGAACCATAACAATAGTTTATTTACTCAGTTATTTAACAGCTCCTCACAGCATTTTTCTCTGTGCCATTGGCTGCTATTAGTTGTTGAGCAGTCAGGGGTCTCATTCTGATAGAGTCCAGGAGAGAGAATAGAC
Organism: Dipodomys spectabilis; assembly: GCF_019054845.1. NCBI lineage: Eukaryota > Metazoa > Chordata > Mammalia > Rodentia > Heteromyidae > Dipodomys > Dipodomys spectabilis. Next base: position 14,829,145 of record NW_024870834.1, on the reverse strand, counting down.
AATTACTTTGGAAATTAATAGGTCATATAAGGGCAAATTGAGATAAACAATATGAGGGAAACAAGCATGTGAGTATAGAGGAACCGATTGAGAGGTCAGATGAGTTTTCTCCACTATGTGACTTTTAAACTGAGACTAAAGGATAAGAAATCTATGATGATGCCAAGATCAGGAGAACGTGTTCTGGGCAGAGAACAGATGTAATAAGCACAAGTCTTGTGGGGAGAACCCAGTGTGTTATGTTTCAGGAACTGAAATGAAGACATGATGCTTGAAAGTAAGAACCGGAACTTGGATGACATTGCTGGTCCTTATAATGAGTCGGGTATTGGCATGTAAGTAAGATTAGAAGCCTTAGGAAGCTTACAGAGGGTGGAGGGGATATGACCATTATATATATATATATATATATATATATATATATATATATATATTCTGGATTATTTGATATCAGTCTTCACTTGTTTGTTTTTTCACAGTCCTTGAACTAAGTAAGAAAGTTGCTGGATTCTTTTTTTTTTTTCCTGGCGCAACTATTCCTCTATTCCACCCTTGCCCAAAGAACACAAAACAGCTGTCCCCAGGCTCTTTTGCTCAAATATGGTGTGAAATTAGGCCTATTTCAATCAGGCCTGTTTGGTAATTACCAGCAGACACTTGCTTACAAGCAGAGTTCCAAAAATCTCTGAAAGTGGTTGGATTTTCTGTGAACAAAATGGAGCCCCGCTAAAGGATCATCATTAATTCATAACCATGGTCATCTTCCCAGTATCATAGGAGGATGTTAAGCTTTGGGAATTATAAATTCAAAGAAATAAGGTTTTCTTTTCCATTATGGTCTCTAAAAAAAAAAATCTTAGCTGTCCAAAGAGAGAAAAATGTTTATAGAGTACATCTTGTGCAGTGCTATTAGCTGATTGTCAAACCCCGTGCCTAGAATGACCCTTGTCAGGATCTTCTCCCCAGATGTATTGAATCTCCTCCACCTCCTCCGTTTCACTCTTCTAGCATTATTCACAAATCCCCAAAGAAAGTCTTCAATGTTCCCTTGGCATCTTACTTGGTAGAAAAGAAGTCATCGCTTTGGTCATTGTCATGTGCATATTCTCACAGTCCACATGTGGGACCACATCCAAGAGATCACAAGCCACCTCAAGCCCTCTGTGAAAACTTCTCATAAAATACTTCTAAGTCTACTCCTCACTGCAATGATTCTCTCACACTCAGAGGAAATGTGCAAACATTTACCACTCCTGGGAAGGAGCAGCAGTTTGTTTTGCTTGTGTTTGGGCTATATCATACAGGACCTGAATAGTATGCCAAGCAAATTATCCAAATCTTACAACCTAGTCCTTTCCTCCACTTTGTCTTATGATAAGTATTGGAGAAATCTTTCAACAGACCCAATAGCTGGGTCCTTAACTCTCATCTGTGCTTCTACAGTGGCTCCGGGATCAACCTGTGCTCCCTGCCAATCAATTTAAGTCTTTCCTATACACTAATCCCACAGGGTAATTCTCAAGGTGGAAACCTGATTATGGTACTTGGGTAAATGGGAAAGCTTATATAATTGATTATCTAAAAATCCACTGAACCTCCCATAAAACCTTCCAGACAAGAAACAAACCCTAATCATCTCATTAATTCTACAATCTAACCCCAGGCATGCCATTGAAGAGATACTCCATAAATGCTTCTTGAATGGGCAAATATACAATTTCCATAATCACAGACTCCCAAGAAAATGGTGATCAAGTAAGAAAGTAGAAAAAAAAAGCCAAATGACTATAGTCGCCTCCTTTTGTTATTCCGCAGCCTAGTTGAAATCACATGTGAGATGAAACATTTATATCACAACTTCCTGCTGCATCTAGAGCTTTTGAGATAACCCTCACATCTGAAGTGATATTTAGGAAAATCACATAGCACACCAATATATTATTACGAAACAAAGCAAAGCTAGGCTCTAGTTTTTAAGTAGAATGGACTGGGATATTTTTTTCTGAACACAGTTTTAGTAAAATGTATTCAAGTCCAAGTTCTCAGGGAAGGTGGGAAGGTGGTAACTATACTCACACCTGCCAACTTATCTCCAACACACACACACACACACACACACACACACACACACACACACACACACAGAGGAAGGAGTGATTATCATGTCAGGTAGTGATGTAGCTATACCCATACCTGCCTGTCGCCTCTCTCCCCCTCCTTACACACAGGAAGGGGTGATTACTGCATGAGGGGTAAAGCTCACTGGCCCCTAACTGCCATTCCTCCTCACCTCCCTCTAACTGCATTATAATTATAGTCATTACTGCCATAATGATAGTAATAATGGTTTATGCTCTCCAGCACTTCTCAGATGATCTCAAAGTATGACTGCATCGTGACTGTAAAAGTTAAGACCATCCATCTCCTCTAGAGATGGTGTTTATATTAAGGGCGGGAACTCATAGACTCGCCTGACACCCACAAATCAAGATTATGAGAAGGCTTGCAGAGATTTGTTTCTTTTATTTAGCTAGGAATGGGTGATTTTACTGACACAGGTCAAGACAAGTATCTAGAGGGGCTCATCCAAGAGGAAAGACCTATTTCTTACCCAACTCTCACTGACCTTATCAAATATATTTCACACCGACAAGGGGAGGAAAGTTTTCCGATTTCATAGTTTAAATCTAGAAAGTGTCTTTCAAGTATGACAACAAATGAACCAGCTCTCTTTCATTCAGCCTCAAGCTATGCTTTCTTGGTGACTTTCTTGGTGAATCAGATTTCTCCTCATTCCTTATCACGTGATGCTTTTATAACTCTCCCAATAAATCCCTCCAAGCATGGCATGGCCATTATGACAATTATCTTCCCATGATCCCAGGGATTTAGGGAATAATAGAAAGAACTCATTTTACTTTTCATGACAGACTCTTCTGTGTTCCTACGTTGGAAGAGATATCGTGCATTTGTGCTCCATCTAAAGTAGAAATTTCCCTCACTCTACCCTTCAGAATAGATTCGATATCCACCCGGGTGTCCATGAGATTTGAGGATAAGGTGAAGTACCAGGAGCAGTAATATGATAGCTGTCCTGTGAGCTCATGTTCCTTGTTAACTAGACTTCATGAAAGTGTGTAATTGGTCTCCTTGCTCTCATACTGTGACTTCCCCCCCACAAAATTTACATCTCTATCAAACTATCAAAAGATGAGTTTAAAATATAGATCAGATTACATTCTCACCTGCTTAAGAAATCCTGTGAAATTTCCTTATCATATTTAGAACAGTTCTAAAGTCTGCCCAGGATTTGCCCAGGGATCCTTGGGTCTCTGGCTACTCTCTCCCCACTGTGATCCTTCCATGAACAGCACATTGATTTACTACATTTCTGCTTCTGTGAGATCTTAGGTTGGTTTTACCCCAAATCTTCTGCACCTACTGCCCCATCTTCTCACAACCCTTCTCCCAGACCATCACGTGGCTGACTCCTTCATTTCTTTCATCTCTCTCCTCTTTATCACCCCCTCAGAGATGCCTTCCATGGGCACTTCCTCCAAAATGGCCTCATCAGTATAAAACAGGTCATCTTTATCTTCCTGGCCTGCTTTACATTTTCTCAGCTACTCATTGCTACAAATTCATTGATCACCAATGATCTTCTCCACCAGAATAAAAGTTCTGTCTGTGCAGGAATTTGATTGTGATCTGTTATTTCCTTTATTGTAGTTTTTTTAAAATAATCTTTAATGTACAAATTACATTCACATATAGCAGATCATATGATTCTCACAATTACTAGTCAGGAACATTGTATAATCCTTCTAAAAGAAGCATCAGAATCTAAAGAATGTTGTGCTGCTTGCTCATGGTCACATATGATCTTAAGGGGAGAAAGGTATACTTCTGAGTTCACTATCAATGCACTGATCTACTAATCAACTCTAGCATCTCCTTATCTCCTTCTTTGCTCTCTTTCTCATCGACGGGATATTTATTGCACAGCAATAACACGCAAATATGTTTGACTTAGGAAGAATACTTAGTCCTCTACAACGTTATCAATTTCTTTACTTCTCACATTAATTAGGAGAAGTTGATCATTTTTACTATTCCTGGGTCAAAAACAAGTCTCCTATAAAATTTCTAACCAAATACTCCAAAATATCATGTGTAGTCTGTTCCCAAATGGAGGACTACACCAGTTTCCCAAAAAAGGATTACAACTTTTACCATTGCATACCATTTAAAATATATATATATATATATATATATATTCTTATCCTGCATAGTAGATTTTAGCTAGAGCTTCCCCCACATCCCCATTAGGACACATACACATAAGCCATCTCCACAATGAAGTGAATCAGAGAAGAAAAGAAAGCGAGGAAGAAAAGGAGTGTTTCCCTGGCAATACAGCACAGGATGATGAGAAGCTAGAGGCACTGGGCTTGGTGGCAGGTGCACACAGGAGGAATGACAATACAGAAAACCCTACCAAAACCCAGGCTACACAGCAATTTGATATCCCAGGGTCATAGTTCTGTAATGTCTGCCTCTTCTTAACCAAAGCCACTGTGTTCATTACCTCCATCTCGTATTTGCTGTTTGTTGAGCTACTTCAAACCCTAGTGAAGAAAGATGGCCTTTAAGATCCAGAAGACATAAAATTAAAAGCAGATACTTCTAGGCAGTGAGATCATGTCTGGGTCTGGAAATGCAAACAAGAGGATTTTTCCTGCTCTTGGGCATATCCCAGGATATTCTTTAAAATGAGACATTTGAAAAAGATATAAATATTTCCACTATCAACAGATATCAAACCAAAGTTTGTCAACTCAGTGGCTGTGAGAACCCCTCCAAGTGGAAATAGCCACAGGAATACGGCGGTCATTATCAGGAACTTGATGAGACATGTGTACCCTTTCCTCTCATGGGACAAAGTGTGGCATAAAAGGTGCAGAAAACAAGAAGGGATGGCAAGGAAAAGAGCTGGGAGGGAAAGGGCCATCAGTGGAAGAGGAAATAAACAGGGAAGATGAGAGGTCTAGGAGTTTTAATGTCAAATGGCCATAGATTTTGATTCTGGCTCGAAATCTGGCTGGCTGTTCTCAAATGCTTTCTATTGACTATTAGTTGGGCTCTCCTGATAATCCTATGAAGTGTAAATAGAAAGGTGGACCTACACAAAATAAAACTGGAATGTTCTTGAATACTGTGCATCTCAATCCTGGATGCTTCTCAGAATCTCACACCAGACTTAAGAACAAAGTTCAGTGCCATGGTTTCATCACCACAAATGTATTCTCAGTCAGTCTTGAGTAGGACTCAAACACCTGTATTGTTTTGTTCCACATGTATCCTGATGCCCCAACTAAGTGAACCTCTGCTATAGACATTACATGAAATTAAAACATCATGAGGAACTAAACACACATTTCCCTACTTGGCTGAGTAAAACATTTTAAAACAAGATACATTGCTTTCGCAAAATGGCATGTTGAATTAAAACCCCTTTATATAACTATTTAAAGATAATGTTTTAAAAGTTAAATTAAATTAAGAGATACATCAGACTGAGACCTGCAGTTATAAGATCATCCACTTTCTGCAGTTATTTATTCCAATTTCCTCCGTGGTTATTTCCAAGTAATGTGCCCCCACAACAAGGTAACACATGAACCCCTTTTCAATAATGTGCTTGATATTTTAACAAGCCTTTCATGAGTCTCTGATTTCAAGTCAATGGCTTCTACTTCCAATGTTTAAGAGAAGGCCAACCGCTGAAAACAGGGTGGTGAGCCGAGTCTGTGATAACATTACAGAGGATAACATCACATAGTCTGTCATATTCCTTCCATTTGTTTGGCTGCCTTGTCTGCACAAGCATTATTTAGCATCTAAAGAATGATTTCACTACTGCTTTGTCACCAGGGAATCAAAAGTATTTACTAAGAAAGTCTTCATGGATCAAGACTACATATTTAGACATGTAAATCCTACTAGAAGTTGCCTTCATCCTCATTGTCCACCAAAGCTTTGTGAACATTCTTTTCATTCAAGATGATTGGAAATGCCCATTATTTCCATCATCCCAGCAAGAAAAACATTAGAACAGTACAAAACATCCATTCTTATATCACAAAGTTAACCAATTTGACAAATTGTGTTTCCAACACCCCAAGGAGCATCTAATGCATTTGTTTTTAGATATGCAAGAGCAAACTTGGTCCAAATTAATTTTCAAATGAATGCCAGGAAGTTTGGGAAACGTACTCTGTGGGCCAAGAAAACAAAAGCAAGGGGATGGTGATGTGTGTCTCGACTTGCTTTCATCAGGTTCCACTTAGCTAAGGTCAGGCCTGCAATTGCAGATAAACAAACAAAGGAACTCAAATTTAAACATGGTGCATTCCTAACAGGGCTTCTCGGCATGAGGAGGAGCAGACTGTCCCAGGGCCTCCCTACCTCTTGAAAGTTCCAGCTGCTGCTCATAGCTTGGGGAGCAAGTTGTGAAGAACACTGGTGACTTACAATCAAAGTGAAGAAATTCCATTCAGATGTAATCATAAAGGGAAATGACAGAGACACAAAAGAAATGAAGACATTTAAAAAAATATGTAAACCCACTAAAACCCTGAAGTGACCCTAGTTTATAAGAAAAACAGATCAGCCTTAAAAGAATTGTCCCTTTGATGGAAAGTCACACCAACTGCAATACTGAGAAAAGGTCATACTGGTACGAAAACAACAGATAGTCATGTTAAGAACTTAGCAATGTAGGCAGCTTGTGGGAAAGGGTGGTGCTGTAATCCTCCAATTACTTACTTTTCTTAGAATGGAGGCCTCCACAGGGGTAGCCACACTGAGTTCACCAGGTCATCTTAACAAATTAATTTAAAATGAAGTCTCCCTATTATGTTATAATATATATTTTTATTGTAAAGATACTGTACAGAGGGGTTACAGTTACATGAGTAAGGTAATGAGTACATTTCCTATCAAGCATTGTTATCCCCTCCTTTGTTTTTCCCATACCATCCCTTCCTTCCCCACCTCCCCAACTCCCCCCCCCAAGTTGTAAAGTTTGTTTTCAACATAGTATTTTGCACATCTCATTGTTATAATGGGTCAACCTGTATCCTTATTTCAGCATTTTGTTATTTCCCTTCTGCTCCCTAAATTAGAAAAATGTATATACAAGACGCAGGGCACCGGAATCAAATACAGTGAAAACAGGGGTTATACCATGGGAGAAGAACATACAAAAGAAACAAAAAAATCACATTGCACATTTTAAGTACATTAAAAACAACAGCAACAAAGATAAAATTCTCTACCTTAGAGTTCATTTCAATTAACATCATTTTATCTGGTCACATGTACATAGCTTTTGACCTTTTCTACTTGTCCTAGACATATACTAAGTATTGCAAATAAGGGAAACCATGGGACCTGTGTTTCTTTGGGCCTGGCTTAACTCATTTAATATAATTTTTTTCCAAATCTTTCCATTTCCTAATAAATGGGGCAGTGTTATTCATTCTGGCATAGAATTCCATTTTATATATACCACATTTTCTTGATCCATTCATAGACTGAGGGGCATCTAGGTTGGTTCCATATCTTAGTTATCGTGAATATCCCTATTATATTTTATGCCTTTTGCTGTTGTTGTTGTTATGCTGGTCCTAGACCTTGAATTCAGGGTTCTCATTTGGCTTTTTCACTAAAGGTTAGCTCTCTATCAATTGAGCCACATCTCTACTTCTGTTTTTATTTTTGTTTGTTTACTGATTAATTTGAAATAAGAGTCTAGTGGATTTTTCTGCACAGGCTGTCTTTGACTGTGATAATCAGATCTCAGCTGCTTGAATGGCTAAGACTAAGGCATGACTCACCAGCCAACAGATTTTATTTATTTGTTTTTAAATAAAGGTAAAGTGAGCCAATGCCTTTTTTATTGTGCTTTCAAGTCTTACTATGGATACGATCCTCTGAAAGAAATTAATATCGACATAGTCCTCCAATCTGAACAAAAATGAAGATTACAAAAATCAAAATAGCCAACTCAGGCAAAAACATTTGCAAGGGCTATGGACTGAATTTCACTTGAATTGTTCCAGTGGGGTATAAGGCAAAAGAGTGAACTACAACGGAATGGAGAAAAAATGATGTACTCAAGATATTTACATTTAGTTGTTTGTCCAAGTTCCCAAATCATTGATATCTCAGAGACAACAGAAATGTTTGGGACCTCTCAGATTCAGTTTCATAATACCAATACTCCCAAGTCAACTTGTTACCAGGGAACAAATTTTCAACAGAAATAGTTCTATTTCTTTAATATGTTGGAGCCTAAATGCATTTAAAGTACATGTGCTAATTCTTACAGCTGAGCTACTGAAACTGGACATGGTGATTTCTACCTGTAATCCTAGCTATTCAGGAGGTGAAGATTCAGAAGATAGTAGTTTAAGGACAGCAAGGACAAAAGGAGTTAGTGAGACTCTCCTTCATCTTAACCAGTATGGTGGTGATACCTGTCATCCTAGCTATTTGGAAGCATAAATAGGAAGATAATGGTCCAGAGCTACTTCTGATTAATGTAGGCCTCTTTGACTAGTACTAGAACTAAAAGGGATCAAGTGGTATAATGGCCATGTTATCAAACTCAAGGCTCTGAGTTCAAACCCCACTACTAAAAAGAAGATTATTAAATATGTTTTTAAACACGATTCCAAGTCTTCATAACTGGATATTCCTGAGCCTGTTCTTTGGAAACAGAGCGAAGCAGTGAAGATATCATGTGACCTGTTGAGCTATAGAAACCCAATTTCAGATCTACTTCCTCACAGAGATACAACTTTGGAAATAATAATACAAAAGCAATAAAAAGCAGATTAGTCTTCCAGAGTTAATGAAAAACATAAGTCCATGGATCCATCTAGCTCTACATACCCTCAAACAAAGTAAATATGAAGAATAGAAACCAAAGTCACTCTTATTCAGTTTGTAGAAGACTTAGGGCTAGAGGCAGTGACTCAGGCATATAATCCCAACTGTTTAGGATGCTGAGATAAAGAAAATCACAATTTGATGCCAGACAAGGCAAAAATATATTGATACACAATCTCAGTCAACAAGTTAAGCATGATGGAATGTACCTGTCATTTCTGCAAATATGGCACACCAAGCCAGCTGGGTAAAAACATGAGACCATGGATTTTTTTAATAACTAAAGAATAAAGGTATAAGAATGCAGCTTGATTGGTAGGATGCCTGCCTTACAAGATAAAGCCCTGAGTTCAAACCCTAGCACAGCCAATAAATTAAAATAGAAATAAAACCATCTAGCAAAAACACAGTAATAAGGGAAATTTATTTTAAAATACTAAGTGATAAACATATTGTTAGGAGAAAACTGAAGGTTCAAAAATGACAACATACTGCTGGTGAGGAACTCCATAAATACAAAATTGAGAGCTCTAACTCACTGAAATAAAAATCACAATCTGCCAAGAATTCTATACCCAGCCAAACTACATATCAGAAATGAAGATTAAAATTAAAGTCTTCTTCCAGATACAAATTGCTGAGTGAAAGAAGATCCTCAGGTATGAGGAAAATGAAACCAATTGCAAATTTGAATCTGTGGAAAAATATCAACAGTATCAAAAATGATACTAAAATAATGTATTTTTTAAAAAATCTCTTTAGAGAATAATAACAGCACCAAAAATGATAAATATAGTAATCATGATTTAAAATTTTGTTTTTTTTTTCTGGAAGAACCTGATAATCCTAAAGTCCTATGGGGACTATGACTAGCTGCGGAAAATTTGACTGGTGTTTAAATGATACCCATGGAAAACCCTGGTTACATATGTGAATATTTGACCTTCTCAGTTATCCTGTCAAAAGAAAGGAAGACTCTGTATTAACTGATCTCTGAGAATCCTGGCATCTGTTATTGGAACAATAGTTCCAGGAGTATTTCAGTACTTACTACCAGATTTCTTGTTATCTACCTCTTAGAATGTGCCCTCATGTTTATTTTCCCCTAACTTCCTTAAGACAGCAATGGACTAATCTGAACTTAAAAAGCAGAGGTTGAAGGGAAACAAGGGTGGTTTGTACCTAGTTTCTTGGTTAACTCATACTTCATCCCATGATGGTATTGGATTATTACTTATTTAATATTGTAGTGGTATTATATTATTTGAAAAAGATTATGGTAAATTAAAGATGTACATGGTAAGCCCTAGGAGCAATCACTTCTCCAACAGGTAAGTATAAGTCATTAGTGGAGATAAAAAGAAATCAGAAATCACACTAATTGAGTAAAAGGATGAAAAGCAATCAATGAAAAGATATAAACTGTCATTGATAGTTTACTATAGAAAACAAGTCAAAATATGAGAGATGTAAATGCAATTGTATTAATATTCATTATAAATGGTCAGAAAACTCCTCCCAGAGAAAGGAACGTTCCTTTGGTTGAGCAAAAGGATCAATCAATCCTATAATAAAGGACGCATGAATCACATGATTGTACAATAAAAATGCCTTGAGGTAGCCTTCTAACAGATTTCCTTTTGAAACAAAGACAAATGTTGGGAGTCAGAGACGTGAGCCCTTGGGGCAAAAGTCCAGAACCCTGTCACCCTGCCTGTGGTCTCAAATAGCAACAACTGGTTCGCCAGGAGGCATAGAAAGAAATGTTTTTCTCATTTTAACCTTTAAGCTAGATGTTGAGTTCAGCTATCTCAACTATAGGCCTATATTTCCAGTATTGCCAAAGCTGCAACGCCTGCTAAATGCAAGTTGTCACGTATATCTTGACCTGTCCCTTCCCTTCCTTATGAAAAAAATGCTGTATAAATAAACACACTGAACTAGAAACTGGGTTGCTTCTGTCTGTCACACTTCTGGGTACTGACAGCCCACCCGGTCCCAGCTTTCCCTAAAGTGTGTGTGTGTGTGTGTGTGTGTGTGTGTGTGTGTGTGTGTGTGTGTGTGTGTGTGTGTGTGTGTATCTCCTACTGTCTTCCCTCAGAGATAGCTCAACAGGGCTGGTCCAAGACAGATAAACTGGGAACATTTACAAACCTTCTTTCATGAGAGAATAAACAAATTCTTAACCATGGTGAATGAAGAAAATCTGGTATATCTACATAATGGAATTTTGCTCCTCCATTAGAAAGAGTGATATTGTGCTACTTGTAAAGAAATGGCAGAAAGACTTGGAAAAAATTATACTAAGTGAAGTAAGTCATACCCAGAAAGACAAAGGATTCATGGAAGCTAGAACGTGCCTATAAATCTCAAAGTAAACAGGTTGAGTGGTACGCAAGTGGTTACAAAAGTGTTAACTGAATTATGGTACACTCAAGGGAGAACTTTAACAGTGTAATTCTTTATAAAGGCAAAGCCAAGGCCTATCAAAATAAGCACCAGGAAGCAGGTACTTGCAGGGGTTGGGAACAAGGAAATGGCAAGTGGGAGGGGTAGAATGAAGAGGAGAAAGGAGGGAGAATGCAGTCAAGAATGCAATGTGAGCTAGACACATGGCTCACCCCTGTAATCCTAGCTACTCATGAAGCTGGGAGCTGAGGATCACAGTTCAAAGCCAGTCTAGGCAGGAAGGTCTATAGACTCTTATCTCTAATAAACTACTCAGAAAAAGCTGGAAATGGTGCTGTGGGTCAAGTGGTAGAGAGCTAGCCTTGAGCACAAAGAGGCACCCAGGCCCTGAGATCAAGCCCCAAGACTAGCAACAACAACAACAACAAAGAATGCAATGTATACACTACAAAATTAACAAAAGGAAAGGAAAGCATTTGTCAGGAAGGGTAGGAGGGTGAGAATGTTGGCAGGGGTGACATTGATCAAGATGCATTGTATTCTTGTATTCATAAACTGTTTTGTTAAATGTAACTCCTTTGTACAACTACTTAATTTTTTTAAAGAGGTGATTGATCCAGTAGATCAGGTGGAGCCTAGGAATCTACATCTTTTACAAGCATCTACAAGTAATTAGATTGAATAATCCCTGAATCAGATAAGAGACATAGATGTGAGGGGTGGTTCAGAAAATGAGACAGTGTCTAGGTGTCAGTTTGTAACTAAGCATCAGTTTGATTGTAACTGATAGGATGTGTATTGAGTTCTTATATTTAAAATACAGGCCTAAGGACATCGTCATGTTCATGTTTAACCACTGCTGTTAGTCACATACTTCTGAATAATCTGAATTTTTAAAATTTTATTTTATTGTAAAGATGTTGTACAGAGGGGATTCCATTACATGAGTAAGGTAATGAGTACATTTCTTGTCGAACATTGTTACCCCCTGCTTGAATTTTTATATGGATTTTATTAATGTATTACTCAGGACTAAGACATATTGCAGGCTACAACCAAAAACAAAATTAATCATGTTAATCTTCCTTTTTGTTGTTGATGGTCATAGGGCTTGAACTAGGGACCTGGGTGCCATCCTTGAGCTTTTTCTCTCAAAGCTACTGCTCAGCCACTTTGAGCCATAGTGCCATTTCTTGTTTTCTTGTGGGTAATTGGAGATAAGAGTCTCATAGACATTTCCTGCCCAGGCTGGCTCCCACCTACAATCCTCAGATCTCAGCCTCCTGAGTAGCTAGGATTACAAGCATGAGCCTCTGGCACTTGGATTTAATCTTTAAAAAAATTGTTTTTGTTCAGCCTAGATTCTTTGCATTTGTTTATTTTAAATACTATATTAAAATATATTACTTAGAGGAGGGTAATCTTCGGTATTTGGCTTTGTTGGTTGAGGCAGTACCTCATTCATCTTACCCTAGACTCAACCCTGAACACCAGATGGCCAAGAAGCCTTGTTCCTGTGATTACACAGCTCACTGATGAAATACTGAGAAGATACAGGTATGTCTTGGCCCTCAGGAGAAATCTGGGATATGATTACTCTCAGAGTAAGTAGGCTTGCACTCTTTAGGTCATGGCCTATACTTTCCTCCAAATACGTATATAAGTCTTCTTAGAGCATTTCCAGAAAGCATTCAGTTGACTAGAAATTATTTGCACAATACTTTACAATAATATTTGTCCGGTGAAACAACCTCAAGAAAGAATAGTAATACAATCATTTCTGTAGTACCTAGTCAGTAACAGATATTATTTCAAGCATTCTGCATAAGCCAAATGACTTAATTCCCTAAAGCACCATGAAGTGAGTACCATTTTCAACCTCACTTATAAATACAGAAATGGAGGTCTTTAGGAATTGCCTAACTCTCCCAATGTCACACAACTGGAAAGTGGTTATGCCAGGAGACAAAATGAGGCCTTTTTGTCAGAGCTCTTATTAAACAACCTCATTTCATGATAGCCTTTTACCCCCACCCCGTAAACTAAGGAAACACAGACCCAAGACCACAGGACTTAAGTAGGGAGCAAAAAGTATCTAGGGCCCTCCATCTCCTGTTTATCGATGCTTAGAGTTTTAGGGGTAAATCTCAGCTTGTATATTAATTAGTATCATAGGCAAGAACCTCATCAACAGCTAGCTCACTGCCTACATATTGAGGAATAGAAAGGAACATTCTGTGGTTTATAGTGAATTAGCTGTTCATAGCCAGAGTCTCTCTCTGTGTCTCTGTCTCTCTAACTCTGTCTCTCTGTCTCTTTCTCTGTCTCTCTCTCTCACACACAGACACATTTTTGCAGTGCTCATGGATAATCATTCTACTACATTCAAGAGTGACTGTGTAGAAAGAAAGGGTGCTTGGATCACTTGGAGGGAGCTACCCTCCTTCCTACTTCTTTTTACTCACATTTTGGTATCTCTGCAGTCATGAAGGCTGTTGACAGCAAGTCAATTTGGAAAATGCAATCTGTTGAAAGCTTGCTGAGGACATCTTATTTTTAATGCTAACTAATTCTTGTTTGCAGATAATCCCCTTCCAGTGATGTTTACATACGACACAGAGAAATGACAGGACAAAAATAGTTACCATAAAATTCTCCACAGGCTATAAACAACTTTAACTTTTGGCAGAAGGACTTTATTATTTATATACTCAGACACATGTAGGTCACACTCCTTTTGTGTTCATGTTCATACATCTGTAAACAACTGATGCACTGGGTGGGCAAATATATCAATGGGACCCTTCCTGTGTCTTAATTAAAGTCTAGTAAATCTTATTCAGAACTTAGTGTGTATGGTCCTAGGGCCAGCATTACTGTACAACAATAGTACTGTAGTCAGTAATCTTTTCTTGTCTTCTTTTTCTTAACAAATGCAGTCAGAAGCAATCTATTTCTAGTGATACCTAATGAGTAATTTTTTTTAAATATCAGTATTTGGAACCCCCACTAGCCAAATATCCAAAAACTCCAAATAACCAACTAAGATGCCATATTTCTAACATAGAATAAGGTAGCAGATTCTGCAAGTGAACTAAGGAGCATACTGGTTTACATTAGCACATTGATTTCTCTGTCAAATCCTAATGGACAGAATAGAATCTAACTTTTGTTTGATTAGGCTGAATGAACCATTATGTTCATAAATAAAACTTTTAGACCATTTCCTCTAGGCAATCATTTCTTTGTGACTTCTGATATTGTAGTATGAACATTTGATCTACTTACAGAGCAATGATACTCAGTTATCACTCGCCTCATCCTAAAACCTTCCCAAAATATAGGGACCCTCCGGGTTCTGTGGCAGAAGGAACAATGAGTCCCCAAATATGTCAACATCATCCTCCCCTGAAATACGTTACCTTACACGCAGAGGAGATTTCTCAGGTCTGCTTGTCCTTAGGATCTGTAGCGGAGCCTATCTTATTCACATAGGCCCAAATTGGCAAACCTCTACAGACATTAGAGGCAGAGGAAAATGTGACGACATGGAAATAGCCTGAAAGGTGCAAGGCTAAAATCAGAGGAGGAATACGTGAACAGCACGCAGTGGGTTTGGAATGGAAAGCTCTCTCTAGAAACTGAAAACACCGAGATCGAGACCTTGCCTTCAAAATGACATGGAGCCAGCTAACACCTTGGTTTTGGTCCAATAACATCTACGTCAACTTTCTAACCTGCAGGTGTCCATTTAAGCCCCTGAATACTTGGTCAATTGTAACAGCGATAGGTAATTAATTATAAGATGTTTTCCAGTTAATAGGCAACTCAGCTTCACAAGGTGTGTTGTTCCGCCATTAAAACAAGTATTTTTAGCAAGTGTTGCTGCCAAAAGACATGCACATTCCTCTCTTTATGTAGATTCATACATGCTAACAGGACATAAAGAGTTCATTCATCTTCTTCTTTCCAGGAAGTAAACTCAAAAAGCATTCTATAGTCCAAAAACCAAAACCAAGCTCAGACCAAAACTGCTCAGGCTCCAGCAATTTCCCATGTCTCAAAGATGAGATAAGAGAGCCCCAGAATTTCCTAACAATTAGCAACTTCTGATTCTCTGAAATCTGGGGTTCACCATCAGGTGAGGAGGAAAGGAGGTGAAGTGTGGGAGGAGAGACAAATGTCCCAGATCTGGCTTCCAGGTGATTTCCTTAGAACACACCTGACAGATCAATATCATGTATTCTTTCCTTAAGCTAATATTGACTATGTGTCTAGGTGCTGGGGGACACAGTGGGGAGCATGACAGATAATGCTTCTGCTGGGGCAGCTGGCACGAAGTTTCCACCCAACGTTGGCCATTTATAGAACAATGTGAACTTGTCTCCAGCTCCTCAGTCCCTGATAGCAACTCTCCCTCTCCATCCAAGTATGCAGAGACGTGATTTAGCAGCTGCTGAGACTGGGTTCGACCTTGTTACAGATAATATTTGGCCCTATCCAAAAAAAAAAGTTAAAAACTTGGGTGCCATTGTGGCCATGTTAGGAAGCAGGAACTTTGAGAAAGGGCTTATAGTCCAACCACCCATCGCTGCCTCCAGAGACTAGATTAGATCTCACAGAAATGGCATGGTTCTTATAAGACAGAGCTGCTATACAGCACCCCACCCCATGTCCCATCCTCTCTTTCATGTGTATTTTTTCCCCTTCCACCTCTCATCATGAGTTGAAATGCCATGAGAGCCTCATCAGAACCCAAGATGATACAAACGCCATGCTCTTATACATGAACCTGGAGCTAAATAATTCTTTGTCTCCTCATTAGCTACTCTCAGGTATTCTGTACAATCAAGGGAAAATAAATCTAGCCACATACAACCTTGAATCAGAAGTCATTCCTGACCAGCGACAGTAAAATCATAGATGCTCCTTTTATTTTTTTAATAAAATGCCTTCATAGTGTGAAACCTGAGAAAGGCCCATTACCTACTTGTTCTCAAATTTTGTGTGCACACGAATCATGGCTGTAATTTCATCTACTCAGGAGATAGAGATTTGGAGAATAGCAACACAAAGCCAGCCCAGGCAAAAAGTTAACAGGACCTCATTTTAATGAAAAGCTGGTGGTGCCCAGCTATGATCCCAACTACATAGGAGGCTATAGATAGGAAAGTTATAGTCTGAAGCTGGTCACTGGTAAAAACTCAAGACCCTTGTTGAAACATGGCTCAAGTGGTAGAGTACTTTCTAACAACTGTCAATTTCAAGTTAATATATGATGTCTTCCAACATATTTCCTGATAACCTTACACTTAAATATTTCCAAATTTTGTTACTATTCACAATTGCTTTCTATTGTGTTTTCATGTCATTTAAATATATAAATATATAGTAAATCCATTAATTCATGTGTACAAGATACACCCTCTCTTGTATGTGTGCACACACATACACACACACACACACACAAGTGTGTATATACACATAAGCATGCCAGTATTAGAATTTGAACTTATGGTTTTGCTTTCTTACCTATTATTTTTGTTGTTGTTGTTTGTTTTGTGTGTGTGTGTGTGTGTATGTGTCTGTGTGTGTGTGTGTGTGTGTGTGTGTGTGTGTGTGTGTGTGTTTTGCTCCAGGTTGGCACTTTACCACTTGAGCCACAGCTCCACTTCTGGCTTTTTGGTAGTTAATTGGAGATAGGAGTCTCATGAACTTTCCTACCTGGACTGGCTTCGAACTACAATCTTCAACTCATCCTCCTGAGTATTAGAAGAACAGGCATGAGCCACTGGCCTTCAGCTCAAATAGATAATTTTTTTCACCTACCTCTTAGAAAGGAATATTTTTATTCTTGAACTTGGCTACAATTATGTAGTATGAGTCTATATTTTTCCAAATAGAACCATTTGTTCATTATTTTTCTTTTAATATAATGCAGTAACTATGTGTTATTAATTTTAAATTGAAACTAATTTAAAATTTTAATTCATTCTAACTTAAAAATTGAAATTTTTGCATTTATATTTAGGAATGAGCTTCTCAGTGTTGTGTATGGGTGTAAGTACTTGTGATGTTTGCAAGGTTTCTTGTCAGGTTATTCTACCTTAATAAAGCATTTAGGAAGATATTAATCTTATTCTGAGTTTTGTTCCAGAATATAACTTTAATTTTTCTTTAGAAACTTAACAACAACAATAAAAACCTTGCCTTTAAAACTTTTAAGCCTGACATTTCCAAGAATTCTTTTTTTATTTCTATTTAGATGAACAATAGATTGACTGAATATACAATTCTAAAATCATGTTTTATCCTTCAAGATCTAAAAATTGTCCCATAGAATTTAATATTATGAATGATATGTAACTCATACAGAATTCATTTCTTCTGTCGGAGTCTTTTTTTCATCTTGCCTGAATTTAATTTGATAAATGTTTACAAGCTAAAGACTATTGCTCATTTGAGGAAAAAATTTTAAAAATCTTCTCTTTATATCTCGTTGTTCATCTGTACTCACTTTATGCAATATTCTTAGGTTGAACTGCTTAAAACTATTCTATTTCTTATATTTTCTCCTATAACCATCATATAAGGGTTTCAATGAGTTTTTGTGAGAATTTCTCATATGTAGCTGAAAATAATGATAGCAGTGAATATCTTCTAGGTGTTTTCAAGGTTGGTTTCCCCTTGCTTGTTCTGACGGATGAAAAATAAATAGGGGTATGAACTTGGTTCCTTAGTTGAAGTGACTGTCCCTACAAGTTACAAACTTCAGATCTTCTTCAGCTCAATTCAGTAAGTGTCTAAAATCAAGCACAGATATATGCATCACTAACAGTAGTTCCTGATATGCTCCTCTGAGATCTTGCTGGGACAGAGATTTGTGATCCACTTTCTGGACTTCCCTCCTACCTCCACACTTTTAACCGTCCAAAGCTGAGTCTATTTTCCACAAGCAAAGTAGTGTCTGCTTGGAAATTTCCATAATACAGTCTCTCCTTTACTAAGGAAGTTCTCTGAGATTTATGATAAATAAAGCCCCAGGTTTTAGCTGTGATAAGGAATTTCCCTTTTTCTTATGGTTCTCTTGTCATGGGCCTGTGGAACAGGGAACAAGTAAAAAAAAAAAAAAAACCAGTCTCAGACATGTCATGGCATAAGAAGAAAACAATGATTTTTCACAAAAATTGCAGTACAAAAGTGAAAAAGAGAGGAAGTAAAAATAGAGAATTAAGCTGGTAAACACCCACAAATGGTGTAACATAAGCATTATTAAAGAAGAGCTGGGTGCTGGTGGCTCACACCTGTAATCCTAGCTACTCAGGAGGCTGAGATCTGAGGGTAGTGGTTCAAAACCAGTCAGTCAGGAAAGTCTATGCAGGAAAGTCCTTGAGACTCTTATCTCCAATTATCCACCAGAAAACAGGAAGTGGTGCTGTGGCTTGAAATAGCAGAGCCCTAGCCTTGAGCAATAAATAGAGCTTCAGGGATAGTGTAAAGGAACTGAGCTCACAGCCCCACAACCAACTACACCAACAACAAGTAAAGAGAAGGAGGGAATGGAGAATGAAAAGTCATTAAAGAAGTACGGCTAACAATTTTCCAAAACAATAATGGCAAACAGCAAACAATACATCCAGTAAGCTCAGAGAATTCTACACAGGACAAATATAAATAGATATACCTAGACAAAACAGAGTCAAAGTGCTAAACTCCAAATCGAGGAAGTCTTGAAGGTAAGCCACAGTCAAAAAGGAATATGTACACAAAAGGAGTAAAAGAATCAAGAAGAAAATTACATCAGGCAATTAGTTGGAAATTATACAGGTCCCAAATTTACCCCTTTAGAGGTCTGAAAGAAACAACAGCAACAATAATTGCGAAAGGTGGACCTTGAATTCTATACTAAAAGAAACTCTTTCCATAATGAATGAAAAATAAGTTTTCAAAGAAATCAAAGCGGAAGTATTTGTCAGCACATATTACTCAAAAATTTTTAAGGAGCTATCAAGATCAAGAAAAGCCACGGATTGGGAGAAGATCTTCACTAGTCATACAACGGACAAGGATCTCATATCTAAAATATACTTGGAACTCAAAAAATTAAATCCTCAACAACAAATCCTCAAAGAATCAACTGCCCAATAAATAAGTGGGCTAAAGACTTACAGAGAAACTTCTCTGAAGAGGAAAGAAGGATGGCCAATAGACACATGAAGAAATGCAAATCAAAACAACATTGAGATACCACCTCACCCCAGTTAGAATGGCTATAATCAAGAACTCTAATTAAACAACAGATGCTGGAGGGGATGTGGACAGAAGGGAACCTTACTGCATTGTTGGTGGGAGTGTAAACTTGTTCAAGCACTTTAGAAAGTAGTATGGAGGTTCCTCAAAAGACTCCACATAGAGCTCCCCTATGACCCAGCAATCCCACTTTTGGGCATTTACCCAAATGTTTACAAACAAGACCACACTAAAGCTACCAGCACAACTATGTTTACTGCAGCCTTATTACCATAGCTAAGATATGGAACCAACCCAGATGTCCCTCAGTAAATGAGTGGATCAAGAAAATGTGATATATATACACAATGGAATTCTATGCCTCCATCAGAAAGAATGGCATTGCCCCATTTGTGAGGAAATGGAAAGACTTGGAAAAAATTATATTAAGTGAAGTGAGCCAGGCCCAAAGAAACATAGGCCCCATGGTTTCCCTTATTTGTTAACTAATATATGTCTGAGACAAGCAGAAAAGGTCAGATAAGTTGATGTTAGGCGAAATGAACCCCAAGATAAGTATTCAGATGTTTTTGCTTTCATGCAATTGTTTCTAACATATTTATAAGATGATTTCTTTGTTGCTTTGTATGTCCCTCCCCCACGGTATAACCCCTGCTTTCACTGTATTTGATGTTGGTATAATTTGTGGAGGGGAAGGGGAAAAACAAATCGTTTAAATAGGGATACAGGTGGACCCATTGCAACAATGAGATATACAAGTCCTTATGTCAAAAAACGAACTTTAAAACTTTGGTGGGGGGAGGGAGGGAGGGACAGAGATGATATGGGGGGGGGGGTGTTGGGAAGGGATAGAAAGGGGAAATAAAGGAAGGGGTCACAATGCTTGATAAAAAATGTACTCATTATCTTGCCCATGTAATTGTAACTCCTCTGTATGGTATTTTCACAAATAAATAAATAAAAATTTTAAGGAAGTTTTTCCATTAAAAGGAATATGAGTGGGGTGCCAGTGGCTCATACAAGTAATCCTAGCTACTCAAGAGGCTGAGAGCTGAGGATCACGGTTCAAAGCCAGCCTGGGCAGGAAAGTCCGTGAGACTCTTATCTCCAATAAACCACCAGAAAACTGGAAGTGGCAATGTGGCTCAAGTGGCACTTGCCTTGAGCTAAAGAGCTCAGGGACAGCACCCAGGCCCAGAGTTCAAGCCCTACAACCAACAACAACAACAACAAATCAGAATATAATACTAGGTTGAAAATGTGGGTTTACACAAAAAAAATTAAGTGCAGAAGAAATGTTTATCTAAAAGAATGCTATATAATAGACATGCCTTTCTTATTTTTACTTGAGTTAAATATATATATGTACGTATATATATATATATATATGGAGGCATATCTCAAGTGGTAGAGCACCGGCTAGGCAAGAATAAGGCCCTGAGTTGAAAACCCCAGTATCACTAAAATAAAAATGGAAAACAAATAATTAACTTTTAAAGTAAAACTAATGTAGGATTTATAACACATAGAAGTGAAATATAAAAAAGCATTACAAATTATGGGAGAGAAGTAATAAAGCTATATTATTGCAAGATTCTTACCCAACATGTAAAATACTGAAATATAGTTTCAGTGTAGACTCTTCTAACTTAAATTTTATATCTATATGTCTATATCTTAAATAGTTGAGAAATGTTAAAGAAGGCTAGTGTGGTTTGATAAACGAGGCATAGATAAAAACATAAAATAAGGCAGAGGAGAAAAAGGAAATCTAAGACTATATGGGAGAAATTGAGATAACTGCTAATATGGCAGATTTAACCCTCAAGATATCAATAATTACATTAAGTAAATAACCGAATATAAGTCATCTAAATGCATCAATTAAAAGGCAATGAATGTTGTGTTAGATTTTCTCTTCAAAATCAAGAATTCACTTTACCTCAATTCACTTTACCAAAGTATATATTCAGAAAATATTATTGTAGAAAGAGAGCTTATTTTCAACTAGAGCCTTAAAACAGATCTCAGCGACTGGTCCTGATAGATATTCAACTAATATTTTCTGAATAAATGAATAGCATCTCATTAAGATGATGCTCAAGTGTGTCCATATTGGGCAAGAGGGTTGGAAATAAAATGAAGACAAATGAAAGAGCAAGAAGAGAAGTAGGAAAGAAGAATTTTTGTCACTGTGTGGTTTTTCTTTTTGTCATGGACACTAGCAAAGAATGGCTGAGTCATGAGGGTTTGGAAGACCGGGGATGAGGATTTAATGAAGATGTAGCTCAGAAGGAAATCTGAAGCCAGACCATGAGAGCCTCTGCATGCAGGCCATTGAGCCTGTGTATCATTTCATGTCCTTTCCTGAGCCATCAAATTTTTATAAGGAAGGGAAAAGTGAGGTCAGTTTTGGAAAGTACTCACCATAGACTGTTCCTTTAAACCCTTTTTCTTGGGATACTCATTGGTATTATATGGAAAAAACAACAATTTAATTTTTTTTTCAAAAAAATGGAGGCATCTTACATTAATAGAGTCAGACAAGTTTATTTTTGTCTTTGACTTCATTCACATAGGTAGCTTTTAATATGCCATGTGCGCTACGAAGCTCAAAGAGTTAGGGATGATGTGGCTACTAAAATTCTTTTAATTGGACTCCTAAATCGAGTATTAGTTTACTGTGCGCAGTAAACTATTTTTGTGTATGTACCACCGGAGCTTTACACTACCACTCAGCTTTCTCACTCAATGCTGGTGCTCTACCACTTGGGCCATAGCTCTATTTTCTGCTTTTTGCTGGAGAATTGGAGATAACAGTTTCACAAACTTTTCTGCCCAGGCTAGTTTCAAAATGCCATCCTCAGATCTCAGTCTCCTGAGTAGGTAAGCTTAAAGGTCTGAGCCACCAGTGCCTGGCCCAGTAATAACATTATTTGAGAGAAATATGTTGGGTTGAAAACGTGGAGAGGTAGAACTATAGGATCTGTCAATGGACTGGGCAGATGAGATTAGGAGTTACTGGGCTTGAATTTAGAGCCTCTCGCTCTCACTCCTAACTCCCACTCCAACCACATTTCCAGTTCTGCGTTTGTGTTGGTTAGAGACAAGAGTCTCATGGGCTTTTCTTTCTTCCTGGGCTGTCTTTGAACCACAATCCCCACTCTCAGTGTCCTAAATAACGAGGATTATAGAAGTGAACTATGAATGCTGTTAACCTCTTTCAATTGATAAGAACTTAGTAGGTTTGGTGGGCGTTTTATCTTATTTCCTCCATATTTACCATATGTTATAATATGAGTTTTATATCTTTGTTGTGAACTACACCACAGGAATTTTCATCTGTTTCATGCATAGCCATATACTGAGTTCCCACAACATGGCACAGGTTAAGTATAAGGTTAGAATGATATGCTATGTAGGCCAGGCCACAGTAAGCAGTTAAAGGTATTTTAGATGATAATAGCACACACTGAGTAAAGCAGATGATCCTCTAAAATACACGTGACTCTTTGTCAGTTAAAGGTCTTAGGAAAAGAAAATACTAGGGTCCCCTAAATAGGAGGGAATTCTGCCTCCACTTTGCTTTCTGACTCTACCTATATCATCAAGTCTTTTCTGGAGCTCAATCTTACTTTGTATATTTCAGACTTGTCAGATCTCAAAATCCTACATCTGCTGTATATGTGTGTGTGTGTGCATTTGTATGTGTGTACCCATAAGAAGAATAGCAAATATGCATATACATATACATAGAGAGAGCAGGAAAACAAGGAGGGGGGAGAGAGAGAGTGAGAGAGAGAAGAAGAAGAAAGAGAAAAGATCCTATTTACTATCTTCTCTGAAAAACTCTGACCACTATTGTAGGAACTTAATAAATACCTGCTGGATGAATACACTTGATTTTCATTAGCTGTTCACAGCACTTCAAGCGCTACGAAGCAGGGAAGACTTGTCCATCTTTATATTTACTCAGTGTCTAACACCACTACTTATGCTTTCATTCAACATGTCATTCTTGATTTGCTTCCTAATGCCAGGCATTGTGCCCATATGGCATACAGGCCTTCAACTTGCCCATTTCTGTCTTGTTCTTCTTCATACCCCAAGATTCATTTTCTTCCATTTATCCTTCAAAATCCAGCCTATCATATATAACCTCTTCTATGGAAGAGAAGCCTTCCATCTATCTACTCGGCAAACACTAATTAAATGTCTACTATGTACCAAGCACAAGGTTATGTTTGTCAAATAAACATTTGAGCATCCAGAAAGTTGGCATGATGAAGAAAATGTATTCGTATGCTTGGGATCACTTCAATCATCTCTGAAACGTATTCGTCAATCAGCTAAAGGGCCATAGCCCTGAGCCCTTTGGTATAGGAAAGAATATATTCACATGCAATCAAAAGGTTACATAAATGCAGGCAGTGAGAAGTGCATAAATTTGAATACAAGTATAGCTGGCTGGGAGTAATGAAAAAAGAAGGTGGGAAAGGATTTCCCAAGGAACAGCATTTCCCCTCCTTCTCCCTGGTTTCATCATCACCTAAGGTGATTAGTGCAGATTCAGCATCAGAAGCAGTAAGCCGAAGCTTCCTATCTGAGGGGAAAAGTAGTCTTCCCGGTTCTTGCCTTGCATGGAAAGGATTTATAAGGGGTAACCGAGACTGACAGATTGCAAAGGTCACTTGTCCACACCTCATCTTCCTTCCACGGCACAGGAACCGGACCTTGCAGATGCTGTCAGAGAAAAACACATCTACATGCCTGGACGCTCCAGTACCTGAAAGGTCATTTTGGACCCGAGCGCCTGTAAGTCATGCGCGGGTATTCCTCTCACTTGCATATCATTGCAGTGAAAGCCATAGGCGGGTATGTTTCCACCTCTTATGCTACCTGTCAGCCTGAGTCTGGCTCATAAATTATATTTTTCCATTTTACAGTGAGAAAAAGCTCCTCTTCTTCAATGACAATAAAATCAGTGGACCAGATTCTGCCCTTCATTCCTAATGTACCAATCCTGCTGAGGTCAGCAGAACGTCAGGGCATGTGACTTTGGGCAGAGCCTGTTTCAACTTCTCTTTTCTTTCTCTCTTGCTAGATTTTTATGACCTGACATCTCTCTGATTTCTCCAGATTGCACAATAAGGAAGGGTGGCCCAGTTTGGGTAAAATAAAAAATGACCCAAACCACTGACCTAAATCCTGCCTTTGAAATTTAAAATTACATTTACTAGGAAGGAAAATAGTTTTTTCAGTGTGGGTGGTTTTCTTTTTCAAAAACCATTTTCAAATGTTGACCTCCTGAAAGCTATCATACCAGTTTGGATTGGAAAACAGAAGGGTAGGTAAACAGTTTTTTTAAACTTAGAAGTGTGTGTGTGTGTGTGTGTGTGTGTGTGGGTCCATCCTTTTCTGAATTCATTATCTGCACAGAAGAAGAAAATATCAAGACTTCCTGGTCACACTGCCAGATTTGACTCTAAAAATAAATTGTTCACTTTCAGGAAATGTTGCTGCTTTTTATCCTGCCTTCCTTCAAAGGTAAACTCGGGCTAAAGAAGCAAAGGTAGAAGCTGGGCCCCAGTGGCTGAGGCCTGCAATCCTAATTACTCAACAGACTGAGATCTGAGGACTTCAGTTCAAAGCCAGCCCCCAGGCATGAAAGTTTATACATCTCTTAGCTCCAGTTAACCAGCACAAAGCTACACGTGGAGGCGTGGTTCAAGTGAGAGTGCCAGCTATGCATGAAGGTCCAGCAAGAGTACAAGGCCTTGAGTTCAAGCCTCAGTACTGGCACAAAATTTAAAACAAGAAGCAGAGGTAGGAGAGTTTTGCTAGGGGTAGAAAACAGAATTGAGGATACTTCCTCACTTGCACAAATGCATGTGCTATATGCATAATTACCACATAGAGCACAAGCCACATGGTTCAATGAAACAGCTTCACACACTCCTCCATTCCCCTTATAACTCTTCTGTCTGTATCTGAGATAGCTACTTCATCATTCTTTTCAGATGAGATGCTCCTTCCAAAAGCACTGTGCAAATTATCTAGAATGTGAGAGCCTTAGACATGGTAACCCTGCAACCAATAATTATCAACTCCCTTATCTGAAATCAGACCCCTGACTGAATGGAACATGGAACAGCAGATTTTGAGCAGAGGGAAGAAAATTTGGATCAAAGTTATTCAGGAATAACAGAAGGACATCACTATGTGTTTGCCAGCCTGCATTAACACTTAAACCAAAGTGTCGCCATTCTTTGTGTGTAGAGCTAATCCCTGAACTGAGGTCTTTAACTGATCTCCCAGGAACTGGGGCCTCTGTCACATTTTGCTTCATCAGCACCTGGTACAGGGCCTGATTACATGGAATGAAGTTTGATTTAAATCCTGGACTTGAGTTCCACTTCTGTCATTGCAAGCAATGTGACCTTGGATAAGAATGAGATATCACCTCATCTCAAGCCTATCCTGAAAAATGGGCAACATTCTGTACATTTCTGAGGATGAAGAATGATAGATTATTATAAGTTAATTATATTTGTAACTTATAGTAACTCAATTATAGCTATAACAATAACTTAAAATATTTGTCTGATATATATTTATGATTTAAACATTATTAGTATTAGGTGAAAGGCACCTAGAACATATCTTTCTTAACCTTTGGAAGCATATTAATTAATTTATCCTTTGTGCCAATAATTAATTATTAATGCATGGCACAAAGGATGTGCTTATTAGTATTACTACCATATATTGGTCTAATATAATAAGTGGACCAGAGGGAAGGAATAGTAGGAGAAAAACAAAGGAGGGGGTAACAATGGTGCACAAGAAATGGACTCATTACCTTATTCATGTAACTATAACCCCTCTATATAGCATCTTTACAATAGAAAAAAAATAAGTGGACCATATAACTAACTTAAGGATTTGAGGATTTAGCTCAGGGGAAAACCACTTGTCTAACAAGTGCAAGGCCTTGAGTTCTGTCTCCAGAACCTCTAAATAATAAATACATAAATGAATGGAATCAGCAAGGAAGCAATGTAGAAATTGGTCATATGAAGGCATTTTAAAGAGTAAAGAGTTTGGGTAATGTCTAAAGAAGCTAGTAAGCAGCTGATACCTTCAATTGTTCTCACCACATTTGGGTAATCTTGCCACACGTGCTGGGTAAAGTAGGACAGAAGTTTCAAACCAGCTTCAGAGTATTAATAATTTAAAAGCAAGCCATATTGGAGAATTACAGTGTTTTAAAGTGTTAGCACCACATAATTGTCAACTTTCAGCCTCTGTTACCATGAAATCCTACTGTTAGGCATGACTATGAATGTGCTTCCTTAAAATCTTTATTTTATTGTCGAGGGGTTGCAGTTACATAAGCAAGGTAGTGATTACATTTCTTGTCTAATTTGTTATCCCTTCCCTCATTTTCTCCCTGTTTTCCTCCCTGGACCCCCCCCAAGTTGTACAGATCATTTGTAACATATCGTCTTATGAGTATTGCTGTTTCACAGGTTCCCCCTTTGTTCTTTGTCTTCCCCTTTTGTTTTTCCCCTTCCTTTCCCTAGTTCAGATAAACATATGTACAATACCCAGGGTACCAAAATTAAACACAGTGACAACAGGGAATAAACCAGAGGGGGAAAAACACACAAAAGAAAAAATAAATCACGTAGTATATTGAGAATAACAACAACAAAGATAAACCTCTTGTGTCCATGTCTTGGAGTTCATTTCACTTAGCATCATCATCTTATCTGTTCATATGTACATAGCTACTGAACTATTCTGCTCATCTGCTCAGGTTATTCTAGATGTATACTAATTATTATAAGTAAGGGATACCATGGAATCTATGTTTCTTTGGGTCTGGCCTACTTCACTTAATATGACTTTTTCCAAGTCCTTCCATTTGCTTACAAATGCAGCAGTGTCATTCTTTCTAATTGAAGCAAAGAATTCCATTATAGATAGATAGATAGATAGATAGATAGATAGATAGATAGATAGATAGATAGATAGATAGATAGATAGATACCACATTTTCTTGATCCATTCATCCATCCATTCATCCGAGTTGGTTCCATATCTTAGCTATGGTAAATAATGTTGTGATAAACATAGTTTTCCTGGTAGCTTTAGTATGGCCCTGTTTGTGATTGTTTGGGTAAACACCCAAAAGCAGGATTGCTGGGGAGCTCTATGTGTAGTCTTTTGAGGAACCTCCATACTGCTTTCCAAAGTTTACACTCCCACCAACAACGCAGTAGGGTTCCCTTTTGGTGACATCTCCTCCAGCATCTGTTGTTAGTAGACTTCTTGATTATGGCCATTCTAACTGGGGTGAGGTGGAATCTCAATGTTGTTTTGAATTGCATTTCTTTCATGGACAGAGATGTTGTGCATTTCTTGCAGCACCCGGTAACTGTTTGTTCCTTCCAAGGACCCTTCCTTGCCTTTCATGCTGACATCATGCTTCAAGCAACCTCTGATGTGATCATGGTATATATCATAGTTTCATGACATCATAGTAACTAACATTTATTGAGAAACTACCAAAACTCACTACATCTCAAAGCACTTTTACCTGAAACCAGTCCATTTCAACATCATAGTTCTATGATGTAAGCACTACCTTCGTGGAATTTATCACTGTCATTATCATTTGAGAGATGAGTAAAATGAAGTACTTAGAATTGAGTGCCTTGCTTAAGGTCACACAGGTAGTAAGAGGTGAATGAAAATCTTTGAACCCAGACAGGGAGAATATGGAGTTCTTTTTCCCAATGGTATATGCCCACCAACACATACGAACGCTCCTGCACCTACAGATATCACCAAAACAGTATCTGTAAACTACATTATGGCTAAATAAATTTACACATTGGTTAAAAAAATGTGGCAATATAGTGTAGATGACTAGCATACACATTATTTGGCAGAGACACAGTGTCCTGTACAGATAAAGTCTGCTTAATTTAGGAACATTCCAAAAGCCAACATGCTAAGCTGAAGATTTAGGCAAAATACTGATCACATTCTCGACTACACTGCTCCCAAAGGATATGTGGCCCATCCTAACATCTCAGTTATGATATTTTTTTCTAGTGGACTGACTTTTAAGGACCTCTTTAACCCAATTTCCAAGTTTTCTGCCAGTAGGACAGGCCAAAGAATGACAACTGGGAAAATTGTGAGGTATGGCCAGAGCTCCCTAGATCTTGGTGGCTAAATGCTAAAGCGTTGCCAATTCCTCTCAGGTGATAAACGTTGCTGAAAATTAAACTGAACACAACAGTCTCTAAAAGAAAAGGCAAATATTATCAAAGGCAGTAAGCAACAGAGGGACTGTAGCATCTTGTTTTCTCGTGTTCCTGGCTCATACCTAGACAGTTGTGTGCCTACGGCTCTCATTTCGTTCTCACACCAGGCTCTTGCCCTTGGGAATTCTGCTCATGCATGGTTTTTTTAATCTGTGCATGAGCTGGTTCCTATTGCTTCCGACTATGACGACTTGACCTTGGATTGATTATTTCTAGATGTCAAGATTCAGCAGCCCTATTATCTATTTTCTGAAACCCTGTCCAATAGCAAGACTTAGTAGCTTCTATCTCACTGAAATTATAAAAGAGCTGCAATTGTACACTGTATTGACTCCAAATAAAATGTTAGTTCTGTCCTAGAATAGATGGGTTAGATTACATATTTATTAAAAGTTGAAAAATGGGCCAAGGACTTTGAACAACTCAACTTTGTTATTCCCAGAATCTTCTCCATTGTAATCTCCTCTCCCTTTAGCTAGAACAGTCATAAGGGGTATTGGTTTATAAATGTCTTTCAAATGAAAAATTAGAATTCTTTTACTTTGGTACTACAAGTTTTATCTCTATTGTTGTACCTGCTGACTCATTATTTTGCTCTTTCTTCTCTAATTCAGATGAGACCATGGCCTGTGAAAACAAGAAATATCCTCACCCAAAGACAGAAAAATTGTCTGCTTGGCTCTTCTTAAATCATACAATCATATTCCAAAAGAAAAACTAAACAAACATTGCTACATAGAATGCATAGACTAAAAGTGCCAATTCAAAAGTAACCCTCACCCTCAGATTCTATATGAATACCAAGCATACTAGGAACAGAACTTCTGGTTAAAAATAAATACCATAGAACACTGCATTTATCATTAAGCCTCTGCATTACAAAGTGGAAGCTAACACAGAGTTATGTCCCTAGACAGCGCTGCTCTCTTAGTATGTGACTGACAGTCACAGCTAGCAAATTGCCATCAGATAAACAAAGCCAAGATAACATCATCCAAGTTACCATCATTTCTTATCTGGATGCTTAGAATACTTTCTTGGCTGCCATTCTTACCTAAGCTCAGCTCTCTCTGTTCACATAAACCCAGGTTATTTTCATAAACACTCTCTCAGATATTATCTCTCCCCTACTTAGTGACTTTCAATAGACTTGTATTGCACAAAAGGAGGCAAAAAATAACACATGAAAATTTCCTAGCATGGGCTCTAACTTGCTCTGTAAATAGCCCCTGCCTACCTCTCCAACCTCACCATCAGTATTTTTCCCTTCTTTCATATATTCCAATCATACCTTCTTTAATTCTCTGAACCATGCCATATAAACAGTTTTCAAATCTCCTTGCGTCACATTCCCTCCACTCCCCAACTTTTTCTGGGGATGTTGACTAGTTTTTCTGGTTTCAGCTTCTGTCATCGTTATAGTCTTAAGAGACCCACTTCTGCCTATCACAAAGACTTCTCGGAAACTTGCTTGTTCATGCATTTAGCAATTTTTTGGTCAGTCATGGGGCCTGAACTCTGGGACTGGGATCTGGAAGGAACCATAAAAGCATGGACTTGAGAATGGTCTTGAAGAACTGAGAGGAACAGAGTCAATACCCAGCAAGAACCAGGGATCCATATCTACAATCATGAGTCACTGTATTCAGTGGCCTGAGTGAACTTGGAAGATCCAGCCTTTGAAATTTGAGACAGAAAATCTAAGCCCTCTTGATCCCTCTGATCTACAGAGCTATGAGATATAAAAGTGTAATTTGAGCCACCAAGTGTTTGGTAGTATGTTACACAACAGTATAACATGAACACCCTATTATTCTGGGACAAGAAAATGAATAGAATAAATAAGGAAGAAAAAACATCAAATAACTGACAAGGCAAGATACAACCCAGAGTAATAAAATAGCTACAAAATTTTCTTTTAAGATTTCTACTTGATCCTGGCTAAAATGTGGTTATATTTGTTTCTTTCAGGGTCCCCCTGTTTGCATGAAGTAATGACAGTGGATTTGATCATCCAGAACCCAACACTTCACTCAATTACGATGTAATCACAAGCCATAGTACCAAGGAAAGACTACTACTACTAGTAGTAGTAGAAAATAGAAGAGGAAAGCAAAAGGAAATTAAAAGGGGAAATGAAAGAGGAAGAGAAGAAGAAAGGGTAAGAGACAGGAAAGTGCAGAAGAGAAAGTACAAAGGAAACAATCTGTTCTACAGGAAGATCCATTAATTCTGCATTAAAGCCTGAATGTATATAGCATATCACAGATGGAACACAGGGTATCAGACTTCTCTTGAAATTCTCCAGAAGGAATAGAGGTCGCCATTTCAGTCTTCTTTTTCAGCCTTCTTGAGCATGACTAGGTCTCTGGCTATTTAAACAGCCTTCACTGCCATCAAAGGAAGCAAAAGCTCCAAAGCCATGACATTCAAAAAAAGTCTCTACCTCATGTAGGTATTTCGGAATCCAGCAATTATAAAAACACAAAATCACATCTGTTTAAAAGACCTGGGTTAGCCAATAGCAATGTTAGACATTATTTCCAATAAAATTTAGTAATTGAAAATAAATTTTATTAGGAAAACATCATTTCTAGTCTTTCCCTCAGCATGACCGAGAAATTATTTTCCCATGGATCCCAAGGAGATTTTTCCCTCCCCTGTGTCTTAATGAGTCTATGGCTATTTTACAGTATGTAGGGACATTTCTCCCCATATTCAATGTTTAATGTCACAGACCAATATCCACACAGGGAAACAAAAACTACAGAGCAACTTGGTGTCGAAGTTACAGTAAAAAAACATTCATGTCAAGGATAAAATGGCTAGGCAATTAAACACCAAGCACACACACACACACACACACACATGGACAACCTCTGTGCACAGACTTCTACAACTTATTTCATGGAAGAATTATTTCATGGAAGAAGGCTTTTTTAAAGAGCTGTTAAACACTAAAGGGAAGAGCTGAATACACAGGATAAAGTTCAGTCATACAAACTGGCATCCAAGTCCTAAAGAAGAAGAAAGCAGATATTCATCTAGCAACTTCTGTTCTGGTTTCTAAGGGAAATACCAGCTCTGTTTTTCTTTGTCTGTGACCAGCCATGTTATTGGTGAAGACATTCTCAACACATTGGTAAAATAAAATCTCTTGACTAGCCACAGTCAAAGAGACTTATAATCAAAGTGGGCTTTCAGTTGCTCTTCTTACTGTACTCAGGAAATTCTAAATGATTATTGCCACCATTTCCTACATAAAATGACAGTTGTATAATTTTCTATTCTCTGTATTGTGGCCTTGGAAGGCCCATTAATATGATGGTTGATGAAGAGCCAAACCCCAAGATTGTAGAGTGGGTCAAAGAGTTGTTTATGCCAATCTCTGGGAGGAAAAGTACTACATAATTACAAAATAACATTTGGACAAGGGGTCAGCAAGCTTTTTCTATAAAGGGCCACAGAGTAAATAGTTCAGGTTTTGTGAGCCACGTGGTCTTTGTCACAACTGCTACTCAGACTATAGTTTGAAAGCAGTGATAGATCATGTGTAAATGAATGAGTCCGGCTGTGTTTCAATAAAACTTTACAGACAAAAGTTGGATATGCTTATAATTTCCCTGTGTCAAAAATAGTATTTTGATTTAGATCTCCTTCAACCAGTTTAAATATAAAAATAATTCTTAATTCAAATCCATCACCAAAACAGATGTTGGACTGGAATTCCCAGAACCATCGTTGCCCATCCTGACTTAGACCATTTTATGTTTCCAAAACTTATCACATGATTATATTTTTAGATTTCATACCTGTCAGAAACATCATAAAAGTTGCTCAAACTTGTATACAGTGGGCCCCAGATGCATATTATTGAATTCTGTCAAATATTAATTGAAGTTTATCTTTTCTAATATGCTCTAATTTTATTTTCTTGGTGGTTTTACAGCTTCAAGTCGATGACAAAAATACAATGTAGAAAATCTGAAAATCCCAAAGAATTCTATAGCTCATATGTGTGTTTGACACTAAAATACTGCATGTTTACCTAAAATCCTGAGATTTGTTTTCTAATACACGAAGTTGTTTTAGAATTATCTGATGGTATCATTTGGTTGAGAAATTCTCTGGTAACTATTTGGTATTAGGTCATATGCAATTACTTCTGACTTACAGTTAGCACCCTTTCTGTTCCTGTACCTCTAGTATCAGTGACTGTATTAAATGAATAAATCTAAAGAATTGAATTGAGGTTGATTCTAATTGCAAGCCCTGGGAATTGCCCTAGTGAGAGTTATTATGGCTATTTTTATTATCTGAATAGTGACCAGACAATTTGTGTGTAACGTATCTAATGGCTATAGCCACATATTCTTCATATTAATATAAAATAAGGTGGCTACTATAAATTTATCTAACCTAATTCAAGTCTATCCATAATCAACAAACATCTGTCAAGTCTCTAATTTATCCAAAGCTTTACAAAATTTCCCTTATGTCCATTTTCCCTTACCATTGATCTGTAAGTTATCTTACTTACTGTCCAATGGATTGGCAATTACTTTTCCAGATTGTCATTGTTGCCTACAACACTATCAAATTCAAGCTTTCAGAATATACTTGGGCTGTAGTACATGATTTAAGTGTCTCCCAAAGAAGATAAGCCCATCATTCTTCAAGTTCTTCCATTCTCAGCAGGAACGTGTGCACTCAGTTATACAGAACAAACAGGGTCACTTTTCCCCTCATTTCTTTTTCTCTGACTTATTGTTTATGCCTTTGCTGTCATTTCCAGTCTTCCTCTGCTCCTTTCTCTCTTTTTATAATCCTTAATCTTCCTGTTATTCCTCCTTTCCTCCCAGCCTCCTTTCCTCCTTCCTTCCTTCCAAAAAACTGATGGACTACCAGGCCCTATGCTTAGCACCAGAAATATAAAACTGATTAAGGCAACATTGTATAAGTGATACCATAAGAGTCACAAACATACAGTAAGATGCTGGCAGCACTGCTGAGTCCAAAGGCTGCTCCCTCCCTGTTCCTGGGATCCTGTGAGGTTTCATTGTCAAAAGGTTGATGCTTTATCTTCGATCTCTCCAAAACCTTAAAAATCTTTGTGTGTGTGTGTGTGTGTGTGTATGTGTGTATGTGTGTGTATGTGTGTGTGTATGTGCTTATGGCTGGTGTTGAATTTATAATCCTTCTGCTTTATCCTCCCAAACACTGAGATTTTAGGTGTGTGCTACCACCATATCTAGAAGGGATTTTTATTGTTGTTTTGCTTTTTTTTTAAAAATTAATGATACCACACTATATGATACATGCCAAAACTTGTGTATTAATTCAATTTATATTTTATTTACATGTGAGATTTATCCATACTGACGTATATAGATGCAGCTCATTCATTTCAGTTGCTGAATATCATTTACTCCATTACATAGGTCACAATTCATTTATCTTTCCTCTGTTCATGGACATTCACCTGGCTACAAAGTTTTGCTTACCTAATTGAGTATTAAATGGGCATTTTATACACACCTAAAAGTTTGGTTTTTTTTTTTGGTCGTAGGGCCTGAACTCTGGGCTGGACGTTGTCCCTCAGCTCTTCAGCTCAAGGCTAACACTCTACCGCTTGAGCCATAGCGCCACTTCTGGCTTTTTCTGCTTATGTGGTGCTGAGGAATCGAACCCAGGGCCTCATGCATGTAAGGCAAACATTCTACCACTGAGCCACCTTCCCAGCCCCTATACAACTAAAAGTTTCTTTATGTCAGCTTCTCTGGATGTTGTAGAAATTGCCAACTGCCTCTGAAAAAATGGTGGCTTTAATGTTTTCTCCTGCTATTAGGGCTTGAAGCTTCCCGGTCACATCGAGGTAGTGGTGTCAGGCTTTTTCATTATCTGACTTTTTGCATCTTAAGATTGTCATGCATCTTACCACTGTTTACCACCATGGTTTCCATTCTCATTTAGCCACAAAAACTGCTTTTTTCATGGACATCTAATCCTTATCTTCTTGCCAAAACTCAAAGACTTTACTTGTACCCATCTTTCTGCTTGACCTTGATTGCATTTGGCATGGTGGTGACCACCCTGTCCAAAAGCTCCACTTTTTCCTAATATTGAAATGGTAATCTAGAGCAGATATGGCATTGAATGGGCATCCTTTCAGAAGTTTAGGAGTGAATCTAGTAGATAAGTCAAGAAGCATGCTCTTCCAAGAAACATATTCAATAATAGAAGTAAAAAGTTGAAAAATGCAAGTGGCTTTCATCAAATCAATTACACAAAATGAGTATTGAAGCAAATATTCCCAAGCCTGAGGATATGCAAACAACATCCCGAAAGCACATTCATATCAGCTCTACATGTATCTCACCATGTAACTGTTATGTCTTATGTTCATGGTTGTTGATATGTATGATATACAGTTTACTGGACACTTACATGTTATAAAAATGCGGTAGATACTTTATGCATTAAGAATTAACTAAATCGGAACCAAAATGTGGTAGTAAATCTCATGAACATCGCTTGTGGTACTTGCTTTTGATACATCTGCTGTGTCTTTTTATATGATCTGTATTTCATTTTGATTATGCAAACTAGAACAAGTTAAAAGTAAGATCAGCCTGGAGCTGGCCCTAGGAATCTTCAAAGGAGTCTAGATGGGCAGCTGAATATTGAAAAATTCTCTCCTTTTTTGTGGTACAATAGTTTTTTTATTTTTTTATTGTGAAAATACCGTACAGAGGGGTTACAATTTCATGAGCAAGGTGGTGAGTACATTTCTTATCAAGCATTGTTGCCTCCTCCTTTGTTTCCCCTTCCCATCCCTTCTCATCCACACCCCCACCCCCTCACCCCTCCACCCTCCCCCAGACAAAGTTGTAAAGTTCACTTTTTGACATAACGTCTTATACATCTCATTGTTGAAATGGGTCCACCTGTATCCCTATTTAAACAATTTGTTTTTTCCCTTTCCCTCCACAAATTATACCAACATCAAATACAGTGAAAACAGGGGTTATACCATGGGGGAGGGACATACAAAGCCTTCTACCACTTCAGCCAACTCCCTTCACTCCCCCCCCCCCGCCAGATGGTTTTGCTTCTGTTATTTTTTTTATTGTAAAAAAAAAACTGTACAGAGGGGTTACAATTACATGGGCAAGATAATGAGTACATTTCTTATCAAGCATTGTAGCCTCCTCCTTTGTTTCCCCTTCCCATCCCTTCCCATCCTCCCCCTGCCCCCCCACCCAATCCTCCCCGCTCCCCCCCCCCCCACCAAAGTTGTAAATTGTATCAAATGAAGCAAGCCAGGCCCATAGAAACATAGGTCCCATGGTTTCCCTTATTTGCAATATCTAGTATATGTCTGAGACAAGCAGAAAAGGTCAGATAAGGTGATGTTAGGGAAATGAACCCTAAGATATGTATTCAAATGTTTTTTTTTTCTTTCATGTGATTGTTTCTAACACATTTATAAGATTATTTCTTTGTTGCTTTGTATGTCCCTCCCCCACGGTATACCCGTGCTTTCACTGTATTTGATGTTGGTATAATTTGTGGAGGGGAAGGGGAAAAACAAATCGTCTAAATAGGGATACAGGTGGACCCTTTTCAACAATGAGATGTTATTTTTTTAATAGGGTTTCACATTTTGCCTGGGACAGCCTGGACTGTGATCCTCTTACTTACTCTTGCAGAGCTGGACTGACAAACACATACCACCTTGTCCAGCTTAGTTTGGGTTGAGAGAATATCCCATAAACATTATTACCTCAAATTGTGATCCTCCCAATCCCAGCTTCTCCAGTCGTTAGGATTACAAGTCTGAGCCATACCAGGCTGGAAAATTATTGTTAAAATGGCTTATTGGAGCTAGTGCAAGTCTGAAATACCCAGCCCCACCACTCATTGTCCCCCACTGATGTCACTGACCACCCCCAACAATACTCATTTTTAAAGTTCATTCAATAGATAGTGTCTGGACAACTGATTTGATTGTTTAAGCAAT
The DNA here is from genome assembly GCF_019054845.1 of Dipodomys spectabilis. Taxonomy (NCBI): domain Eukaryota; kingdom Metazoa; phylum Chordata; class Mammalia; order Rodentia; family Heteromyidae; genus Dipodomys; species Dipodomys spectabilis. Next base: position 14,792,164 of record NW_024870834.1, on the reverse strand, counting down.
GAATAAGAGATTTCCTTCCTTCAATCAGCCTACTAAAAAAACGTTCTGTAAAAGCAATACCAGATTCTGATCAGTACCTCTTATTCTTCTGTCTTTTGAAGAACGGGGTATTTCATTCAGGAGGAACACTAGGATAGCTGTCTTTGATAGCAAAATGTGAAAAGGCTGATATATAATGGTCACAAGCATCATAAACAGGTAAGGTCCTGGTATTTCAGTATGGTTTCAACAACAACAACAAGAACAAAACTATAGAGTAATGACATTAAACCCCGTCAATGACATTTTTAATAAAGTCATGAAAATTCAAAACTTTTAAATACTTTTAAAAATCATATTCTTTGTCCCACACATGAAGTTGGCAATTACTTAAATCTATAATCAAGAATTCCCCAAGTATTCAACTTAATATCAAACATCTCTCTTCATTGCAGAGTTAAAAATCCTATTTCCACTGTATCTGATGTCAGTATAATTTGTGGAGGAGAAGGGGAAAAACAAATCGTTTAAATAGGGATACAGGTGGACCCATTGCAACAATGAGATGTACAAGTCGTTATGTCGAAAACGAACTTTACAACTTTGTTGCGGGGGGGCAGGGAGGATTGGGTGGGGGGGCGGGGGGAGGATGGGAAGGGATGGGAAGGGGAAACAAAGAAGGAGGCTACAATGCTTGATAAGAAATGTACTCATTATCTTGCCCATGTAATTGTAACCCCTCTGTACAGTATTTTCACAATTTAAAAAAAAATCCTATTTCTCTGGTGACTGTCATTAACCCTTGTCTTCCAAATCTTCCCAAAACATTTATTCAAAGACTGCTATGATTTTTTTGTGTGTGATATCTGTAGTTGATCCTCAAACAGACAATCCAATAAGGGTAAGATCATTTAACTTTGGCAAAATTACTTTCTATTTTCTTCCATATGACTTAACGTTCTACCAATCAAAGAATCAATTCAACTATTACTCTGTACTGAATATTCAGCTAGTCAGTAGAGATAAAATGTTCTTTTCTCATCCTTTGGAGACTACCACATAAAGTTTCTTCATGGTCTCTCAGAGTCATTTTAAGTGAAGGAGCAGAAGTAGAGCTTCGGAAGATGGGAGTGTGTACTTTTGCTATCTTAGAAATATTGAGTTGGTAATCCGGGTTGCTGGCACACACAAAAAATTTGGCCCTATGCCATTTGTCATCAAGCAATGATTTTCTAAATGCTGCCAAGTTCTCTAATAATAGACTTTCACTTTGCTATCAAGGCAGTCAATTGTGAGAAAAGCAGGTCATAAAAACATCATGGTTTTCTTTTTTTTTTTCTTCACTTTGCTGTGTGAAGATTCATATGTGGATCCAAACATAGTTGTGATCCATGTTGAGGTGCTTTGATTCTCAAAAAAGAAATATGCTTTGGCTAAGTTTATGAGCCGAAGGACCAAGTGGCCTATTTTCAGAGCACCAGAGAAAAGACCAACTGTGTCAAGCTTGAAAATATTATAACTGTCAGCGGATCTTGGCTGTTTGGCAGATAGACTTAAAGCATTGAGTGTACTGAATCTGAAATTTCAAGAGAAAAATTCCAGTCTCATTTAACATTATAATAGATTTGAAGTTACTTATACTCAAAATTCAGGTACGGATACAACATACTAATGTTGTAATGTTGTAAAGTCTTCAACTGGGTGAAGATTCCAAGGACAAGTCTTGAAAATGATTTCAAATGGGGGAAAATAGCCTTGTCTATTTCTACTAAAACAAAAATGGGAGAAAAATATTTTCTTGCTGCTTTGGTTTAAAATCTCTTTTGCAAACTCATTAAAAAAATAGTACCTAGAACAAAATTGTATGCAACTAACTCTGAATATTTTTTAAATTATGTTTAATTTAGCTTCCAAAATCAATTTTTATATAATCCTGGTAGAATAAAATATTACCCCAGAGACAGGAACAGACTTTCCTTTTCACTATTCTATGCTCATCAACATTTGCATGTGACTCAATTTTTTTTCACTTTTGGCAAACCAGAAATACCTATGCTTAGATTTACTTATATATAAATGATTATTTATAGGATGAAAGAAAGCATTTTTTCCTAAAGCTACCACTGAAAATATTTTTATCTGCCACCTCAAAATTCTAGAAGTTTGATGGCTGGGCATGGTGATACATACAGCAACCCTGCTACATAAAGGATCATGATTCAAAGCAGTCCACACCACATATATGTCTCATGTCACTTGAAAACTTTCTGTTGTTAACTGAGATCCACAGAATCAAATCTAGACTTGTCATTTCACATTCAAAACAATTCAGAGGGAATAAGAAGTCTTTCTTTTTTTTTCTCAAACTCTCAAGTATATTCTTTTTCCATAGCAGTTAGACTATTCTCCTTATTGATCTCACAGTACACCTTCACCATTTTTTTGCAGCTAAACAGAAGTCATTCAATTTAAGACATACCTGTGGCTCCACCTCCCCTGAACTTTCCCATGCAATATTCCAGTCTCCTGAAAAGTATCAACTATTTTCTTTATCTTGGCACTCATCACGTTTTGATGACTTGCCCACAAAATCCCCTAAGGGATTTAGGTGTCTTTTACAGCTCCCAAAGTGATTGCATATTCCTAAAGGCTTATATACAGGATAGCTGGGACTTTTACAGACTTAGATTAACCACTGCTTAATCATTTTGCTCAAAAGCATATACAAACGAGGGAACAAGCGACATGTTGAGCCTCTTAGAAAGCACACACTTGTGTCCGCTACAGATGTATCTGAATGGCATCACCTGCCTGATAGCATTCTTTCTGCGTGTACTTGGTCTCCAATCAAGGAATAACTTGGTCCTTCAAAAAAAACATTCACAGTGACCCAATAAATATGAATTTCATGTCAGTTGTAGAAAAACAGACATTATACCCCATACTTTAGGTGACAGGAAAAATGGCAAGAATTACATTTTGATTGTGTGCTGTCTTTGTGAACTAAGGCATTTGATTCTATTACCTGAATTAGTATGTGAAAAGCCCTGTGAAAGACTGGCTCTTCAGACAAGTTTATAAACATCGTTTGCTCTCCACATAAAGGGATGGTGGCAAGACTTACAGATTAAGGAGAAACTATCAGATGCATTTGCTGTGACTAACAGCCCTAACACAGCCTGTTCTTGCTCCATTACTGTTTATTATCTGCTTTTCAACCTGCTCTACATTTTCCCCTAAGATTCTGATTTAGGGATGAGCGAAAGTGTTCATTCAGACAAGAACATACTCTATTTGCAGCTCGTGGATAGAAAAGTGCTGATGGACATCATTCAAGAATTTTAGTACGGCAGGAACTAGACCCCTGTGGCTCATAATAGGGATGCAGCACAGCTATTATTCAGATTTGCCAATGTCACACTTCAGTTTTGTGTGACTGACAGTGCCAGCAAAGACAAAGGTCTTCCACCAGTGCCTCCCCATGAATGTATTTACACTTCCTGTCAGGCCTCTAAGTAGCCTAAGCCTGAAAGTCACAGACAAGTCTATGGTATGAGTATCATCATCATATCCCCCTCCATCTTTCCAAGAAAAAGATGTGTCTAGTTGGCCAATAAAGCTTTTGAATGAACTGAAAAGAATTTGTGAAAAGATCATGGGGTTAAGACCAGTATAATCTAAACAAAAAGAAAACTAGCCTGCTTGAAAATAAAGATTTCTTAAGACACGGGTTTTAGTCATTAAGACAAAACAAAAGGCTTCATTAGAAGTTCTCATTTTTAACAGTACTTTTGATAAGTTATTGCTGGAGATAAATTCTCCTAAAAATTGCCTATGTTTTATTCAATCATTTTTACAAAGCCTACGGATTGGCATTTGCCAATCACATAAAACAGCTTTCAAATACTTCCATTATCACCCAAAATCATTTGGTGACTTGTCATCTTTCTACCCTTGGGCTCCCATATCTGCTATCTGTCTCAGTAATTGTCTTGTCTGGATAATTTAAATACTTGGAGCTAAACAGTCATGCATTAGGATTTTTTTCACTAAGTAAAAATGTCTTTGAGGTTCTTTTACGCTGTAGCATGCCTACCTCTTCCTATTATTGAAGAGTAGAAGATGTTTGCTTATTTGCTAGTTTGTGGATATTGGATAATTTCTAATCCGGGCTATGGTGGATAATACTGCTACAAATATTCACATTCCTATATCATCCTTGTGTGTAAATGTTTTCAAGAAAAATGAAAATAATCTTCATTCGCAAAAAGCCAGAGTTCTTTCCTAAATGTCACAAGTCTAATCTCTACTACAACAGGAGGTGGGAGGGGAAAACTCACAGAAAAGAGCAATTCCAGAAAGGTTTGAAAAGAATGAAAAGTCTGACCTGATTCATCTCAGTCTGCTGAATTTATTACCTGACTTTTCCTCAACTTTATTTTGGGTCCAGAAACCCATAAACAGAGAAATGACACAAGGTCAAATCAAAATGCGAAGAAAGGCAGCCTTTACCAAGGGTTATGTACTTTTCTCTTCCAGGTGTACAGTAGCACAAAGAACACAATAAAAATTTCTCTGCTATTGACTTACTCACAGCCATAGATTTCTTGACACAAACAAGAGCAATAAATCTCCTATTGAGACTTGATTCTTAGTCTAAACAATAGTTATTCTAACTATATATAATATATATCAAAACAGAAAATTTTGGGAAGTACTTTATGGCAAGTAGAATCTTCCTGGATGGGTTGAATATTGTGTCCCTTCAAAATCCATAGGTTGAGTCCCTTATCCTCAGTGTGATGGTATTATGGATGAGGCCTGGGAGTGTGGGTAAATTAACAGGTTTTGATGAAATCATGAGAATGGTAGTTAGTGTCTTTATAAGAAGACACCAGAGCGCTATGGCTCTTCCACCACATGAGGATACAGTAAGAAAACAGCCATCTGCAAATCAGGAAGGCAACCTTCCCCAGCTGTCACGTGACAGGGCTGGTACCTGATCTCAAACTTTTAGCCTCAGGTCTGAGAGGATAAACATCTAGGCACCAGCCACCTAGTCTATGTATAGCATTATGTTACAGAATCCCCAAGGTAAAGGAGAAAATTGAAATAGAGAACAATCTCTCTATTGTTCTTATGAACCTCTCTATTTTCCAAATCATAACAAACAAAATGATGGAAATGATGAATATATTTTGTTGGATTTTTTTACCATGAATTTTTATTTTGAAATTTTATGAAATTAAAGAAGATCCAGAGAACAAAAGCATACAGAATATAATCAACAGGATTTATCTGTGGGACAAGGAACAACCAGCTTTGAGAAAGTAAGACTATCTCTTGTGAAGTAACCAGGATATTTACCTTTCAAATTTCAATCATTAAAATTACAAAAGACGATTATAGTATATCAACATAAGGATGTTAATGGAAACCATGACAACATATCAGATAGTAAAAGGACAATTTTCAGACTAAGCATGTCCTAAACATCTGTCTGGAAAGACCACGCAGAGAGAAGAGAAGTCAGTGAAGATTACTGGGCTATCTCAGAAGCCAAAGAAAATAAAGAGTGGCTAGATAAGGGAAGGTAAATCTGCCGAAAGAAATAAAGAAATAAAGCAGAGAGATCGTGTATTAAAAAAAAAATCCTGAAAAGCATGCATTTCATTTACTAGTCAAGAAGTTGTTAGTCATCTGAACCAAACCACATCAGACAAAGAAGAGGGAACAAACACATACAAATACTAAGAACTATTCTTTCAAGATGTTTGGCTCTGAGAACTGGGAAAGAGATGTGTCAATAGTGGGAGGAAAGGAGGATATGAAGTTAGATATTTATGTAGCTATTTATTTAGAATAGGTAACTCAAGAGGCTAGAGAAAGTTTGGATACCAATGAAAAGGAGTAGAGGCAGGAAGATGAAAACTTCAATTAGTCAAGGAAGTCTATTGCTGAATGTTTGATATTTGACCCACAAATTTACAAACTAGTGACCCAGTTCAACCTCTCTCCATGTTTGAGGAGAAGATCTTTGAGTTTCTAGTAAGTAACTCTTAATAGCTTTCCTATACTAAAATAGATTTCTCTTCATTTTGCCTCAGTCATTGTATTGATGCATGCATGTCATTTCATTTTTTTGCCCTCTAACACTGACTGTGCATTTGTCATATTCCCATCAGTGGGAAGGCTAGGTAAAATGTCAGATATCTAGTTGATTTTGAGTTTCCAGTAACCAATAACATGTATTTTCAATACGTACACCCTATTAAGTGTTTGAATCACACTTAGGTTAAAAAGTTATGTTCATTTATATCCATATATTGAACGTAGCTTTCAGTATTTTCATTTGCTAAATCTGACAAGCCTTTCTCAGGGTCCAAGTAGACCAGTTACCCAATGGGCTTTCCCCTTCTATTGATGCTATTTTTCTTGTTCTATCAGTAAGCACATACCTCTCTCAGTCACTACTATTTGAGTAGTAGAATATGCTCTACTGGTTTCAACTCCCTGACTAGTTCACCATTACCAAATCATATGTATTCGTCTTAGTAATGCATTCAAAGATGTTTTATTTCTCTACATTTGATTTGTTAATTTTGTACAAGTCAAGCACCTCAATTGTTTTTATATATTTTTATTATCATCCAGTAGTTATACAAAGGAGATGGCATTCAATGAGGCAATTTATGAACACAGTGCATCTAGATCCATGACACCCTTTCAATACCCACACCTATCCCTCTCAACCTACCCCTTCCCTTCTTTTTCTTAATTTTTAGGATATACATTGGATTCTTGACTGTATTTCCCCCACTTCTTCTCTTCATTCACCCACTACCCTTCCCCCACTCCACCCCTCTCATGGATACATCTTTTGGTGTTTATATTGTTGATCCTTAATTTAATCTTTATAAAGAATTATATTTATTTTTTTAACATTTTAGTATTCTATGTATAAACACTACATCAAAAAAAGCAATAGAAATAGGAAAAGATAGGAACTGCTTCTAATTTTTATTTTTTTCAACAAACAATATACAAAGCAGGTAAGGTGAAATCATCATATTTACTCCTCACTGGTTGGTTGATACATAAAAGGTAGTTTAGGTAAGAAAATCTGAGTGTGAATCCTCATCTTGTCTAAGGGGACTGCCTGAAGTCAGCAATTTCTGGCGCTGGGAGTTGCTGACCCAACAAAATGGCGCTTAAAAAAATATACTGACATAAGGACTCAGTTAATTTATGCAATCCTGACCTGATCTATTAACCGAAGTATAGACCATGTGCATCTGAGGAACAGTGGGAGAAGTTCATAGTGTTTAGTCTTAAAAACTATAAAAAAACACATTTTGCCTCAAGCCTTTTCCCCTTCATTTAAAAGTTAAATTGTGTATTTCAAAGATAAACTAAGCCATGTGTCTCACTTCTCATAGCAAATTGTTCTAAAAGAGCTCAACCATCATATCAAGAACTTCCAGTGTGTCATGTCTTATTCTGAAGGAGAAAACTATATTTTTCCCAAACACCCAAAAATAGACACATGTGGTTCTAACTCACATTTCATGAAATACAATAATAGTCTTTTTTCAGATGATTGGTTTATATCCATTCTGAAAATAGTCACCATTTGATCAATGCCAGTAACAGCTTTCCATTTATTAAGCATCTATTAGGTGCCCCTGGGCAAAGCTATGTATTTCATGAATATTTGTTCTAATATCAGTTCCCTTGGTAAGACATGTTATTAACCCACTTAGTAGATAAAGACATGAAATTCTCAAAAGGTTGACAGTCAAGTGAAGCATATAAAAGGCTAACTCATGTGAGGGCCTGGGAAGGTGGCTCAGTGGTACAGTGCTTGCCTTGCATGCATGAGGCCCTGGATTCGACTCCTCAGCACCACATAAGCAGAAAAAGCCAGAAGTGGAATGGTAGCTCAAGTGGTAGAGCACTAGCCTTGAGTTTAAGAGCCGAGGGACAGCACCTAGGCCTAGAGTTCAGGCCCCATGACCAGCAAAAAAAAAAAAGCTAATGTGATTTCACCTATACAGAAATTCAAGATCTTTACATTTTCCCTTATAATTAAAAGAGTGGTCCAGCCCTGTTAAAAGGAAGCTAAATCTTTCATGCTATTTTATGTTTAAAATATTCATCGTATTTTCTATCCTCTACTTCCCTACTATCTTCTACTTAAGCTATTTCATAGTTTAAATAAATAAAATACACAAACAAAAGCATACTAACACAGAGTTGGTGATGCTAAGTTTAACTCAAAGGAGAAAAAAATGAAAAAAAGATAGCCTATGAATAGATCTAAAAAAATCAAAAGTGTACATATATATATATATGAAAACAGTTCTGAAACAAAATAAAGTATTCAAATTTTCCTTATGAAGTTATATGTCTTACCTTTCCAGTGTTCATAGGGAGATTGGAGGAATGGAAAAAGAAAGAAAGAAAGAAAGAAAGAAAGAAAGAAAGAAAGAAAGAAAGAAAGAAAGAAAGAAAGAAAGAAAGAAAGAAAGAAAGAAAGAAAGATGTAATTTTTTTATTGGGAGGGGTTAAGTAAAGGAACATTTGAAAGTATACACATTCTAAACATCCAAACATCAACCAGGGAGAAATGGATAAAAATACTCATTCTGGATTCAGACATAAGATCTTGAGTTCCAAACCAACTTTTTCTACTTTTGCTTACCAATTATTCTATTATGGTCCCTTTATTTAACTAGTCTGTGCTTGAATGTCCTCGTCTACAAAAGGGACATAATAATACCTATCAGACAGGGCTGTAATAATAATTAAATGAGATTATATTTGGGGAAAAAAAAGTTGGCCATAATAATCATTCTTTAACTGATGGTTGTGGTTGTAACTAAACAATTGAGCAGAAAGCTTTAGCAATCACTGTGGAGTCACAGAGGCCAAAGAGGCTACATTTTCAAATAAATACAGCCCTTGACAGGAAAAGAAGAGACACATAGCAATGTGCTTGGCAGTAGCGGGAAGGAAAAGCAAGTGACAAGACTGACACACAGGAAGACATAGAAGGGCTGACCAACAACTTGAAATGTACAACAAAGAAGGATGCTATCTGGTTTTGTAAAAAAAAAAAAAATGCTTTATCAGAACCCAGTCTTCTTCACATTTTTATATACTACTTATGTCTACTTTTGTGCCAGAAGGACAGATGTCAAGCAGTTACCCACGAGACTAAAAATATGATTCTTTATAGCAAACATATATTCTTCCATTTCTTATCACAATAAGGTAAGTATTTGTATTAATATGCTCAGTGTACTGTAAGAAAAATACCACATTTTGGTTGTCTTAAGCAATATGTATTTTACTGCTTCTGGGCTAGACGTACCCAAGCAGAGTCACAGTGTGGCTGGTTTCTAGTGAGGCCTATCTTCATGACTTGTAGATACGAGCTGACTTTGTGTGTCTTCATGATACAGGAAAAAGAGTGAGAGAGAGAAAGTCAGAGAGAAAGAGAGACAGAGAGGGATAGACACAGACACACATATACAGAAAATGAAAAAGAGAAAGAAAACCAGAAGGCAAAACTTGCTGGTGTCTCTTCTTGAAAGGATATATATCAAATCATGGTCTCACCCTTGTAACTTATTTACTTCTCCTTGTAGGCTCAATTTCTAAATATAGACCCAGTGGCTGCCTAGAGTTTCAACGTAAGAATTTGGGATAGGTCATTAACAAAAATGCATAGAATATTTCAGAATTCCCAACTCTGATTAAGCCTGAAGTATTCATGGCCTTTTGTTCCCAATGCCGAATCCAATGTGTGCCTTTCTAAACACATCTGGTAAATAGTTTGAAAACAAAGTACAGTGGAAATCTTTCCTGTTGACTATGAATAAAGAGGCTATGCAGAGACCTTGCCACAAACGTTACCCATGGCAAAGCATTTGAGCTTGGAAAAAAAATAGAAACGAAATGACTTCTGGAGGGCAGGACAAATTTCTCCTTTTGCAGAACTGAAACACACCCATTACTCCATCCTCAAAATGGTACTTTTTCCATCATGTGCTTGCCCTTTTATCTTACTAAAGAAAATAGCAGTGAAAGCTACTTAGGAATAATCTCTGAGCAAGTAGGGTTAAATGATTTAAGTAAGCCTTGATGGGTCAAATTCAAGTTGTGGGCCTCATCACTCTTGTGCTATTTACGAAAGGAATATAACTCTATTTCTTCAACAACCACAGAGTATTTTAAGAGACACTACCTCATTCATCTTCTGAGTGCCTTTTGAAGTAAAGTGTCCCACATTTTATTTCTAGTTTATAAATGGGAAAACTAGGGCAGAAAGCAGTTATATGCTTCTTTCCAGAGTGAATCAATCACTGGAACTAAAGATAGAAGAATTTGAAATCCCTTGTTCTCTACGCATTCAACCACAAATTCGTTTGTTAAAGCTATCTCCATAAATAATAAAAGAATGTAGCCACTGCTTGCTTGGATAATGTATTTATTATGATCATGACATGTATTTCCTACTATACCAATATGGTGGGTGGCTCAGCCATATTGAAAATTTCCTTCCCAGTTATAAGTTAAAAAGTATAAACAATAGGAAAGAAATTTTAAGAAAAAAAATATAGCCAAAGCACCAAAAATAGTATTGTATTGAAAGTTGCAATGCTAGCACCCTACGGCCTTGCGACGTAGATATAGGCTCTAGCACCATCTAGTGAGAGACTGAAATGACTCATGGATTTTCAGGTTTGTTGTCCTGGGGTTCCTGTCATCAAAGGGTCTGGATTATTTCCAGATCAAAGCTTCCTTGGGCTTAATCTTACTCCTACCTCCTTAAGTATATCTTTACGAAAATCATAGTAGAAGTACAGCAAGAGTTCAGCCTGGGCTGGCTTGCTCCCCTTTCTTTTTCAATGACTAGGAATGGATGACACATGGTTTAAAATCTATTCCAACACCAGCTCTCTGGTTTTACACAAATTACCCAATCTTTCCATGTTTCTTCATCAATATAATGAAGTCAATGTTCATCTCATGGATAACTGTGATGACTGAAAATATTGGGGGAAAAAGTTTTTATTTCCTGGTACCTCTCATCACAGCAAATAGTAGTTTCCTCTTCCTTTCAGAAGATTCCTGTAAGTTTTTCACATAGCACGATATTTGGTTCACTTGAGTTTCCATAATTAAGTACCACAGAGAAAATAATTACTTCCTCATCATTTTGAAGAGTAGAAGCCTGAGACAAAAGCACGGCAAATTGATTCGTTCCAAGGCCAAAAGGGAATGCTCTGTTCCAGACCTGTCCAGCTCAGTTTGGAATTGGTGCCACCTGCTATCTCCTGGTATTGTCTACTCCAACACATGCCTGCCTCAAATTTTTCTAGTCTCAGGACAGTCACATTCGATTAGGACCCAGTCTCGTGACCTCATTTTTATGTGACTGCCTTTCTCAAGACCCTTTGAGGAAAGGAAGAAAGGAAGAGATTAGGCAGACAAGGAGAGATAGCAACCCTCTGAATGTGACACCCATTTCTATTCCTGGAAACTCTGAGATGGAGCTAACTCCTCTTCCTCTTCCTGAAGACTCTGAAAAATGAGACAATGGTTCTGATGACCATGAAGTGGATAAATGCAGGGCGCAGGCCTCCCACCCATTGAGGGGAAGAGAGTCAGTGAGTCAGCTAGATTCTAGAACAGACAAGACTTGCCCAAAAAGGACCTAAGAAAGAAAACCCACAACCCTACACCAGGCTACCAATTCTGAGCCTCTTTCTGGCTCTCTTGCACTGAGAAGTCTGTACTTTCCCCCTCCTTGTCCCTCTCCCTCTTCCCCTCTGCCTTGTCCAGGAAGAACGGGGACAAGACTTCATACCTCATAAGATGACCTTCCCAGCCAAGAGTCCTGATTGTGGGTTTGGACCAACCCACCAGGAGCTTAGAGGCTTTCCTCAGTTTCTTTGTAACTTCTTCTTCCTTTCAATGAGCTACTTTCCTCCCTCATAATGCTTTATTTGGTGGAAGAGAAAGGACCCTAAGGACCTTTCCACCTTATGTGGAAGAGAAAGGACCCTAAACAACATCACTTGTCTCTGAGTTTCTTTTGTGGAGACTTGGTGGAAGAATGGGGGATAGAAGAAGAAATACAACTTAACCCATATCAAGCACAATACAAAGATGACCATACAGGGACTGTGGTTAGGTGTGCCAAGCCTGGTGTGCCATCTCTGCAGTCTCCAGAGAGAGGTAAACCAGAAAGTGAAGATTTAAAGATCAAATGGGAAATATCATTTACATTTGTTTGAGGCAAACAGGACCATGTTTTTCCTCCAGGTTCATAGATATTATCATGACATAAAAGGGATTCTCCAAGTTCAACAATGTATTATTAATTACACCAAGCCCTCAGGTACCTTGGGCAAATAAAAAAAGAGCATCAAAACATTTTTTCCTGCCTTCTAAATGGATTGAATCAATCATTTCTTGAGTTATGATGTTCCCTACTAGTGCTAAACCAAACTTTGGGAAACTTCATTTTACTACAGAGCTGACTCAGGCAGGGTTTTTTTTTTTTTTTTTTTTTTTGTAACTTCCAGCTAATATACACTACAATTCAAAATCTCCAGCTGCTTAAAAAAAAAGAAAAGAAAACCTGCACTCTCCAATTTTTATTATTTAAAAAAATGTGTCTGACAGCATTTTCCCAGTGTATTTTGTGAGGTGCACATATGCTACTATAAGTATAGCAAGATTGCCCACTCCATTGCTCTCCTATTAAGTGGATTTGCCTTTATAATCTTCTCCACTGCACACTCTGCATTTAAGCATAGAGGGGACAGAATGGCCGGGCTTTCCCAGCCCACTCTGCTGTGACTTGTACTCATCTCCCTTCTAATCTCTCCACCACAGCCACTTGCAAGCCTGAGATTCTGTCTTTCTCTATTACTAAAGAAAAATCTCATAATAAAGCACAAACAGGAACTTCTAAATCCCAAACAATACCTCTTGTTATCAGTGCCATTATTAATTTTGTTTATTTTAAGTGCCTAGTTGAGTCAGTTCACAAAAAGACAAAACCCAGCACAAAGATACAAAGGAAGTTGAATCCAAAGGCTCAGATTTCAAACGTTCTACTTGAATAATCGATTAAAATAGTCATGTTCTTTTTTCTAATAAAACACTATTTCAAGTCTTATTTTATGTTCTATGAAATAGAAAGATGAGGCCAAGAAATTGTATTTCTATGAATGTAAAATAAAGAAAAGGCAAGTAAAGTGACTGCATTTTTTGGGGGGGGGAGGGGGGGTCCGGTCATGGGGCCTGAACTCTGGGTCTGGGCGCTGTCCCTCAGCTCTTCAGCTCAAGGCTAGCGCTCTACCACTTGAGCCATAGCACCACTTCCGGCTTTTTTCTTTTTGCTTATGTGGTGCTGGGGAATCGAACCCAGGGCCTCAGGCATGCGAGGCAAGCGCTCTACCACTGAGCCATCTTCCCAGCCCTACATTTTTAATCGCAAATGGAGGTGATTGGTTATATTCTAAACTTTAAAATCATTTTACACTGGGCACTGGTGGTTCATGCCTGTAATCCTAGCTACTCAGGAGACTGAGATCTGAGGATTGCGATTCAAAGCCAGCCCAGGCAGGAAAGATTGTGAGACTCTTATCTCCAATAAACTACTCAGAAATCCGGAAATGGCACTGTGACTCAAGTGGTAGAGTGCTAGCCTTGAGCTGAAGAGCTGAGGGACATCGCCCAGGCCTAGAGTTCAAGCCCCATGACCAACAGAACATGAATAAATAAAATAAAATAAAATCAGTTTGCTTTGACATACTTTGTTTTGTTGTTTATTTAAGTAGTTGTATAGCAGGGTTTTAATTCAAAATTCAACATGTTCATTTGTGAGTACAATGCATCTTGTACAATGTCACCTGTTCATAATTCTCCCCCCCCCCATCTCTCCCAACCCCAACCATCCCCTTCAATTTTCAGACTTCCATTTTTGCAAATATACACAATGGAATTCTATGCTTCCATCAGAAAGAAAAACAACATCTCGTTCATAAGGAAATGGGAAGACTTGGGAAAAATTATATTGAGGGAAGTAAGCCAGACCCAAAGAAACATAGGCTGCATGGTTTACCTCATTTATAATAAGTAGAATATGTCTATAAATCTACACGTTAATCCAATGGATAGTAAAACCAGTAATTACTTGGACATGATTAATTAAACAGCACTCTAAACATTTGCACACTGAGAACAAAGAATACTCTTAGGAGAGGATCACAATGGCTCAATAGCTATGTGCATATAAGACCACATAAAATGATGCTTATCAAAATGAAAGCCAAGAAATGGTAACAAAAAGTTTTTTTTTTAATTACTGTACTGTTTTCAGTTATTTCTTTTTTCTCCTTTAGATTATCCCTTGTTTGATTTCTGTGCCCTTTGTCTTATATATGTTTATCTGATTTGGAGAAGGGAGGGGAATCACAGAAATGGTGGGACAAAAGGTGAACCAGTTCAATGGGGTAAAACTAGACACTACGTTGGAAATGAACTTTACAACTTGTACAGGGGAGGGGGCGGGCAAGTGGGAGAAAAATGAGGGAGGAAGTAACACTGTTCAAAAAAGAAATGTACTCATTACTTACATAACTATAACCCCTCCCTCTACACATCACCTTTACAATCAAATTTAAGTAAAAAAAAAAGAGAGATTTCAGTAAGAAAGCTATGGCTAGCAGTTCATCAGAATAAAGTCTAGGTAGATGAGTGGAGAGAGGAAGGGTAGAATATTCACTCTCAAAGTCAACTTGGTGTAGATTTGCCTCAGGGTCTCATCACCAGCTTCCCACAGATACATTGAGCTTCCAGACACATTCATGGACATCATTCCATGTGGGTGTGCACCTCCACAGGTGCATCTCCATCTCTGACTCTGCATTCAGCCTCCATCACTAATTCATTCCTCTATTCTCTCTTCTCTGCTCTTTCTCTCATTATTGATCCCTTCCCTTCCTTCACATAGACTGATTTCTGTTATATAAACATGACTTTCTACATTCAGTGCCTCGATCTTGTTCCTAATGTCATTCTCCAATAAAAGATCCTTGGTCTGATAAAAGGTCTGGGACAGGGATATCTAAGACAAGTCTGGAGCATGTTCAAGTTCCAGAAAAAGCTATTCAGAGTTCAGGCACTGGTGGCTCACACCTGTAATCCTAGCTGCTCAGAAGGCTGAAATCTGAGGATCAGGGTTCAAAGCCAGCCTCGGCAGGAAAGTCGGTGAGATGCTTATCCCCAAATAACCAGTAGAAAACCAGAAGTGGCACTTGGCTCGATGCAGTAGAGGGCTAACCTTGAGTAAAAGAGCCCCGGGACAGCACCGAAGCCCCAAGTTCAAGCTTCACACTGACCAACAAATAAAAATACACAAACAAATAAATACAGATTAAAAAAGAAAAAGAAGGGCTGAAATACTAGTTCCACTGGTAACTGGTTATAGGTGGCGCAATATTTCCTTTTTCTTGGAATTCATCTCCTGCTTCCTCCCTCCCATATCCATAACATGGGGGAGCTAACTAACCTTATAGAGTCTTAGTGCTCCATACTTGGATTCTATATACTTGGGTTCTATATACTTGGGTTTCATAGCCACTAAAGGTAACTGTAAAGAAACGCTAACATATTCATGCATGCAAAGATACTATGGATTTGCTTTGTTAAAAACTACAGAGGCAAGAGAAAGGGTAGTGATACATTAGGACAGTTTTGGCCATAAGCCACGAATGGCTGAGTATATACAGATCCTCTACACTTCTCTCTGTGCATTCCAACGTATTCAAATAAAAGTTTAACAGAAGAAACTTGTAAGGTTTTGGAGTGCATTTTAGGTTGCCAAATGAAAACCTGTACCATCTCTCATTTCACAAAAGATGATTTGCTTCCAAGTAATAGGAATAATATCATCTTCATTTGAAAAAGAAAAATTTCTTTAATTTGGGGAAAAAACAGTATCATGTAAAACTTACTTCCTTGAACTCACAGCTTCACTTTGGTCACTGGCCAGTACTGATCTCTGACTTGATGTCTGGGAAGCAATGAATCATACATCAACTCTAAGGAATTAAAACCACATTGGCTTATGTGTACAATTCAGTTTACTTTTCAATAAACACAAAGAACAATAGCAAGTGTAAGAGGAACTGGATGTTCCCAGGTGGAATCTTCATGATGCTAACCTCTCTTTAAATAAACTACAGAGTGTTGAGTTATAAGTAATACTAAGTAAAGCTCAAGCTCTAATCATAATACAGTAAAATTTTCATGATACTATACTCATGATTACAGAACAAATCCAAAAAGCCATATGAGTCAGAGAATGAGAGCGTGGGGACATTGTCATATATTTCATAGAGTTGCTGGGGGTTTTTAAATTGAAATAACGCACCTGCTCTGATTCATTGTGGTAAGTTTTGATGTTTAATTGAAAATTCATAAAGCTTTTTAGTAAGGTGCAAAGATAAAACTCGGCAACTGAGAGTCTTCATTTATGAAATCCAATACACTCAAAGCATTTGTGATACAAACCTTTATAATATTGATTAAAGAGAAGAATCATAAATGTCAAGCCAAACAGTATTGTAAAATTTGGGTTTGTCTCCTCTTTTCCTTGACCTCTTAATGATCTCTATAGACAAATAGCAAACTAGTTTCTCTCCACTGACTCAGTAAGTTTTAGCCTTTTTCCCCCCACATAAGGTAAGGGGATGGTTCATAAATTCTGCAGAAGTTTAAGTGGACATTTCTGCTACATCACATTTTGTACTCAAGAATGAATGGGCATTAAATCAGCACAACCTTGAACTAATTCTAAATTTCTTTATATCATTAGCATTTAGTATCAGTTATTCATCTTCTAGATGGTCCTATGAACTTTTATATTATCCCCTCTAGTATTATCTTTTTGGAATATCAACTCTCATAATCTTAACACAAATTCCGAGCTTACATTGTACTTATTTTTGAAGAATTGATTGTGCCACATAATCCTGCAAAGTAAATCAGTTATAATATGCATTTTGTAGTTAAGAATTCTGAATTGTGAAGAATTTAAATGAGCTGGTTTTTTTTCTTGTTCACATATGTTATTTCTAGGATTTCTTCTCTAGTAGAGTTTGAAGTTTTTTTAGCTAATTATTCGACAACCATTTATTAGATACCTGCCAAGAGTTAAGTATTGTTTGTATTACAACAACAACAACAAAGTCACCTGTACTCCTGAAATTACATTAAGGAGACAAAAGAGACAACAAATAAATAAGAGCAATGTAAGTACACCTCATAAAGTGTGTGAGAAGTAGTATGTGAACTGTGAGGAAAAAGAAAAAGATACAATAAGAACAATGGAGTATAACTCCAGAATGGTTGGTCAAAGGACAGGAAATCATTCAGTCCAACACTTGAAAGCCAAAGGTAGAGGAAATTAAAGGTGAGATGAAGATAAAGATCTTGCGAATGCAAGTGTGGGAATGGCAAGAGCTCAGCATGTTCAAGAAAGAGGGAAGAAGTTGTCGAAGTTAAGAGAAGTGGTAGGGACTGAAGACAGGCAGTTGGTAGACTGAGATCACAGAAAGACTAATACACCATGAGAAATTGTGCAAGAGTCTTAAGTCTAGAGAAATAAACCAATCAATCTTTAGGGGAATGTAAAGAATTCTAATTAGGTAAAGCATAAAACCCAAATTTAATTTAGTTTCTGGTAAACCTACCATGACCTATGTCCTATATTTAGTTCATCATCTTTTCTCTTATACTACAACTCAGGTCAGTTGCTATAGTTTGGATCTGGAGTTTCCCCTTAAGACTCATGTGTTAAAGACTGGCAATGTTATTGGAAGGTAGTGGAATCTTTTAAAGGTAGGACCTAAGAGGAGGAAATTAGATGATTAGGTACAAATCCCTGGATGACCTACTCGGTCCCTGCCTCATCCTTTTTTTTTTCTTCTAGGCTGACTAAAATAAGCATTACACGCCCCTTCACATGACACTCTGCCTCACCCAGGCCCCAAAGCAAGAGAGCCAACTCAACGAAGACTTAAATCTCCAAATCTGTGAGCTAAAATAAAATTTTCTTTCTTAGAAATTGTTTATCTCATCCAAGTTGTTATAATAGCAGAAAACTGACTGATCCACCTGATAACTAGCTTATCTCGATGAGACATTATCCCATTCCTGTATCCTCCAAATACTGTTTTTAAGTTTCAGGTCCTTTATCCATCTTTCTAATCCTTTCAGAAGATTAGTCATGCTAAATAAATCCTCATCATTCAGCTGGTGCCACATAGCTATGGGCAAGACCAGTTTTGCTGTCCACTTTAACACTGAGTGGCAGGAACTGTCATGGTGTTTTACAAATACTATAACTCTGCTTAGCTGGACATCTTAAATGCTCATATTTAAATAACTCTAAAATGCTCCCTCTGAATTCCATCAATACTTCATCAGTCTATCCAAACTGGCAGATCAAGGAGTTTGTACTTTGGAGCTGAGTCTCTTTTACTTTTATCTAGCCCTCCAAATATGGCTGAAATCCACCTCCTCGGGTCAAAACTTCCCTTCCCAATATAGCCCACACCTACAACACTAGGCAGAAACTCATATTGGAGTGGAGGAAGAAAACCAATATGGGACCACTATTCAAACTAAGGAATCTCCAAGATCTGTCAGGTACAAGTGGCTCATACCTATCATTTTAGCTGTTCAGGAGGCTAAGAACAGAGGACACAGCACAAAGCCAACCCAGGCTAGCTTTGTCTGAGACACTTATCTCCAAAAAGCTAGAAGTAGAACTGTGGATCAAGTGGTAGAGTGTCTACCTTAAAAAAAAAAAACAACTAAGGGACAATGCCCAGACCTTGAGTTCAAGCCCCAGTACTGGCACACATATGCGCACACACACCCACATATACCCCCACACACACACACACAAAGAATGCTCAAGATCAGCTCAGTTGCGTGTTTACTCATTTTTTACAAAGTTTAAAAAAAAAGTTTGTCCTGTAAACTTATCAGTAAGTTCAGAAATGGTTATTAGTACTTTTATTGATCATATCAGTTTTACAAGGGGATAATTTCATTATTACATTCCTAAATATGTTTACATTGTAGAACATTCTACTACTGTAACATAGAAGGAAAGGCTATATTTTAATTATTTCATTGGACTACATTTAAACACTTGAGCATATAAAATACAGCATTATAGTCAGTAAATTTTACATTGTTCCAAAGACAAATCATCTAGGTTTTAGGGTTCTATGAACAGATATAATTGAAATCATACAGTGGAATCATGGACCAGAGCTGTGGTTCTTTCAGCTCAGAATTGAGATATTTTGTCAACAAATGTCATGTACATGGATCCACAGATCATAGTCATTCGTATCATCTAGTCTTTCTACATAGACTATCAGAAAAATGAGGGATGGACAGATACCTAATTCTGTCCCTAGAATGAGCCAATCCACAACTAATTGCAAATTTGTCTTTTTAGTAAAATGCAAGAACTTATCTAAAAGATGGTAAGATGGAAAACTTCACTATAACCCGAATTATTTTTCAAAACATGGAAGCATCTGCTTTCCAATCACCCTCTCATATCTGCTCTGCCCCTCCCTATGTTTTGTCAAAAGGAGACTACCACATGGTTTAGGCAGAAAAGAGTTTATTGGGGGTGAGAGCAAACTGCTGACCTGCATGAGATGGAGGCATGCAGACAGAAAAGAGAAGAAAAAGAAGGCAGGAACTGTGGGTGAGTGGGATTATACAGGAAAAGATGGGAGGTGTGGCCACAGCGCATAAGGACGTGATCTCAGAGCCTGGAGAACCTCTCACTGTCCAGAGAAGGCCTGACCAGGGCAGTTCAGGAAGTGACCTCAGCGGATAAGGAAGTGATCTCAGTGTCTGGGGTCCTTTGCTGACTCACAATCAGGTGACTGACAGTCAGGTGATTACTGGTTTCCGGCAGGTGAAAAGGGAGGGGAGAAGGGTGGTTCTCCCAGGCAGACATAACACTCCCTTTTCAGAGTTCAGCTGAAACAGCATTCTAAGCCACAAATGTGGCTTTGCCACAAAGAAGGCAGACAAAAGCCAGTGTTCGCCGAAGTGTGACTGCTTCAGAATCCCATATGGGAAATGATTCCCAGGTGCTATCTGAAACCAATCCAGTCAGTCAGGATGTCTAGATTCAGAAATGTCCAGGGATAAATGAAAAAATATTTGGGGAGGGGTCAGAAATTTAACCTTGTCAACTCTCACTACTGAAGTATTCATAGTTAACGTGAAGGGACAAATAGTAAAGGCAGAAGGGAGCTGCTTTGACAGGGAGAAAGGACTCAGAAGGAATTTGATGATTGTGCTGATATAAGACGATAATAGCCCACACATCATCTGCTGTATCTTCACACAGGCTTCAGAGCACTGTGGAGAAATATATGAGTTGTTAGAGACATTGCCCTTGATGTTGATCATGGCTCCTCAAAGTCAAACCAGCTGAAGAGTATGGGCCTGGGGAGGGTCTGATGGCACAAAGAAAAAACTTAAGAGGAAGACCTTGATAAAAATGAAATGTGGTCCTTGTGTGGCCATAAAGTCAATAGCTAACGGGTGTGCATTGAACACACAGAAAGAATCTTAAAATCAGAATACCAAGTACAAAAAAGAAACCTTGCTTTAGGTGAGGGTAAGAACAAAGTAGAAAAACAAATTTGATCAACATCACCTCATCAACTAAAAAAACAATCTTCATATTTTGAATCAGAAGTGATAATGAAGAAGTGCATGTATCTACAGCAATGATATCGCTGATCGTATAGACAAGGTGAACGATTATGAGTTTAATTTTCAGTGTGTATTAATAATTAACCTGATCATTAAGCTTATGAAGCAGGATTTTGCTTTAATTAAAGCAGAGCAACCACAAGGCAAATTATCAAAATAACTGACAGCAATTGCCTTTCTTGACTTTAAAAGACAGAGTTTGGCAGATCCAGAGATGTATGTATCTACTTTGAGAAGAGAATGGAAGAGTTTGGCTGTAATGAACAGTAAACTACAATGACGTTGATGAATCCAAGTAAAGACTGGATCTTCTGAATATTAAAATGGGATTTGACTTCAATACCATGAAAAGAACAATACTTTTAAATAGGTGTTAGGTCCGCCCAGGAGAACAACCCCCTTGCGCCTACTCCTCTTTGAAGGGCAGCATATAGCCTTGCCAGAAACCACCTGCCAGAAACCACTAATCACCTGTAATTGTTAATCACCTGAGGCCACTTCACATCCTCTGAGGTCACTTCCATATCCAATGTGGCCACACCTCCTCCTCACCTTTCCCTACACAATCTCTGTCCACCTGTAGTCCTCTCTCTGCACACCTACATCTGAAGTTTGGGTCTCCTAATAAACTCTCTTCCACCTGAACCACGTGGTGGTCTTTAAGCAATCCTTACACATAGTTATGCTATTTTGTAGTAGCATAAGTTTTCTGCTTGGCAGACAAGGCCGCCATATTGTTGATCATCACTGCACATATACCACATTTATGAAGATGATCTTCTTATGTATGTAGAAATAAATTTATGCAAATCACCGTAGAAAATATAGTTGACATAGGTTTGGTGTCTTGAGGCTTAATTAAATAAATGCAGCTATCTTTTAAGAAGTCTAGACTTGGAATTTTACACCAGCACACATAGAAAGAATAAAAATGGCCAAATATAAAATGGTATTAAATATTAAATGATATTAAAGATAACTTCAATATTTTATCTTATGTCTTCACTCCTACCCAAACATAACTAGTTTGAAGGCATTATAAACAGCAGCCTGGCACCTTTTCAATGCTGTAATATCTCTGCTGATTTATCCCTTGAAATATTATATAATAAAAAAAATCTCTTTGAAAAAAATGCCTGACTCCCTTGATTTTGTAAAGGAGCTCTTGCTTGGCTGAATTTAATTTAAATGTAGTTCTTTGTTACTGCTTCGAGAGGATGACAGTCATTTCTAACAAGTAAGATTATTCAGAGCATGACCTCCAACGCTGTATTTCAAATAGCAAAAGAAAACAAGCTATCCTGTAACCTACTTCACACTGCAGGAAGAGAGGCTGTGTTGAAAGAGCTGCAAAAGGACAACCTGACCCAGAGAGCGTTCCCTTCACTTGGGGCCCTCCTCCCAGCTGCACTGGAGCTCTGGATGGGCCAGTTGCACAAATACAAGAAGATCAGGCCAGCATCCTGGAAGGGGGGAGGGGACCTGGTATCAGCCTCCTTGGATAGCTGTTTGCCAAGTTCTAGTTAACCCAGTTACAGTAAAGCCATTGTGGACTCTTTAGTGGAGCAAACCTCAAATCTACATGGCATTCACGATTTTTTGATGGCCATGGCCACAGCCAGTAACTGCAATTTAGTGGCTTACACATTACCATGAAAGGGGGCGGGCCAAGGCTCCAGAGCAATGGATTTTTACAGCAATAGGAAATAGAACACATTTTGTGCAGTTGCCAACTCCTTTGCATTTCTGAGGATGAAATGCCCCCTAGATCAAAGTGACAAAGTGGTTAGGATATTCACGGGACAGAAGACAAAAGGAGTTCATTCAGTGCCAAAATAATAGCCTTCTATTAAGTATTTACAAGTTTAATAACAGTACTTACATGAGAAGCAGAATTTGGGAGGGTAACTTGAAAGTGTGCACAGTTGAACAGGAGTTAGCCATTCTCCTTCACTTGGACAGGCAGGTAGTGATCACATGTGCCCCCATTCCCTCATTCATTCATCCTTCTTATATGCGACATCTCCTCCATGGGGCTCTGTGCTAGGAGTCATAAGGAGTATAAATATGCAGAACAAAGTTTTCCGCCCTTAACGAGGTTATAGGGGTTCTGGGCAGACAAGATACCAGATCTGATAGATACTTGCAAAGGACATGGACAAAAATTTGTTCTGTAGTCTCAGCCCATCTACCTCTCCAAGTGGTGAGAGGGTTGAAGTTCAAAAGGCAAAGAGAGAGACAAGTTCTCTTTCTCCTCGTAGCAGAGATTTGCTACAATTCGGTGTACTTCACTCTCCACTTGTCCCTACCCCACACCAAGGCAGAGGTTGAAGGATAGTCCCTCCTTCCTTCATATCAAGTGGAAGGTATTCCAAGGGGACCCCTTGCAGGAGTTTGACCTGCATCTATCTAGAGTTTATGAGAGATACAGGATCTAATGCAAGGAACAGCCTCAAAACAGTCTCCAAGAAAGAAGCTAGATGAGAGCTCCTGTAACGTCTGATTTGAGGATGATTGAGCACCAACTGTTCCTCCCACTGGCGAAAAGACCACGTCACATCAATCTGTCCTGAGTCCTTGTGATCTACTACTCATGGGAAAAGCTGTACTGAACTAGGCCTTTACCCAAGACAGCTGCCTACAGAGACCAGGGGTTTATGGAAGAATTACAGAAATGGAAACTAAAGATGCTACCTGTCTTACCCATGGCGACCAACAAATTTCGTACAATAATTATACTATGTAGGTAGAAAGTCAAAATCCCACTCAGATACTTAAAGTGCTATGAAGAGAACTTCACTTAAGATTACCTAGAGGAAGGCTGAGGTGGGAAAGAAGTAAACAAAAGTATTCAGATGAAAAGTGAACTTTTAATACCATCTAGAAACTTAGCATTCCAAATTTTGGGGAACTTAAGAGAATTCTAATGTTTAGGAAATGAACTATTTTATCTACGTATCCAACGTATTACTATCTAACATGAATTTCAAAAGCAGACTTAGTTCTTTCACATACAAGCTCTCAGGATTAGCACCAGTATTTCATGCTTGTAATGATAGCTGCCTGGGAGACTGAGACTAGTGGATACTAGTTTGAGACCTGCCCAAGCATACACAGACTTCTCAACCCATTGTTTGGTGCCTATCATCCAGCTACATGATTGGCTATTATCAGGATGACTATAGTTTCAAGTCAGGAAGGGCAGAATACCCATGGCAGAAACTAAGGGTGGTGGTATCTACCTGTCATCCAGCTGCAATGAAAAGCCTTGAATAGGCAAATAGGGGCGTCAAAGCCTAGGCATGTGCCTGGACAGAAATGGAGATGTTATCTCAAAAATAACCAGTGCAAAAAAGGGCTAGTGGCTTGGCTCAGTGGTAGGGCACCTGCATAGTTACATTAACATCTCCATTTCAAAAAAACACCTGAGTGTGAAATTCTTTAAGAGTGAATTGCATAGAAAATTACAAATGGATCCTTCCCTCTTTCCTGAGAAGCTGAGGTGAGGTAAAGATGGAGAAACTCAGCCAATGTCTCTCATCTTAGTCCTGCTGTTTACAAGGGGGAAATGAGATTCGGAGGGCAAAGGATAGTCCCGGCCTTCACACTCCAGCTTCATTGGTTACCCCATGAGAAAGTTCCCTCCCCCACTGTCTTGTTTCTCCACTGCCTCACTGGTTAGCCAAGCAGGAAGTGGCCTTAGGAATCTTCTCAATACCAAGGCCATAGTTTTCTGCATGTTCAGGGAGATAAGATATAATTCAAAGGATCTATAGTCTACCATCCTCGGTTCTGGGAGCCAAATAAATGGCCCACTTATCATAACACACTGGTTAATGGTAGTGACAGAAGCAGAATTCTAATGAGCTTCTCCAATACACTCGTTTGACTACACTATCTTAAATGGAAGGAGTGGGGGAAAAATATGGAATCACGCACACACACAGAGGCAAGATGAACACTGCTCCACCCCATCCCACACAGTTAAATAGAAGCCCATATTGCCAGCAATTGTATTTGCAACAGACAACGTCTTCAGCCCCCTGGAAGAAAAGTAATTTGGAAAATTCAAACAAAATTATAAAAGGACTTCATATTCTTGGGAATTGCACTACAGGTGACAAATCAATCAGGAATATCATGGAAATCCCATCAATACTCATGTCTTCTCTGCCTAGAATAATCAACCCCATGATTCTGAAAACAAAAATTCTATAATTCTTAATGTACTTCGATTCTTATTCTACAAGCATTTAAATCCTAATCAAAGGCCAGGTGTTGATGGCTCATGCTTATAATTCTATATACTTGGGAGGCTGAAATTTGAGGTTCAAGGTTTGAAGGCAACTGGGAAGAAAAATCTATGAGAATCTTAGCTCTAATTAACTATCAAGAAGATAGAAGTGGAGCTGTAGTTCCTGTGCTGAAATTCTAGCTTTGAGTTTAGGGATAGTACCCAGGCCCTGAGCTCAAGCCCTAGGACTGGCTCACTCACACACACACACATATTGACAATATCTTAATCAACTGTTATTCTAGAAAGTTATTCAGAAAGGCTACAAGGTGGACTACAGAACCTGCCTCAGAATCCTGTTCTTGAGGAGGTCCATTGCTCTGGCAAAGCTTAAGTCTTTCTAGGAGCCATTCCTAGACAAGATCAAGACTGGCAAAGTCTTTCTCTGCAATGTTCCAGCCCTACTCCAGTGTAGTAGAGCGCATCCCTACTGTACTCTAAGAGTGAGTGATTGGAAAGACCTGGCTGCTAAGGAAATTTCCTTCACCAAGGGGTACATTCATGATCACAGAGATTAAGCCAAACAAATCAAACAGAACACTTGGGTCTTTCCAACTTTCTTTCAACAACAAAACAAAAGCCATTTTTTCCCTCACATGAATAATATAAAAATATGTACTAATGAGATTTACGCAATATTGGAAAGAAGGATTATGACCAGGCAATTATACTTTTAGGAAGATTTACAGATTTCTACTAGGTAAACCCCAGAGGGATCATCATTAGTCATGAGTCTTGTGTGCTCAAAATACATATAGACTAGGATGAGTGTGATCCACCAATACCACTTTTGCCAAAAACTTGTAAAGAAAAAGCTATGGATTCATGAGTCCCACACCAAATGTTACCAGAATGGATTTCATGCTTATGGGAAGTAGACATCACCTGGCCCAGTGAGAACCTCATTTCAGAGACAATCCCAGGATCCACCATGTTGCCTGCATCTCAAACTACTGTGGCTTACCCCCAGAGGCCACTTCTCAAGAGTCCTTCCTGTTCTCTCTTTCCCTCTATTTTCCCCTGGGCCTCCTGCTCTCCAACTGTCCTTGGGATGGATTCAGTGTCATCCACTGTTACTCCAAGGAGTCACATCAGCAATGTGGTCCAGTTTGGCACCAGGAAGATTAAAGCTGTGTCTTGGTTTTAGTCAAGGTCTTTCCCCCTCCTCTTGAAAAATGGCAGAAGGTTAGGAAGGGCAGAAGAGCTCTGCTTGTGAGAAGAACCTATTAAATAATAAAGAAAGGACATACTAACTAGTTGGAAGAACCCCTCCATTGGTAATGACTGACATTGAATGAACTCTTTCTATGTGCTAGATGCTAGTCCAAGAGCTTTACCAATTTCAACTCAACTAACACTCAACAATTTCATAAGACAAATACTACTAGAATCCTTGTTTTTTATAATATACATATATATATACATAATCTTATTGTTATTGCTAAAATGTTATACAGAAGGGTTACCAGTTTGTAAATTGGATAATAAGTACAATTCTTTTTGAACAATGTCATCCATACCTTCACTTTCCCCTAGTTTCCATCTCACATCTCTACCCACAACTTACACAGATCATTTTCTACATAATGAATACTTAATACCATGACTGCCTTTGAGAATCCTTGTTTTACTTTTTAAATAGGCAATAGCAAATACCATTCAATTATTTTGATTAGTGTTAGCTATCTACTAGGCTTTGTGTTACACGAACTAAAAAGTATCTTATTTCATTGCTACAATATCCCTCATGAAGTAAATACCACATGGTGTGTCCTTGTACCTTGTTCATGCTTGGCTTCCAGATTTTATAAATGTCAAGCAATGGAGCCAGGATCCAAACCAGAGTTAAAATAAAGAAAGACTATTATGTTCTCTGTACCACTGCCTTCAGAAAGCTATATCCAGCTGGTCCCTAGAGAGATTAGATAGGGAGCTCATGAGGGTATGGGGCACTCTAGAACTGGAGATGGTCAAGGCTGGGGCAGACATCTATTCAAGTAAAGTGATCTGTTAGAGTCACTCCCATATTTCCATGTCTCTAGAGATAAATGCTTATCACCCACATTTTCTTCTGTTTATCAGCCCGGAGTTGCAGACAACCTTTGCCTCCTCAGTTTTGTTTCGTCATAATATGTAGGTTCTATGTTCAACAGTTCTCTCAATTACTGTAGCAGCTAAGGTATTTGGGATTATGGAGTAGCTGGAAAAACAAGTCTGAATTGTGTTCTTACAAAACAGACATTTCCTAGCACGGTGTTTTCTCCCCAGAGCAAGAATCTCATTGTTCAGACTTGTAATGAACTGGGTGCTCCTGAGACAGCAGTACCACCACACCTATCAGAGATACTTTCTTCCTTGTCAGATCTGGTTCTACAAAATGATGTAAGCTTCTGCATACTTGGAACTTTGCCATAACTCACAAAGACAAGTGTTGCACAATAATGGAATGTCATTAGATTCTAAATGCATTATTGTAATGGAGTTAAGTTTCGCTAGAAGGAAGGACATCATCATACTATAATAATTATTACCTAATATTGATTGAGAATTTACCATGCATCACTCTGCTAAGCACGTTACATGTATTATCTTGTCCAATCTTTACATATAGGAGACAATGAAAACACATGCTGAGCCATCAGCTTAAAGATAAGGAAATTGAACCTTGAATAATTAAATAAGTCCACCATGTAGCTTGGAATTTCCAGCAAATTCATTGTCTTATGAAGGTCTGTTTCCTGATTCTAGATGTTACCTTTTCACTGTGCCCCCCCCCCATCCCACCAAGGTAGCAGGGGTGAACAACTCCCTGAAGTCCTATTTAAAATGGAAATAATCCCAACCACACTATGAAGTTCTGACCTCATAATGGCTCACTTCCTAAAGGCCCAACCTCCAAACACCATCATCTTAGGAACTAATATTTCAACATGTGCATTTGGGGGGAAGCCCTAAATATTCCATCCATTAGTCCCTTTGGTCCCTCAGAAGCCATCTCTGAAGCTAGCAGTCTATGGTTCAATGCTCAGCTTTCATAGAAACCTCTTCTCTCCTTATATGCTCATTTTATTTATGTCTGGTCATCCCTGGATTTATAGCTTGAACAACTAGGGTCAGCATCTAATGTACAAAAGTTTTACTTTAGAATATACTGGGTTTATTACTTTTATGATTTGGGGGTAGGGAGTTCCATTTTCTTTTGGGCTCTTGAGTCTTATCTTTTGAAGTATTTAGTTTCAGAAACGTGGAAAATAGCTTAAGGTCTGTTTTATGGATGTGGTACTTAAAGAAGTGGGAACCTGTCTTCTGCCAAAGGCCCTTTGGATATTTATAACATCTTTTGCAAGCCATAAAAATTATCAACACAGGCAGATGGCCATAGGGAATTGACAAAAGCATACACATCTGTCTTGTCATGTACTAAATGATTTTACAGGCCTCATACGTCCCTTATCCCTACAAGGAAATATTAAAATATTAAATTTCAAATATAAAAGAACAATGAATCAACTACACAAGCCAAAAAATTAAGACTATGGGATGCAGATCTAACTAACTCAATTTATAGGGCATCCAGAATATAGACTGGTTTGAAATGATATAATAGAAATATTTTCCCAAAACTTTCTTAAAAACACTCATTTCCATTTTTCTTCATTTTCATATTAGAAAAAAATAAGGCTCACAAAGTTTGAAGAACTTGTCTGGGCTCACATAAGTAATCAAAATCAGATATACAGACAGCTTGTCATCAGTCTTCAGGTTTGCTGCTTACACTTACCACTTACATTTCTCCAATTTCCTTATGTCCATGACCTTCTTTCCTCATTTCCTTTCCAAATGCACTGTTTTATCAATGAGCACTCTGGCTTGTTCAGCAAGTTCTATCTCTGCTACTAGCTCATCATGGAACAATGACTTATCGCTGGTGTCCTCTTTGCTTTAACTTTGTCATCTGCCCCAAACAAGGACAATGAGTGTACAGCTGATGGATGGGCTCCAGAACACAGGTCACATCCACAGGGACAGCAGACTCCCTCTGAATTTTACAATTTGAGAAACCCATGTATCTCATCCAGTTACTTTATTTAAGTGCCTAGAAGCCACATGTAATGATGTAACATGTTCTCTTGATAATAAGCCAGAGACAAGATTATATATTGGTCTTTCTCATGAACTTTCAGCCAGAAGTCAGACACTGCCTTCCTATGCTGCATGGTTGCCGTACGATTTTTGTCATTGGGTTCTTTCTCTGCATTGGAACTCTTCCACAGGAACACATCAATGGCATTCATCTATCATGTTACTACCCTACAAGTTTCTCTACCCTTCCAAACAGACTAGAAGAGCAGAAGGGACTTCTTCCCAAGTATCACTGAGGAAGAGGAGTGTTGCATCTTCTATTGATATCAGTAGTCTTCTCATACTCTCTCAGAAAGCAACCCATCTACACTGCATCCTATGATATGACAAAATAAAGGTCTGCCAGCTGGCCACCCACTGCCTGGCCAACTCTCTGAAACAGATTCAGCTAGGGAGAGCAGCGTTAAGTGCCAAGTCCAAATTACCTCCCCACTATGGCTTCCATCAGAAAAGGTCAAAAAGCTTGTCACAGAAAGAAGGTGGTAGGGAGTGATGGGAGGTGGTTCTGGTATAAACATTCTGGCATGGCTGATGGGCCTTTGGTCCAAGACCTCGATCTTAATAGGCCTGCTGCAGATTAGACTGTATGTATTCAAAATTCCTATGTTGAAGTCCAAACCTTTTGCATTTCAGTGAGTGACATTACTTGCTTGGTATTGTTATAGGCACAATAAGTTTAAAATGAGGTGGCCAACCTTGGCCCCAATCCAATAGAAGACACAGTCAATATGGATTGAAGGAACAATATGTGAACATGAAGACAGAAAGGACTAAAGATGATCAGAAACTACCAGAAACCGCAAGAGAGGAGTAAGGAACAGACTATCCCTCAGGGTCCTCTGAAAGAACCAAGTCTGGCAGGTGCTTGTGGCTCACACCTATAATCCTAGCCATTCAGGAGACTGAAATGCGAATACCATGGTTCCAAGTTAACCCAAGCAGAAAAGATCATGGGATTCTCTTGCCCAATTAACTAACTAATAGCCAAAAGTGGAGGCATGGCTCAAGTGGTAGATGCCACCCTTGAGCGAAAAAAACAAGTGAAAGCATGAGGCCCTGAGTTTAAACCCCATTATACATATATATATGCACA
Organism: Dipodomys spectabilis; assembly: GCF_019054845.1. Lineage (NCBI taxonomy): Eukaryota > Metazoa > Chordata > Mammalia > Rodentia > Heteromyidae > Dipodomys > Dipodomys spectabilis. Next base: position 14,761,805 of record NW_024870834.1, on the reverse strand, counting down.
GAGACGGGGGGGGGGGGGACAAAACAACCAAATCTCACACCCAGGTTTTAAACTTGTACCCACTCTGAGACACAACTTCGTTATGGCAGTTATCGCAAACCAATCAAAACCACATTTCCAGTTTTGAAAGCCTATAACATTTCAGCAATCTATACAGCCTAGCAACAACTAGCTAAAATAGATCATAATTTATATAATTCACAATAATCAATGTGTCTCCTTATTAGTTGATAAGTTATCTTTATCCAAACTGGATGGTTCAAAATAAACTAAAGCCAAACACAAAAACCCAAAACTAAAATCAGATTTTTTTTACAGGATCATTTCTAAAGTCATCTATCATCATGAAATATTAGGTAATAGTTTCAACTCTTCCAATAACTCAACCAGTCCACCTGAGATACATATTCTCCAAGTATTTCTCTCATCTCTTTCTCTCTCTCTATATATATTATGAATATATATATATATATATATACACACACACACATATGCCTTTACAATGGCCAGCATGCAATGAGGAGGACAGGAATTGATCAAAAAATATACAACTATTAACTGTGACAAGTACAATGAAGAAGTATCACCATACTCTGTCAGCAGCTACTCTCCCCTTAAAATTTTGGGCAGGTAGAGCTGGGCTTATGCCATTTTCTGTGGGTAAGATTGTTATACCATGACTTTCTTTCTAAAAAAAAAAAGTACACTAAAAATTCTATTCAAGAAGCCAAACAATCTGCCAAAAAATAAGCATGTGGACAAAACATAGGCCCCCAAATAAAGAGTTTAAAGCGGTAAAGAGAAGCAAAAAGGCAAGTAGGATATAGACAGAAGTTAAAGAAATAGCGAACTCAAGAGATGGTGCTGACATCAGATTCTCCCGTGAAAGATTCGAGAGAAAGGGAGTGAGCTAGGACATGCCTGGTGCTGAGAGCGTGGTAATCATAAGTGGTGTGTGGTCAGGCATGAGATTTTGTACTGTTAAAAGGATCTTGTCCCCAAATCAAAGCCTACCTTTGTTTGTAGCTCTATCCTTTTCAACTGGAACATCACCGTTCGGGCATGCTCTTTGCTTGATGGAATTGCAAGCATTTTAGCCCCTTGCCAAATGGCCTAGCTGGTCATCCGAGAAGCGCCAAATGCTGCAGAAGGGAAAAAGAAACTGCATTGAATTAGTGGTGAACGTTGCGGGAGAGGCTGTTTCTCACCATTACTGTGGAGTCGCATTATAATTGTCTCTCTGATCACACACAAAGTTTTCCCCCAGGTGGGGACAAAGCCAGGATTTTCAAAATGCCAGCATGTATCCCAGGCCACAATGAGCAGGTCTGGAGCTGCTATGTCTCTTGCCTTGGTAGAAAGAAAGAAGATGAATTGCTTCTTTAGCATTTATATTTACACTTACATTTGTTTACATTTTTGTCATTTACATTTGTTATTATTTACATCTATATTACTGGTTTTTTATTACATTTGGATTATTATTATATTTTCATTTCTTAACTGTTAGTGCTAACCAGCACTTGGATAACAATAAAAAAAAAAGTCACTAAATGGAAACTTAAACACTTCTGTTTTCTGAAACAAGTATTCAGGGAATACCTGTACTAATAAATAGTGGTAAATGGATAAGTAACTAATATCACTGAGTTAAAGAACTCTGTCAAAAAACAGAAATAAGTAAGTACCCCAGAATAGGACTCCAAAACAACCACTAATTTGCCCTTGCCTGTGAGAGTGTGTGTAATTCAAACTTTACCTGTGTTTCCTGGAGATGTCAAATTATACTTTGGTAACTAGATGCATCGCTGCATTGCCCAGGTGCATAATACAAAAGGAAAGCTATATATTTTGAATGCTTTTGTGTTCCATGGTAGGGCTTAACCACATGTAGCACTCTTAACATCAGATATAAAAATGAATGGAAAGATGGTTTCAAAGAGGAAAAATAGTGCCAGGCCAGATGGCTCACGCCCATAATCCTACTCAAGATGCTGAAATCTCAGGATCATGGCTTGATGCCAGCCCAGGAAAGTTCATGAGACACTGATCCCCAATTAACCACCAAAAAGCTGGCTTAAAAATTGTGGCTTATGAACTTTACAACTTTGTGCAGGGGGGGGGGGGAGAGGGAGGGGGAGAAGGGATGGGAAGGGGAAACAAAGGAGGAGGCTACAATGCTTGATAAGAAATGTACTCATTATCTTGCCCATGTAATTGTAACCCCTCTGTACAGTATTTTCACAATTAAAAAAAAAAGTTGTAGCTTAAATGACAGAGTGCCAGCCTTAAATGAAAAAGACAAGGGACAGTGCTCAGGCCCTGAGTTCAAGACCCAATATCAAAAAAAAGAGGAAAAACAAAACAAATAAGTTATTAATGCATAAAAGAAAATATGGTATGTTCTGGGCATTGGGGAGGGGGGTTGGTCAGTAACCAAATAGAGAAATACTTTTCCAAGTGTCTTGAGACTGACCCATCAGCCACAAATTCAGCCAGCAAAACAAATTCTAGGACCTCACTCCAGATCTACTGAATCACCTCTATTGGAGAAAGTCAGCAATCCATTGTTGAGCAAGCTTTCCAGGGACTATGCTGCACATTCAGAACAAGTATTAGAGGCATGAACATTCCAGAGCAAGGAAGAGAAAAGCAAGAGCAAACCATCTTCCCCTGAGTAATGTTATCAAAATACCACTTGAGTGTCTCCTGAGACATTTAAAGACTAACCATAGCATCTGCTAACTATTAAGAGAGTGTAACAGTCTAATCAAGGATAATAAAGAGATGGGGGGAAAGTATCATAAAAGTAGTCTGTTAAATGGTTCTTCAGCTGAATGGGTGACAGACATGAGCCCTGCCCTTTGTGACATTTGCAGAATTTCTACAAGCTCATTACAAACACTGTTTTTATCCCCAAATTCTTAAGTGACTGAAATCAGCTTTCAGGCCAGGCAGCTGAAGTTTTTGTGGTCTGGCACACACTTGGTATGGTTCTCTTCACCTGAATCTGAGCATTTTCCTTCTGAATCGTTCACTGACTCAGAAGAATTTGAAAAGGAATTAATAAAACACATTCTTTGAGGTTGGAAAAATACGATCTCTCTTGATCACAAACCAGCTAAAGTCAGTATAAGCAAATGAGATACAGATAAGAAATACACAATCGTTTAAATGGTATAGTCTTCCCAACCATTGTAATCTGTCTAGGGAAAAGTTCTAAGAGTTCATTTCCCTGGTCAAGGAGAATGTGAAAAATAATTAAAAATTCAAGAAAGAAAAAAAGGTACTATAATAAAAGCATAGAGCGAATGTGGTTTGTCTAACCTAAAGCTAAATACCAGAGATATTTTTCCACCCTCTTTACCTCCCTAAATGCTACAAACAACTCTGAAGGTTGAGATATTAACAAGGAAGAGTTTTAAGTGACTGGAAGTTTCTTCTTTCTTTTAACCTATGACCATTTAACATAGCCCTGAAAGGCACTGTGTGCTTATAAAAATGACATCCATTTGCTAGATCAGTCCCCAAGCTAAGAAAATAAATGGATGTTTTGGCTAGAAGTCCCAACTCTCAAAGCTGGTATACCAGCCACATTGTAGAAATATTTTACTTATTCAGTATTCCCCTATCATGAAGGAGAATTACAAAACTAAACTTTGAAAAACCCTGGAATAGTCTAGCAAAATTTCTCTTTTTGTTATGTCTAATTTGTCTCCAAATAGTATGAACCTCCTATCTTTCCCCACAAATTGACATTTCAAAAGCTCCTTTGAAGAGGGCCATCAAAGGTATTAGCTTCAGAGTCCTTAAATCAATTTAAGTCTCACTTATACAAATGTATAGACTAAAAACCTAGAGTTTTCTCAGCCAGGTACAACTCTGTATGTCCAGATTCTAGACTCAATATTCACTTAGCAAGTTTTGTCCTTTCCTTCCTTTCTTCCTTTCTTTCTTCTTCCCTCCCTCCCTTCTCTTCTACTTTCCTCTTTCCTTCCTCTATTCTCTCATTCCCCTCCCCACACACACACACTAGTTTTCAGGAGAGTGGCAATCTAAAGTCCTATCTCTGCCAAAAATTTTGAGACCACTGGGGTGAAAAGTTACAAAAATAATAATTTGGTAATTTCTACTTGTAGCCATAGATCTTTCCAACCTGTCCAATGCGGCAAACCACATTTTATTTTGTTTATTTTTATTTTATTTTATTTTTTGCCTGTCCTGGGACTTGAACTCAGAGCCGGGACGCTGTCCCTGAACTTCTTTGGCTCAAGGCTAGCATCTACCATTTTGAGCCACAACACCACTTCTGGCTTTTTTCAAGTACTTTGTTAGAGATAAGAATCTTGTATGTTCTTCCCCCATGGTTATAACCTCTGTTTTGTCACTGTATTTGATCCCGGTGCCCTGCATCTTGTATTACATTTTTCTAATTTGGGGAGGGGAAAGGAAATAACAAAATGCTGAAACAAGAATGCAGGATGACCCATTGTAATAATGATATGTACAAGACACTATGTTGAAAATGAACTTTACAACTTAGGGGGGGAGGAGGAAGGCGTTAGGGAGGTGCGGAGGGAAGGGATGGTAGGGGAAAAACAATGGAGGGGGTAACAATTCTCCATAGGAAATGGACTCATTACCTTACTCATGTAACTGTAACCGCTCTGTACAGTAAAATAATTTTTTTTTAAAAAAGAGTCTCACAGAATTTCCTGCCCAGGCTGGCTTTGAACCACAATTCTCAGATCTCAGCCTCCTGAGTAGAATTACAGGAGTGAACCACCAGCACCCAGCTACATTTAATGTTTTTGACGTGACTGAATAATTGAAATTTACATAGTATCTTTTACTCAACTCTAACAATGGATTGAATTATCTCTCATTTTTAAAGAAAAATACAGTTTCCTTTTTCTCATTATCTTTAAATCGTTGTACAAAGGAATTGTCATTTAACAAAGCCGTTTATGAACACAATGCATCTAGATCAATGTCACCCCTTTCAACATTCTCACCCGCCCTCCCAAACCCCTCTTCCCTCACTTTCCTGTTTTTAAGGGTTTTTCTTTTTTTTTCCAGTACCAAGTTTTTTTGTTTGTTTAGCTGGTTGGTTGGTTGGTTGGTTTTGCTCTGGCCTGGACACCATCGTGTGTGTGTGTGTGTGTGTGTGTGTGTGTGTGTGTGTGTGTGTGTGTGTGTGTGTGTTATTTTTTTTTAACATTTTTTAATTATTATTATCTTTAGTTGTACAACAAAGTTTCCATTCTACAAAACAGTATATGAATACAGGGTGTCAGACAACATTGTCACCCATGACTCCTAACCTCCTATTAGTCCATTGCTCCTATTAGTCATAGGGCTCGAACTTAGAGCCTAGGTGCTGTCCCCAAGCTCTTTCACTCAAGGCTACCACTTTGAGCCACAATTTCACTTCCAGTTTACTGGTGGTTAATTGGAGAGAAGAGTCTCATGGACTATCCTTGCCTGGGCTGGCTTGGATCTCAGGCTCGTGAGTAGCTAGGATTCCAGGTGTGAGCCACTGGCACCTGGCCCACTTTTCTTAATTCAATATACATTTCTCAACTGTGTTCTCTCCCACCCTCATCATGCATCTACCCCTCTCAAGAAAGCACAGTTTAATCTGGGCTGCCATACCAGGTGTACAGATCACCAGTCTAAGTTCTAGTGGAGTTTGTTCCCCGACGTTTTCAAAGGTAAGATGGAAAAGCAAGTAGTTCAGATCTTCCAGCTCACCTGCGAGTGAGAGGAAGAACCCCTCCATGATGCATTAGCCCAGAAAAGGTTTTCAAGAAAATCCAGAAGTTTGTCTAAGTCTAAATATTCCTTGTCACTTGAAACATCAGCCAGTTACCTGAACTGGTTATAACCAGCCTTATTGTAATTTGGTTTCCTAGAGTCCCTGTCCAATAGCATGTGCAGTTAAGGAAACCAAACACCTTGCACAAAGATGACTCAAGCATCTCATGATCAAGATTTTTCCACCGAGAAGACATATACAGTCAAGGAAACTCAACTTCCTGTAGAGACATATCTCTCCACCTTTGGTTTTTTTCCCTCCTTCCCTCCTTCCCCCTCCCCCTTCTCTCTCTCTCTCTCTCTCTCTCTCTCTCTCTCTCTCTCTCTCTCTCTCTCTCTCTCTCTCTCTCTTTTCTTTCTTGACTGAGAGTTGACAATGATTAGAGCTATATGGGTGATTATGCTTCAGGTTTTGTCAGTTGTAGAAAACTGACTTACCGTTCTTCACCTTCTCAATTTACATTCTCTTCCCTATGCATGGTGAATGTCAAGTCTCATTACAATGGAAACTTTTGAAAGCAGGCATGTCTAAATCCCCAGCAATGATTACATTTTTTTTCTTTCAGGCAACACACAGTATAACATATTTCCTTTACAACAAAATTATGAGGACAATCTTTGGATTGATTTGAAAAGAAACCAAGTCTTGGCATTGACATAGCACTGATTTTCTCAGGAGCATCTCATATATTCTGCTTCAGATCTCCTGATTTACTTTGAGATACAACCTATAGGAATTTTTTTCATGTGAATCTCATTTTTCCCTCCTGATGACATGACTCATTTAAAATCAGTTATTTGGTTTCCCTTATGTAAAATGAAAGAGATGATTTACCTGTTGATTAAATCCATTTCTAAACCCCCAAATCTCTTATTTGTCTCCAAAACACTCAAACATTGACATTTTTAGAATAATGAAACAGCCATAAAGGGTTTTCTCTACCAAATCGAACCATTTCATTTAGTTCAAGTCAGTAATTTAAAGACATTTAACAAATATACACTGAACATCTCCTAGATTTCTTCTGGACTCTGGACTCAAAGAAGTTCATAGGCTAAAGGGTTTTTTGTTTTTTTTTTTTTTTGCTGTTTTTTAGCTTTTTGTTTTGTTTTGTTGCCAGTCTTGGGCTTGAACTCAGGACCTAGGCACTGTCCCTGAGCTTCTTTTTTTGCTCAAGACCAGCACTCTACCACTTGAGCCACAGCGCTACTTCTGGCTTTTTCTATTTATGTGGTATTCAGGAATCGAACCTGGGGCTTCATGCATGTTAAGCAAATATTCCTAGCCCTAAAATTTTATATATTTTATATCCGATACATATTTGTCTTCAATAAGACTACTATTAGGTAGCATCCCATCTACTTGATAGGTGTAGTGTACATGTGCCTACCTTGTTCTAGAGCCCTAGAAACCATATATTTCTTCAACTTCAGAAAACAGTTTTTATCAATATTCGTTCCATTAGACAGAGAGGTCAAGAGACAATCTACCCATTCAATATAAACAGCAATTACAATTCAGTTCATTTGACTAAATTCATACTGTAACTAGTTTTTCCAAAATGTCCAGGTAGACATCAGTAACCTAAGTGCTCAGTTGCAAAGACAATTAAAATGAGACTTAAATGATATTTGAGGAGCTTATTTACCTGCAAGTTCGTTCTCATTAATCCTTAGTCATAATTGCCTGAAAATAGTATATTACTAACCCTTAACCATCACCAATCATGGATATAATTTGTACACTAATCCTCTATTAAAGTGAGATCAATTAGGCACGTAACTTTATTTCTGATATTTTTATTCTAGCTGTCTTAAAAATCCATTAGCGAGATTTAAAGGAACGTTAATCAAAGCACTGAGAATCCCTATAAAGTCAAGTCCCTATGAGTCAAGAATCCCAAAATATTATCTCTTTATCATTCTCTATCCCGTACCTCAGGAAACATGGTAGTTCATTGGCATACACATTTTAACTAGACTAAATTTAAAAAAAACTCTAGACAAATCACCAGATCTCTGAATCTCTCCCCAAATAACACAAAACATTTGAATTTCTCTATGAAAGATGCTTTCTTTGAGGTTCAGCATGGATATGATGTAAGAGTGATCTCCTCGTGAGGGAGCGCCATTTAGATCCTATGTTCTGCCACTGTTGGTCACGTCCGAGGCTAAATAGTCATTCCTCAACTTTTGGTGATCCATTATGAAGAAACTGACTATGTTACTTTTCAAGATGGCTACAAATAATGTTTTAATAATAAGCAAAAAAAAAAAAAAAAACCATGAGAAATGATGCACCCGCAAAATGGAGTATTTCTCATGGAATAACTAAGTAGGTTTCAAACAAAGTGTTAAGAAACATTGAAGATGAATAAAATGACATCATTATAGCAAGCATTCATTGAGGAGTTTACTATGAACCTTCTTTGCCCTAAGTTCTGTGGCTCTCTTAAGTCTTTTAAATTCTCAAGATCAAAGAGATATATTAACCTTGGAGAAACCTCAGGGAAATAAAGACCATGACACACTGCTTGCTTAGGGAATGTTCTTTTTTACAGATAGCTACCATTAAAAGCTGTCTTGCACTAAGTGGACATGCCACACTTTTCTAATCTAGAATGCACAACTTTGAATAATGTCCCTACGAAATTAGAGGAAATAAACTTGGTTTTGTTGGGCCTAGTGGTTGTGTGATTTGGGAGTTTCCTATAAGAAAAGGATTACAAAGTTTATGCTTATCATCCTCGCTACTCAGGAAGCTGAGATCTGGAGGATCTTGGTTTGAGGCCAGCTAGGCAGAAAAGTTCACCTCTCTCTAAAAAAAACAGCAAAAAGTAGGGTTTGAGGCATGGATCAAATAGTAGAGCACAGGTCAGAAAGTACAAGGCCCTGAGTTCAAATCCCAGTACCATTAAAAAAAAGAAAAGTGAAACAAATTCAAAATGGTGAGTGAAAAATTGGTTGTAAAAATACAGTTGTCAGAACTGATTTCTGTTAGCTTATCTCATGTCCTTAAGTTGTATAAACACAGGATCGTGTGAATGCATTGCTAGCTCTTACTGGAGTCTTGGCATTGGCTTGTGTAAGAAAGAGGTCTTAAAGTACACCATTTTCTTCACGGTGGACTGACCTCTGACAGTTTTAGAAAGATGATGATAATTCAGTCATCAAAGTTGAGGGTATCTTTCAAGTTAACCAAAACAACCTGACTATCTTAACTAAATGAATTCTGTCACTCTTGGACCTCAGGAACTAAGTTAAGATAAACATCACCACTGATCATCCAACTAGAGGCTGAAGAGCACGGAATCAGGTTCGAAAGCAAGCCTAAAGGTGCTTACATGACACCATGGCGTATGGTTACACTTCTTTAAGACTTCAGGGAAGCAGCAGCAACCTCTCCCTCCTGAATGTGTCAAAACACATCAGAGCATTAGACAAACAGCTCAGACATTGACCACATTTCTATTCTTGTATATTGACCCAAGGGATGGGGTGGGGCAAGGCTTGGTGAGGCCCCGAGTGTCCTGTTACACATAATCCTGTCAACAGCACAGAATTCATTTCTTAAGTTGCTATAACTCCTTGGGCCCTTTTGTTTCTCCATAATAGAGGAGCTCATTTTTCTTTCCACCTTGTAAAAATCCACTTAGAAGGAATTTGCTTCAATCATTAAAAGAGAGCGTTAAATAATTCCTCATTGGGCTCCCCCTAATTAATAACACTACCTCAGAATTGATCAAGAAAAAAAAAATGAAGCGTAGATATAGTAATAAAAGGGGTTTGGTGAACAAGATTCTATTGGCTTTCATCAAGAAGGATATAATGAAATGAGTTGGCACCATTTTCCTTTGAAAACAAATCTTGACATGAAAGTAAAAGGTCCTATGCTGGGTGAAACATACGTTTTTTTAGAGGATGGACACAAACTGACTTCTTATTTTCACCCTTAGATTTTTCTGAAGCTTGGAAAGATTGAACCCTTCCCTGCTGTTTGTTTGATTTGGTCTGAGATGAAGCCAAGAGATGTGGTGATGGAAATTTGGAAAAACAATTAAAAAGAAATGTATGTGGTGGTTTTTCTGGGGCCCTAATTAACTGACCCATTTCTAGGTAACATTAGGGAAGTGGTGGGCAGTGATTATTATCTCTTTAAAGTCCTAATTAAAATGTCAAACTGAAAGGTAGAACGTCTTCAAAGCTCCATGTAATTTGATTGTGTTGGCTTATTGAAAAAATGGCCTTGGAAATACAAATAAACCAGCCACTAAAAAGATCCCAGAAGTCCAGGCTTTATTCCAGAAGTATAATCTGTTGAACCAATAGCATTTTATAACTAACCACTCACCGAATGGTAGACATCCAAATGTCAAAGCCAGTTTCATAACATGGTAACACATAACATGCCGCACCAGGATTTGAAAAGGGTGTTTGGGGTTAGTTCACCTTCAGATGCTTATATTCCTATCAGCCAGATTTCAATGTGCGCATTTGATGAGCTTCCTAAATGGCTGGCACCCTACCCACTGTCTAAATTAGTCTGCTGGAATTTCAGAGCTTGAAAAGAATCCTGCAGACGATGGCAAACTGCTGCTGCTCTCAAGCACCAAAAACCTCCGGAAAATGGAATCCGTTTTGCATCTGTGCATGGTAAAAGGATAGGAGAGCTAGGCAGGTATACTTGGAGATGCAAGTAACACAGACACACAAAGCCACGCCATCTGCTGTATCACACATACAACAGTCCATGAATACAGCATCTCAGTGACATCAACAACGACCTACTTTCTTCCCATTTTTCCATACTGCCATGCTCCAGTGTGCCTGTATCTCTCCTCTTTGTCATTCTGTTCTTACAACAGCCCAAGGTACCATGCCTCAGAAAACCACATCTAAAGGACAGAAAACGGGAAAACTTACCCGTCACGCAAGTCCTCTGGTCCTTTCCTAAAAGCAGCTCAGCAGACTTGCTTTCACATTTCCCCATTCATAACAATGTCACACGCCCACTCCTGAGCCAAACACTGTGGAAGGGAACTACGATGTCTACCCCACAGGTAGGGAGACACTCCAGCTCCCTTTATGTGGAGATATGCCCTAGCGATAACAAGAAAACCAAGAATTTTATCTGCAAGGAAAAAACTGAAAGGCATTCTGGGTAGGCCATCGATAGTTGTCCACTCCAGAGATGGTATGTCGATGGCATGGCTGCTAGTGGGGTTTAAAAATGAGCTGCTTTTCTAATGTGGGACTTATTGATACTGCTTATTCATGGCCATCATTCTATATCCACTCATGGAAATACATTTATAAAATTCTAGTCATTCAAGCATAAAAGATAAAAACATAATTTCACCTTGGAATCCATCCATTCATTCACTTCTTTATGCACGAGAACCTATTAAGTATCTACAAGGTGTCAAGCCCTAGCTAGAGATGTAACAAAAACAAACCAGATGATGTCTCTAATACCAGAAAATAAGTCTAGCAGGAGAACCCATTAAGGCAAATAGGGAATGACACAGTGCTTTTGATTGGATAGTATTATGAAGTACTTTAGTAGTACAGTATCAGAAGCATTTTGATAGAAAAAGTTCTGGTAATGACGGAGATACAAATAAAACATGACTCTCACCTGGCATCTTAGATACAGAGATTCCTGATGGGCAAGGATATAAAGATTGCTTGCTAGTAAAAGGAGGTTTTTAAAAAATGAAATCCACAAGGGTTAACCTTGGCTCTTAATTTTCAATCATTTTCAAGGATACTTAGATTTCTAAAACAGGGATTCTTTTTTATTATGTGATACAATTTATTTATTTTGTGTGTGTGCTGGTACAGAGGCCTGAACCCAGGGTGCAGGCACTGGGCTTCAGCCTTGTTTTTACAAGGCTAGTGCTCTACCACTTGACCTACACCTCCACTTCTGATGTTCTGCGGTGTTCTCACAGACTTTCCTGCCCCAACTGCCTTCGAACCACACTCCTCAGATCTCAGCTTCCTGAGTATTACAGATGTGAGATGCTGACATCTGGCAAAAAAGAGATTCTGGAGTTGGGATGCATGATGAAATTCTGAAGATCAGTGAATTCAAAGAATGAAAATATAGAATTTTGTTTTCATTTATCCCTAACTGGAACTTAGCATTTCTTTAATGATTTTATATATATATATATATATATATATATATATAAGCAAAAACTACAGTAGAATATTATTACCCAAGACCTTGTCAAAATAGACATTATAGGGATTTCATATTAAATTATAGTTGATGAACTTATCTCAAGAAAGCATTCAAAATTTTGGCACTTGTATAACCTACTACTGCCTCTTTAAATAACACATTCATTTTTCTCACATATTATTTATTCCATTTCAGTATTATTTGTTTCTTAATTCCATAGTACTATATATTTTACTTTATTTTATTAATTTAAAAGCAACAGCTGGGGAAGGAGTCCATAAATCTTATCAGACAGATAGGATGCACTTTTCCCCAGCTCTGATTTAGTCTTGTACATATGTAAGAAACTTGAGGAAAGTGTATATTTAACTTTGTTAATTTCATAATCTGTCCAGCCAAATTTTTACTTGATTTTCAGCAGTTTTGACACTGAAACCTATTTTATTTAAAAAAAAAAAAAGGTAAAATATTATTTTATGGTAGCAGTTAGAACTCTGAGTCTCTTAATTTGAGCTCCAATACATTCCAAAAACCTACCCCACACTGAAGTCCTTATAGCCATTCTTCCTAGCATTACAGCCAAATTTAGAAGCTTTCCTTAGATACTTATTTTGGTAGGCATTTTATCACCAGCAATCCTAGGCATTAATTATAATTAAACAATATGCTACTACATACCTTGGATCACTAGTATTTCAGATTTCAACATGTGTTCAAACCCAAGAACACGATCAAGCCAATACCTAAATCTCATTTTGATCATTGGTAGAAAGAATGTCTGTTATCAGTCAGATTTCAACAGAGGAAAGTTAAAATTTTTGGTTTTGCATAAATCTAGTAACTAAAAAGTCCAGAAGATACCACTGAGTTATATTCTAGACTTGTATTTTTGCTCAACCAATTTTTGTACAAAAGACTAATGATGCTGGCACCAGTGGCTCACAGCTATAATTCCAGATATATGGAAGGCCATAATCTGAGGGGCGTGGTTAAAAGTTAGCCTGAGCAGAAAAGACCATGAGGCTCTTATCTCCAATTAACCACTACAAAGCCAGAAGTGGAGCTGTGACTCAAGTGGTATAGTGCTAGCCTTGAACACAAAAAACTCAGGGACAGCATCCAGGCTCTGAGTTTGAGCCCCAGGATCAATACACACACAAACAAAAAGGCTGATGGTAAATATTTTCAGCATTTTTAGTCATGTGATCTCAAAAGACATGAACTCTTCTGTTATAGAAGAAAAGTAGCTCCACACAATAGACCCCTAAGTTTGCTCATCACCTCATCAAGATATCATAAAAGTAATGTTTTCAGGAACTAGAGGAACAAAGAGAAGAGGCTAGCATAGTTTAAAATCTAGAAGTCTACCAAAAAAAAATACTCTCAGGAGTTGAAACTTAAACTTCTGAGGAGTGGCAAATAGGGCTGGTGCCCTATTCTTCAAGAGTTTGAACAAAAGCAAAATGATTTTAGTTGTTATGAGAAGTTCTTGCTACTGCTAAGGTGAAATGCTGCACAGCAGAAAATAGTAAGCTAGAAACAAACCAGGAGGAAAAAATCTCTTTTCCTTCGTCTTCTCAGCTCCTTCTAGTGCCCCCTACTGGTAGCAGGTAGCCAGCTCTCCATGAGTAAGTAGGGTTCTTTAAGTTCAGCCCCAGATTCTCAAAGTAGAGTTTACAGGGAGGATTTGGAGTCTCAAAAAGGTTATAACTGCAGTGTAGGTGGTTTAAGCTTCACCAAACTAATGAACAATAATTGGTACTTTAATAATTTTTCAATACAGCCCAAAGTTTTCCAACTTGTTTGAATAACTCTTGGTTAACATGAACTAGGTATTCAGAGTTAGTTTATTGTTTTTAAGTTTACGCCCTAAAAGAGTACTGGGAATTATACTAATGTGCTCTTGTCAGCAATTTTAATCCGTATGGTTGAAGTTAACCAACTCTGGTATAAAAATATTAAAGGAAAAATTATAGAAATAGTTTTTATTTTTATACGGTTTTAAATTTTTTAAATTGCCAGTCTGAATAACATAATGAAATCTCATTATGTGCCTTTCAGTCTTGCCCAGATATGAACCAGGCCTCTGCCCAGAGTATCTATACTGTATACACTACCCACTTTGTAGCAGATGAGAGGAAAGCTATATTTATATGACTTTTATTACTGTATATTACTACAATGTCTCTACTTTATTATTATTGTGGTTAATCTTCCACTGTGTCTGCTTTAGAAGTTAAAAGTTTATCATTGATATTTGTATAAAGGAATAAACAGTAAATATAGATGGTGGCTTATGCCTGTAATCCTAGCTACTCAGCAGGCTGAGATTTGAAGATCTCAGTTCAAAGCCAGCCCAAGCAGGAAACTCTGTGAGTCTCTTATCTCCAATAAACCACTAGAAAACCAGAAGTGGCACTATAGCTTAAGTGGCAGAGTGCTTGCCTTGAGCTGAAGAGCTGAGGGACAGCATCCAGGCCCAGAGTTCAAGCCCCATAACAGACCAAAAAAAAAAAATAATAATAATATCTGAGGTTTCAGCCATCTATTGAGGGTCTTAGAATGTATCCTCTCCATCACAATAGCCTAATAGTTATGTGCATATGACCATACTAAATGATGCTAATCAAGATGAACTCCATGATATGAAAACAAAAGGGTTTTGTATCTTTTTCTTTTTTAGCATACTATTTTCAGTTATTTCTTTTTTAATTTTCCCCCTCTGGTTTATTCCCTGTGGTCACTATTTCTGATTTTGGTACCCCTTTGTCTTGTATATAAGTTCATCTTATTTGGAAAAGGGAAGGGGAACCACAGTAATGGTGGGACCAAGGATGAACCAGCGTAACAGCAATATTCACTAGACACTCTGTTGGAAATAAATTTTACAACTTTGGGGGGAGGTGAGATAGGGAAGGGAAAGTGAGAGAAAACAAGGGAGGGGTAACACCGTTCGAAAAGAAATGTACTCATTAAAAATATAGCCAGGCATTAGTGGCTCATGCCTGTAATCCTAGCTACTCAGGAGGCTGAGATCTGAGGATCACAGTTCAATGCCAGCCCAAGCAAGAAACTCTGTGAGTCTCTTATCTCCAATAAGCCACTCAGAAAACTGGAAGTGGCGCTGTGGCTCAAGTGGTAGAACGCTTGCCTTGAGCTGAAGAGCTGAGAGACAGTGCCCAGTTATATATATATATACATATATATGTATATTATAATATACATATATATATATGTATTTTATAACATACATATATATGTATAAAGGGATTCTAATTTCTCCTCAAACCAGTTGGAAAGAAAGTAACTACCATAATCAATGAAGGGAATGAGCTTATTCAGGTATCTTTTGAAGGAGAAAGGGCAACCAAGGGTCAGGCATTTCCTTGATGTTGTTGTTGTTACCACTCTGGGCACATGCACTGGGTCCAATAATCTCTTCAGAATTTCTTGGGAAATAAAGAAAGAAAAATACCACCACATTTATTTAGTATTTTAAATAAAATAGTCATTGTTTTTAATGAGGTATTTCATTGCTGTGGGTGGCATTTATGAAATGAAGATGGAAGAGATGATAATTAGTATGTTCTTTTATTTGTGGAACCGAGTCCCTGGTCAAAAGGACCACACATTCTTTGTCCTTGGTTGATCTTCACTATTCCTAATGATAGGGATTCTGAGAAAGAAAAGGGAATATGCCATGTTCCATGTTGACATTGACATTGGAGGACCTATCCAGTAGTCCAGATTCCAATATCCCTGGGATGTTTGCTGCAAACAACACAGTGGACCATATAATACTTGAAAATCTTCTTTCTAGTCCCCTCTACTCTAAATCCCTATGGTAAAAGAAGAAAAGAAACAAAAACCACTGCAAACTATTATTGTCTTTGGGAACTCCCTCTGTACCATCTAACTCACATTCATTTCCCTCTAACTTAGCACCCATGTGATAGTTTCTTTTCAATATGGCTCCGTCTGTCAACCAGCACCTACCTACTGTCTGTTAACTGCTTCCTGCCCAGCATTTGCCTGAGGGAATACAGGATTTTCAAAATGACTTCCATTGCCAAACTGTTTATAGTTAGTACAGCAGAATGAAAATACATAAAACTATTGAAGCCAACAGAATGTAAAATGAGGTAATTTGTCTCTTCATTTCCTAGTAATAGATCTTTCCTGGTATAGGAAACGGGGCTTGGAAATCTTAAAATACAACTGCAAGAGATCAGAACCTGCCACCCAAAAATCATTATCTCTGTGGCACAAGGAGTATTTTAAGATGGTTATTTGGAGAAACTGCAGGCACAGACGATCTGGGAACATTAAATTGTATATTTTAAAAACACAGAAAGTCTGAAATCAGAATTCAAAGGATCTTTTTATAAAGGAAATTTACATCCATAAAGAGAAATCTCCATCAGGAAGTGAACTATGCAAAGTCACAGAAAGCTTTTATTACTAGAGAAGTAACCAACTAAAATCTGCCTCACAAACTACTTACCCTGCTTATCTGCTTTCCTTAATTACCCATTACTTGCTTGCCTAACAGCTTCTTTCTTTCTCTCAGCTGATGACAGCTTGAGTTTACAACCACCTTTCTGAGATTTATTCCCTAAGTATTTCCACTGATAGATGAGGTAAATATGCTTGTAAGCTTCAATTTGTTTTCTCCTTATCATTTTTGTTGTTGTTATTACCGGTCTAGTCCAACCAAACATTCAAAAATTCAGAAGAGTAGAGGAAAAAAAAGACTTTTTCTCACTTACCTTGGCAAAGAAAAAACAAAGCAACATTTATAGGTTTAGGCACATAGCCTAAGATTTAAAACTGAAAATAGGATTTAGACTGAACCTTGGAAGGTAAGTAGAGTCAAGGCACTTACTGTGGAAGAGCACAGAAGCAAAGCCAAACATCTGGACCTACAGAAAGCAAAGTCTGTACTAGTTCATAGAGTCCAAGAAATAAGATCTGCAGTCCACAAAAGTCTAAGGAAATATTAGTACATCAAGAACTTGAAATGGGAACAAGTAAAGGAGGTCAAACAAATTGAAAATCAGGTTTTGAAGAGATTGATCATCACTGTAAAGATCTGGGCCACCTTTATAAAAGATGCCAAGTATGAGTCTAACAGTGGTCCAGGCATAGATGGATAATAATTCTAATAGATCAATAGTTATGATAATAAGAAGGTGCTCAGAATCCAGAAATCAAAGCTCATACCAGTCATTGATGACTTCTATAGGTTTGGGGGCAGGGGGAGTTGTTTGGTTTTGTGCCGGTACTAGAGCTTGAACTTAAGGTCTGGCTCTGTCATGAAGCTTTTTTTCCCCTCAAGGCTAGCACTCTATCACTTGAGCCACAGCTCCATTTCTGACTCTTTTTGATAGTTAAAGAGAAGAGACTCACAGACTTTCTTTCCCAGGCTGGCATTGAACCACAGTCTTCAGATCTCAGCCTCCTGAATAGCTAGGATTACAGGCATGAACCAACAGCACAGGCTATACAGTCTTTTGTTTGTTGTGTAGCCTGTATCCCTTTCTAGTCCACCAGCTTTTGCCATGTGTCTTGCCCATGTGGATGGCCCAGGATGCAAGCGAAGACCACACCATGCCCTGAAAATCAGGATGAACTGCTCTGTCAGGCTGCTTGTGCGAATTCATTTCTTGTTCATCTTCTCCCCCTGTGTCCTTGTACTGTACACATTTGGGGGTGTTTCTTTTATCTATAATGATATTTTAACATCTTAAAAAACTTCTTTCCACTGGGAAGCTACTGCTTTTCCTTGAGCTAGGCAGTTCTCAGAGATAACTAGGAGCTCAGCTGGCAGCGTGTTTGTGATTTGTCATCTCACCCATCCACCGCGAATCTCCTAGATCTGGCCCTTCTACCCTGGGAACAACATTCCTCTGCTTTACTTATCCCAAGGCCAGGTACTAGACAACTAGGGACCACCCCTACAGCCCACTGAGATGCTCAGATTTACCAACCTGAAACTGTTCACCTTTCGTTGTCTTTTCCTGGGAAACCCCAATAAAAGCCATGGCCTGAGTACTCACCTCACTGTCTCCTGCATCAAGACCGCACCTCCGCCTCCAGTTGCCTTTCCCATAGCCTGCCACACTTCCTGCCTCTAGAAAGTGACCGCAATAAACTTTTCCCCCTAGAAACCTTCCTGTCTTTTGTAGCTGTATCTGAGCAATCGTATCGTAAAAGAATACAAAATCATTTGCCCCCACACAGTATGTGTACCCAATTTATCATCTCCTAAAGTCTTCACCTTTCTTCGAGACTAAGGAAACGAATATGCTTCTTTATGGTTTGATGGGAGTCAAGAAAAGGTATTGAAAATAATATCTGACAAATAGCATACCTTCTTCTCAAGACTTCATTTCATCCAGAGCTGTCACCTTTTGCACAGTAAGATGTGTTCTGTTTTTATCTGACTCTTCCAGCATCACAGTATACAGAAAATTAAAAATATGTACAGTACAAAATTTGGAGTATTCACAGTTAGCCATCACAATCTTGTCTATTTTTTTACACAGCATAGATTTTTTTTTCTTTTTTTCTTTGTCTTCATGGTGTCCTGCAAGCTATCTACTGAACACACCCAATTCCTCAGCTTTTGTGGAAGCTGAGATTTGCAAAGTTTTTACTAACAGTGGTGGTTGTGTAAACAAGATGAAATATTCACTCAGTCATTATTAACTTACAAGAAACTAAAACTTTTACTAACTGTATTTACTTAGCAAGCTCTGTTGGATTTAAACAAAGTAGTCATGGGCTCAAGTCCCTGATACACCCTGTTCTGCTTCACGTAAACAGAAAGAAAAGAAAATACCCTATCTTTGATAATAAGGTAATTGAGAAATACCTTATTTTTAAGTATAAAATAAAATTGACTTAATAGAATATACAAACATTTTAATGTACTCAAAAGGTTTATGTTTGTCTAGTATTTTTACATCATAAAACTATTTTTAAAAGAACACAGAAATATCTTTGACATGATTGGGCAAGTTTAAATAATTTGACCGTGGGCACTGACGACTCATGCCTGTGATTGTAGCTTCTCAAGATCTGAGGCGCAAAAACCAGAAGTGGCTCTGTGGCTTGAGTGGTAGAGTGAAGAGCTGAGGGATAGCACCCAGGCTCAGAGTTCAAGCCTCACAATCGACCAAAAAAAAAAAAAATGTTAACTCTCAAGATCTGAGGCGCAAGGCTCAAAGCCAGCTCAGACAGCAAAGTACCTGAGATTCTTATCTCCAATTAACCACCAAAACCACCAAAAGGCCAAAAGTGAGTTGTAGTTCAAGTGGTAGAGAACTAGCCTTGAGCAAAAAGGCTCAGGGAGAGTGCTCAGGCCAAGCCCTGGACTGGCAACAAAATAAAATTTAAATAATAATTGGTTGCAAAGGGACAGTCAGTCATTCACATAGATTAAGCAGCTGTAGGTGAATGACTATGAGCTAGGTCCTAAGGAAGATACCCCAAAATAAAATTTAGGTTCTACCCTGAAGAAACTGATAATTCAGTTAAGGAAATGAAAAGCAGACTAAATATTAAATTGAATTAGTAAAAGCTATCACACAATGCAAGATTTTTGACTCAGATGTTATTTCCTGGATATTATTCCAAAGTAAACAATCATGGGTGTAATTACATGATTTCATAGAATAATTCTTTACAAACCATACAGAAATGATTAATTAATTTTAAAAGATGGTCACATACTATAAAATGACATGTACACATTAAAGTTACTGTATTTGGAAAAGATTATTTCCTGGCATGGAGAAATATCTGTAGTATACTAGGAGAAAAGCAGGCTTAGAATTAGTAAGCTTCCTATGAGCCCCTTGTTCTCCTCTCTCTCTCTCTCTCTCTCGATAGATAGATAGATAGATGTAGATATGTATGTATATATGTGTGTATACATATACATCTGTATACACAAATATATTCATTTGCATAAACACACAATGAGCATCATATTTGATGGAGACTATCAGAAAACAGACAGAGCATCTATGCTTGACATTTTGTACTGGGGAATCCTTGCTGGGGCACTTCCAGAGAGAAAAAGAATAGCATTCAGATTGGGAAGGTAGAAGGAAAACTCTCTCTATTTGCAGATAATGTATACATTACATATAGAAAAAAACAATCTAAGAATCTCCTGTTAGAATCAATCAATGCATTCAGTTAAGGCTGCAACTACAGTGCCAAAATGTGAACATTGATTGCATTTTTAAAACTACAGACAGAAAAAGTCAGAAGTGAATTTAAGAAAACAATTCCAATCTAAAGCTGCATCAAAATAATAAGATAAAAATAAATTTAGCAAAGCAAAGTTAATACCTACTCTGAGGGGAAAAAATTACAAATATTGAAAGAAATAAAAGATCTAACTAATAGAAAAAAAACATGCTCATGGTTCAGAATACCTAACATTGTTACAATGTTATGTTCTCAACACTGATTCCAATTCAGTATGATCCCTAGCAAGTACCAGCTGACTTATTTGAAAAAAAGGAAAGCTGATCCCATAATTCAGGGGAAAATATGAAGAATACTAAAAGGCTAAAAAAATCCCTAAAAAGTGAAACAAAACTGAAGGATTCATGCTTCGAAATTTCAAATCTAATAAAGCTATAGTAATCAAGATAGGGTATTTGACAAAGACATATTAATAGGTGGAATAGAACTAAGAATTCTGAAATTCATTCTTTTACATATCGTTAGCTTGATTTTCAATAAAGGTGCAAAGAGTTGGAACTCTAAGTTATACCACATACAAAAATTAACTCAAAATTAATCAAAGCTCTATGAAGTCTATATAAGCCTGAGAAATTACATAAAAGCTTCAATTCAAAACTCTTAGAGGAATCATAGATGTGAGTATTCAGCAAAGTAGATTCTGCATTTATTTCTTAGTTGTAAAAGCCAAAACATAAATAGGAAAATACAAAAATAGATAACATCGTAGATCTAGCCTTTCTTTTTCTGCTGTTACATATTTAATTTATATTCCCTTTTTGTTGTCTTCCTGTATTTATTTATTTTTCTGGTCCTGGGGCTTGAACTCAGGCCCTGGCATTGTTCCTAAACTTCTTTGTGCTCAAGGCTAGTGCTCTACCACTTGAGCAGCACACAGTGCCCCTTCTAGCTTTTTCTGAGTAGTTTATTGGAGATAAGAGTGTCATGGACTTTTCTGCCAGGGCTGGCTTCAAACTGTGATCCTCAGATCTCAGCCTCCTGAGTAGCTAGGATTACAGGAGTGAGCCACTGGTGCCCTGCTGTCTTCCTGTACTTTTAAACAGATTTTATAAATGTTTTGATCTATAATTTTTTCTACTCTATCCCCTTATTTAGTGTTTTTAGTAGTGGCTTATATGTGTTGCATTATAATTAACTTAACACTGTCTTCTTAGAGTCATCATTTTTCCAGGTTGAGGGAGGTATAAAACCGTGACATGTTTTCTGTTCTTCATTTTATGTTCAACTGCTTATAGTTGTCATATATATATATATATGTATGACATATTTATTTATATTTATAAAGATTCATATTAGGTGCTGCTGTAATATTTGTTTCAATCATCAAACTCAACTTATAAAAACTCTTTTAAAAAATCACACCTAACTTATTTATAGAGCTTTGCTTATGACGTCCGTTTTCTCTTCCTGATGCTCTAAGTCTCTTCCATCATTTCCTCTCTGTTTGAAGAACTTCTCTTCGTTGTTCCATTTTGGGTAGTTCAGCTGGCAGCAAATTCACTTCATTTTCCTCCATTTGAAACGTACTATTTTGTTAGGGTGTAAGACTACAGAGTTGACACTCTGCTTTCAGCATTTGGACAATATTGTGTCACTTTCTTCTGGCCTTTCTGGTTTCTAGTGACAAATCCACTACTATTTCAATTATTTTTCTACTATAGTACATGCCATTTCTCTCTTGCTGACATTTGTTGTTTATAATTGGTGTACAGAACTGAATTAAGATCTGCTTTGGAATAAAAACTTTTTTTTTTTTAAAGATCTCTTTGCTTCTTGAGTCTTGTAACTGTGTCTAGCAGATATTGTGAGATTTTTTTTTAAGTCATCGGTGTTTGGATACTTTTTATTTTTTAAGAATTGCTTTCCCTTCTCTTTCTGTTTAGCACCTCAAATAATGTTAGATCTTTAAATGCAGCACTTTACCCCTCCCCTCCCCCGCTCCCACTTTCACCCTGCGTGCACAAATCCCTGATTATTTTCTTTTTGTTTCTTGACTCCTTTATTTCTGCTCCTCCTATTGGGTAGGTCATATTTTATCTTCCATGCCTCTGTTGCTTTTCCCTATCCTGTTCTTCATTCTACAGTTGAGTCTATCCAAAGTCAATTTATTTCTGTGCTACTGTACTGTTTACTCTACAATTTCCATTTGTTTCTTCTTTATGTCATCTACTTTTTTTTGCTAGGACTTTCTATTTCTTTCCTAAGACTTTCTGTTTATTTTGTTTCAAGTATGTTCATAATTGCTCATTGGAGCATTTTATCACATCTAATGGAAAAATCTGTCATCTCAGTACCAACATAAATGTACACTTCTTAAAATTCAATTTGAAATCTTCCAAGCTCTTGGTATGATGAGTGGCTTAAGATACAAACATGGATATTTTCATTTTATTATATTCTGGCTTTTATTATTTAAATGTTCTGTTTTCACTAGTTTTGTATGTATCTTTTTATTGGCATTGCTCTATCAGGGAAGAGGGGCATGGGAAGTCACAAACTTATGACACAAGTAGAAATAGAAAAAGTCTAGATTGAGCTGGGAAGGTGGCTCAGTGGTAGAGCGCTTGCCTTGCATGCCTGAGGCCCTGGGTTCGATTCCTCAGCACCACATAAGCAAAAAGAAAAAAGCCGGAAGTGGCGCTGTGGCTCAAGTGGTAAAGCACTAGCCTTGAGCTGAAGAGCTGAGGGACAGTGCCCAGGCCTAGAGTTCAGGCCCCACGACTGGACCCCAAAAAAAAAAAAAAAGTCCAGATTGTCTATTGGTCCTCCAGTAACACTCAAGCAGGGCTCCTCACCATTGCTGGGTGTGGGGATGAGATTTCTTGCTGGGCAATGGCAAAGGTCCTGACACATTACAGCCCTCCTGCTACCACTCCAGCTAGGAAAGGAACAGCTCTGTACTGTCAGCTATGGTATTCCCCACAGCGTCACCATTAACAGCAGAGATGGAGGACAACGGTTCCAACCTCCTACAATCATCTTCTCCAAAAGCATCTCAGCAGGGATGTTACATTGCTTCCTTCCCACCTTAAAAGGGTTCAAGTCTAGCTTCTCCCACTGAGTCTATGCTGGCAGAAGTAGATGTAAAAGTCAGAGTTTTAACTCGGATGTGGCCGAAGAAGAGCAATGACTGTTTAAAAACGTTCTGTCTTGCTAGGTGACCCCTTACCTAGAGCTGTA
The DNA here is from genome assembly GCF_019054845.1 of Dipodomys spectabilis. NCBI lineage: Eukaryota > Metazoa > Chordata > Mammalia > Rodentia > Heteromyidae > Dipodomys > Dipodomys spectabilis. The sequence goes on along the minus strand of NW_024870834.1, from coordinate 14,738,335 downwards.
GTTAGAGAGCAGGCTTGTGCTTGGGCCTTTTTAGTTTGGATCCATTGACATTTCTAACTTTTTGCTTCTTAACTTCAAATCTGTGCCACATGACGGCAAAGACAACGCAAAGAATACCTTACTGTCTCCTTCCCAGAGTTCTAAGCCCTAGCTGACTTGCTTTTTCTTTTTTTCTTTTTCCAACCTTTGTACGTTTGTTTTTCTATGTAATTTCCAGGGTTTTTGTTGTACTGGCCTCCTCAAAGAGAACTCTGTTCCCAGGTTTTATTGGAAAATCTCTAAAAATGACCTGCCTTCTATTTAAATCTTCTAAGGACCTACTGGAAGCCAGAAATACAGCTTCACTTTTGACTACTAATGCACATTTTTTTCTCTTTTCATTTAGCATAGTTTGATGGAGGTTCATATAGTCTCCCATGTCCCAGAGCTGTGGTTTGCTTCCATAACAGAAATATATTTGTGTGAATGCCCACCGGTTAGAGGGAGAAGCAGTGTCTACACATTTGAAATGCTTTTTGTTTTTTTAAAGTGGGCAGCTGTAGTTAGATAAATCCTTCTGTCTGGTTATAATGATTGATTAGGATACACGATGAGTCTTCTCTCTTCAGAAAGCCTGATAGTCCATTTTTATTATAATGAGGTCATGACCGTCATCTACTTCTTTGGGGACATTGCCTTGGGTTAGACTCTAGTGAAGGACTCAAGCAGAAGGTGAAAGTTCAAACTTGGAGGGGACAGAAGAGGGGGTTTTGTGATTGCTGCATGATGGCCAAGTTGAGACAAGACTTGAGCTGAGGGCATCCAAGCTTTATTAAGGTCCCTAAGCCCTGAGAGCTTCTTGGGCAAGTGCAATTGTCCCCAGATTTGAAAGGATCATGAACCAATTAGTAGGAACCAGAGTGAAGCTCACATCCCGGAAAAGCCAACTTGGTGTAAAGATTCCCTCCTTGGTTCTTACAATAGGGAAGGAATCCCAGTAGTCACAGAGGGAACTTATTCTGTGTTATTGAAATTTGGGTGGTCACATTTAATTTGATTTTAAAAGAAATGAAGCAATAGAATCCATTTGAACACTTACTTGGTAAGACATTATTTAAGTATATAATTTCTAAATTTATAATAGTTTTTTTAATTTTTAACCTAATCCTGATTAAAAGAATAAGAATTCCTGATCTTGTAACAATTATACTTATCATTTCTTCTTTTTTCCCTTACTCTAAATTGTTAATTTAACCCATAGATCACTGTAGGTATCCACAATAACTAAATACTTTATTTAAAAACAAAAACAAGTCAGCCTTTTTAAAGAATTATGTTACACACTGGAACTACCCTAATCTGGGCCCTGGATTTCAAAGAAAATTTATCAAAGGAAACAAAGGATTCAAATATGATGTTCTTTCATCTTGCGCTGGAATGTCATCTGTGGCTTTAAAAGTATAAATCTCTCCTTTTGTGCTCTGTATTCTCTCTGTGGTCTCGGAAATACAGATCTCCCCTAGATCTACTTTCATAATTTTACAAAATAGTGAACATTATTAGTTCTTCCTAAGATTTCTGATGTAATTCATGTTCATTCTAAGACTGATTTTTCTCTTGTTAGTTTTGTTTCAAAAATCTTTGAGAGTTCCTTTCTCCACTTCCAGACATGATTTTTTTTTGTTTTTGTTTTGTCTGCTTATTTCTTTGAATTTCGGGAAAAATGTTAGTTCTCCAATATAGACTATAACTATGAAATCTTTATTTCTAGGCAATTCTGTCTTTTTGATATCAGACCTGTACATAATCTTCCCTTGTACCTATGAGAATCTCCTGCATCGTCAGCAAGCTCCAAAGCAACAGTTCTCCAAGGTGATAAGCCACTACCATGCTCATCACCTGGGGTCTACAGGGAAATTCAAATCCTAGAGCCTCACCTGAGGTCTAGAGTCAGAAACTCTTAGGAAGTAGCCAGCAATACATTTGTTGGTAAGTTCTTCAGGTGATTCTGATGCTCCCTACCCTAGAGAACAACTGCTCTTGTTGTTGAGCAATTGTGCTCAAACTTTGACTACACATTGTAATCGTGTGTGTGTGTGTGTGTGTGTGTGTGTGTGTGTGTGTGTGTGTGTGTGTGTGTGTGTGTGTGTGTGTGTGTGTGTGTGTGTGTGTGTGTGTGTGTGTGTGTGTGTGTGTGTGTGTGTGTGTGTGTGTGTGTGTGTGTGTGTGTGTGTGTGTGTGTGATGGAGTGAATGTTTATGCGCCTCCAAAAATGATGTTGAAGCTCTAACATCGATCTAATGTGATACAATTTGGAAGTGGGGCCTTTTTAGGGAGGAATTGGAATTAGATGATGTCATGAGGATGTCCCTTTCCTTGATGGAACTGGTGTCCTTCTATGAGAAAGGAGAGAAACTGGGGTTCGTCTTTCTACCTGGTGAGACGTGAGAGGGAGGATCTGAATAGCTGTCAACATAGCAGGAAAGGAGTCCTCATCAGGAACTGAGTCTACTGGCATCTTAATCTGAGTTTTCCCAGCCCTAGAGATGAGAGCTAAATCTCAGTTTTGTAAGCCATCCAACTCTTACCCTATCTTGAGACCTTGATTTATCTGGATTGCACAAACGTTTGGAATGTTCAGAGCAAATTCTCAGACATCCAGGGTTTTCCTAGTGTAAGGAATAGGTCTCTGTTCTGAAGCTCACAGATTTTTTTTCTGCTGTCTCACAGGGAAGTGTATATTTGTTCATCTTTCTACTTCATCCTTAATATCTTTATTTTGGGAGAGAGTACGGCTGTGTTAAAAAATATGAACTTTAAAGACAAAGATCTTATTTATATCCCGACTCCACCATAGTTAATAGTTGGTGAGTTTAAGCAAATCTTTTTCCGCCTTTTCCTTTATGCAAACAATACATTTAAACATGCTAATTCCTAAGCGAAATAATTTCTCTTCCAAAAACTGAAATGCATTTTGTTTTTGATGTATTCTGAGTAGACCTGTGACACAGAAGATCTGGAGGTTATTGGATCATTTCTTGAGCTCACTTGAGTGAAGCTACTACTTGCCAATGAGAAGTGGACTAATTAGGTGCTGACTTAACATCTGTGATAGATGTTAGCAAAAGGTCGACTGAGGCTGCCATCCTTTGCATTACAGTAAGAAAGGTAAAAACAAGATTCTGAGGTGGAATGAATTCACTTAAGTAAAAACTTGTTTTGAAAACTTATAGAGAGCTAATAGGAAACTCTGTGAATGGAGTCGAAGGATTCTTTCAACAAAGAAGCTTGCAGGAGAATTGTGGAATGATTGAAGGTGGAATGGCCAGATTCACTAATTCTGAAGCACTTACAGTGTTTCCACGTTTAGTGTGTCGATTGTGGGTGGTTAACAGTTGACTTTTGTTGAGCGACACAAGAATATTGAACAACATGAGAATATTGATGACCTGCACTTCATGAGACTGAGACACTAGAATATCTCTAGTAAAATGCACAAGAGATTCAAAAAGACGAGAGTAGATTTATCATCAGCAAAGTGAGCTGAATTCTTATCCTACCAGCACCTTCAGCCACCACCACATCCATTAAAAGAGCTCAAAGGACACTGTACTCACCTTGCACTGGTGAGGGAAGATCCAGGATCTGCAAAGTCCACTGGTTGTATTTCTCTCCAAAGTCAGGCTTGAAAGTGAGAAATACTGTGAGTGACGTGAGCTCTCTGATTTGCAGGTGAATTCAATAGTCCTATGTGCTAGGTAGCACTTAGCTAGCAAAGACAACTCAGATGTGTGGACCTTAATGGCCATCAGGAAGAATCTAGAAAGCGCTACATCGTTACCTGCAGATATCATTCGCAGTGGAAATTGATGACAATATCTCTAGGAGTGAAATACATAGATGGCATGCTAAAATTTTAATGTTCTATAAAATGAGAAAAAAAAATCAAGTCTCCTATAACCAGACATGAGTTGACACAAGGCACCATCCTAGCTTCTTGCTGATATTTCTACACATAAAGCAAGAGCTCCTTGTTTGAAGAAGAGGGGTTAAGTTTATCTGTGGCTAGAACCTTCTATCTTTGCAACTGCTGTAAAGCATTCTTTTTTATTTTATAAATGTTTATCAGAGAGGAAGTCATAAGAAGTTGATAAAATGATAATTAACTAATCAGTGTACAGGTAAAATCACAATAATACAAATAGTAAAGAAGATAGAACTCACTAAAACATCAAAAGCCATTGTAAAAATGATTACAGAGTAAGGTAGTTGCTCATCCTGTTTTCTTTTCCAAACCCCACTTAGAATTCCTGTCAGATTTAATACCCTGGTCTAGACTCCTGAACTCCTTATGAGCCTTTTCATTGTCACTTACTACTTTAAAGATGCTAATTGCATATTCTCTTTCTCTCATAAGATGTGCCTTTCCTTAGGGCCTTTATTTGTTTCATTGTAGTTATTCAAACCTGTACTTTGATGACCTTTTATAGCATTCTTAAAGCTTTCTCCAAAAAGAATTGTACACAGACCTCTTGAGTTTTTTTTTCTCTTGCAAGGGAAAAGAGAAATAGGGCAACAGCCATAAGAAGTTGGGTCAAGAGAGTCCATTGTTGTTTTCATTGTAATATAAATAACAGTAACATAAATAATAGTATAATTTGTGCTGGTAGAAATGTTTCAGCAATAAAAGTAAATATGGTAATGCAGTGAAGGAAAAAAATTGTTAGATCAGCTAGTATTTTAGAGTAAGAGTTAAAAAGAATAAGTTTAATAAACAGATAAAGGAGTTAAATTTAAATTTGTACAGTGAGTTTATCCATGGTATCAAAAGAGAAAGTAGAAAATATTAGTACACATTTAGAACACATAAAGTTAGAAAGATACTACAAATAAAAAGTTGGCTTCCTATAAGGACTTATAACAGTGGTAAAATAGTAGCAGTTTTTCAGAGAAAAAGAATGCATTCATAAACATATGAAGAATAAAATAAGGTCATAACTAAGAAGGTTACAAGTATTTCCAAGATAATAAAAGAATATTGCAACCAACTTCCTTCCAATAAATTTGGAAACAAACTCTAGGAAAATGGAACTTAGCAAAACTGACTAATGACCACAGAAAGTTAATAGTTCCATAATTGTGTTTTTAAAACTGCATGAGTGTTTTGTATCTTACCACCAAGGAAATCTCAGTTCCTGGGGAAGTGATGAAGTCATTCTGTTTCCGATTGGAAACAAGAGTGAAGAGCAAGGCACAGTGGCACACGCTGTAACCCTAGTCACTCAGTAGGCTGATATCTGAGGACCATGATCTGCAGCTAGTTAAAACAGAAAAGTCCACAAGACTCCATCTCCAAAAACAAATAAGTACCAAGTCAGCAGTAATATTCACTAGACACTATGTTGGAAATGAACTTCACAATTTGGGAGAAAATGTTCACCATTTCTATTTATCATTGTTTGAGAACTTAGACAAAGCAGCAAGACAAGAGACAGAAATGAAAGTGATATGATTGAGAAAGGAGGTATAAATACATCCAATATGGTACTGTGGCTCATATAATCTTTTTTAAAAATCTAAGGAAGCCAGTGCTGGTGGCTTATGCCTGTAATCCTAACTACTCAGGAGGCTGAGAGCTGAGGATCACAGTTCGAAGCCCACACAGACAGAAAAGTCAGTGAGACTCTTATCTCCAATAAATTACTCAGAAAAAGTCGGAAGTGGCGTTGTGGCCCAAGTCCACTTCTGGCTCTTGGGTTACTGATTGGAAGAAGAGTTTCATGGATTTTTCCAGCCTGGGCTGGCTTTGAATCATGATTCTCAGATCTCTTGAGTAGCTAGGATTACAGGAGTAAGTTCCTAGAGCCTGACAAGATACAATTATTTTCAACTCATTTAAAACCTAGCAGGTATGTGTAGTTCTTTCCTTTTGTTGCTGATAGTATGCCCAAAGAGGGTTTGAAATGGCAATCTGCTGAAAACACGACAAAGCAAAGCCTCATACCAATCAACCTTTATGAAATCTTATAGTAGCCCTGATTCTGCTATTCCCCCAAGGATGATGGGGTTTTAATGAACCACATTCTTATCAAAGGACTGAATGCTGAATCTTTTTATAAACCTTGATTATTTAGCTGAGTAGAGTATATTATTACAAGGTTGTAGCTATAAATAGAGTTTCTTGAGGCTTTATGTGGACCTCACTTAATTGTATCTGTATGAAACTGCAATCTTGTTCAACTGATAGCTGAAACAAGTTTTGACCACAATTAAGAGTCTGTGGGTCCATGAGCTCTTGTTCAAGCTCTTGCAAGAAAAGTAACTCAAGAGCAAGGTTACTGGTGATAAGGAGAGACAATATAAATAATAAATGAAATCCATTTCATTTTTTCCTTTGCTGCAGTAATAGGAGCAATTTACCTCCAGGTGTAGTTACCTCAGTGTTTTCTACATATTTATTATTATCCAAGGTTTCCATGTTATGGTCCCATTCAAGAACATTGACACTGTTCATTATTCTTTATGTTTTGCTTTTGTTTTTTATTAATATTCTTACTTCATGGAGAGGAAACTGAATCATGATGACAGAAAGATCAGAGCCTACCTACTACTAAATGGCGGAACACAGCAGGAAACTACAGACAAATATCCCCCTAAATATGCCTTGATATGAATTCTGGCCCTCCTATGTAATAATGTTGTTTCCTTGCTGGCTAAATTGATCTCTCTCAAATAAGTTCCACAAAATAACAGTATAGTCTCCTGGTACCAGCTTATATGCCTTAGTTACATAATGCATGCAGAGTGCTTAATAGAATGCCTAGAACAAAGTAAATAATAAATAGTAGGTATAATGATTATTATTATTGTGATTGTTACCAAGCAGTAACAATTCAACCATTTACCCAGAGTCATTTGCTCAGAGGTAAAATGTTTTTAAACCTAACAACCAAATATGAGCCCCACATTGCTTCTAACATACTGGATATTTTGGAAGTGTGGGAAATAAATATTAAAATGCACTCTGATTTTCCATCAAAAGTGTGAATACAGGCTTTCTATTGCTAAGCTTATTTCCTGACCATGTATCAAGGCAAGTACTAATTTTCCTTAAAACACGTCCAAAGACAATCACACCGAAGGCTTTAATGCACTGACAATGTGTTTACCACATGGGTATTATCCAGGAAGCTGCGATCTGACTCCTTGTTCAGCATTTCCTTCTTTACTTTGGTGAGTTCATTCAACTCTCATTTCTTTTCTTTTCCTCAGGACATAATGTGATCAATGTTCCCACGGTCACATGCTCCACACAGTGGAACTGCGAGGTTGCCAAGACACACAAACAAATAGAGGGAGGCTGCCTATGGCAGTCTGGAATTCTTTATGACTAGGGAAAGCTTGCTCTTGAATATTCAATGAACCCCATTGTAATTTGTAGTGTAAGTGCTACTCAGTTCATTCATCTGATCACAGCGGACAGTTGTAGGCTCTTGTCTTCGATGAGCTGGGACCACTAGCTACACATGTCCCTGTACACCATCTGACAAATTGAGCCTTGCCAATTGCATCTGTCCTTTACTCCCATTCCAGTCAGGGTCAGTACAATGACCTTTTCTAATTTGATGGCACAAGTTCCTGTCTGGAGTCTTATTCTGAATTGTAGTCACCAGTCATATGACTGTAAGAAAATACTCCAAGCTGTTAGCGCCCAGCAGCTGGAAGAGGTAGGAATGCCTGTTCTATAAAGTTGTCCTTGGATACCAGCGGAGCCAAACAGACCTGGAATCACTCGCTAACCTTGTGGGAAAATAAAAATAGCCTTTGGCTGTTGATAATCCATCAGTCCCTCAAATCATTACATTTCGATTATTTTTAATTTAGCCTTTTCATAGACTGAAGCATTGGAAAGGCTGAAGTCTAGACCCATTTTCTCTTTATGTCGTTTGTTGTTCTGGGTCTCCTTTGATAATACCTACACAGAAACACAGAACCATCAATGCCACCTGCTCTCATTGAATTACTTTTCTACTGACCATAAGAAATATACTTGACTCCGTTTCTTCCCTTCTGCATCGGCTTGTTACTTTTTAGTTAATGACTATATCCTTCTCCTATTTCCCTCACACAACTGAAGACTTTTCAACACTTCCTAAACAGCAGTCCCACTGTATGTGCAATAGGTAATGGTCTTTCTATTTATGAAGATAACTCCTGCGCCAGTACTACGGATCCTGTTACAGTTCTACCTTCTAAAACCCAACCACTGTTCCAGCTCAACTCACTATGTTATTATCTTCAACCTTTCTTCTCTGTGGCCTCCTTGCTACCAAGAGTTAGATATCTTCAAGTTTTTCTTTTTACTAATTTTTTTTAATTTAGAGAATACTTTTATTATCAAACCCACGTAGATAAGACCTGAAATATGTAGTACAGTGTAATTCCCATTAGCAGATGGAAAAAGAACTAAGTTTAATATTTCTAGACCACTATGGCCATTATTTTCTGAATAATTCCAACTCAATGTGGTAAACTGGGATATAGTATTTTGGTAGTTGACAGCATAGCCAAAGTTTTCAAAAATTCAAACTTATATATGTCTATGTTTGAATATGTATATATATATATATATGTGTATTTATGTATATATAGGTGTGTTTTCATATACACACATACAAGCATAGCAAAGATGGCAGCATGCAATTTTTCTGGTGATTTAATTTTTTTTAGCAGATGCTCATGAAGAGAGTAATAGTTACAACAAAGTGCATGCTTTATTTACCATCCTTTGGTCCCTCTGCTGTAAAAGTAGAATCAAGTGTCAAATAGTACCCTTTAAAATTGCTTCCTTCAGTACTGTAGACATAGACAGTACTCATCATCCCTCTGTGATTCCAAAGTTACCTTGTATCTGCTTCATGACACCTAGCAGTGGCTGTGATTTATCAGAGCTGACTTCAATGATGTTTCTTTCCAGAGGATGCTGAGAAGGTAATAAAAAAAATGGAGCAAAGTGCCACCACAGTAACAGAACTTAACTGTTGTCTTGTATTTCACTTCCCAAACTCTACCCTTTTTTTCTGTTTGTCTTTTTTTTAATGGAATGTGCTGGATGTTTCTGCAATTTTGCTCTGATTGCAATCAGAGGTGGGCACCGGTGGCTCATGCCTGTACTCCTAGCTACTCAGGAGGTTGAGATTTGATGAGCCCAGCTTGAAGTCAGCCTGAGCAGGAAAGTCCATGAGACTCTAAGCTCCAATAAACAACTTAGAAAAAGCCAGAAGTGGCACTGTGTCTCAAGTGGTAGAGCGCCAGTCTTGAGCTTACGGCTGAGGGACAGTGCCCAGGCCCAGAGTTCAAGCCCCACAACTGACAAGAAAATAAGAAATAAAGCATCTCAGGCAGAGTACCTAGGCCCAATTCAAGCCCCAGGACCCACAAGGGGAAAAAAAAATTCACAATTGCCATTTTTATTATTGACCTTTGTTTCATTAGAACCTCAGAAAGTGGTCTTCAGCTTATCATTAATCCCAAAACAACTCTTTCTAATGTTATTAATGACAGCCATATTACCAAACTCACTGGGTGTAGCTGTGCTGAACTTACTTTTAACTATAACCATATACACACCTTCCTGCCTGACACATTCTCAGTTCTTGGTTGCAGGAGACTCGTCTTCTGTTTTCTTCCTACTACTTGCATGTCTATTTCTTCTCAACTCCTCTGACTCATCCTGCCCAATATTGCCTTGTAAATGAAGGAGTTCCCAAATGTATAGCTTCTCTTCTCATGTCAAATTATAAACCTAGCTGGTTCCAGCTGTTCCACATTTTATTTGCCAGTAATATGCCAATGAGCCAAGTTAACTTTACTGCAAGATTTCTGTGAAATCCATAACTACATATTGAACTAAATAGTCAACTTTATTCACACAGTTCAGAGACACTTAAAATCTAACATGCCCAGTTTCATTCTAGTTCACCAAAAGTAGTTCTTCCATCTAAAAACATTACAACACATCCACTTGCTCACACAGGAAACTGGGGAATTATTCTTGACACTTTCTTTTCCCTTAACAGCCACGTCCAATCAACCATTATGTTCTTTCTAATCGGAACAATCTTTATTTCCCTCCGGTCATGTTGCCTAAAAGGAACTTCTGCTCCCAAGAGAGAACGATGTAAAAACAATACTTCAATTTTCATTCCATTCCTTCTCTCCCCATCCCCTCTCTCTTCTTTCTCCTCAGGAGAAAAGGAATGGTTTGACTTAATGAGGGTTGGAAAAAATCAAACAGGGCATGATGAGTTCTCCTTCCTGGTTTTTTTTTTTTCATGCTCCTTCCTGTTAATGTTCTAACAGAGGGTGTATTTTTAAACATATAAGTGTAAACTTAACATCCCCCTTCCAAAAAAATACAAAATGTATAGTCAACTATAAAATATTATTAAGAAAAGTTAAAGAAGACATAAATAGATAATTCATGTTCATAGACTAGAAGATTGACTATCACTTAAATCTGCCCCAAATTAATCTACAGATCAACAGCATACCCTATCAGAAAGGAGTAAGCCGACACAAAAACTGTATATGAAAAGGTGAGAGAGGTTACAATCTTACACTTACATTTCTAAAATTGAAATGTGAAGAATCACCATTCCTAAATTAAAAACTTTATAAAGATCTGCAGCAATCAAGATAGTGTGGTATTAGTACAAAATGGCTGACTAAATGAAATAGAACAAAGAATCTAGAATTAATGTCTTACACACTGATGATCAGGTCCCAAAATCTTTCAATACGGGGCAAGAGTATCGTCTTAACAAATGGTTCTGGAACAACTTATTATCCACATGAAAATGAATGAAGTTGAATCTTTCCTCAGATCACATGTAAAAATTAATTTCAAGTTGATCAGAGAGCTAAATGTCAACTAGATAACAATGATGTCAAAACAGGCTCTAGGCTTTTAAAAAGTTATCATACTTTTTAAAGAACTCAGGGGGAAAAATCCTGTTTTACTTTGAGTGAGAACAAATGAGTTATTAGTTGTTGACCTGAAAGGATAAAAATTAAAAGGAAAACTTGATCAATTAAGAACATTTGTGCCTCAAAAAGTACATCAAAAAATTAAAATGCCAGCCCACCGAATGGATTTTCAAGTCAAATATCTGATAAAGAACTTTTATCAAGAATGTACAAAAAAGACAGCTTCCAACTCTCAACAAGTAAAAGATAATTAACCCAAAGTTAAATTGGGTCACAGATCCGAATAAGTCCCCAAATAAAGTTCACAAAAAATAAAAAATCCAGGAAACATGCTTTTCATCATCTTTAGGAAAATACATACACAGCAGAATCACAATGATCTAACCATTTTACATCTATGAGGGGGAAGATGATAAAATCAGACAATGATGTGTTGAGGAGGACCCCAGGAACTGGAGTCCTGACACACTGCTAGTAGAAAGGTTAAATCATGCAGCAGCATTGGAAAATTACCTAGCAAAACTCCACAAAATGTGGAAGGTACTTGGACTGGAGTGGTGGCTCAAGAGGTAGAGTGCTCAGGGAAAAAGCCAAGGGAGAAAACAAGAGCTCTTGAGTTGAAGCACTGGCACCAGCACACATACATACACACAGAGTTCACATTTTGAAAAGGTTAAACATAGCATTGCTAGACCATTATCCAGAAATGCCATTTCTAGGTATCTACCTCATGTTTACACAAAAAAATTTTACATGGGCCGGGTGGCAGTGGCTCACGCCTGTAATCCTAGCTACTCAGGAGGCTGAGATCTGAGGATCACGGTTCAATGCCAGCCTAGGGAGAACAATCTGTAAGACTCTTATCTCTACCACTTTGAGTTGTAGCTCCAAGTGGTAGAGTGCTAGCCTTGAGCAAAAGAGCTCATGGACACTGCCCAGGCCCTGAGTTCAAGCCCCAGGACTGACAAAAAGAAAAAAAAAAAACAAAGACAAAAACCTTTTAACATGGGTGATCGTAGCAACATCATTTTAAATATCCAAAAAGTCCATCAGCTGATGAAGAAATAAGCAAACGATGGCCCATCCATACACCAGAATGTTACTCTTTAGTGAGAAGGAATGCTAAAATATGAACGTCCCTCAAAAGCATTATGCTACGTGAAAGACGCTAGTCACAAAAGACCACAAATGCAGAGCTGCATTCCTGTGAACTGTTCACAACAGGCAAATCTAGATGAGAAATAGAATTACAGGTTATGTGTTCAGGCTGAAGCCTACTGGAGGTAAAGTCATCAACTCACTGCAGGTAAACGGTATGGCATGTTCTTGTCCATCTTCTAAGCCAGCAAAGCATATCTTTCTGACGTTTTGTGAGGAATTAACATCTGGGCCTAGAAAGGCAGGGAAGAAGGGCAAACAAAAGAAATCGTGCTCTTCACTATACACCATGTGGAAAATGACCTATGTAATAGGTGGGCAGGGATGAGATGGGGAAAGTAAAGGGAGGGGTGACAGCCAAAGAAGGAAATGTACTAATTATCTGACTTAGGAAATGGTGGTTACCATTTTATAACAACACCTTAATAATAAAAATACAATTATATTTTTTAAAGAGTTAACATCTTTTTCCTTAATCAGACAGGGAAGCATTTCCTCCTTCAAGAACACGTATGAGATGGAGCCGACCTGAATTTTCATGATTACTGTCTTCTTTTCCAAGTCGTAACCTTCACCATAAGAGAATAAATCACAGTCCCTACAAACCGACAGCTCTGTTTTCACCTTAGATACCTGTCATCGGCATGGCTCTTACTCCATCTTTATTGTCGTTACTTTGAGCCTTCCTCATGGTTGCACAGAATTATTAATATGGTTGCCTTGCATATTTTCTCTTTTAGCCCCGTGTCCTAGATGCACACCTTATCAAAATTCGAGTTGTACCACGTAAGTATGATTAACTTTGCTTTGGGAATAAAAGTCTTAAATGTCCATGCAGTAGGCCACGATCCCAATCTCCACTTGAGCCATTGTCCCTTTGCTTTTTGCATACCACAGCCCTGTTGTGCCCTATTTTCTGTGGTGGCCCTTTACTTTCGACCTAAACCTGGGTGATTCAGCATGCCCACAGATCTCAGATTATATTTCATTTCCCAGAGCTTCAAAGTAAGAAGCATTAACATTGCACACATTTACTTTAGCATTTTGTCCCTTTTCTTTGAAGCACTTTTCACCATTTTATTTTTATTTATTTATTTTTTGTCAGTTGTGGGGCCTGGGTGTTGTCCCTCAGCTCTTCAGCTCAAGGCTAGCGCTCTACCACTTGAGCCACAGCACCACTTCTGGCTTTTTCTGCTTATGTGGTGTTGAGGAATTGAACCCAGGGCCTCACGCATGCATGGCAAGCACTCTACCACTGAGCCACCTTCCCAGACCCATTACCATTTCATTTACTAGTAATAGTAATTAATATTAGTTACCACTTCTCAAATGGTTTATGAACATCGTGTTTCTATTGTATAAGAGAAAATAGCGCATATTCCCAGTGTTCTAGACAGTCCTATCCCTCGCCATATCCACTCTGACAACAGCAACCAAAGAAGAAGAGAAATGGCCCAGTCCAACTAGCCCATGTTTTAACACCGTTTGGTATCAATTGTCTGGTAGCAGAACAAAGTGAGTACATACCTATGGAAACAGCCCTTAAATAAGCTTTTGCCAAAATGGCCACGTCTTAGAAGTTCATATTTCAGTGACATATATTTGCTTCTTCTACTCTTACATCATGGTAAAATTTTTAAAAACTAAAAGTAATTGGAATCATGGACTTGAAAGGAACTTCAAGATACCATTAATTTTATTTTTTATTTTTATTGTTGTCAGTTGTGGGGGTTGAACTCTGGGCCTGGGTACTGTCCCTGAGTTCTTCAGCACAAGGCAAGTGCTCTACCACTTGAGCCACAGTGCCACTTCGGTTTTCTGGTGGTTAATTGGAGATAGGAGTCTCATGGACTTCCCTAGCTTTGAGCCCGATCCTGAGATCTCAGCCTCCTGAGTAGCTAGGATTACAGGCGTGAGCCACAGGTACCTGGCTATCACTAACTTTTTAATTAATTTGGAAGTACATGAGAAACATTTTAGACAATCTTCCATTTTGGTTTCAGACTAGCTACCTCCTGTGTAAATGTAAATGAATTATTTAACTGCGGTCCACCTTCAAATTTTTTACTTGTAAAACCTAAGTGATAATAACTCAAATGGTTGTGAAATATAAGGGTAACATATTTGAGAAGCAACTAGCACAGTTTAACATAAACCAAAGCAATTTCTAGATATGTGGATTACATGAAAATTTTATTTAATAATATGTGGTATTTATGCATAAAACATTTGACTCTATTATACAAAACTTGGTTTTCAAATTTTCAAGAGCTTATCTACAACTCTCTTACCTTACTTTTGAGGTTTAAAGATTAGACCTGTCTTCATGTGTTACATTAGAAAAGCAGACTGATTTTTCACAGAATGTAATTCTGAGTGTGCAATCAGGCACTATGGAGGCCTGAGAGGGCATATTACATTTCTTTTTCTTCCTTACCTCTCTGTGATGTGTTTAAAGCTTAGTGGGCTGTAAATCAAGTAATTGTTGCGTGTGAACTGGCTTGTTAACTTCACTTTTAACACTGCTCTCACCCACAAGGCCTTTAATCCAAAGCCCCAAGAGTATTTATAGCTCTACATTCCTAGAGCATCTCCTTGGCCTAGATGGGTTATAGGGGTTACGTCTGCTCGCAGATGGCGAGACCAAGGAGGAAGACCAAGGTGACACTGACCATTCCAAGAACCCAATCCACTAAACCAACAATAACTGACCCAGTGTTAATGGTAATGTCTTGAACTTCTCTTCCAAAATAGGCTCTCCTTCTCCCTACCCTAGTACCAAGTTCATCACAACCCCTTTTGCATCAGTGAAAAGAAAACTCGTGATTAAAAAAAAACAACAACCACCCCCAGAAACCAATTGTTTAATCCGTAGTTTCTTCCTTTCCCTCAGGCAGTACTGCATGCCTTCTACATATAAATTACAACTCCACAGGCAGACAAAAACTCTTGTCTGACCTGCTGGTACTTATTTTTCCCTTTAAATAACTTTGAGAGGCAGTATATTAGAGTAGAATCAGTACTACACCAAACAGGGCTTAGTGCTCCTGACACTTACTTGCTGTGAAACTTTGGGCAACTCATCTAAACTCGGAGTTCTACTTATACTTATATAAAACATCAGTATATTAATGGAAGATCTGCATGTATTCTAAAAGAAGTCAGTCTCTGCTCTCTTGGGAGGCAAGCCCATGACGTCTTTGCTGAGGACTTTGCACTGCACACACACCCCCCCCAAACAACAAAAAATGATCAAGATAAAAAAGAAATCACAAGAAGGACGTAGGCACAGAGTAGCAGGGGAAATGGGCCACGGGACTTGGGGCCAGGTCTCCATAAGCCATGCTTGCAAATTCCCCAGTGTAGCTCCATGCTCATGGACCATTCACAGGAAGTGATTATTAGGTTCTCAAGCAAAGTTAGATGTGACAGGAGAGATGTATGCAGGTAGAGCAAGTAGAGCTATGTAATCTTAAATGAAAAATGAGTATGTTCATCCATAGTATTTGCAGGGGTCTCTTGCCAACTTACATAATGCTTGCCACTATGGGCATGAAGGAATCATGGAACTTTCCCTACAGCCTTGCCAATTCTCCTGTTTAGGATGAAGGTGATTATTCAGTTTGGAATTTAACCCAGATTCCTTGGTTCACTTTCTTCCACTACTTTCTCATCACTTCCCGTCATAGGAGCTCTGCCAGAGGATGGGAAGGAACGTGCTGAGGATGTATTGAGTCAGTAATGCCTTGTTTTCTGAGAACACAGATAAAATTTATTATTGGGGAGATTATTTTCTAAGACTACACTTCGCTCCTGATTATGCAAATGAGAGCTCAGTCACAGTCCCGGTAAGACCATCTTGTTGAGTACATCCGCACTCCATTCTCTACATGCAGACAATCAAGGGCTAACCATATCCTTTCCCCTCATGACCAGCACAAATTAAAATCTGGATGTATCAAAACTTTCCCAAAGATTTTATATTTAGTTTTGGTTCCACGCATTGATCCAAAAGTAGTTTAGCAAAAGAAGAAAAAAAAATCAGTGAATTTAATCTTCCATCGATGAGAACATGTTGAACAACTTAGAGAGTTTCCATTGTATAATAAGTGTGGTTGTTATAATTAAGTTTCCTGCCTCATGACCAGATTTTATAAAAAAAAAAAAAAAAGTATGATTTTTGAAAAAAAAAAAAACCCTTAAAACATCATTTGCTAGCTGTCTAGCCACAGTGCCATTGTCATTGTTACTATGGAGATAGGTTTTCCCCCTTGCCCTAGCTTGAGGTCATTCTATGCCCGTAAAGCCCATCACAGGCTGCTTGGAGCATATCGTGGGAATCTCAAGTAAATCTTTAAATCACTTAATTTCACATCTCAGCAGCTATGGTTTGGTCAATACAAGTGCAGAGTATATATACATCAAGGCAAAAGTTAAAACTACAAAGACAGAAACTCCACACTGAACGCAATAACTTGCCTTAAAAGGGAAAGGAGTCTTACAGTTTGATTTTTATCTTCTCTAATACCCTTCCCCAAACACAGGAGCATCTCACTGTCCTTGAAGAGCATCCTTCTTCCATCAACATACTTTAAAAATAATGAGGCACTGTCTCTATTCCAATTGAGTGGTCAAATAAAAGAGCTGATGCCTCTAGTCTTTAGTTGATCACATCCTATCTGTATTCATGCCTACGAGCACTGGAAGTTAAACCTGAGGTCTGGATATGAAGACTGAAGCCAGTTATGTATCCAAAATATCCTTCTATTAAATGGCTCAAGCATAAAGATTCAGCTTTGACCATATATACACACACACACACACACACACACACACACACACACACACACACACACACACACATATATATATATATATATATATATATATACACACACACACACACACACACCTGTATTGTTAAAAATATAGAAGAATGCACAGGAGCATGGGAAAAATGGGAAAAATTGCTATGTGATCTTCATCAACTTAATTGAGCTTAACTTTTTATTCAATAGGGTAGGTTTTGAAATACTAATGGTCATAAGCTCATTGTGAAGTATAAAAAACCTTCTCATATACAAACTTTCTAGCATTTTTGCCTGTCATGTAAGAAATACTCAAATATCCACTGTCTCTGAAAACATATTTGAAATGTTGAATTTCTTTGAATTATGTTAGGAGCAGAATGACCCTATATTGGAAACAGAAAATATGTTTGCTTCAGTTGGTTGGTTTTGGTTTTGGTTTGAAGTCCTTCTGTATAGAACACATTAGGCTAGGGATTTGATATTTATTTCTCTCTGGACTCTTAGCAGCAGGGACTATTATTTAATTCCATCTCCAAAGGATTAATCTAAGCAAATAGTTATAATTCCATATTACTATCAGTAATGGGTCCAGGCACATTTAGATTAAGGTCTATCTCCTAAATAATTGCCAGGCAATACACTCATTTCTCTTCTACCTGTGGACATGGTGGTTTGGAGATGTTACGGTCCAAGTTGTAACAGTTATCTTACCCTCTGATAAAACTAGTGAATGGCACAGGTCATCTTTTTCGTTGGTGGTGGTGATGTACTGGGGGATGAACTCAGGACCTCACTCTCGCTAGCAGGCTCTCTACCACTTGAGCCACACCAGCACTGTAGAGGTCACTTCTTGAGGAAATTGCTGAAACAATTTCCATAGCTAGGATGTAGTCCTAGCAACATCCCCTACTGAGTTTCATATGTATGATGTGATAAATACTTCTGTTAAGCCATCTGGGGTTATTTTTACTTGCATTTAACAACAGCAAACAAATACAAAACAATAACAACAAAACAACGGATCCCTTTGCTTCAATTCTTGCCCCTGGCAACCGCCAATGTGGTATTTTGAAGTCATATGGTTCAATGACTTTGTACTATCTGGGGGGGTCTTCTATGACCCTTCAAAATAAAATTAACATTGTTACTGAGACACTATCCTGTCCACATTGAAGCATCTCCTCTGACCAGTCTGACCCTTTTTAGCTATGCTGTAGCCACCCTGCCTTCCTCAACAGCCTTCCTCAAACAGCTATTTTTTTCCCTCTGCCTGCAATGCTCTTTTCCAATGTTTTCTGCTCAAAATAATCATCTCAGGCACCTTAATCATCCTATCAACAAAAATAGCTTGTAGGTGTCCCTAAACCCAGCTTTCTACTCCATGTGTTATTTTATATATATAGCATATGTCACACTCTAACTTACAACATTCATTTGTTTACTTGCTGTTGTTCATGTTGTAACCTAAAAGAAAAACTCCGTGGAACTGAGACCCTGTCCACTTGTTCTACTTGGAATCCCCAGTGTCTTTATGGTGCCTGACACAGGTTATGTACTCCACAAATATTTGTTGAATGAACAGAAGGCCTGCTGTAGGGTTAAGAGTACCTCAAAGCTACTCCTAATAGAAACAGAAAAAAAGTTTTATCATGGTTTGAAGTCAGCACAGGCAGAAGAATCTGAGACTCCATCTCCAATAAACCAGCAAAATGCTGATCTGGAGGCAGAAAAGCCAAACAAGGGCAAAGTTCTCTCAGTTCAAACTCAATACAGGTACACACACACACACACACACACACACACACACACACACACACACACACACACACACACACACACACACACACACACACACACACACAAGGATTTTCAGGACATCAGGAAAGAAGTATTTAAAGAAAACTTGGATAGATTAAAGTACAAAATATAAAACAGTCACATGTCATGTAAACCAGGAGATTATAAATACCACAAGGCAAAGGGGGCCAGGCCTAAGAAGAAAAACAAATAGATGTTGCTATTGTACAGCAAAAAATATGAAGAGGAAGATGTGGCTCCTACGAAGCTAGTTTCCATCCTGCTACGGTGGAGTGGCGCATGCCACTGATGCAAGAAGGCAGGAAGAACTGAAATCTAGGTACGAGAGTCCTACAGACTGCTACTAACTGAATAAAACAGTCAAAAAACCAACTTTGAGGCCATAAGTAGTGGTGAACACTTGAAATCCCAGCTGTGTAAGCAGCAGCTCAACTTGATAAATGTCATAGCCTTGAGCAAAGAAGTCATGTGAGAGGAGGCCATGAGTACAAACCTCAGAACCAGTACATATGCACGCACATGCACACGCGCGCGCACACACACACACACACACACACACACACACACACACACGCACACCCCCCAAACCAAACAGACAGCATACAATCCATAGTAGGATGAATCTGTAAGTGCAAACCCCTGGGATACATTGAAATAATAGTACTTAACTTGTATTCAACAGAGACAATTTCTAATCACGAAAAGGTATAGCTAATAGTGATGATTTGTTTTTTTTAAGTTTTAATATAGTCAATAAATTCTAAATACAAATGAAACAATATGCAGTTAAAGTGTTTTTCCTACTTGTGTTAAGCCATTCAACCTATCATATTCTTCTCCATCCTCAAGTGGAGTGATTAATATCATATACATCTATCTACCATCTATGATTTATTGACAAATACAAATATACACGTTTACTCCTTACACCAAAAAACCTTCCCTATATCTTATCTTTGTTACTTATTTCTGTTACTGGATTTAACCTTGAATTTAGGTATAGGAATGGGATTTCACCATGTGCAAAGCAATGGGATGGTGCCAAAGAGCTTGTTAAAATTTAACTTGAGGGGGCTGGGAAGGTGGCTCAGTGGTAGAGCGCTTGCCTTGCATGCATGAGGCCCTGGGTTCAATTCCCCAGCACCACATAAGCAAAAAGAAAAAAAGCCGGAAGTGGCACTGTGGCTCAAGTGGTAGAGTGCTAGCCTTGAGCTGAAGAGCTGAAGGACAGCACCCAGGCCCAGAGTTCAGGCCCCACGACCGGACCCTTCCAAAAAAAATTTTAACTTGAGATTAATGATGTTGATTTTGTTACCATAGCACTGGTTCCCATATAACTTTCATTGTTGACTAGTGGTAGTACTGGAAAAAGGTTTTTGTTATATTGTTTTGCCATTCTTTCAGCATTTGTAGAAAAAAACATTCCAAGATCACAGACCTGGAAACTTTTGGTGATAATAGAACCTTCTCTCAGTGATTTTATTATTAGTGTAACGAACAGCTATGGGATCATTTACATGTCAAAAATGGGCAATTGATAAAAGTGACATAAAATAAAACAACTAGGCAGAATACATCAAAGTTTTCACACAATGGCTAGTGATGCCAATCCATCTTAGTCATAGACAAGACTGCCCTGTAGCAACTGCACTGCTGACATTTCCATCACTATCTATTATTCTCAACTTCAGAGAAGCCAAATCAACTTCTCATGGCCTTCCCAGTTACTATTGTCAGCTGTAGTAGTGGAAAGAACTCTTGGCTAGGCAACAGGAAACTTCATTGCTAGTTCTGGCCCTGAAAGTGTGAATCTGGGTGGGTCATGTAACCTCCGTCCAGGATGATTACAAAGTTCAGAGTAAGATAATGTGTGGGAAATGAAAAGCTTTATAGAAAAGATTACAATGAATGTATATGAGTGTTCATGTCCATGCAAAAAGTTAACCTTATTGATACCATGTATATAGATGTATGTATATATATATATATATATATATATATATATATGAATATCAGGGTGTGTGTACATAGATGAAGATGGCTATATATAAATGAATACACATAAACTTGTGTAAGTGTAGAAACATTCTGCCTAGATAACAATTTTGAAGATTTATGATGAAGCTGCTCCTAAAATGGCTTGTGGAAGCAGTTACAGATTAACAAACGAAGCAAAGATTCAATGAGAAGTTGTCCCTGAAAATGCATGTATGGAGATGGCATTTAAGACTCGGAACTTTTGAGAGGAGCCCTCCTCTTCATTGCTAGAATCCAAGCAAACAGTAAGACTATGGTAACACATTGCTAATTACCTATTGAGCACTTAGGAACACCCACGCTCTTCTTCCAAATAAGAGCTATCCTTCCCACAGCCCACATCTCATCGTGTGCTCGCACCCACATGCCATTCCTCTGGCTCCTGTTTCCTGAGAGATGATGACCACGCTGACCGGCAGCCACACTGGACGTTTCAGGAACACTTAGGAGACATCAAGTTCTCATTGTGGAATACCAGTCACTCATTGCGATCCCACCCTAAAGCCAGCTGGACTCTTACAAGCAACTCTCTTGCCAACTTCTTCCCGAACAAGACAATGATCAGGATAAAAGCCTGTCTTTCCTTTACTGAGGTACTCACCATTTTCCCTCCTCCCTTCCACCAAGATGATTCAAGTAGGCTAATTGTTTTGGATAGACACCTAATTAAGAATTAATTTCATCATGATGTGATCAGCAATACATCTGGCTTTATCAGTTCAGACAATTCTGTTCTATTCTGAAATCATTTATCAATCCCCACCAGACCCTGTTCTTTATTTTGAAGAGTATTCTTTTATTGGACAATTAACTATTAATGACCAACTCGATTAAACTTTAATGGAAGAATAACCACTGGACTCACTCTCAGAGTAACAAAGAATGGCATTAAAGGTGTTTGACTCCTCTTCCCAGTCCCTTCACAAAGGACAACATTAAGCATTTCTGAACAGAGGGTGTGGAACAGAGAGCTGATCATTAACAGCATTTTCATACATCATTCTGCTGGGATTGTTCTACCATTCAATCCAAGCACCATACCAGGAGCATGTCAGGTATTAGGAAATGGTCACAATTGAGGCAGCAGTTTTAGAAGTTGCAGTTGCTTCATCTTTAATACTTCTATGTTCCAGTTTTCATAAGACAACACTTCTAGAGAAGAATATATTGAAAGTTTTCCTCCTTAGAGCCATAATATGCCTTTCCCCAGTGAAACCTCCAAAACCTTCTAGTCTCACATAGAACCAGAGTACACATACAAAACAAGCTGTAAAGAATGTTTACAATGGGAGTCTACTTACCATGAGTTCCCAACCCTCCTCAAGCAGACAGCATGGGGGGAAGCCACGAACTTCCACAGAAAGCCACACATTCCCTTCGTGAGCTCACATGTCAATGGCAGAATGTTGGCACTTGTGATTAGAATTTAGACCAACTCATAGAGCAGCTGCACAGACAAACTGTGGGCCCCAGACTCACCTGACACCACTTGTCCTCTTGGAGTGGAAAATACCTGCCCAAACTGGCAAAAGTCCCCTTGAACGGTAGAGAGAGAGAGAGAGAGAGGCTCTGAGCCCTGGGTCTTTATATGGCCCTCTCCTGTGTTAGACAGCCCCTTCACTCTGATTGGCTTCCGGGTCTCATTGACCCTTGCCTTTGAAGTCTTTCCCACTCAGCAAGTGACTATCTGCACTTTTCCCCAAGTTCCCACACATGATCTGGGTGTGTACATCTATCTGCAGTGATCTACTATGACAGCCCACTAGAACTTGTCACCTTTATGTCCTTGTCCTGGAGACTTGCCTTTCCCTTACAATGCTTCTTTTACTTTTCCACAAGGCCAAGAGAGGCTATCTATTCTTGATTTCTGTAAATCTTAAATCTTAATGTGGTTTTGTTTTAGAGGCATGTTCTTTATGATTGGCATAGAGAGCCCTGACAGAAAAAACTCAGGGTCTGTATTTTAACTCTCCTTATCTTCAAATCAAGCATATCACACACACACACACACACACACACACACACACACACACACACACACACACACACACACACACACACACACGAATCTATGAATCCCATCAACCCTTTTTCTCTTTGTTTTTTCTCTTCTCTTTTCCTGCCAAGATAATCTAATCTAATCTCTTAATCTATTTTTTTCTTTGTTCTTTCTGCCTCATATAGTTTTCTTTTTTTTCTGACAGTTCCGAGTGTAGAATATTTTTCTGAAAGAAAAGGAAAAGTTATTTTATTCTTGGTTTCCATATTATAGAATGAGTCCATGTGATTTCCAAAGAGTAATAACTATAATAATTTTATTTGTCATTTTATATTCACTTATTGACTGCACAGATGAATGTTCGAGTCAAATTCTGCCATTATAGGCGAGGGACTTCCAAGTTCCTTTCTTGGTGTGAAATTTTATTATATCCATTATTGAAGGAAAGCAAAAGTGAAGGTTAAGAATTACTTAACTATACATAGACTGTGCCATTAGAATGTTATTTGCTGAAAAGGCAGATAGCCAATATATCATTTTTGAATTTCACTGTGGCCATTTTTGATAACCAGAATATGATATCATTATTACTTAAATGTAATTGAGTTTTAAAAAATGGTCTATATGCAAAGACTACAAAAACATCTTTTAAAAATCATATTTAATAGTTAACTGATTTCTACTTCCTAGAATAGTTTCCCCTGGTCTTTATTTTAATTAGTAATGCAATTTAGCATTTGCTACAATAAGTTATTAGCATACTACGTGTTAATCTTTTATAATCTTAAGGTACACTAATTTATTCTTTCTTCCCAATTTCTCTGAATGGAGATGTACTGGTTGGATGTCTTGTCAAAATTCTCAATGATGGAGTTAGTTTGATGTAGAACATGTCCACTGCTAACCCTGGACTAGACAGTTTGTATTATCACATTACCTTTGCAATCTCTATGGTTCGCAGCTCACATTCTCAGCCAGGCCACCAAATATGAACATCTCCTTTTTTAAATCAACATTTTCTTTAAAGTAACATCTCCTTTAAGTAATGATTCATATTTGAAGTGCTCAGCTCACTGAGTTGAGAACATAGATACACATCTGTATAGACTGGGTAGTTGTTTTTTCTTTGCTCAGTTTAGAAGTACCAAGAAAGTAGGTGAGCTTTGACGTTCAGGATATTGGTCTAGAGTACTACATTCCTCAGTTCTGTTGTGATTTTTTTTTCTTCTTGTTCTGCATCAGGCATGATAGGTATATATATTTGTGTTTATAGTTAAAAGCATAAGTCCTGGGTTGATAAAAATCTGCATTTAGACAGTAGGAAAAAAATCTTGAAGATCATTGTCTCCTTGTGTTGACTTGTCTTCTCCCATCAAGAACTCTCTGGTCTTCTGAAGTATATAATTGCTTTGCTATCAGGACTTGTTTTCTCCTCCCACTCCCCAGATCTCTGCATTTTCAGTCAAGAATGAGTCTTAGAAATTTTGTACAAGTCAGTTTTTCAGATATCCTCAATGGTGGTGGAGAAAGAGGTAGAATCATTGCCAGTGCTTTGAAAGG
The DNA here is from genome assembly GCF_019054845.1 of Dipodomys spectabilis. Lineage (NCBI taxonomy): Eukaryota > Metazoa > Chordata > Mammalia > Rodentia > Heteromyidae > Dipodomys > Dipodomys spectabilis. Next base: position 14,713,984 of record NW_024870834.1, on the reverse strand, counting down.
AAGAGAATGCAAGTGGAAAAGTACAGAGCTTATACATTTAATGATCAAAATTGTACCAAAAATAACATTTACATATTCCTTCCTATCTTAAAAGGTGGGAAATATTGCTCTTATATTTGATAATAAAGAAGTGGAAGCTCTCATTTGTTATGTGACTTGCCCAAGGTCAGAACTTCAAAGCAGGTCTTCCAGGCCCTGCTCACCTACTTGAGCTGTACTTTCTTAGACCCATTGTAAAGTGGGGAGGACAAGAGAAAGCTCAAAATCTCCAGGTATCAGTGCTACAAATTTCGTATTTTTATAGAAAAAAAGAGAGCCTAAAATTTTCCTCTCCCACATCTAAGGAACAATAAAATGGAAAGTCATGACCTTCAAAGTCAGAAAGAACAGGGTCAAATTCTGCTTCTTCTTCTTATACAAGTTTATACTTTGGCTAAAGAGACTGAACTTTTCCGTTCCAGGTTCTTCCATTAAAGATAATAATATACAGGCTGGGAAGGTGGCTCAGTGGTAGAGCGCTTGCCTTGCATGCATGAGGCCCTGGGTTTGATTCCTCAGCACCACATAAGCAGAAAAAAAAAGCCGGAAGTGGTGCTATGGCTCAAGTGGTAGCATGCTAGCCTTGAGCTGAAGAGCTGAGGGACAGTGCCCAGGCCCAGAGTTCAGGCCCCATGACCGGACCCCCCCCCCCCCAAAAAAAGATAATAATATAATAATGTCTACTCCAATGATCTACCATGAGAATTAGGTGAAATTACTTACATGAAAATTTCAATTTGAATACACTCTTTACAGCATGAGCTGAGTAAGTGGTGGTTCTCTTCTTCCATCCATTCTTACATCTTATTTACAAACTATGTAGCTGCAAGGGAAGGTGCTTTTGAAGTCTATAACAACATAGTCTTTAAATGAGTACAGGATACCACTATGGGTAAAGGCATCTCTTCTAAATCCCAGCTGCTAGTTTAAATCTTGGCTTTTCCTTTTACAAGTTGGGTAATTTTGACCCATTTTTTTTTTTCAACACCACTGTTACTTAACCAGCAATGTCTGAAGACATTTTGCTTTTTTGCAACAGTATCTACATGATAGGAGTTCAGGGATGCTACTAAGTATACTAAGAGACACAAAAATCCCTCCTCCTCCCCCCAAATTAGTTTCTCCAATAGAATAGGCACCTTCATGTTGAAATAAGGAGACTAAGTCATTTCTTTCTAGAAGTGAGAGAGGTCATTCATTGAGTGCAGATGCCTAGCTCAAGGTGAGCTAGGAGGGCTTTGCTTCAGGGAAATGTAGATGGCATCGCCTTAGGAAAGCTTTGCATAGAGAGAATGCTCTGGTTCTCTCTTAATTAACTCCCTAAATGGCTTGAATCATCAGCTTCTGACTAGCCTCTAAGTACAACCTATATGGAAGGTTGAGGCCTAACTTCCCTAGATGGAAAAGTTCTGCTGGTACCTGCTTATGTCTGGCATCTTGTATTCATGGTGGGGGAAGTTGATGGTCTCCCACCCTCCTCCCCACTTTCAGATGATGGGTATATCTGAATCCCTGGGGTCAGGGGCAGGCACTTGGCTGATAGGTTACTGAACCTGTCAGTCCAGTGCCTGGGACTGGGAGTGTCCTGTGACCTGGGCCCCTGACCTGACCCTATTTAGGCCTGGACCAGCTCAGGGATGAGGACGCCATGCCACGTGTCTCTGTCTCTGTGTTCCTGCCCTGTGTGCTGTCTCCTGGCTGTTCTCCGGTTATCATGGAGTCCCACTTCTGCTCTACATTGGAGCTGAATTGGTTTGCTAGTATTGTTTTTGACCCTTCTTTCCTCTCTGGCCTGTTTTTGAACAGTGTTAAGTGTATTTGCAGGCTACAGGCCTTTGTAACAATTCCTTCAAAATGTGGCTTCTCTGATTTCTCACCTTACAGCAATTCCTGTTTAAGGAAGTTCATCTTTGGTTTTCTGGCTTTCAGAACAGTGACAGAATACATTCTTGTTGCTTTATACCATTCAATGGTAATTTGTTTCAAGAGGTATAGGAAACCTAGTACACTGATCATGACTTTGGTTTGTCTTTTCAGAGGCCTACATTAATTACCCTAGTGCACATAAACAAAGAACAACAATGGAAAAATAGCAAGCAAGCAAGTAGAAACAAGTAGAAGAAGAGGAGTAAGAAGAAATAAGAAAAAGTGTAAGCGAAACAATTCATTGAATGGTAGCTAGGCTGTACTTACAGATACTATGTTAAACCTGTATTAAAACTGTTCTGAGCTTTTTCTAAGTACCAGCTTTTGAAACTGGACAGTTTTCATTTGGGAAATGTGTATATACCCCTAAACTTTAATTCTACCTATGTGGTAGATATTAAAGTTAAATTGAGGTCCTAAGATTAACTTTAAAACATCACAAAAGTATGTCTGTTATTTTTCCTCCGAAAAAGGCCAAGAATACTAAGTAGGTTTACATGCATAAGATACTTCTTTCCAACCAAGACTTATGATGTTTAATATCCCCTCCAGCAAACTATATGGGGTCAGCCTGTAATAACAGTCCTTGTGGTGTGAGTGACTATTCACTACTCTAAGGCAAATAGTGAAGAATAGTCTAATCTGGTTCAACTTCTCTCTGCTTGCTATATTCCACAATGATGACTGATTCTGGCAGTATGTCCCTGAGGCGTGCCTGGCCTAAATCATAGAAAATAAATTGATAAAGTCCATTGTCTTTCTAGTTGAGAAAATGCATTCACATATTTTAGGAAGCTTTTCAATGAGAGAAGTTCAGTCCAAAACGCGTTTCTCATCACTCTGATTTAACCCCATCATGCGATTAAGGGTAAGCCCTCAGGTCTCAAACGTTCAAAATCCTCTGAAGATTTACTTCCTTACCACACAAGGTATAGGTTTTTACTGTAACTATACCTGAAGCAACCCTTTCCCTATTATTCATTTCCCAATATATGGCAAGTCAGCATATGAATTGTATAAAAACAAGCTTATTTTAATTGATTATGTATTATTGGCTTGAAATTGACCAAAGGGCAATTCTCAGACTGTTTGCATTTTTTTTATATTGCTCCTTTATCTCCAGCTTAACTAAAGTTGAAGTTCAGTCAGTTCAGTTCATGGTAAATGAACAGATTATCTGTCCAGTGCAAACTATGATGTATACTCATGCCTGACTTAAGGACATATTTGTGTACCCCCCTTATGATTTCATGTTTTAATGATTGTTTGACTTTATTTTTATTTTTCAAGCACAAGAAATCCAAATGCATATTAGTGGAATTTCCATCACATAGTTGTGAGCTATATTAGACAATTAAGAAAGACAACACATAGGGGATAGAAATAAAGAAAACAAGATAACTAATACACTTCTAAAAGACAACACTAGGATTTAAAGTATTATAAACCTAAGTGAAATAACAACTGTTCCTAAAGCTATGCATTCCCATAGCACAGTATTTTATAATCTACTGCCTTTCCCACCTAAGAAAGATTATATTTTAGTTAAGTAGCCTATTTTGATGCATTTTTGACGTCTTACGAATGACAGCTTTTGAAACTGCACATTTACTTATCCATTAAGTCAAGTTTGCTTGAGAAAAGCTTTCTCTTTTTTTTTTTTTTTCCTGGCACTTTTAGGATGCCCCAAGACTGATTCAGAGACAACCATAAAAGGATTAATTCATAATGATGAGGTGGTGAAATTCATGAAATGTAAAGGAACCCTCGCTCTGTATTATCTATGTATCTGGGCCAGAGGCAGTGGCATCAGTCACACACATATGACAGACTTCTACCTTGATTACCTTCTTGAGCAGTATAATGGCACACCAGAGGGAGGAAGCCTAGAGGATTCAAAGTAGGACAGAAGGTCCCACACCAGCCCGAAATTAAACAGGTTCCATTTTCCCACTTTGCAGAGTGAATCCTATGGATTGCAGCCTGCCATCCTGTTGGTTAATGATAATGTGGTTAATATTCCACTCACACTGCAACTCTTTACTTCATGGTCGTCCTGAGATAACTCTGCCCTTGAAGGGGAAAATAATTTTTCTTCACCTGGGGCCTTTTCCCTTGTATTAATATTAACACTAATATTAATATCCCATGAGAATATTAGCTCTGGAGGAAAGAATTTGGTGGCAAAAATCACATCTCATTCACGAAATCCACCCCACCTTACAGAACGCTCATAAGAAAATCTTCCTATTCCCACCACCCTGTATTTCTAAGCTCTGTTTCTATCTAAAGCCACCTTTACTAGCAGAGGCTTTGGGGGGGGGGGGGAGGGGGAGGGCTGGTCATGAGGCTTGAACTCTGGGCCTGGGCGCTATCCCTGAGCTTTTCAGCTCAAGGCTAGCACTCTACCACTTGAGCCACACCTCCACATCCAGTTTTCTGATGGTTAACTGGAGATCAGAGTCTCATGGAATTTCCTGCCAGGGCTGGCTTTGAACTGCAGTCCATTGATCCTAGCCTCTTGAGTAGCTAGGATTACAGGCATGAGCACTGGCTCCTGGCTTAGCAGAGGTTTCTTTAGGCAGAGGATGTTTTGTATTTGTTCTGGCAGAACCTGGCTGGTTGGAGTATAGAGATTCAAGTCTACCACTCCTGGCTGCCTTTCCCCTCAAGTGCCAGAGGATTAGGTGTATCAAAACCTCATGTATCACCAAAGCCGCACAATGGTGGGGTTTGTAGCAACTGCCTCTCCTTTCTTTCCTAGGGATGTTATTTAAACATTACTGAAAGAACTCCTTAGTGTCAGTGATTTCTTTTCCCATGGATCATGATCTACCTATTTTAGGCTTCTAGGTGTAGAAGGCATCTCAAATTCTATTGAGGTGATGGAAATCCACTGCATGCAGAGCTTCTTCTGTTGAGATTGAGCCTCACAGACTTTTCTGCTTGGGTTGGTTTAGAACTTCAATCCTCCTGATCTTGGTGTCCTTAGAACGCTCAGACTATAGGCATTCCCCACCACTTCCTGCTATGAACTAAGAACGGTGTCTCATGCACTTTTTTTGACCGTGTTTGCCAAAGAACCATGATTCTCCTGATTTCAGCTTCCCACGTAGCTAAGATTACAAGTGTGAAATGCCAGGACCAGCCCATAACTATTCACACTGCATTTGCATTTGGCCTATATACTTACTAATAAGAGATCTTCACCAAGTTTCTGAATACCCCTGTGCCCCAATTTCCCGCTATAATATATGCTCAATGAAAATGATAATAATGCTAAGCCATAGAGCTGTTGTGAGGATTAACTGAATAAAGTTAGTTAAGCAGCTCAGAACTGACGCAGAACATATAATATAGATGCTACTATGCAGAGTAACAAAGTAGCTATGTCTTGCCAGAAATATGAAGTTAGAAGACACATTTGTGAAAATAGAAATATCAACTCGCACCCAGTAAATATTTGATGAATTGTTGCAATGCTAATTTTAGAATCCAATTAGCAATGTATTTGATTGTCCTATAGTTTCCTCCATCCACTGCTAATTGCCAATGTAGACAGAATCTGACTTCATGCCAGACCTGGGGCAAGCCTATAAGGTAAAAAAGCACTATGGAGAACCACCTTGGGCTTGATTCTAGCTTTGTTCATTTGTACTAGGGAAAGATGGCTGAGGGTGTACGTGTGGTTAGTTCTGTTAGAAAATGTGTTTAGAACACTTACAGAATTCTACCTAGTAGATGAGGCAAAATATAATACTTGCCACAAACTGTGTGCTATACATAAGCAATTGCACTAAGCTAACAAACAAAAGTTGCATGATGGTATCCATACCAAAAAACTTGTATCATATAATTATACCATTAGGGGCTCAGGAAGGTTCCCTAATTGAGTTGCAAAAGACAGATGCAACGCATATTAGCTAGTCCTTCAGCAACACTTCATGACTGTAAGCAACATAACAGTTGGAAAAGCTTTCCAGCCTGAACTTCAAAATGTGATAAAAAGAGATGTGGATTGCAAGGGCAATGTGGAAAGAGAGAAAGTACTAAGGGCAAAGACAAAGAGGAAAAACAATCACAATTTAAAGTGATTTTTATAGTGGACACTTAGTCCAAGTAAGCAGATTGCCAAAAGACAAGAATTTGGCACATGAGGTAAGTAAGCCAAATGTCTTAGGATGAAAAACACTGGTGAGATGAATAGGCAATCAAACTACAACCAGACAGAGATCAACTGGATGATGGCGTATCTATGAGGCATTGCACAGCTGTATTTGTCACACTGCATCAACTTCCCATAGATGACACTAGGTCAATAATCATGGAATAACTGATGTTAATTCATCATTACGAGTCTCTTCACTTACCCCAAAACCTACATTTCAAAACCAATTTGGGATTCAAGGGGCCAAACTTACCATCTCCAGGATTTTTTCCTACAGGAACCCACCAGTACACAGTCCAAAGAGAAGCATACGATGATGATACAAATCTATAAAAATCTACAAATATGATGCTTTATATAATAAGATCCTGAGGCACTTCTACAAACACCAAATCATGTTGGTGATGCTAACACAGTTACTTTACTGACATGTGCTAATGGGGAAAATCAGAACATTTCATGCTTGGCGAATAGGGGAGTTACCAGATTGGTGTAGTTTTTATGCCATTCATGGCACCAGAGCCAGGAATTAAATCCTTAGGCTGAAGTTTCAAGAACAACACTGTGCTGTGAATTTAAATGAATACAATCAGGCCACTGGTTCTGTGTTGAAAGACTTTGCAAATTTGGCTCTGGAGACCAGTTAATAAACACCCTTTGTTTACTGTATTTGAGAAAGATGGCGAAGAGTGTAGGTGTGGTTAGCTCTATTAGAAAATACATTTTGAACACTTAGAAAGTTCTAACCACCTTGCTAGGTAAAACATAATGCTTAGGAGTTTGCTGTCTAGTGAAGCACCTTGCAATTTAAAATACAGTAATCACATTTATAACTTCTATATATCAGAATGCACCAAATAAGCTGCTTTCTAAGTTGCCATTAGTTGTATGAGGTAGCATCCAAAATCCTGACTCGGAATATTATACTGATAAGGGAGGTGAGAATTTTAATCTGTAGCATCCAAAATCCTGACTCGGAATATTATACTGATAAGGGAGGTGAGAATTTTAATCTGTGATAGTATTAAAATGATAATAGTACCACTAATCATGCTTCTTCATTTTTTGGGGGGAATGTGTTAGCCTCTGGCTAACAATTTAAAAACACACTGAAAATATAATAGATTTACTTTGTTCTTGTTTACCCTAAATCTACTTGGAGTATAAATTCTCCTTCATGGTTCCTCACCCAAGTCATGGGTGATTTGGGAATGAGCTTCAGTGATGATACCAGCCAAAACAGGTACTTATGCTTTGGTGAAAGATAAGTTGCTGTTGTTAAACTGACATGACATTTCTGTAAAGTCATAGTTCTGAGATGAGCATCAGAATAAATATGAAATTCATTCAACTATTTATACTCTGAAAGGCATCAACAGGAAGCTAGTAGTAGGTTTCAAATATATTATCTGCACACATAAAAGAACAAAAACTTTCCTCACACGTCAACGCTTTCAACACCAGAGTAAGACACCTTTGGGATTTGAGTTTATTTTTTTTTTTCCATTAGATGACTACTTTGTTACCCGTTCACTTGTAATCACTCTCAGAGGAGAGTAATCAACACTAAATATTTACTGGTGATGAAAAATCTAGCCTGAACACCTATGTACATGAACACTGTGTGGGAAAATCTCTGTATGGCTGTTTGGTCATATCAGTGTCTGAGACTGTACACTCCACTGAGAAATATGAAGAGTGCCCAGGGGCAGAATGAAGGGTAGAGAACATATGGCCTCAGTCCTGGGTGTCGGTATAAGAAATGTACAACACATGGTCCTCAACTCACAAGCAGTAATCTGGAGGTAACTAGAGAGATGGCAGCTGTTCAGTTGGACATCTAGATCTCAGAACTGTAATATTCTCACATGAGATCTGTCTATGAGATTACTGAAGACACTTGTCTTCAATAATGGTGCTGAGAATTTGAATCAAATTTTCATTTAGTACTCAACAAACTGATCGGTTCTTAAAAACACACAAAACACTTTCTGGGAGGTAAAGGTTACCCAAATGCAAAACATTAAAAAAAATGGTTTTGATGGCTATACCCAAACTTTCTTTCACCTTTAGTGTTTACTTTCAAAATAAGTCAAGGTATTGGCTTTCTTCCTGTATTATTAATACTAAATATTCTTTGATAGGAAAGCAGTCTACTGCTTGAGCCATGCCCCAGTTTGTTTTTCAGACCAAGTCCTGTACTTTTGCCCCTGACCGTGGTCTTCCTGCCTCTGCTAAAGATATTGGGGTACAAAACAAATCTTCAAAGAAACAACTGTCCAATAAATAAGTGGGCTAAAGACTTAAAGAGAAACTTCTCTGAAGAGGAAAGAAGGATGGCCAATAGACACATGAAGAAATGCTCAACCTCCCTAGCCATAAAAGAAATGCAAATCAAAACAACATTGAGATACCACCTCACCCCAGTTAGAATGGCTAAAATTGAGAACTCTAATAACAACAGATGCTGGAGGGGATGTGGCCAGAAGGGAAACTTACTGCATTGTTGGTGGGAGTGTAAACTTGTTCAACCACTTTGGAAAGCAGTATGGAGGTTCCTCAAAAGACTCCACATAGAGCTCCCCTAGGACCCAGCAATCCCACTTTTGGGCATTTACCCAAATGTTCACAAACAAGACCACACTAAAGCTACCAGCACGACTATGTTTATTGCAGCATTATTTACCATAGCTAAGGTATGGAACCAACCCAGATGCCCCTCAGTAGATGAATGGATCAAGAAAATGTGGTATATATACACAACGGAATTCTATGTCTCCATCAGAAAGAATGACATTGCCCCTTTTGTTAGGAAATGGAAAGGCTTGGAAAAAATTATATTAAGTGAAGTAAGCCAGGCCCAAAGAAACATAGGTCCCATGGTTTCCCTTATTTGCAATATCTAGTATATGTCTGAGTCAAGCAGAAAAGGTCAGATTAGTTGATGCTAGGGAAATGAACCCTAAAATATATATTCAAATGTTTTTTTTCTTTCTTGCTATTGTTTCTAACACATTTATAAGATGATTTCTTTGTTGCTTTGTATGTCCCTCCCCTACAGTATAACCCCTACTTTCACTGTATTTGATGTTGGTATAATTTGTGGAGGGGAAGGGGAAAAACAAATCGTTTAAATAGGGATACAGGTGGACCCATTGCAACAATGAGATGTACAACGTTATGTCGAAAATGAACTTTACAACTTTGGTGTGGGGTGGAGGGAGGATTGGGTGGTGGGGCGGGGGAGGATGGGAATGGATGTGAAGGGTAAACAAAGGAGGAGGCTACAATGCTTGATAGGAAATGTACTCATTATCTTGCCCATGTAATTGTAACCCCTCTGTACAGTATTTTCACAAAAAAAATATTGGGGTGAGTTATCATTTGCAGACTATGTGCTTGGTTTCTTTTCTTTTTTTTTTTTTGTCAGTCGTGGGGCTTGAACTCTAGGCTTGGGCGCTGTCCCTGTGCTCTTCAGCTCAAGGTGAGCACTCTACCACTTGAGCCACCCTGTCACTTCCGGTTTTCTAGTGGTTTTATTGGAGATAAGAGTCTTACAGACTTTCCTGCCCGGGCTGGCTTTGAACCGCAATCCTCAGATCTCAGTCTCCTGAGTAGCTAGGATTACAGGTGTGAGCCACTGGCACCGGGCTGAAATATTTAAATTCTTAAAAATTATAAGGTGAAGATTATGAATATAAGCCAGGCACTGGTGGCCATGGTCCATGGGCCTCTTATCTCCAACTAACCACTAGAAAACCAGAAGTGGAGCTTTGGCTCAAAGTGGTAGGAGCACTAGCCTTGAGCAGAAAAGCTCAAGGACAGAGCCTAGCCCCATGACTGACCAAAAAATTTAAAAAGATTACTAATACATATTAAAGACTATTTTAGCCAAGTAAATAAGACTTAGCATATACTAGCTTCACAATAATTAATTAAAATGGAATAACATTAATGAGTTGAATTAGTTGAAAAGGCACTTTCTTGGGTGGAAGGTCACTAGCCTAGGGAAAACTTATGAATGCAAGTATGTAATTATTGACACAAAGCTCTGTTCAAAACCAGGAAGATTTCCCACAGTAGATAGTAAATGTAATACAATGAACTGTGTATTCATGTAGGCTGTATTTGAAGGAAATAATTTACATAATGGCTTCGTATGAATTCCCAACCATAAAATAATTGAAGACAAATGAATTCATAAAATTAAAAATTGTTCCAGGGGTTATGCTGGAACTGGTTATACTGGTTATGTTGGTTATGTTTTTTGCATTTGTTTTGTTTTGTGATTTAGGCAAAACCTGTACATTGCAATACGTTTATCATTGCTGTTGACTGCAAAGGATCTTTAGTAAAGATTCTGAATGGGGCCTACCACATCATGGCTGTTCAATAAACAAACACTCTTCTGGAAAAAAACCATTTTCTCTTACAAATCAATTGTCTAACTGATGGAAGTTCTTGAAAATATTCCATTGTTTTGGAATTGGGAGGCTCTGTATAGATTCCATTTAGTCCATTCCTAAGCAAAAAGGTTGGGAAAGGAACTTAATTTCAAACAAATGTTTCATATTATCTGTAAATATTCAAAAGGGATTACAAAATATATAAGTCTGTGACAAATTACATATGACTATTCAAAATCAGGAACAAAAGAGATGGGAAGATAAAACAGACATCTGATCTAATTGTAGATAGTGAGGAAAAGCTATATGAGATTCAAATGCATAGGAACCATCAGGTCAAAACTCTTTCTTAAGGTGACAATGTCAAAGTCTGAAACTAGAGCAAGTGACTGTGAGCCACAAGAAGAGACAGGAAAAAAAGAAATTTCATGTAAAATGATAACTCAGAACAAATTTCTCAAATTAGGTTGTTTCCAAGATCCTATGAGAGCAAACAGGATTATAACTTGGCCCTAAAGATAGTCACATACTTTAGGTAACAAGATACTATTTTACCCTTCCAACAAGAGAGGAGAGCTGTACAATAGGTTCTAATTTAATGGGTTGGTTCAATGATGGCTCACAAGGAATTAACAGAAATTGTCCGAATGTTCAGGTAGACAGTGACCTCTATTTAGTAGTAAGTCAAGTAAATCAAATCTTGAGAAGCTACTTTTAAGTTCTTCACTTGAGGGAACTTCAGGACTAAAGCTGCAGTTAGAAGAAACTGGGAGAATATAAAATACTGAGAATCAAATTTTGAAAGAGTGCTTTTGTACCTGGTAAAGCAGCCATATTGTTTTGGTTTTAGGAAAGACAATAAAAATTCAAGGAAGTTTATAATCAAATGTTAGTATGGTTCTTAAATGCGAGAATAAATTCAACAGAATCACATGGATTGTGTGTTACAAGACAGAATGCTGGCTCCACTCCTAGAGTTAGTGAATCAGCAGGTCGAGGGATGACCATAAAATCTGGAATTCTAGTAAGTTCCCAGGTGATATTTCAGCTGGCTGTTTTGAGACCACATTGAGAACCAGTGCTTTAAGGAATACCAAACAAAAGGATATGTAACTTCCTCACCAAACCATGATTTGTCCTTAGTGGAATCTAATCAGTAGGTTTACACGCAGTTAAAATTAAAAAATGAGCAATGACTACCACGGTTAATTTGGAACAGTCAGAGAAACCTCACAAAAGACTTCTCCAATGGAAAAAATGGGAAACTCTTTCCACAGTCCACACTGGCTTTATTGGCTGTGGTCTTTGTCAAAGCACAGAATGAACCTTGGCCAGCAGCATGAGGTCTCTCAAGCCTGCAGCTGTTGGGAGGAGGTTGCTCTGCCAGTGACTCTGAGCAGGAAGTGCCTTGTTAGAAATGATGCATCTATTTTACTTAGCCCAGAAAAAAAAAAAATAGAGGCAAAACTCCCTAGACTTTGCTAAATGTCTTTAAACACCCATCTTTCCAAAGCCACCTAGTTAGAAGGCTTTGCTACAATGGCTGTTTAATTTTTGGTAACTGACAGCTTCAAGGTCATTAGGATGAGAAGTTTTTAAAATGCTAAGTCATAAATCAAGCCTGTATCTTCACTCACAGTGGGATTAATGATCACATAAATAAAATGAAATCCAAAATGACAGATGAGCACAGGACACCCAAATGAAAAATTATTTGAAAGAAGGCTACTTCACATCCAGATGTAAACATCAGCAAGTGGTCCAGAGAGAATATTAAAGATTATATCTGGGCGCCAGTGGCTCATGCCTGTAATCCTAGCTACTCAGGAGGCTGAGATCTGAGGGTTGCAGTTCAAAGCCAACCTGGGCAGAAAAGTCCCTGTGAGACTCTTATCTCCAATTAGCCACTCAAAAACATAAGTGGCACTGTGGCTCAAGTAGTAGAGTGTTAGCCTGCAGCACAAAGAGGCTCAGGGACAGCACCCAGGTCCCAAGTTCAAGCCCTACAACTGACAAAAAAAAGATTATTATTAACTTTCATCAGAAGTATGATTTTATAATGCACATCAAGTTTGTCAGGACTTTCTCACAATCCTGCTTTCTAGCACTTTGCCTTGGAATAGGGGGATGGGGTGCTACTATAGGAATGCTATTACTACAGTGCTACTGTTAACCTGTAGTAAACTGCTCAAAACATGCATCGTTGAGACAACCCCGCTTCCTCTGAGTTCATATAGTTTTGCCATCCTTGATTTCCTCATCTAGCTAAGTGCTTGGGGACAATGGACAAACAAAATCTGAACTAGCATTATCACTACCCTAGGGATAACACTAAATAAAAGTTATACAGTTTTGCCCAGTGCCAGTGGCTCAAGCCTGTAATCCTAGTTACTCAGGGGGCTGAGATAAGGATCAAGGCAGCCCGGGAAGGAAAGTCCCCAAGACCCTCATCCCCAATAAATTACCAAAAAGCCAGATGTGGAGCTGTGGCTCTAGTGGTAGAGTGCTAGCCTTGAGCAAAAGAAGCTCAGGAACAGCACTCAAGCCCCAGGACCAGCAAAGGGGTGAGGGTGGGAGGGGGTGGGGAAGTCATGCAGTATGATTGATAATAGATGGCTTCCAGACTGAAAAAAAAATGTCTTGTAGAGGGGATGCATTTTAAAAATTAATTTTACATCCTAGGTGCAACTGATCTATTTGGGGAATATAAGAAGGTTCAGAAGATAATAGATATTAGTTCTCTGATACATAAAGCACATATAAATATTATATTACAAATAGTTGCATAACATCCCATGAAAAATATGAAGAATAAGGATCTTCTTTTATATACATTCTAGGTTAACAGATCAGCCTATATCTCAAAAAAAAAAAAAGCAACATGAGAGTAGTATGTTTTCATCTCACTAGCTCTTTCTGACTGCCATTACCCTAATGTTATGAGATCTATACCCAGGATAGGTAACATGACTCTAGTCCGGAGGCTGGCCCAAATAAGGGATGTAAAGCTACTTCAAAACATCTGTGAGTAGGGGATTGGCTACTGGAGAAGGAAATGAAGATACACTGGGAGTGAGGAAATATTTCCAACAGAAATACTGCATTTCAAGGACAAACAGAGATGTATTGTTTGGAAGTGTATGTTTTTACATTGTGGGCCAGCATGGCTTTTAAAAGCCATTTGACCCCTTGGTAACTTCTTACAAGTATCCTGACTTAATTTTTCCTTAAGAATTTGCAAGGAAAAAAATAAGAAAAAAAATTCATGGAAAAATCTGATACTATAAAAATTGGCCTTGGCCCTTTTGTTTTTTTTTTAGCAAGTATGATTTTAAGAAAATATTAAATCAGAATTTAAATGAGACTGTCAATTAGTGACTAACTAAAGAACATATAATATTATCCCTCTTGCCTTCAGAATATTTTCTTACTTTTAAATTGTAACATTTGAACTGCTGGTAATTTGCTACCCGTTCATTTTGTTAAAAAACAAAAACAGCTTTAAGCTAGTCTTCTGCTATTTTATTTTCCCTAGTGAAGTACAAAGCTGATCCAGAGTTCTAATATCTAAGGGCAAATTGTAACTTTTGGCTTTATTTAAACAATGTCAGTCACAGTGCTTCATTGAAAGAATAATAAACGAGAAAGGTGTCAAGTCACAGAGATCTGTGAAAAGATGACAAAAAACAGACAGCATGACAATCTAGCATCTGCCAAAGAACAACAGAGCAACCATCCCAGACTATGGCCATGGTACAAACTTTAAAACACATTAAATTCCTGTTAGGAAAATATCTGATAGATGGTGCAGTTCTTTTCTTAAAAAACTAGAGAAGCATTTATACTTTCATGGGCCTACTTCAACTGTCAAAGGTTGCACATGAAAAAAAATATGTGGAGGTCATCTGATTATATGTTGTTTTCACAACCCTCCTGAAAGGTAATGAACATGTGGCTGCTATGTTTAGTACTTCAGTATTTTCCTGCAAAGAGCTTGGTGGATATCCATTCACATTCATCATTGCCACAGGACTTTGCACCTATGTCAGTATTAAGTTGTGTTAAGAAAGGAAAAATACCAAGGCACAAAAGTATTCCTAGGGTTTTACCTATGACTAGCCAAAGATTTTTGATATAAAATCTTTTTTCTAATCTCTTGTTTCTAAAAAAGAAATTCTAGTACTACAAAACCTAGAAAGTCTGCCCCTCAGTGTGGCATGTATGGGTGCTAGACTTCAGAGATTAACGGTAGGGGCTGGCCCAGTGTGTTGGGATTGGGTTTAGATAGGACACAGACACCTGTACTGCTATGGCAGGAGAAGCTAAGATGGGGAAGACCAAGTCACACTGGAAAAGTGGGCCTGGTTTCACCAGGACAGAACACCTAATTTTACCTAGTTACAAATCAAAAGCAAGGTGACATCTCTGAAATGTATTTGGGGGCTTGGAATCTAAAGTTCTGCTTCCCAGTGTAAGCATGTTTACTGGCCCTAAATTGGATGTGCTATATTCTGTACAAAAAAAAAAAGATGGAATTTTTCCTTTCATGGTTTACATTTCTCTTCTCAAATAGGGATAAGTTAATAAGTTTCTACTGCTTTGTATTTGAGAACTTAAAAGTTAAACGAGCTAACTTTTTTTATTGTATTTTGGTGCATGAAAAGCCTTTATATACAAATTCTCCAATTTGTTTTCCAGCTTAAATTCATGGTTCAGTTTTGATCCAGGAAAGCCAGATGCTTTCATGAGAAACTGCTTCTTCATTTGAAGACTGTGAAAATCACAAATGCTGTTTTGTTTTGTTTAAAAGCTGAAAAAACTATCTTGGGACAGTTTGTTTAGGGATGGGACATAAGAACCTTTGTAAAGGAATAATTTAGTCAATAATCATTCATATTCTTCTTAGCCAGCATATGATGTGTAGCTGTGCTGGTAAAAAAAAAACAAAAAACAAATCCCACATAAAACAATTTTGAGATATTTATTCCTTCCTAAAAGAGGGTTTGCTAAGTAAATATCTACTTCATAAGTAAATATCCTACTTCATTATATATGAGAATTTGTTCCAGTTTAAAATACTATTTGTTAACTTAACTATAAGACGCAGTGCAGAGTAGAGAAAATGAAACAATTACTGACCCTAAATAGAGCCTGTATATCATGGAACTGAATTTTCAAAATGAAAAAGGAACTTATGATGAAAGGAGAAAAAAATGAATAAGAAAATCAGGCTTATCTGCCTTCTTGGACAAGTATCCAGGCACTTTTTACATGCGTAATCTTGAAGTTATATGTGTAGCATTTTATTGTTATGGAATTTATCTCCTTCTTGTTGAAATATGTAAGCTATAACAATTTTTAAAAATCTAATGGTTTTGGGAAACTGAGTGCACAAAACGTTATATAACCAGTTGGTTTTGAACTTTCAAGTCAGACACTAGTTAAGGAAATAATATGACCTTAGCCAATGGGAAAAACACCAAGCTAGATTTCTCCCAGCTGTGTTTCTCTCTCTGTGGCCTTCATAACTTCAGTAGAAGTTCAGTGTATTTAGAGGAAAAGACGGCCAGGAGAATCAAAATTATTAAACCAAAAAAGGTCAATCTTCAAATTAAGTGTTGGACCAGGCTCCCTGCAGAATAAAGTTTATCCCTTCCAATGTCCCAGTGCTGCAACACTGTGACTGACCAGTTACAATTCAAATGGAGCTGATATCACACGTAATTTCAGCCATCCTGCCAGGGGAGTGAGTAAAGGAAAAACACTCACTGGCTTTGAAACATACAAATCAAACCATTAGTGTTTTCTTACCATTCCATTGGATTTCCAACTCAAGTTTATGGTAACTACAAGAGATAGGAAAAATCTTTATAGGAGAAATATCCTTGGGTTTAAGTTAAAAAAAAAAAAAGAGGGCCAAAGAATTTTGACAAAATTCCTTCTCATGAAAAGTGACTTTGCCTTTGAAGTTCTTGTGTGATCCATATTGAAAGTCAAACACCTTAATTCATCCAGCAGTAGCATAGAAGATTCAATAACATGATATAATAGCCTTACTTTTTTCAGATTTTCTGAATCAATAATCCAAAGTTCCCTTAAACTTTCAGGTCTAATTGAACTAATGTAATTCTCTTTATTTTTTGTCCTGTGCCTGTCCTGGGTCTTGAACTCAGGGACTGTTGTACTGTCTGTCCCTCAGCTTTCTGGCTCAAGGCCAGTACTCTAACAGTGGAGCCACAGCTCCACTTCCATGGGTTTGCTGCTTTATTTTGAGTAGGGAGTGTGTGGTTAATTAGAGAAAAGAGTCACATAGACTTTTCTGCCCAGGCTGGCTTTGAACAACAGTCCTCAGATCTCAGCCTACTAAGTAGTTAGGATCATAAGTGTCAGTCACCAGCACCGCGCAACTGTTTTCTTTTTTCAATAACTATTGATATGCTATTAAAGGTTCAGATCAGTTCTATTTAAACAGATGGTTTGAAGTCTTTTCTGATGTATAAAGGGGTTTAACCTTTATCTTTAGATTTTAAATAAAACCTGTTAATTTTATCCCTCCTTTTCTTTTCTGTTAGGAATGTAGGCTCAAGAACTAAACTATTATTTTGTTACTCACAACACTAGCAGAGGTACTATAACAACTTCTCAATATCCTAAATACTGAAAAATACCCTCCACTAATTCAGGGTCTCTGGAACTGCAGCACTGAAATTGAATAGGCACTGCTTATTCAAAAGAGCTCCTCCCTTTACAACCTCAGAATGATCATGGATGAACAAAACAAAAACTGTTTAAGGTTATCTAATTCAGACTTTTTCTAGACAGCCTAAACATATCACCCTATTTTTATGTAATTCATAATATTAGACATACTTTGTGACAAGCACACCTGTTTTGTTATCTTTTTTCTCCCTAGCACAAGGACTACCATAGGTTAGGCACCCAAAAAAAAATTGAAATCAAGAAAATATAAAATGTGTGCTGTACTTTCAGAGGTCAGGCAGTTCTTATTTTTAAACTTTTTAAATATGAAACATCTCCATTTTCTACAGTAATTATTGAATTGCATACCTTTAAATGTAGTAGGTTAGGAAAACATATCTTAAACAGAAATAGAAGCACCTTCAAAAAATGAGAGAAGTCTATTTTAACAAACACAAGGGTAACACACATTATTACTAAGGAATTGCTTTATTGTCCTTGTCTCTGTGCAGTCTTTCTATTATGAACCAGTAGGACTGAGTTTGTAGATATTTACCATTGTTCTACATTTGATTTAACTCTTTCTCCACTGGTAGATGAGCAAGCAAAAAGGATAAGGTCTTAAAAACACTTTGATGTTGAGAAGAGCTGGGATGTAAAAAGCAGGTGGATAGTACCAAATTCTACAAGAGCTCTTGCAGAGTGAACCTCACAGACTCAGGAGTTTGGCGCTGTAACCTTGGTCACATTAAATGAAAGATGGTCCAGTATATGGCCATCTTTGGGATATGTGGGATATTTGACAAAAAGACAAATAAATAAACTGTGCTCTGA
Source organism: Dipodomys spectabilis (assembly GCF_019054845.1). Classification (NCBI taxonomy): domain Eukaryota; kingdom Metazoa; phylum Chordata; class Mammalia; order Rodentia; family Heteromyidae; genus Dipodomys; species Dipodomys spectabilis. The sequence continues at coordinate 14,695,912 of NW_024870834.1, read as the reverse complement.
ATTCTTTACAGTACTCTATAATTCAGATATTATTTATAAATTCTTTATTGCTATTAAAAACGGATGATTAGAAATCATTTTAAGGTACTTCCTATGGTAATAAGACTGCTAGATGATGGACATTAACAGTCCTGAGCATTTACAAAGAGAGTTAATATGACATATGCAAATCTCCATGACATGTTACAACACATGATAATTAATAAGGGAGAACGCATTTGAAAAATTAATTGTATATAAATGCTCCCTGAATTTAAAGTGCTGGCAACTTTTGCCTAAAGGAGAACTCATTTTTCTTCTTTTAGCCAGTAATTTTTGAAAGGCATCAATTATAAACCCAAGTTTTGGTCAGGAAATTGTAACTGACCACATTTTATAAAAGGGAAATACAAAGTGAAAATATATCTTTCTCTATTGGCATGTTGCCATTTAGTTAGCTGCCTATCATTCATAAGTTGCTATTACTTTGGTAATATCATTCACTTTTGGTTAACTTTGTCATTCACAAAGACTTAAGTATATTTTCATTTTAGTCAACATTTGGCAATAGCAAAGAGCCAAAGCCACAGGTATGTATGTTAGACAATCAGGTCCAAATGGCAGCAAAGGACAGATAAGCTATTATTCTTAAAACACTCAAATAAAATAACTAATTACATTTTGCTTTTTTTGCTCTCATATTCGTCCTTCTTGGATTGTGAGCTTGTTCTACTCAATGGTAAATTTGCAACATCTCCCTTGATTGAAGCTGAGTCTGGAGTAACAGTTCTTTTGGTAAATGCTGGCAAAGCTAGAAGAAAAGAGAAATATAAACCAACATGAATGGAGAACCCAGGCTAAAAGATTAATTTTGTAAAAAGAGTTAATTAATCATGGTTTGTATGTTAGTATCTAGAATTAAGATTTATATGAACAGACCTTTAACATAATTGTGTATTTTAAAAAGTAATATATTTGTACGACTATAAAACTGAATTTTTAAAAAAAATTGAGAGCATGTGGGTGTGCAATGTGGGCTTTGTCAGAATCCAATGATCTAAACATACACGCAGAGAGACAGAGAGACAGATAGAGAGAGAGAGAACAACAGAGGGAGAAATCTTAAGGGCTTCTTATTTATGGAATCCTCTTTGCTACATCCTCTGGTTTATTCAACATCTCTGGCCATAAAAAAAATGCAAGAAATGCAAATCAAAACAATGATATTTCACCACCCCAGTCACTATGGACATGGTCAAGAAAACTAACAATAACAGATGCTGGCAGGGATGTGGTCAAAAAATGGGAATATAAACTTGTTCAACCACTATGGAAAGCTTCTCTATGACCCAGCAATCCCACTCCTGGGCATTTATAGAATAGACACAAACAAGGCCAGACCAAAGCTACCAGCACAATCACATTCAATGCAGCACTGTTTATCACAACCACAGCCAAGATGGAGAGTCAGTGCAGATGCTACTCAGCAAATGAATGGATCAAAAAAATGTGATGTGTATGTGTATGCGTGTGCACACACGTGTGTGTGTGTGTGTGTGTGTGTGTGTGTGTGTGTGTGCTGGAACTCTATGCTTTTTTCGGTAGAAAGATATTGTACCATTCATAAAGAAATGGAAAGACTTGGAAAAAGCTATATTAAGTCAAGTAAGCCAGACCCAAAGGAACATATGTTTCATGATTTTCCTCATTTGTTATAACTATAAAGTGCCTACAAGCTAACACACTGGATGGTAAAAGACAAAAACATATACTAGGGCATGATAAATTATACAAGACTCTAGACATTCACATAGTGAAATCAAAGGAAGATATTCGTAGGAGAGGATCACAAAGGCTTAATAGCTATGTGCATATGATCATATAAAATGATGCTTATTGAAATGAACTCCAAGAAATGGAAACAAGAGATTTTATGTTATTCTACTTATTGTTTGTTTTTCTCTTTTGTTATTGTTTTGGATTTCTGTACATTTTGTCTTGTATGTTTTTCTGTTTGGGGGAGTGAAGGGGGAGCAGAGAATGGTGGGACAAAGGGTGAACAAATGCTCACTAGACACTATGTTGAAAATGAACTATATACCTTGTTGGGGAAGAGGTCAGGAGGGAAAAACTGAGAGAAATAGAGGGAAAAAGTGATACTGTTCCAAAAGAAATGGACTTATTACCTGAATTATGTAACTATAACCGCTCTGTACATCACCTTTACAATAACAATAAAATAAAACTTGTATTTTAAAAAATAGATCTGGCTGAGCAGTGTGGCTCATGCCTGTAATCCTATCTACTTGGGAGGCTGAGATCTGAGGATCTTGGTTAGAAGCTAGCTTTGGCAGGAAAGTTCATGAGACTCTTATCTCCAATTAAGCACCAAAAAGAGGGGAGGGGAGGGCTGGGGGTCTGTGGCTCAAGTGGTATTGTGCTAAGCCTTGAGCACAAACGCAGAGTGTGGACAGCACCCAGACCCTGAGTTTAAGCCCCAGGACTAGCACATACACACAAAGAAAAAGGAAAGAATTTAGCATCAGGGTTAATTCTTTTTCTACTTTTACATTTCTTTTTCTGAACCCAATTGTTGATGTGAAATCTCCCCTCCAGATTTTGTTTGTTTCTTTGTTTATCCCTTAGTCTTTTCCATCTGGCAAAATGTTATACCCACCCACTTCAGGTTCTCAAATGTTAGGGTCTTCTCTTTCTCTATCCTGCCTGGCTCATGCATCCATTTCAGTAAGTTCTGATGACTTTGCCTCCCAGGGCTGCGGAGCCCTCCTGCTTCCCATCCATCCCCCTTACTGTTACCTTGCCCAGGTCACCATTTTCTCTCTTCTTATTCCTACCTTGATCTCTTACTAATTCTTTCTCCATGCCCTAGCCAAATTACCCTTTTAAAAAGTAAAGGAGCCTATCAGTTAGCTCTGTGCCTGGAACGAACTGTGAGAGCCTCGAGCTCCCGGTCACCCTGCTCCCTGACCCTATCTATTCAGGCTCCGACCAGCTCAGGCACTGGTGTGCCATGCCACGTTCTCAGTATTGGTGTCTACTTCTGGTTCTCCTCGGGTCACAATGGCATCTGACTTCAACTCTCCATTGGAGTTGATCTGGTTTGTTGGCATTGTTTTTCTGTTCTTTCTTTTCTTTCCAGCTCTCATGGCTCCGTTTTCTAACAGTGTTAAGTATCTTCGCGGGACTGCAGGTCTTTGTGACAAGAGTCTGCCTGCAGATGCCAGTTTTCCAATAAAGACTTCCCAAAAAAGGCCTCTTTAAAAAGAAAAGAAGTAAACCAGTTTATGATATTCTCCTGCACAACCTCATAATCGCTGCCTTCTGGTGAACATAGAATAAAATCAGAACGTCGGCTTGTGGCCGCATCCTCACTCCATCTCTCCAGCACACCATGTCCCTTCTTTCTTTGGGCCTTTGCGCTTTTTACTCCTGAAATCAGAACATCTCTTCTTATCCGGATTTCACCAGCTGGTTCTTCTTGCTACTCAGGTTTCAGCTCAACTGTGGCTTCTTCAGAGAAGTATCTTTTGATTATTCATTTGAATTAGTTGTTTGGACTTCGAGTATCAGTGATACCTTCCAACCCTGTAGCACCAAATGGCATTTAAAATTATTTGCTCCCTTGCTCACTACCTGTTCCTCCGTCAAGTCAGGTGTCCTTGTCTATCTTATTCATAACTGTGTCCTCTAGAACTGAGCACAAAGCCTTATGCTCAACCTCTCAGTAAATATTGGTGGGAGACATGAATACATGTAGGGTATTTTTTAGAAAATGGAAGTTTTCTAGATCTCTCCTAGGGAGCACTACCAAGTATTTTGTCAAATCATAATAAACAGAACCCAATCATTTAGGAATATCTAGGCTTAATTGGTCAGCGAAAAACACTTAAAATATGGCCATATAAAATGAACCTGTAATATGAGATAGACAAACGATGCAAAACAAATAACCCTTTAATGAGCAAGAAGCTGTTTTTTGTACCTTATCAGTACCTTGAACATAAAGTAGGCAATTTACCCCACAAGTTTGAGGAGAGATTCTTTAATAAGTGTCTATTCACAGTTAATCATGGAGCCCTTCAAGTATACTATAGAAATAAAAACAGTATGCTATTCTCACTGTGAAAAAATGAGTTTTCATTCAGTGGAATTAAACTCTCACTAACGGCACTTCAAAACACAAGTTGAAAATGCTGACTTTCCTTTTTATAGCAATGTAAACTGAGCTAAGGAATAAAATAGTCTTCTAACTCCTATTATATTCTGAAATAACATTGTGCCTAATAAAGAATCTTTTTAGGTTTATTCACTTAATAAATGTTACCTTTTAGAATAGTTTTAGATTTACAGAAAATTTGTGATCTGCATTTATTTTTAAATTTTTGATCTGGAGATACTATTTCTACAGAGATTAAGCATGTTCATTTCAAAGGACTGCAGATTTCGAAAAGCTACAGATTGCTACAAACGTCACTCAAGTCTAGACAGGCCCCAGCCCTGAACGGGGAGACCTGTCTTGGGCTTGTGTTCCTTTCCTCTGAAAGGAGCTAAACATGGAGACCAGTGGTCAATTGCTACTTATAAAATGTAAAAATGACAGTTTCAAAAGCTGACATTATAAGTTTCTCTTACTAAGCCCCACTGTCTTCAGGCTGAAGGTAATGGAATCCAGGGCTTCTAAAAGAGTGTCCTGACTCATGGCCATAACTTCTAGCAAGCCAGGATAAATTTGCTAGTGATCGTGGCTTTAAATAATGGATTTCTGTGTTCCTATTTCCAATGGTAATATAAACTTACAATTTATACATTTCTTCCCTTCTTCCTGGCAGAAGGAATCTACCTTTTCATGAATTGACCTGAACTACACAAAGCTGACATAAATTACTTCTTAAAACAAACTTCCATTAATGCTGGATCATTTCAGAGACCACAAATTATGCAATATTTTCCCATTTCCTTTGTTTTTTCCATGGTCAGTGATTCTGTGCTGGAATTTGGTCACAGCTTGACAGGGCACCTAAGTCAGCAGAATGAACACCTCAGCATCCACAGTATGGACACAAGAGCCTCAGGTGGTGCAGATTCCAACTTAAATAAGAGGGTGCCTGTTCTGTGGACCCCCAAACTAATGTCTGCCTAAAGGTCCACAGTTCTCTCCTCGTCTAGTGTCTACACAGCACCAAAATGGCTGGAAACTCCGAAGTCCTGCTTTCATATTGTATTTAGACAACACAAATGTTAAAGTTTTGCTGGTGGGACATTAAAAACTGGCGATTTCTTAGCCACATTTATCTTCCTAACATTCATTTTTAGCCAAAATGTACATACACCAATCAAAACAGAAGTCTCTTATTCCATCCTTGTAATCTTGTAATTCCTCAGCGGACTCTCATAGCTCTATTTTTCTGAACTTTGCTCCATTTTTGTGTGTGAGAAAAAAGTCTATAGTGCTACTTTCTGTTTATAATTTTTAGACATTATCCACACCTACCAAGTTCTCCTCACCCACCCTCCCAATATAGTGACACCTGAACTTTAGCTATGTTAATACTGAGTGTGTATATTTGTAGGACAATATAAATACAGCCCACATAAACCAAGTAGGTAAACTGTGACAATGTTGCTTCATGCTTTATTCTGGGTTTAGCCACTCATCCATGTTTTTATTTTATTTTAAACTGTTTTTATTCCTCTATGGCTAATATTTCTAATAGCACAATTAGATCTTTCATATATCTTTTTGTTAGCATTTTTTCTTTTTCCTGAGTTGTCAACTGTATCAGATAATCTGACAGTTTTTTTAAAAACAATTTTCCCAATGGAATTTCTTCTCCTTTCTTTCTTCATTAAGGGAGAATTTAAGAACATGAGTACCCAGATTAAAGGAACTACACAAGTAGGCAGAAGAATGAATAAAACACAACCCCACTGGGACACCAAGGCCTATAATCACAAAAGCACAGGGTTAAAGAGATATACTCCTAAATAGTCCCATCACTTTCAGGTCAGGAGTGAGAGGGTTGTAGAGTAAGAGAGGGAAGAAGTTCACATCAAAGAACAAATCAAATATGTGGGCTTTTTTTTTTCCACAGCAACATTTGATTTTTGAAGATTCTGAAATGCTATATCCAACTAGATACAAGCCACACTGAAGAGTGTTGCTACAGCAGAACAGCAGAAGGTTTATGTAGCTACAAAGCACATGGCAAAATGATTAGGACAGGAAAGAGAAAATGCAAACCTTTTGGAATGACATAATTGTGATATAATGCCAGCTAAATCACTTATCAGAAATAAATAAATGTCTACTAAATGAAACTCATGAATATAAATCTGCAAAATAAGTGCTATCACCCTTGCATTTGACCTACTTCTTTATTGCTTATTTTGCTTAGTATTTTATAGCAATATAGCTACTTTTTTTTTTTGGTTGGTCATGGGCTTGAACTCAGGGCCTAGGTGCTGTCCCTGAGCTCTTTTGCTCAAGGCTAGTGCTCTACCACTTTGAGCCATGGTTCTACTTCTAAGTTTCTGGTGGTTAAATGGAAATAAGAGTCTCACAGAGGACTTTCCTGCCTAGGCTGGCTTTGAACAGTGATCCTCATATCTTAGCCTTCTGAGTAGCTATGATTACAGGCATGAGCCACCAATACCCAGCTAAAGAGCTACTTTAAATGACAAAATTATCTCTTGTAATGTACATAGCATAAACAAGAATCCATTAGATAATGCTTGAATTACAATCTCTTCAGAAGCAATTCATGTGTTCACTCAGCTAATATAACTGAGTGTTAATTGAGCTTTTACTCTGTGCCAAGCAATATGTGAAAGGAAACTGGTGAAAGACAAGCACTAATCCTATTTTACTGAGTTCACTCTTTGGTAGAGGGAAGACTCTGTAAACAAAAGGTCACTCAAATAACAAGAACTTATATAATTATTATTCTGAGAAATGTTTTAAAGGACAATTATAGTTTATGGTAGGTAGTTTTACTAGAAATCACCTTTAAAACTGTAAAGTCTAATATCTTCTTTAAGAATAAGTATAGCAGAGGAGGGAAAAGGACACATGGATAACTTGGTTGAATGGACTCATAGCTGGATATTGAAAAAGACATTTTAACAACATTCAAAGTATTCACATAGTGATAGCTAGTGGGCATTAGTACTTTTTGCAAAGATTCCTTATTTCTGAACAAGTATATGTAGGTATCTTCTTTTTCTTGATAATTTGAATTTTATTATAAACTAACTTTCTTTACTTACTCATCCACAATTAGTAGGAATCGCCAAACAAATAACTGGTTTAATTAATATTTTTACTTTGGTGATTTACTTTAAGATTGCTGAGAAGTTTAAGGTCTAAAGAAAGGAACCCCATCTATATTTTACTAAATGGGGGAGGGGCTATTATTAGTGTACTTGGAGAGATTATTTGTGTGACACATAATGAAACTGTTCTCAAACTTGTAACATGAATCTTACTATCATGTACTGGCTTTAAACCTTTTTCCACGAATTGCGTTTTCTTAAATCTAATTTAAGATTGGTAGAAGACTTTATTACTTACAGTTGAAGTGTGAAAATCGAGGACTAGACAGGAACCGACCAGAATCCTGCCAAGACAATGAGTGATCTAACCCAGGACCATGGGAACTTGCTAAGAACCTTCTGTCATCCTAGGGAAGAAAGTGTACAGTTCAGCTCCTTTGATACCAAATGTAAGGATGGAGAGCTATTTAGATGTGCTGAAACTCAAACTGAACTTTCATATACAGACTACACAGAACAGAAACATTTGAACATGACTGTAAGCCCTTTAAAGATAAAAACCCGTTTACAAAAACACATTTAAAAATGGAAAGAAATCACTCATTGCTATGGAGGCATGCCATATTTTGTTCTAATCCTTTTATTTCCCTCTCTATGAATAGGATTTATTAACAATCATAAAACATTGTGCTATTTACATTTATACATTTGTAAACATCATGGAAGTCATCCTGTTACCTTAACCTTCAGCCCAAGGTTTCCTCACATACTATCTAGTAGCTAGGCTATGCTTTCCTCGGCCATTAATTTACTTGGCATTAAGGTGATTTTCAGTGTTTTACTCCTATAAATAACACTGTGAGAAGTATTTTTAAATAGAGAACCTTTCCATCGTTAGATTTAATCCTTAGGACAAGTTCTCAGGTGGAAATATTGAGTCAATAAAAACACAATTTGATGTTTTTAAATACATGCACCTAGACAGCATTCCCTAATGATTATATTACTCTTTGTACCTAGTTAATAATACATAAATAAAAATGAAGAAGCAAAGGTCTCATGTTGTATCCATATATCTTCCATAAATCTCAGCTAAAAATGAGGATGATAACTTTATGAATAGAGTTAATACAGAAAATTTTATGAATAGATTAAAATTGGTACTTTACTAAATAGTGAAATTAAAATTATAATTTTTCTCCCGCAAGTTTTATAATTTATTTTTTTTTCATTCGTTCATTCAAGAATAATTTGGGGGGCTGGGAAGGTGGCTCAGTGGTAGAGCGCTTGCCTTGCATGCTCAAGGCCCTGGGTTCGATTCCTCAGCACCACATATGCAAAAAGAAAAAAGCCGGAAATGGTGCTGTGGCTCAAGTGGTAGAGCGCTAGCCTTGAGCTGAAGAGCTGAGAGACAGTGCCCAGGCCCAGAGTTCAGGCCCCATGACTGGACCCAAAAAAAAAAAAAAAAAAAAAAGAATAATTTGGGAGAAGCCTGGGTATGCTGAATCGCTCTTGCAATCCCAGCTACTATGGAGACTAAGAATGGGTGGACTCAGTACAGGTTCGCCTAGGAAAAAACCTGAGAACCTGTCTCAAAAATATAGAGAAAAAAATCTGGAGGCATGATTCAAGTAGTAGGGTCCTTGTTCTGAGTTCAAACCTTCATACCATACAGACACACACACACACACACACAAACACACATACAAAAATTAATAATGGTGACGAGGGGCAGCTGTAATGTGCTGGGCAAAAAACAAATAAGATATTGAGGAAAATGTTAGGCTTATAAGGAAAAAAGGGCATTAAATGAACTATAAAATATATGATATTATGAAAAATTATAATAAATATAAAAAGAACAGTAAATAATAAGACCAAATTTCAGTTTGAAGTCAAGATTCCATAGAGGTGATATTTGGAGAAATACAGGAAGCTAAATATAAACAACCAGTTGAAAACTTATAGGTGGGAGAAGGGTAAAAAGGAAGCAAAAAATGAGGTGAGAGGTGATGGACATCAGCTATGGAAGGAGGGCCGTACAGTTAAGCACACTGAGCCTGGTGGTGATAAGAGTAAGGCCCAGAGATGGCTAAGACTCTGTTCGGGACTTGGGATCTTACTTTTTAAATACAATCAAGAGTTTTCAGATGAGGAAGGATAAGCACCGATTTGTACTTTTCCATGGTTACTTTGAATAAGGAATATTGGGGACTGGAGAGAAGAAAAGATGATGAATGTTGCCAAAGATTTTACAGGCAACAACTATGGGTTAGGAAACTCAAAATATAGTATTTTCTTAACAATTCTTTTATCTTTAGCATCAAGATTTATCATTATTACTGTCTTAGAACAGAATAAACTAGTTAAGCTACAATTCTCTGCAAATATTCTATTGGATGAAAGAAATTGTATTTTCTAATATTTTTCACATGCATCTTTTCTTTCTATTCCATGTCATACTTGGGTTCTTAAAGCCATTCAAACATGACTACATTTCTTTCTTTCTTTCTTTTTTTTACTCCTTTTTTGGTGGCAGTCCTAGGCAGTGCTGAACTCAGAGCCTGGCACTGTCCCTTAGCTTCTTTGCTCAAGGCTAGCACTCTACTACTTAAGCCACAGAGCCACTTTCAGCTCTTTGATGGTTAATTGGAGATAAAAGTTTCATGGGCTTTTCTGCCTGGGGTGGCTTTGAACTGTGATCCTCAGATCTCAGCTTCCTGAGTAGCTAGGATTATAGGTATGAACCACGACCTGTGCCTAGCCTAAATAATGTTTTAACTACCAATTTCACTTACATTGTATGATCATTGTGTATTCTGGATCAAAGATGAGGCAGACAGTACCTATCCCACCAGCATTCACTTAGTGTTACACTAGTGTTTTCTTTAAATGCTCTTAAAATGTATACCATGTACTCTAAATCTCTGTGTAAAAGGCTCCAAGAATAGCAAATTACTTGGGACTGAGAGAAAAACAGAAAAGTATTTGCATGACAGTTTATTTATAATTTCTTATGAAAGCTGGGCTACAAATGAGATGATTGGGATACTGCAGGGATAAAGCTCCCTTAAATCTACCATGGTGGCTGGGAAAAATCCAAGCATTATCTATAAACTTGGATGAAACATACACTAGTGACATATTTTGTAGTCATTAAGAAAAAGTAATTATATATCACCCACAATCCTGAATTACCTGGAATTTTTATGCACAACATGTTTTATAGAAGCTAGTGCTGCAGATTTAAGTCATAAATAGCTGACTTGAGAAGGAAAATGCTAAAAGCCATTAATTGCTATGAGCAAGGCATAAACAAATCACTGAGCAATTCAGTGAGGGAGAATTGACTTCTGAGAACAAAATATGAATTTATACCACACACATGCTCACAATGAACAAGTAAGACAAAGGCCTCTGGCAGGTTCTGCCTTCATAAAGACTGCTGAAAGCCATCAGCAGCACTTCCTCACCTGCCTCATCTCAGCTGGTAAAAACATCTGGTCTTTAAAGTGTAGTTGCATACCAACTCTTGAACTAGAAGTTAAAAGTCAGGACTCTCCTTTCAAGGGAGGAAGAGTAGGAAAAATATGCCTTGTGTGATTTTACTAAAAAAAAATCCAGTGTTAATTAAAACCATCTATTTAGGATGGGTTAAGGTAACAAATGGAAATTTCTTGGATGAACCATTTTCCTCTGTGAATGAAGATTAGCAGTTCTGTATTGCTGGCTGACTTTTTGGACATTCTCTTCTATTTGAAACAGCTGGGACAGCAAGGGAGACGGATGTCCTACCGAAACACAATTAGGCTGGCTGGAAGAGAAGCCACGACATGCTTCTGTTGTCTACCCAGAGTCAGGGGGAATGTGTTGTACCCAGCTTTGAATTAAATTCTGCATATAAACTTTTAGATCAGGCTTTTTGTTCAATTAGCCAGGTCAGCTTACCACACTATTACATTATCATATTTTCTATTATATTATGCTTGAACCATTGTGAAGGTGGCTCTGCTCAAACTCCCAGCAGGTTTCTAGAAATGTGATGATTTTTGCCTAGCTAGCTGCTATGGGAATAAATAGGAGATCAGCCCTGGCCTGGTCAGCCTTGGCCATCAGACTTGAGTGGTGTGGTCACATGGGCTGTTGTGCTGCTTTCTTGCAACAGCAACAACATGAAAAAAAAGCCTGTTGCCAACATGGCTGTACTATTTCAATACTGGTTATTTGCCTGTCAACAGAGTTCCACAACTAGAATTCTAATGAGGATCTGAAACCCAAGATGTGGATTAAACTCTTCCCTGAACTTCATCATCACAAGCCAGAAGTCTCTCGCGCATGTTTGTCTCCTTTGAACTCTCAAAGTGGATGTCCCTCAATGAGCAAATAGATCACGACAATGAGGTTATGTTCACAATGGAATTTTACTCATCCACTAGGAAGAATAATATATCGTTTGTAAAGAAATGGAAAGACTTGGAAAAATTATGTTAAGTGAAGTGAGTCAGGCCCAAAGAGACAAATGTTGCATGTTTATCCTTACTTGTGGAAGCTAGAATTAGCTTATAAACTTATAACTAAATACATTGGGTGGTATGCATGTAGATGCAGATTTTATTAACTGAAATATGGTAGATTCAAGGGAGAACTCACATAGTGTAATTCATTAGAAAGGCAAAGTCAAAGTTCAGCAAAATAAAACACCAGGAAGCAGGTATTTGAAAGGGGTCAGGTGGGGTCAAGAAGACGGGGGAGGGACACAGTCAAGAATTCAATGTTAAAAATTAAGAAAAGTGAAGGAAGGGGTAGGTTGGGAAGGATGGATGAGAATGTTGTAAGAGGTGACACTGACCAAGATACATTGCATTCATAAACTGTTTTGTTACATGGCGACTTCTCTGTACAACTACTTAAAGATAATTAAAAAAAAAAAAACAGTAAATCCAGCCTAGGCACTGTCCAAATACTCAGACTGAGGCTGAGCCTCTCTGAGCTCTACCACTTGAACCACAGCACTACTTTTGGCTTTTTCTGGTAGTATATCAGAGATAAGAATCTTACAGATTTTCCTACCCAGGCTGGCTTTGAACCATGATCCTCAGATCTTAGCCTCCTGACTACCTAGAATTACAGTTATGGCCACCGGTGCCCATCTCTGATTGGAATCTTATGTGTCTTAAAAAAAAGTTCCAGGCACACAAAACTAGAAATAAGTAAGTTAATATTCCAACAGGAAACTATATGGCCCCAAATAAAATAATGTGAAAGTGGGGAGAATATTCTTAGTTTAAAACTATTCAGAGTTAAATTGGTTTATCTGTCTACTCCACATGGATACTTCGGGATAGTATACATTTTTTCAACACGGTCTCATTTTCTCAGGCTCCAGTGTGTTAGTTCTATGTTTATAAATCAGAAGATCAAGTGTAAGCATGGAGATTACATACCCAGGAGAATAATGACTGAACATGCCAAGTACTGATGGTTACCTGACCATCCATTTCACTAAGGGACTTCATTGCTGACAAGGGAAGGACTAAAACCTTCAAAGAAACTATCACACTTAGCTTGGAGCAATCAAGTGACCAAGCTTCCTGACTCAAGATTTCTTTCTCTCTTCTCTCTCTCCCCTCTGTCTCTGTCTCTATTTCTTTTCTTTTTTCCAGGGCTAAGGACCAAACCCAGGGCCTTGGGCGCGCAGGGTGGGCGCCCTTCCGCTGGGCTAAACCCCCAGCCCCCTCTGTCTCTATTTCTTCAGTGCCAGTAGCAAGACTTGAACTTGAAGCCTCCAGCCTTTACTCGTTTTTTTTTTGTTAATGGATGGTGATGTTCTATCACTTGGGTTATGGTGCAATTTGCCTTTTTTGGCTAGTTAATTGAAGATTGATTTCAATCACTTGCTCAAGCTGTCTTCAAACTCAGCCTCTTGAAAACCTGTGATTACAAATGTAAGCCACTGGTACCCCCAAAGCATGAATACTCATATACAAACAACACAGTGAGTAGTAATGGCATTCCCTTATGGCTTACTTTGCAAGCAGAAAGTTATAAGCATAATCTTTGGATAATCCCACTGCATTGCTGATCTGTTTCATATATAAAAGGGGAGTCTTTAAGGGGAATCTTTCACAATTGCCCTGTGGTAAATCTCAGAGACGGAATAAATATATAAGGAAAATTACTTTGAAGGATTTGCTTCTGTACTTGTCATCTTGGTGCTGTTGAAGAGAATCTCTGTAAGCTTTGTATTTGGAATATCTCCCATCAGTTCTCTCTGATAAACAGCGGAAATCCTAGGAAAAAAAAAAAGGAAAAGGTCTAAACTGGTGAATGAAATTAGAATAAGACAGTATTAATAAAAGTATAAAATAAAAACAAAATCTAAAAGTGTAAATTAAGTAATAGATTCTACAATATGCATTTTGATCAGATATATAGAACAAAAATGGCCACAATGGAGATTGCTATAAAAATGGGTTTATATTGTCCTCTGGAACTAACCTGAAATGCCTAGCATGTGTTAGCTAAAAAGACAAAAGTTTAGATGATAATGAGATGTCCAAAGATGATTGTTAATGACACTATACCACTATTCTGTACTGTTTTTTATATTAGTACTTGGCATCAAAATAATCTTGTTTCCAAAAAAAAGCTACCTTTAAAAGCAAAGATAGTATATTGGAAATGAACTTTACAACTTTGCGGGGCGGGGGGTGAGGGAGAATGAGGGAGGCAGGGGAGGGAAGGGATAGTGGGAGAACAACAAGGGAAGGGGTAACAATGCTTGACAAGAATGTACTCATTTTCTTACGCATGTAACTGTAACCCCTCTGTATAGCATCTTTACAATAAAATAAAATTTAAAAAAGAGCAAAGCCCTTTTCCTTCACTTATCTTTAAACACCAGTCTATATTTTAAGTGTTATATCAGGGAGAATTTTAAATTTAATAATAATAAATAAACCGTTACTATAGCCCATTAGACATTGCTTTCATAATGTGGGAAGGGGAAAAAATAGAGACAACTGATCTTATTATTCAAGAAAAGTATGACAATGTGTCATATAGACACAAGGAAATTTGATCTTATTGAGCACTCAAGCTGGAAGAGTTAAAATTCCAAATATCTCATTTTTATAAAAACAATTAAAAATCGAAGTTCATGGAAATAAAGAATGATTTTCCTGTTGCAGAACTGAGCTGGAACCAATGTCATTGCTTTTCTATCTTATCTAGTATATCATGGGTAAATAGGTGATGGTAAAAGTTGAACTACCATTTATTCCTTCAAAATGGGGTTAAACAAATAGATGTAAAAGAGAGGGAGAGGAAGGAAGGAAGTAAAGGACAGAGGGAGGGAGAAAGAAAAGAAAGAATATGACCACATATAAATAAAGTCAAGTCTATGAAAATAGAGGGGAGTTAGTACTCCCAGTCATATAAGATTACAGTAATTTTGAGAAATAAGATCAAACTATACTATATTTGTGCATGAAAGAACAATAGAATCCATTACTTTGAATATTAGTAAAATCAATATAGTTATAAGATATATGTAAGTAGGAACCAGAGCTAACACTGTTTAAGTCCCTTACTTCATGGGTGAGGAAACAGTCCCTGAGGTGGTAATTAGATGACTGAATCTGGAACAAAAAGTTAGGTCTTCCCATTCTGGTTCATGCAACATGGAACCAGAGTGTTTTAGAGGTTTAGGGGCTTGAAATAGAATCCATCTTTAGTAATATAAAGTTGCATGTATTTTCATTTAAGGTTATACTTAGTTGTTTAAAAATTTATAGAGGACTTTAGATTATATATAGAATAGGTGAGTTTCCAGTTTAGAGGCAACAGGGCAAAGAAGACAGAATAAGATTCTACTTCCAAATAATTTACATATTCCAAGCTTCAGTGACTTCCTCTGTAAATTAGAGAAAACAATACCCATGTAGTGCAATGTGCCCTACAAGGTTAGAAGAAATATAATGAGTTTAGCCACTATTTCCCACATGATGTGTGTATAATACTTGCTAATTTATTCTTTTCCTTTTCTAAGCTACAGGTTTTCTTTTTTAATGTTCAAAGTATAATTGTGAACTCTAAGAAATATTCTCTCTAAAAACTTTACTATGAAAGCCTCTTTATGATTGCCTCTTTATAAAAGCCTCATTAAGATTGAGTTTTGTATATATAAGCTAGATGTGCAGGTAATTACTAGGCCATACGATAAAGAGTAGTAACCTCTTGAGTAATAGAAAATACAACTTTTGAACTGTCTAATGAAGACCGTTGGGGAACAAGGAAGATGTCACTAGGGGCCAAACTTTCTATGATTATGCGGGTGTGAGAGAGGCCATATGTTCCTGTGTCGCATGCCACCTGTTCCCAACACTTCCCTTTGCCTGTCCTTCATTCACTCACCTCAATGACTTCAGTTAGTACAGACAAAGAAAAGGAGAAAGCATGAGTATCCTACTGTGGACAAAGGATTTTCTGAGGATGAATGGGAATTACATGGTAGTGGATGCTGGATTCATAACTGCTTCATAGGGATTTACATTGCAAATATGTAAGCAAATTCATGCGAAAGAATTAATAAACTATACTAGAGACACTTGGTATTATCTTACTTGTAACAGTCTTCATTTCAGGATGTGTCAGCTCAACCCTACATCTCACTCAAAAATTTTTTGGCACTGAATGATCAAAAATTGTCTGGGAGAAAGCAATTTTAAAGATTATATAAACTTTGAGAACATATCAGTGCTTCCAATAGATCTAGCTATTAGTTCCTATGTACTGTGTCCTTAAATAATGTTAGATTAAAAGAGAATCTAAATACAGCCTGTTATATTTTCAGTTATTTTTAATAACTGTGAAATCAAAGCTTATATGGTTGTTAAAGAGAAATTGTTACCATTGGTAAGGTGGGACATAGACACTATACAAGTCATATTAACAGTATAATAAAACAAAAGTGGCGAAAAGTATACATGACAGAAGACATTGTCTGGACAGGACCTATTCTGGTAAGACTGGGTGGCAACGTCATTTGCTATATTATACCTCTTCTTCTCTATAATGTATGTAAGAAAAATTATACCATGGAAACATATTCATACAGCAAATGAACTGGTTTAATTAATGAAATAACTTTTGGTTAGTCTTATGAATAAATAGGATATAGGGTCTAAAACTCATACACCATAGTATAGTGCTCTGATATCTTTAATACCTAGGAGTTTGTGGAGGGAGGAAGGAGAAGGAAGGGTAAAGGAGGGAGGAGAGAGGAGTGGGGGAGGGGAAGTGATGGTAGGGTAAATATAAAGGAAGGTGTAACAATGCTGAATAGGAAACGGACTCATTACCTTGTTCATGTAACTGTAACCCCTCTGTACAGTATCTTTACAATAAAAAATATAGAGAAAAAAAAATTTCTAATCAAAACCTATTGTCAGTGGAATGTGTGAGACCCTTTAATTATTAGGTTTTCCAGAAATCATTGTTAAAGCTTTAGGGGGACAAGGGAGCTTCTAATATTCCATATTTTTCTAATAAATGTTTTGTTATTTTCAGCCCTGACTTTACAAATGTCAATGGAGTCTAATAAGATGGCATTAAGATTCCCAGTGTTCTTTGGTCTTGCCTTCCTTCCTGCAAGTTTCCTGCACATCAGGAAGATGTCAAGTGTTCTAACTCATACACACAGTGAAAGAGACAAGCCAACTCTTCCTTACTCTAAAGTCTTTGAAATCATCCAGGAGGCTCAGTTTCTCAGGCACAGACTCCAGATGGTCCAAGGCCACTCGGGTACTCTGAAAAAGAAAACAAGGAAACCAAACATTATAAAAAATTAATTAATACTTTGAGAATCTGAAGGCCAAAGTTGAGATGTACCACTGGTGGAAACAGATCAAACTATGAACTTGAGTGAATCAAATAAGAACAGGTATTTCAAGATGAATGTATCTTTTTAAAACAGAAGAATTATTTCCTTTCAAAAACCTATGAGATGTATTTGCAAGACTGACAGAGCAAAACTCTTCCTGGATAATTACTTTCAGCTGATGTGCTATGAAACTTTCTATAGGGCATTTCATATTCATATTAATTTAAAAAAACTGCTTCAGTGAACATCAAAAATAAACCACCAGGTAATACTGAGAAATAGAAGAACCTGCAGTTACTTTTCTCTAAAGCAGACTAGAGACCTCAAATACTATTATTAAGAAGAAGACAGTTTTCAACTATTATTTTAGTTAAGAAGAAAATGGAGGACAATTCTCAAAAGATGGAAGAAATATCTGAAAGTAAACATCTAGGACAGGATGAAAAGATTGTGTGATTATAAATCAGAAACTTATTATGCAACCTGTGCTCAGCTGGTCCTGCCATACCCACTGATACAAACATTACCAGGGAAGGATCCAGAAATTAGAATTTCCAGTAAAGGTAAAATAAGAAGTGGTGGAATAACCTGTGGCAAAGACTGTGTAATGTGTATTCTATGCATCTCGGTGTTTGTGGTCCTGTCACAGTTCCAAAATAGGAAGGGAATCACTGTTAGCTTTTGAATTGGAAATACATTTTAGGCTGGGCACTGGTAGCTCATGCATATGCCAACTACTTAGGAGGCTGAGATCTGAGGATACCGGTTTGAAACCAGAAAAGTCTGTCAGAGTCTTAATTAAAATTAATCACACAAAAAAAGCTGTAAGTGGAGCTGTGCTCAAGTGGTAGAGTGCCAGCCTTGAGCAAAAAAAAAAAAAAAAAAAAGCTAAGGGATAGCACTCAGGCCCTGAGTTCCAGCCCTAATATCAGAACACACATGCATGTGTGCACACACACAAAGAATGATCTGTGACTTGGAATTACAGTCATCTTCAGTTAACATCATTTAAAAATCAGTCACACCTATAATCCCAGCTACTCAGGAGGCTGACATGTGAGGATTTCAGTTTGAAGCCAGCCGTGGCAGGAAAGTCCTTATCTCCAATTTATCATAAAAAAAAAAAGTGGAGCTGTGGCTCAAGTGGTAGAGCACTAGTCTCGGGCAAACAAACAAACCATCGTCTCTCCTCTCACTGTGAAACTGGGGTTTGAACCTCACTTGCTAGGCAGGTGCTCTTGGGTTCATGCCTCCCATCCATTTGATGTTCTGGTTAGTGTTGCATAGGCTTTTGTTTCCTGCACTATGAGCACCTGCCTATTTTAGGTTTCCTGTCCCACTACAGACATATACAATCATACCCAGATTCTTTGGACTTTTTGGCCCAGGATGTCCTAAAGCTAGGATCATCCCAGGTTTGGCCTCTCTCATGGCTTAGAAAGAAAGGTGTGCACCACTGCATCCCACTATTGGTTCAAGTCTTATGAACTTTTTTGCCTGGGGTTGGCCTTGAATTACAGTCTTCCTGTTCTTAAGACTCTTAAGTAGACAGGATTCCAGGTGTGAGCCATCGTGCCCCGTCCCCTCCCCAGAGTGTTTCTATTTCTTTAATACGTCTAATTGTGAAAGACTGTAGACAGGAGAGAAGCATTCTTAATTTGTTAACTAGAATAGAAAGTCGTATGCATTATTTCTTCACATTCATAAAGTCTTCTATTTCATGGTCTATTTAAAGGATTTAGTATTTTGTTCTTTCTGCTTCACATTTATATTATTGTTAGTCTTTCTGTGCATGTACTCACTTAAACTGCCACATTTTAAAATGGTTTCATTAAATTTTTCCATGGGTATGAAAAATTCATCAAAATGACATGTTTCTTGAGCCACAACATTCAGGTAGTTTTAGCTACCACATAAGTTAATGTTTATTTAAATAATAAGAACTTTAGATATTCTCAAATTACTGACCCTTGAATAATAAAATATACAGCAATGATCTGATGGTCTTAAAGCAAAAAAAGAAAAATTGTGCATTGAAGAAAACTCTCTTCATAAACAGGCTTTAATAGACTTTTAGTATTAAAACTATTTCATTTTTCATTCTATAATTATTCTTATTTAGAAATAATTCCCTGAACCTGGGTTAAATATGCAAAACTCATTTTGTTCTCAAAATAAGCAAATAATCTCTTTCCTTACTGTGAAAACCCAGCATATTATGCAAATATTTTAAAATTTTTCAATCAACCAAATGACTGCATAAAACCTTTATGTTTTTGCTTGCAAAGTGCTCACATACTAGTTTAGTTGGGCTATTTTATTATACTTTTGGGTATATATTCAAAGGGGCATACCTTTGTGAGTTATCCTTGAAAACTCTTCAGTTCCTTTTTGTTATGCAGTGTTTTTTAAACTCCGCATCCCAACCTGTGTCTTTATAGTTTCTCATCCTTTATTTCAACTGTTGGCTTTGTTTTATATTCCATATAGGTATGACTTCTAAGTACCAGAAACACTCTCAATTGCACAAGCCCTTTGTCTTCATGTTTTTATTCTAGTCAGCTAACAAATGTGGATGTTAGATATCATAGAAAGATCCAAAGATACAGAGAACATATTTTCTGTTGTTCAAAAGCTTTTAACTCACTAGGGTGGACAATGCATATACAAAAGGTGTAAGAATAATACAAAGCAAAAAGTGAATTGCATTTATTCTAAAGAAATTTCATGTTAAAGATCTGAGATTTCTAGGGCATCTACAACCAAAAATATGGGGGAGGGGGAAGAGGTAATGAAGACAATGAGTCCAGGTCTGCAAGAATCTCAGTGCTCGTAATAGAATTTCATGATTAGGTGATATTTTGGGGAGGAGGTTTATTGTCCAGTCTAAGATTTTCTCTCTGTATGTATATGCATAATTAAAATTATCACTGTGGCATATAAAGACTGGAAAGATGCATAATGTTTCATACATTTCTTCTTTTAAAATTGAGATTGGCTAGAGGTTAGTGATTTGAGTCTTATCTACCTGCATTTCATTCCAAGTTAGCTTTTTCCCCAAACTAACACTACTACTGAAACAAGATCCATAGGCAGAAACTTACTCTTCAAAGACTTGTTGAATATAGAAAATTCCTTGAATATCCTGTTAGTTCCTAGGGCAAAATACTCCATATAGAGGCAGGGACCTTGTGTGTATGTGTTTTTAGAAGTTTGTTAATATTTTCTGCCTTATATCACTAATGCTTTAAAGGCGACAGACAAATCCCTATTGGTACAATTAAGGGAACAATTTCTTCAAGTACATTTCTGGATAATGGCACCTGCAAATGACCTGGTGTTTAATTTTTAAAATTCAATTTGCTTGAATAAATGAGATGTTCACAAAAAGATTTAGAAAATGTTTCTTTTCTGAAAGTTGTTTCAGGACATGAAATTTCACACCAAGGTTAAAAACAAATTATACTTCACAATAAAGACTCTATGAATAATCAGAATAACCAATACCATGTATATTTGGTTTATCTCAGAGGATTGGGGAGCTAGACTTGCTTGGCCCTAGCAAGGCCAATTAATCCCAGTTCTTTCTGGTAGAATAACAGTAGTTTAGTCACAAAAATGTAACTCACAATTGCATTTTATTGAATTTAGCAGGCAATTAGATTTTTGTACACCTAGTCTTCTAACAAGCTTGTGAGATGGTGGATATTACCATGAAGCAGTTGAGGAGTACAGATGAATAATGATTCACAGTCAGGGGGTAGCAAAACAGATGCAAATTTAAATAATGTGACTGTGGAAATGACAACATTTTAATTGCCAAAGTATTTTCATGGCAAAACAACTTGAAAGTAACCGGAGGTGCAAATAGTCTTTCACAGAAATTGTTCGCTCAACTCTAACCATCAACACTTGAGTTCCAGACACATGAGTCATATTCTGAAGATATGTTCCCGATGATCTTATTTCAGCAAGAGGTTTTAAGAAGAAACTGTGAAGAATTTCATCTTCCAGCTTATTTATTTATTTATTGGTGTATTGGAGATAAGAATCTCATGGAATCCCCTGCCCAGTACATGGCCTTGAAACACAATTCTCAGATCCCATCCTCCTGAGTAACTAGGATTATATTTGTTAGCCACTGGCACCAGGCACGGAGCTCTTTTTCTTTTCTGTAACATGTAGAAGAGGTGCCTCTAGTGGAGACTGAATGAAGAGAATGGCGGGGTTCTAACAAATTCATGCATTTTGACCTCTTTATTAAAAACTCTGAGGCAAAAGTTTGCTGTTTGATTTATTTTCTCTGGCCTAAGGTCCAGACCAAGTGGTACAGTAGCAGTGAAATCTAGAAATCCTGACTATTATACCCTGTGGCTTTTGCACTTGGTTTTCATATTTAGAAATCTGTTGGGCAAAGAATAAGATGCCAATTTTACTATTCCAAAATTTCAACACACTTCAAACTCTTGGGGAGTGAGAGCAGTTTGTACTAGTCTATACTACAGTTCCCTTATATGTGCTTTGTTTCAGAATGCTAGGACACTGAGTAACACTGAATGACAACATAAGTAGCAGCAATTAGGAATAAAGAGGGCAATGCATTGCAAATCTTAGATTCCTGTCTCCCTTAGAGAAAACTTAAGAGAAGAATTTAACCATAGGCATATTCTAGCACATAGACTTCTCTGTAAAAATGCACATCTGTTTATTTTCTTATTAATACATAACACATTATTTCTTTATAGTGTTATGGAAATCAAGGTATAAATGAAATACTGAAACTACTGAAATTAAAGGTCTGGATAATAAATAGATGTCTATGATTTAAAAAATATGCATATTTTTGGCACAATGCACATGTTAAATAAACAAGATTATGAAGCAGTTTATTTGGGTTCAAAAATGTAATTCTATTTCATTTGGAAAGAAATCCATTACAAGACTTTCCTGACAAATGGCTGAAGGGTGGTGAAAGGACCTGAGTAAACATGTTTCAAGGAGAGGAAGGGTGAGATCATAAAAAGGATAGACTGTATGCCTTTCATTCGTGATGGCTCGATCCAGCACAGCTGTACGGGCTTTCAGGGGCCTAATTCTCATCTAAACTGTCCAAGACACTCACTGGAACCGACCTGAACAGTAGCAGAGGATAGCTTGTAAAGCCCCTTCTTGCTGATGCATATCCTTCAAGTCCCAGTGCAGAAAGCTGTGTGGATTTTTCTGGACTATCAAGAGAGTCTGCTATTTATAGACTATACTTTGGGGGGAAAAAAATCAGACACCCACTTAGAAGTGTTTACATGTGTCTTAGGGTGAGAAAGTACATAATCCTTGCTAAGTAATCAAGATGGCAACATGACTTCACTGTCTGCATTTAGATCAAGTTTAGAAGAATTTTTGTCAACCAACTCTATTTGTCTTCATATAACAATGCTATAGCCCAAATTTGATGGAAAATCTCTTTTTAAAAAATTGTATTAACACAAGACTAAGTAGCCTTTCGTCACTGAAAAACATGGGTACAAAAAGGCTTTCTAGGGATTTTCCAATTCTCATTTACCATGCCCTTTTTGCCAGTCCTGGGGCTTGAACTCAGGTCCTGGGCAGAGTCCCTGCCTGAACTTTTGTGTTCAAAGCTAGCACTCTACCATTGGAGCCACAGCTTCACTCCTAACCATGACTATTTTAAGAGAAGAAATATTTCAAACACAACACTACCGTTCCAGATTATTGCTTTCTTACTTCTAGACATAATCAAATTACAAAACTATAATCAATCTGTTATCTTCATATTAGCTTTATAAGGTGCAATGTTCTTTCCAAGTAAGAGTTTTGGGGGTCTTTTCTTCAATAAGGAAACACTAAGAATGAGCTGAAGTAGAAAGGAAAATGAGATAAAATTACATAATTTCAATTTGCTTTTTAAATACTGTTCCTGCCATTTCCAAAAGAAAGAGAAACAATAACTCACAAGTAGAAACGAGAATAGTTTAGTGTTTTCTCTGTATGTTGGGTGCTTATATCTGTTTTACAAGAGTCCTGAGAGTTCCAATCTGTTCAATGGATATTACTTTATTTCTTAAAATTGGAAAGAGAATGTACTCACAGGAGAAAGAAATTTAAGAATATTTGTACAAAATCAAAACTAAACATGACTGCATGTTAATAGAGGGCTTCTTGGAAGAGGCAGAATTGAGCCATTTCTGCTCAGGAGTCAGGTACAGAAAGCATACCTCAGGGTAAACAGGACCCTGGCAGGTGTTTCCAGTTGGCTGATGAAAAACATAGAAATGAGCTGCTCTGATCTTGGGCTTTTCCAAGTAATGTTACTGACTTGTATTTAGAGAAGATCATTTAGCCCTGTCCTCAGAGGCTTGTCTTTTATTTGCAAAATGGGAACAAGTAATGAGGCTTTTGCAAAATAAATAGTGCTGCCTTTATTATCCTACGCCATAGGTAGCTGTGATTATCAAGTGAGAGAGTGAGTGTGCAAGTACACTGCAAATTGTCAAGAACTTTCCCAATAGCAGGGATTAAAAAATGGCAAATCCATGAGGTACTATCAACTCCAATGATTTTTAAATAGCAAAGAACTCAGTGACAATCTAAAATTATAGCTAATAAAAAATAGTCAACAGGACCCAAAGCAGAAACCATCTATTCAATTAAAACTATATCCAAATATTTAGAAAATGCTTTTACCATTCCTCAGGCAACACCTACAACATAAAAGAAGTATAATGCCACATAAATTTCTCTCACACATGCTATGCATTCAGTGAAAAGCGTTCTTTCCACTCTCTCCATTTGGTTACCCCTCCCTCCAACACACACAATAATACAAGCATTTTCAAGCACACAGGAATCTCAAGAAATATATAGAAATCACCCCAATACCTACCACCTGTAGTACATATCTATCCTTTCCTGTCTATTCTTTAATCCAATTTATATTTTAGATGTGTTTCAAAGTAAATTTCATATACTAATATACTTTCCTCAAACTACTTTAGCATGCATATCAGTTTACTACCTTGGGTTTTTTGTTTTGCTTTTTCCGGTGCTGGGGCTTGAACTTAGGGCCTGAGGACGGTCCTTGAACATCTTTGTATTCAAGATCAGCACTCTACCACTTTAGCCACAGAGTCACTTCCAGCTTTTTTTGAGTAGTTTATTGGAGATAAGAGTCTCATGAACTTTCCTGCCCAGATGGTTTTGAACCATGATCCTCAGATCTCAGCCCCTAGATTGACTATGATTATCAGCATGAGCCACCAGCCTGGCTTCTAGTTTATTATTTAAATATAAAATTCACATATTGTGAAAAAGATAAATCTTGGGGGAACATGGGAAAATTATTGAACCCATGGGCTTCAGTTTTCTGAAGGTAAAGATTATCTCTCCATAGATTCAAAATTAAACAAATAATAATAACAAAAAAACTAAAAGAGAAATGAAAGGATAGTAAAGATCAAATACATTGGATGGAGTTACAGAACACAAGAATGAGTTCATTTGTGGACCAAAGGAGGCAGAGAGGAAGTGTGTTTTCAAGCACAGGTGGCTGAGTTAGGCCAGTGCTTAGGCATGCTGGGTAATGATGGACACCCAGACCAGGGAAGATACTGAGAAATGTCACTCATTTCCTTGAAATGAGAATGCTTCACCTCATAGCCCCAGGTAGATGAAACAGGTGATCACACTGGTTTTGTCCACATTTACCATGGAACAGAGAGAGGGTCCCAATGTGGAACACTAATAAGCAATGCTAATCGTCCTGGTTGAATTAAAGTCCAAGCTAATTTACTTAAAAGAATTTTGGTGAGGTGAACATGATTCATCTTTGTTTTCAAAATAAAGGATTTTTTAAGAGGGGTTCTATGTTCTCAAAAAAAAAAATAACAAAACAAAACATTTTCCATTATCCAAACCATAGCCCTTGGAGGTGAAAAATGCATGTGAACAGTTAATCCCCTACATAGATGAGTTTCTGGTGATAGGTAGAACAAATCTAAATAGAAATCTGGCAAAGTATTTTATTTTTATCATTGTGGCTTTGAGACTTAATTAAAAAATAACTGAGATTTCCCTGCCTATACTTTTAAAGTCTTTCCTCATAATTAATCCCCATCTGAACACCTAGATCTTGTACAAAGCAGTCTCCTGATGACTACTAACAGAAAGAAAGGGCTTGGACTCTGGGCCTGGGCGCTGTCCCTCAGCTCTTCAGCTCAAGACTAGTGCTCTACCACTTGAGCCACAGCACTCCTTCTGGCTTTCTGGTGGTTTATTTGAGATAAGAGTCTTACGGACTTTCCTGCCTGGGCTGGCTTTGAACTGCGATCCTCAGATATCAGCCTCCTGAGTAGCTAGGATTGCAGGCTTGAGCCACCAGCGCCCGGCTTATTTTTAAGCCTCCCAAAAATTCAAGTGAACTATCTCTTAAAGAATCCTTACTAGCAGGCTTACAGGGAGTTGAAATTTTGCTGTGATAGCAATATATTATGGAGGACGCTTCTGCTTAATAGCTGATATGAAAGGCGAACAATCAACATGCTTCAGAAAGCTCTGCAAACTTGTGTCCAGAATGGCTCAACAAGCACTGTTCTGATTAAGCCAGGTGCTGAATTTTCAACCACTGGCTGAGAATGAAAACAAGTAGACAAATACAGCTTTCAGTGTTCCTTGGTGGGCAAACTCTTCTGACATTTGCCATAGCCAATTGTTTTCTTGGAACTTAGGTTGCCAGAAAAAATTCCCCCCTTCCAAATGAAAGCCAGGCATTCATTCAACTAGACCTCATGGTAGGTCTAGGACTCATGCAAACAGTTTGAAATTAAGAACTTAGGGCCCCTCCTCATTTCATTTTAAGAATACTCAATGAATACAATGCATATACAACAAATGTACACAACTTTCAGGAGACATACTAAAAACTGGAAGCAGCCAATACCATATGACTTAAAGTATACTTTGAAAAACTCCATAAAATATTTAATTTTCTAGAAATAAGAGAGGATTTCAGAGTAATTCATTCTACAGACAGTAGACAGAAAAGCATCTTGCTTTACTCATAAAGAACTTATTAAGCACCTACTATGTGCCAATCAAATCTGTAACACCACCACTCCAACCTTTATTCTGGTAAACAAATGACTAGATTTAATTCAAGGCCATTCTTAGAGTTCCAAAATGAAAATAAATTTTTAGAGAGAAAAACACGTATATATTCATTATATAGAATTTTCTCATTCTTTCTCACTATTAACTTGAGAACTCTTGAGCAAACTGACTGGGGGATATCCAAAAATATTATAGGTTGGGTGCAATGAACAGCTATTTCTCAAGCTTCTAGAGGTGGAGAAGTCTAAACTTGCATGAATAGTGAGGGTCCACTTTTTGGATTGTAGATAGTCACCTTCCTGCTCTAATTTCACATAGGTGAGAGTGGTTTTGTTTTCCTTCCTTCCTTCCTTCCTCCCTTCTGCCTTTCTTTCTTTCTTTCTTCCTTCTTTCTTTCTTTCCTTCTTTGTTTCTCCAAAAACCATCTCCTTAGGGGTTAATCTTTCAACATGAATTTTGAGAGAATGTAAACTTGTAGTCCATAATAGGGCTATCTTTAGTTCTTTGAGTCTATGATATCAATATATAATATATAATAGCTACTCAAAAATCTTCCCTCCTTTTCCTTTCTTCCTTTAAGTACTGGGGCTTGAGCTCAGGGCCTCATGCTGTGATTTGGCTTTTTCACTCAAGGCTAGCACTTTACTACTTGAGCCACCCCTCCACTTCCTCGATGGTATTTATTGAATTTGGTGCTATAATTGCAGCTCAGTTATCTAGTAACTATATATAGTGAAACATTTTTAAAAATAGGTATTGTGAAAGATCAGTCAATTTATACATGATTCATTTCTGAGTGAAAATGGGTGTGTGGGGAATTCCAGAATTCACTCTGAATGAAATAATGAAGTTGTAACAATAACTTTACATTATGTGAGAAAAGAAGGTATTATATTTGAGGACTCATGATCCGAAAATATTCTTGGGATAGTCTAGGACAAAACACTCAAGAAAAGCCCTCCTTACATAGGGAAAATTCAGAGTAAATTGTTCCTTGCCCCAAGGCTCTCAACCCACCCAGGTCAAAGGTTAGATTTGCTTATATTACTTCTAAGAGGATGCAGACACTTGAGCTCAGGCAGTCAGGAGCACTTTTTCTCAATTCAGAATTTGTTTGAAGAGGCAAACAAGATACCTATTGATCAAGTTAGAGCCAGGTCTATCAAGTTTATCATAAGACCAGTCAAGGAAGTAAGTTGCAATGCACACACTATGGACAAGCTCAGATGACTGATTCACTTATAATGACAAACAAATAAAAGCAGAGGAATACAAAATGACAGTTTTCTCTCAGAAACTAGAGTACAACATACTTTTAATCTTTACATTTCACAAAAATTAGGCATTGGCATGAACTATCCAGGTTCAATGAGTGTTTTTTTTTTTTTTAAAGTATCTATTTTATTCATTGAATGACGTATTTAGAGATAAAGAGGTAACGAAAATAGCTTTGTGGAAAACTTAGTAAAAATGTAAGCATATTAATTCCTTACTCATGAAAGTAGGACTTGAAATAGACCTTTGAAAAATTGCCATTTGTGAGCCTGGAAAATACCAGCCTTGGAATAGGTGATCTCAGATTTCAAATATATTTCTAATGAGTTTGAGTTTATTGTTACTAATGGTTCGCTATGCTTGTATTAGAACATAAAGCACAAGCCTTTTACAGAATTGATACCCTAGTTTTCTTACATTTGACAAGGACATATTTTCCTCTCCTATATAAGTGTAACTTTTTAGATTTATGGGCATTCAAGACAAAAAGAAAAATGAAGAGGGAGAAAGGAGGCAGTCCACGTAACTTAGTCAAATGCCCTAAACAAATCAACTAAATCGTGTTAACTTGAGGTAACAGTCTTAAGGACTGCTCTGCCCAGGATTGAACCTCAATTCTCAGTTCTCAGCCTCCTGAATAGCAAGAATTACAAGCCTAAGTCACAAATGTCTGGCCAAAAGCACTGAATTTGAAGGTAAAATTTATAGACTCTGAATATGGATAGTCACCATAGCAGAACCAAAAGTAGAATGGAAATAAACTTCTTGATGGTACAAACCTTTCCTATCCAAACACTGATCATATATATGGTGAAGGTAAAACACACATATCAGAAGGAGTTTTTAAAATTTGGGAAGAGCTTTTCTATTCATTGCCTCATTTTATCTTCTCAGCCTGTGAGATAAGCACTAGAAATGTTAAATCTTAACCACCAGAAATTAAGATTCACAGAGGCTTGTTGAGGTACCTATGGGAAGAGCCAGATTTCAAGACTGGACCCCCAAACCCCAATCATGTTCTAAGACAGCTAGAGCTTAAGCAGCTTTTGCTTTACCCTCTGAGGGAACACCTATACCTGTATAATAAACACATTCTTCTTCAAGGAAAAACTAATGTAAAATTATTGTTTGATATATTACAGAGCAAAACAAGATCTGGATTTAAAGTGATAAGCATAGAGATGGAAATAGGAAGTTCTCCATAAAGAAGACATAAAGAGAGTGACTTAATTTAGTAAGACTATGACTCCCTAACATGTTTTAGACCATATAGCTAACGTCTGATGGCTAGGGAAAACACATATTCACACATCAAAGTTGTGATCCATTAGTCTTTGTGGTGGATACAAGCAGAAATGAGATGCTAATAGAGAAAAACATTGAAAAAAACCCAGAACATCATTTATGGAAGAGTAGCTATGCAAAATAATTAAGAAGAGAACTCAAAGAGAGTAATGAGGGAAGGGCTATTTTAATGGTTTGGCCTTTTACTGTTTGATGTTCAAATGTAATACGGTTGGGGGCAATGATAGGTTGAAATCGTTCACTAATGTTAAATAATTAACATGAGACCATCTGGGGTATTTAAATTAATAGTGCTAATAGTGACAATTTATACTCTCTCAAGGCTTTCATCTAAGATCAAAGTTTATTAAAAGCCCTAAACAAACTATATAAACACTTGTGTGAGTTGCAGAGCTGTTTTGCAGATACATAAAATAAAAAAAGATCAACTGAGGTATTAAATACAGCTGAGCAAGCTCAAGACAGAACAAGTAGCAATTTAGGGGTATGCCAACTTTTTTCTTCAACACTCAAAAGGAATCAGAATAGATGAAAGTTGCTCAATGGAACCCTATTTACTAATAAGTTGAAGGCACATTCTGAATATAGTTATAAAATGTTTCTTCCTTATTTCTGAGTAACTTCTTGCTCTGTTCCTCTTCACTTTGTACCTCTCGGTAGACCCTTGTCAAGTTCTCCTTACGCATGCATTTATTTACCCTCACCAATCACAAATAGCATTATGGTATGGGAAGAACAGTGTCACTAATCAAAACACTTGGGTTCTAGCACTAGTTATTGTCATATTTACAAAGTGGTCAACTTCTCTGATATGCAGAATTCTCCTGTTTCAAAAGAAGGTTTTCACAAGGATCCCTAAGATCAGTCATACTTCTATCTGAAATGTGATGCTCATGGCCCCATAGATTTAGTCAGCTGTGTTTTCCTGGACAGTGTTGAAACACAGTAGGGATTCAATAATACTGATTATATAATATTGTATGATAAAATCAGGGTTAGTTGTATGATAGCAACTACTAGTACATGGAAATTTGTGAAGATCTGATTTTAATACATTCTCAAGTAGACTCAAGCCAATTTAAAAAAAGGAACTTTAACAATATTACCTAGTCTAGACAAAATGAAAACAGGATGGATAATTTTTCCAGGGTCATATTCCCATGATGGAGATATAAAGAGATCTATTATTTTTTAAACACCACAATATCCATCATTTAAAAATCAGAAAACTAACATTTACCTCTCTCTCTCTATATGTGTGTGTGTGTGTGTGTGTGTGTGTGTGTGTGTGTGTGTATCAGATGTGCAGAATGAATACATTTCACATCTATTTTTTATTTAAAAATCTACTTCAATGATAAACACAAATATAATACCCACCCATTATATATTAAAAGGGAGTGCCATTATTTTATCTTATAGTTATTTTAGGATCTTTTAAAAAAAACTAATATACTATTTTTCTGAGAATTCATCTTCATATACTGCGTTAAACAGACTAAAAGGCATTTCTTTTAGGTACTATATTTTCAGAAAGATATTGATTGTGTGTTATAATATACATTCATATTACCTATATACAATAGAAAGCAAGAGTTCTTTACTCCAAGAATGCACTATTATTTTTAGAGTGTTTGGAACTGGACAACAGAACAAATTATTAAACAAGGCAGTTAGACAAGTAGTATGACTACTTAGTAGCATCAAATGTAAACCTGTCACTGACCTGAAAACACTAGGCAATTCAGTAATACTAAATTCACCTGCTGGTGAAGTTGCATTTGTCATGTGATTTCTCCATGGTACTTTCCCAGTGTCAACTTTTATGAAAAATTTGACAGGGCTGTAATAAACAATTTGTGCAAACTGAAAGAAGTCTTATGTTTTTAAGCTGATCATCACCTCCTGCCACAAGGCTGTAACTCTGTATAAACAGTCCTCTTGTTTAAGCATTTTTTTCATTTGACTATAGGCTGTTGTGTTTTAGAGGCTTAGTCCTTTGAAGATGACCCTACTATTGGAAAAGATACATATTTTAATGCTGACTAACACAGAATACTGTCTTTGTATTTGGGGATGAGGTAGAGAAAGGAGAATGTCTAGATTGTTTTACTCAAGATCCCTCATGAGAGATTCATGAGGACATTTCCGTTTGCCCTCGATGCGAATATACAGAAGGTACATCAACATTAGAGCAGTGGGAAACTTGGCAGAATGGGCTAGGACAGGGTTTGTGCAAAACCTTTTTCCGGTTTCAGTTTGAATGGGTTCCCAGGAAGTGTCAAGTCCGAACAAATCCAAAATTTTACAATGTGGCTGGGCCAAAACTGCTGAGATTCACCTGATTCTGGGTCAAAACCGTACAGAGCACACTGCGTTTTATTTGGTGTAAAGCCAATTGGATTGAACCTTTCAGGCAACTTCAATGAGAAGCTCATAGCCTTGGCAAAACCAAAAATGAACCTAGCTTGATCTTTGGTTTGGAAACAGTAAGTTCAGGCTTTGTAAAGAGATAAAGGCAAGTTTTACTTAGCTTCAAGATTCTTACACATATTCAGGAGAAGCACTGCAAATAATTAACTATTATTTAGACAAATTTACATACTCAAATCAGGATTTCCTGGGCATACTGAGCACTTCAGTACAAACATTAATTCATTGGGTCTATATATGTCTCAGTGTCCTACAGTTCTTCAACTTCTGTGCCTGCAGAGCTCTGTGTATAGGTAGTCTTATGAAGCATAATTATTGCCAGATCAAAGGGGAGACGAAAAGAAAAATACAAGGCCCAATACAAACTGTGTGCTCTAACATAGAGGGATGAGACTATGCTTTTACCAATGTTATTTAATTTATTGTATATCATCCTACTTCTATGTCAAAAATTACACAGTGATTTGGCATTTTATATGCATTTTAATAATCTATAAGCTTGGTGAAATTCTCTTTGGACCATTGCAAGTGAGGATTTGAGACTTAATGCAGTTATTTAAAAAAAAACATTCACTTTCTATTTCTGAAAGTATACCAAGACTTTTCAAATAACTAGCTATTCTTCTGCTTACTGACATTTAAACTCAATATGCACAGAAAATATTGAGAAAAATAAAAATCTGGTTACCTTTCAAACTATTTTTTGAGTGCAATTATTTTTAGTACCTTCATTTAAACTTAGCATGTTTTCATCCAAACATGAATCCTGAATACTGGCAAAACCCTAACTCATTGTAAAATATATCAGTTAAATCAGGCCTAGTTTCTGGTTGAAGGAAAGTCTGTCTTCATTTTTACTTTCAAAGAGGTGTGTTTGTGTGACAACTAACTTTTGAACTGCAATTCTAAATTCAAAGTTAATTCCTATCTTCCAAGTTCAAGATTAAATAAAGCATAGAGATGGCCAGACTGTGCTCTCAGATAAAGCAAACGTGGTCCTCAACTATTTCTTACCAACACTTTCTCTTCCTTGGGGGCCCACACTCTTTCAATTGAAAGTAGGGTGGTGGAAGAGGCAAGGTCATTAAACAAGCTTGGATTCATTCCTCCTGCCCCAATCAATATATGTCTAACTCATAACACTTCGATTACAGGATGTCATACAGTAAACCTAACACAACTGTTTTGAACAAAAATATATGGGTGGCTAAGGAAGACAAAATGTCTTTCCACAGTACCTTAATAAAGGAAGTCAGTAGGTACCCAAATCTTAAGTTATCCCTTTATTTGGCACTCTCAAATGCCTAAGATAAATTTTGTTAATGGGGAAGAGGATTTAAAAACATAATAAGCAAAAACACTAAAGTAATGTCTTAAAGACTTTATGTCCTAAAATTTTTATCTTTTTGCAATTTACGTGTGTGTGTGTGTGTGTGTGTGTGTGTGTGTGTGTGTGTGTATGTGTGATACCTGGTATGACATAGCAGCTCAAATTATATTTTCTCTCACTTTTTGGAAATTCTACCTTTACTTTTCCCATATATCATGTTAATTGTACCATATATTTAAATTCCATGTGTTTAACTGTCTATTTCCTAGTTTCATACTTGGTAACACTGGCTTATTTCCAAACTCCTGTATCAATTCTTGCTATCTTAATTTCCAAAGCTTTGATGAGATTAAAAACAAAACCTCCTCGGATGTCAAAATGTCTTCTCTATAAAGAACTTGGAATTGGGTATTTTTGATACATATGTATTGGTATACTCATAATTACATCTTCAAGTGACTATTGTTTGAGTTAGAGGTATAATTGCCGTTCATATGTTAGTTTCTATCAAAGAAACTTGATAAATTATGTCTTCATAATTTAGCTATTAATTCCTTGGCATTTTCAATATAAAAATAATAGCATTTTCAAATAGTGATAGCTTTATTGCTCCAGCCAGTACCCAAGCAATACCTAAGACAAGTTGGGAATGGAGCATCTTTTGTTACTTGTATTAAAAGGGGAAATTCAAATACTTTATGCTAGGGTGATGTTTGCCATAGTCTTTATTTTTCTCATAGTCTTTCTTGTTCTTTATTAGATTTAGGAAGTTTCTTCTAAGGAGATTAAAGTGTTGTTGTTGATGGTGGTGGTAGTGGTGGTGGTTGTAATGATGGAAATAGTGGTGGTTGTAATGGTGATTTTACTTTCTATAATTTGTCAGTGTATGTTGAGTTACATGGCTTTGTTTTCTACTCTTAAACTACCCCAATTCCTGGAACAGATTCAGTTCATTTATAATGAATCATTCTTTTTATTCATTTACATATAAGCCTTAAGCAAAACAATGTCGTATAAAGTGTTTTGAAACCATGTTAATAGCTAAGTAGACACTATTCCTTATTTATATTTTGTAAATATGGTTTTTCCATGAAGTCATGTCAACTCATAATATGAGCTAGGCAAGTGCCCTCTTTTGTAACATCTGGAATAGTTGTTTTTTTAAATTACTATTATTTTTTTCATGCCAGTAATGGAGCTTGAACTCTGGGCCTGGGCACTGTCCCTGATCTCAAGGCTAATGCTCTACCACTTGAGCCACAGCTCTACTTTTGGCCTTTTGGTGGTTAATTGGAGATAGGAGTCTCTCATACACATTTCTATCCAAGCTAGCTTCAAACCATGATCTTCAGAACTCAGCCTCCGAAGTAGCTAGGATTACAGGTATGAGCCATCAATACCTGGCTTGGAAAAGGTTTTGAAAAGCTGAAATTATCTGCTCCTGCAACACTGGGTAAAACTCATCTATTAAATTATTTGGGTTTGGTCGTTCTCTTGGAAAAAAACTTCAACTGATTAAAATTTGTTGATTAAAAATTATTTTTAAAAATTTAGTTACAGGACTATTCATGAAACGCATTCTTAGTCCTGCAAGTTAGGATTTTCTAGGAATTTGGTTAGTTCTCCTAATTTTTCAAATATATTATAAATTATATATGTTATTTAACTATGTGGTTAAATTCTCCAATATCTATAATCAAAGCTTATTCTTTTATTATTATTATTATCTTTGAGTAGTTGTACAAAGAAGTTCCAGTATATGAATACAAGGTGTCTGACAACATTGTCACCCATCATCCAAGCTTATTCTTTATTCAAAATGGACAATGGTCTTTTTAAAATTATAGTTGACTGATGGAAGATGGTTAGTCAAACAAGCAGCTTGATTGGCTTACAGTATGTTACTTTTCTATTTCATTGATACCTAGGTCTTTTCCTAGCTTTTCCTTTAACTAGTTTTATTACTCTTAGAATTAAATTTTAATGTCAATCCTGTCCTTCCTAATATCAGCATCTAAGACTTTAAATATCTTCCTAAAACTGACTTGTTTATTCTACATTAACACATTTTTATTATTCAGTTCTATATATTTTGCACTTTGTACTATAATTTATTTATAGAAGAAGCCTGCTTCTAGGTCTATGGTAATCTTAGAGCTACTTATGTCACTAAATTTTGGCCCTCAGATATGAATAGGAATGTATGTGAATCTTCCACGGATGATTATAGGAACTCCCTTTTGTTCTTTTCTCTGATTATAATGTAAATAGCATGGCTGGGGTGGAATGGCATTAGATTCTAGTGAGGAAACAGTATACTGAAGATGGCAGAACAAAAAGGACAGCAAGAGCTTGGTTATGTGGTAGGGTGAAAACATCCTACCTGCCATTGGCTCTGTATGTGGTTCCTAGCTGGAAACTAATTTTTATCTTACTTGAGCCCAGTAGTCTTTCGAGTTTTCTCTGCTATTTCCATCATGCCTAACATGGACTAGTACAAGAGTACGAAAAATCTATGGGCTTGGCAATAAAATGAAATTTGTGATGAAAACAGAATTTATATCTCCAAGTTGAATCTCGGTTCTCTACTTTTTTACTGTATTGTCTATATTCTATCTTCACCCACGACACTGGCTTACTAACTTTATGAGTTCCTTCCTCTACAATACGATCACTCTGCCTTTGCCTCTCCGAGATCAAACTGTCCCAATTTCTGCTGGTGGCTCATGCCTGTAATCCTAGATACTCAGGAGGTTGAGATCTGAGGATTGAGGTTCAAAGCCAGCCCAGGGAAGGAACTCCATGAGACTCTTATCTCCAAGTAATCCACCAGAAAACCGGAAGTGGCTCTGTGGCTCAAGTGGTAGAGTGCTTGCCTTGAGCTGAAGAGCTGAAGGGCAGCACCCAGGCCCAGAGTTCAAAAGTCCAAGACATATACACAAAAAAAGGTGTGTGTGGGGGGAGATTTCTACAGTTGGATTACCTCCAGCATTCCTTTTCCCCCAAGTTTCCCTCACAGCCTGTCACTATCTTGCACAGCTCTATTACATTTGCATCCTTTTATAGCACATTTACCACCCACAACCCCTGAATAAAAAGCATCAGGGGCTCTCTACTACCTAGTTATGCTACCTAGTCTCATCCCCATAGTGCAATGCAGATAACAGAGAACGCAAAATGATCTCAAAACAGCAGCCAGAATCCTTCCCAATATCGATTCAGGAGCCAGTTCTGATAGGTAGAAACTGATATTCGAGAGAAACACATTTGTTCTCTGGAAATAAAATATGAAGTCTAAACTCCTTGGATGGGTATTAAAATTCTAGAATGACTCCTATTATTCTTGCAATCTTTCTTTCTCTCTCTCTCTCTCTCTCTCTCTCTCTCTCTCTCTCTCTCTCTCTCTCTCTCTCTCTGTAGTATCTTGTGGATCTATAGGAAGAAAAATACGAAAGTATTGAGCTATAAGAAAAAGAAAAAAGAAACTTGCTAGGTATCAGGAGAATATTAGGTTTAGCTGAGCCCACCCTTCTGGGACTTCTGATTCCAGGGGATCTCTAAACCTTTAATTGTCTTTGAGTTGTTTATAACTGAGTTGCAGACCATGGCAGTACAAACCATTCTTGTTCACAGACAATACATTTTGTCTAGTGAGTTCCAACTGATTTTCTTTCCAATTACAACTTTACCCATATTTTAAATTCATTTCATTCTCTTTTAGTGCCTATGTCTGTTTTGTTCTTTGAATGTCACCTTAAGTTACTTGTAATAATCCTTATTCCTTCAATTACTCAGTAAAATAAACATATCTGTCAAAAGTTCATTTTATAATTAAATAAGAATTACAATTTTAATTGTTTAGAAAACATTTTTGGGGCTGGGAAGGTGGCTCAGTGGTAGAAGGCTTGCCTTGCATGCATGAAGCCCTGTGTTCCATTCCTCAGCACCATATAAGCAAAAAAGGCCAGAAGTGGCTCTCTAGCTCAAGTGGTAGAGCTCTAGCCTTCAGCTAAAGAGCTGAGGGACAGCACCCAGGCCCAGAGTTCAGCCCCCACAACCGACTACCCCCCCCAAAAAAAAGAAAACATTTTTGTAACAAACCCTTTATTGTCTTTTTTACTACATGCCAAATATGGAATGCCTTCCCTGGCTCTTTCTCCTAACATTACTGATGGTTCATATTACTGAGATAAATCTAAAGTACTCATTGTGTCTTCAAACTACAAAATCCATGATTTTCATGATGAACCCAGGCCATAAATTACGCTTTAATTTATTTTAGTTATCATCTTTTCTTTAAAATAGCTTCTGAAACACATATCTACCCCCCCTCTTGATTCATATGCTGTATGTATTGCAATTTTATCTTACATAAGACTCATTTATTTATAGGTAAATTTGCATCCAAGTTTCTTGAAGACATTGATCATTGTGTCTGCATAAGATTCCTGGATTACTGGGGACCATATACAGTGCTCCGTAAATATCCTTGCCTTGTCCTACCCAGTGCCTATGAGCTGGGGTTCTCAGTGCAGACCTCCCTCTGGAAAAAAAAAATCACTTAACTTCACTTGGGGAATTAATCCATTATATTTTGACAGAAGGTGCATCTTTCTCAGGAAAATTCTTGCTGGACTTTTATAAAGATGGTCAGAGCTTCTGTGAAACACCAAATAAAATACAACACTGCCAGAAAACACCAGGAACTGAAAAATAAAACTTAATGTACTTCTGGGAAATCTTTCCCCTTTACTACTGTACCAAAGTGTCTCTAAGTATGTGGCAAGGCACAGTCTTACGCAGTCTTCCAAGGTCTACAATTAAGCAAGAATTTTTGACAGAGCCTGGGGATTCATTTACATCTAAAGTGTAATTTGTAATCCAGTAAAGTCACCTGATAGTGAAGGAGAGAAAAAAAAATTTGAACTAAAGGAGGAAAAATAGACACATATTTGGGACCTGACCATTATGATAATAATATTCCAAATACTGTATCTGAACTCTTAACAGCAATCTGTGGTAAATATTTCTAAGAGATCAAAGAAATTATGTACTCGTGCTGACTCACATCACTAATGCGTACAACCTACCAGCAATATCTAATGTGCTTTTTAATACCAACTCTACACAATGTGTATCACCGAT
Source organism: Dipodomys spectabilis (assembly GCF_019054845.1). Taxonomy (NCBI): domain Eukaryota; kingdom Metazoa; phylum Chordata; class Mammalia; order Rodentia; family Heteromyidae; genus Dipodomys; species Dipodomys spectabilis. The sequence goes on along the minus strand of NW_024870834.1, from coordinate 14,658,146 downwards.
ATATATCCTGCCATGATTTGAAGTCTGAGTGATGAGAGAATTATAAATGATCTTGGGATTGCTGTTAGCATATTTGATTTTATGAACTATAAAATACTTTGCCAGTTGAATAGCTTCCCAAGTGAATTGAATTCTGGTTCTTATAATGCTATATTAAGCCAAAGGACTTCATATTTGAGTACTAACATGATTGCTGAGTATTTAATTTTTATGATTTTACTTATGATAATTATTTAAATTAAAACTGTCTTGCAGAAACTGCTATTATAAAAACCTAGTCCATTTAACCAATTTTATTTTTCTCGTGATAATTTTTAATTTTTGCCTTCATGTCTAGAAGATGAACTAGACTAAGCATTTCCCATTCTCAAGAATAGTACTTTGTCAGTCTAATAGTTAGATACTTTTTTTAAAAGCCTTAAAATACAAATAAACATTAAGGATTTTTGGTAGATATGATTTTTAGTTATGGATCTCATACCGGCATAATTCAAATAAATAAGAAAAAATCATATAAGAAAAAGCCAATACTTAGTCCTAAAAATTTTCCCATATGAAAATAACATTCAATACAAACTAAATCCTGATGGAAAGACAGCATTCCTAGTAGTAAATAAAATATATGTGGCGGAGCACAACACTTTTAATTCACCAACAATATCATCATATTGAAAATGAGAATTTCAGTATATTTTTCAAATGGTCCAGTAAGCCCAAGGCAAGAGATATTTAACTGCTGGTTAATGTTCTTGTCTGGAGAATGTCAATCAAAATCATCTTCTTATACTTTACTAACATGTATCCTATTAGCATCTTGCCATACCTCACATTTCTAAAGCAAATACTTTATATGGTAACTTTGTTGCTTAAAGGATTCTTTTTTCTTGCTTATTAAGAACATACTTGCAGCTGGGTGCCAATGGATCAATCCTGTAATCCTAGATATTCAAGAAGCTAAGAACTAAGGATTGTGGTTTGATCTTCAGAAAGACCAGAAGACTTTTATCTCCAATTGACCACCAAAAAGCCAGAAGTAGAGCTTTGGCTGTAGGAGCAAAAAAGCTAGAGGACAGTGCCCAAGCACTGAATTCAAGCCCCAGTACTGTCACAAAACAAACAAAAAAGTTAAACTTGATATGACCAGGGAGAGAATGGGCAAGGTCAAAGGGAAGAAAGAATGATGGAAAGGGTGGTTCTGATCAAGACACACTATAGAAATAAACAGACATGTTAGATGGTAATCTCCTCATCCCCTTATGCAATCTTTTGTAGATAAAAAATTTTAATATAAAAAGTTACTACTACTATACATCTTATTTTATAAAAACTTTACTACTACTACTACTACTACTACTACTACTACTACTACTACTCTACTACATCCTATTTTACTTATTTTCTAAAGACTATTTTTGGTGACTTTTTGGGGCTCAAATCCAAGGCTTTCCCCATGATAGGCAAGTACTCTGCCATTGATAAATATCTATAGCCCTTAAAACATTTTTAAATTAAAACATATAGATAACCAGTATTAACATCACACTTCTGTATGTCTTCAGTATTGTTTTCATATAACAAAGCAATCTTTACCTTTTGAAAATCCTTTCAGTGCTGTAAGGTATTGTATCATGAGGTAGTACTATAATTAATTTTCATGTTTTTCCCATTCACACGATTATTAATGTAAAAGTGTTTACAAATATAAACAGCCATATTTTATAAAGCTTGAAAAAGAGAAAAACAATGAAATCACAATCTATAATTCTTTAAAAGTCACTATTGTGAATTTTTTACATATATATATATAAGACTAAAGCATACTGAGTTATTTTTATTTTGCATTATAGTGTAAGTTTTTTCTCTAACCATTGTGGCATGTTGGGCCAAACCTATTACTTCATTACCAAACAAGAAGCTGGCTTCTATTTCTAAGTTTAAAAATAAATAGGGAAAGCATGCTGTTATTATATCTATGCTGTAAAAATTGTTTCCTAATACTAGATTCACCCAAGATTATCCACAGGTAGGCTTTATCAGTTTTACCTGTCCCTTACCAATCTAACACAGTGATTATGAATCATAGAAACACATACACAAAGGACGGATTCCATTTAAACAAACTCTTTTCCATAAACTAGTGCTATTGACCCATCTGTCTTGAAAGAGCAATGTCCACTTGAATATGCTCACATTTTTATTTTTAAACTTTTCGTTCAAAAAAAAGTCTATATCCACATACCTTTTAGATATAGCTTAGCTCATTTCCCCCTTTAAGTCTGAGATGTTGCTATAGAAATGTTTTCTGGAACTGCTTCCTTGGAGGGCTCTGAAATCCACATCAGGAGACAGCAGTGATTCTGATACAAAAAAAGAAAAGGCCCCAACTTACCGTTTCCAATGCATTTACACGGTCCTGAAAATAAAGCATAATATAGAATTATAAAACTATAGCTACAAAATCATTACAAGTTTACTTAGTTTAAAACTTTTCTATTTCTCCTCTATTATCAATAATTTATTTTCAAAATGTAAAACATCCAACCTCAAACTCAGAATGATCTCTTCAACAGAAAAAAAAGGAAAAAAAAAAGACAATAACTGCTAAAATAACCACTAAAGCCTTAAAAAATATTTGATCTAGTTGTGACACTACAGGGTTTAAATTAATAGTAATTATAAATTCAGGCACAGTTACTGAAAGAAATAGTTCTTATCCTTTGTGTATTAGAATACTTAGCTATATAAGGATATATTAATATTAAATTAGTGTGAATATATAAATCACAAATAAATGACAGCGGTGACATAAAAAAAAAGCTACCACACACACATTAGCTCTCATTAGCTAAATCAAAATATGATCTCACAGGAAGATACAGTTCAGGTATGAGAATAACTTCAACTATTAAAATCAGTAAGCAGGGCTGGGAAGGTGGCGCAGTGGTAGAGCGCTTGCCTTGCATGCATGAGGCCCTGGGTTCGATTCCTCAGCACCACATAAGCAAAAAGAAAAAAGCCGGAAGTGGGGCTGTGGCTCAGGTAGTAGAGTGCTAGCCTTGAGCTGAAGAGCTGAGGGACAGCACCCAGGCCCAGAGTTCAGGCCCCACAACCGGACCCAAAAAAAAAAAAATAGAGTGTTTAAAATCAGTAAGCAAATTGTATTAAGAACACTTTTTTTGGCTCAAGGCTAGCACTCTACAACTTAACCCACACCTTCATTTTCAGCACTTTTCTAGTTAATTAGATAAGAGTCTCTCAGGTTTATCTGCCCAGGCTGGCTTTGAACCATGATCCTCAGATCTCAGCCTCCTGAGTAGCTAGGATCACAGATGTGAGCCACCGGTCTTGCCCTTTCAAAAGATTTGTCTTCAAGTTCCACCTGTAGGTTCACCCTCTCTCGTATTCTCCTCTATTTCCAAGCCTAAAGCCTGAAAAGAAAAGCATTGTTAGGACTTTGAAAGAGGGATTAAGAGGTAGGGGGGTGGGTAGGGGAAAAAAAAAAAAAAAAACTTCTAAAGAAACCCTCTTGTGATAATGGTGCTTTTTTTGTATTTATTATTTATTTTTAAACTTTTTGTTGTTATTATTGTTATTATTATTATGCAATGATGTACAGGGTGATCACGCAATTTAGAAAAACCAGTGGGTCCTATTTTCAGTCATGGACTTTCAGAGAAACATGAACACTGAACACAACACACATACAACATTTTGTGTATACTAAGGGAAATAACCTACCTTTCAGCTGCCAAACCCTTTTACTCCAAATAAAAACATTTAAAACAATAAGTAAGTCCATTATACAAATAAATTACTTTATTAAGCCAATCTATTTTTGCTTTTTACAATGTTTCTAGAACACAAACAGGAAAGAAATAATTATAACTCTTAATAGTCCAGGGCAAAAGTAAAAATATGAAACCTGAAGTAGGGATGGAAAGCTTTAAAAAAAAATCAAAGCAAGAATTTCTTAACTACTTTGAAGAAGAGGGTTTTTTGGGGCTTTTTGGTTGGGGGAGGAAGGGACCTGTAGCATTGCATTATTTTGTACGATCAGGTAGAAAAGATCAACTTTAAGAAACATATAATGGCAAAAATAATATTAATGTCACTGCACATAGTCACTGAATAGTCACCAAGTTAAATGCTCAGTGTTAAATGGATATTTTTATCAGTGAGTGAGTGTCACATGATGTTTCAATTTGTTCTGGGCTTGAAAGATCAGGTAGAAGAAGTGTTTCTGGGGGAATCCTATAGCAGTGCTTTTATGATGAGATTAGCACCCTGCCAAGAACAAGAAACATTTGTTTGCTGCTTGGTCATGATGTCATATACATTAGAATTTAGGAAAGAACCAAGGCAAATTCATTAGCATCACCAGAAATGGGCAAATGTGTCATAGGATGTTAGGAAATGAGCATGAAATGGATCTTTGATATCTGAATCCTTGATCATTAAGAGTTTACTTGATTCAGTTGAACCAATCAATTAGATATTGATTTAGCCATCACAGAGTAATCTAAGAGAAGACTTAGAAGCTTGTAAGTCTAAATAATCAAGATTCTGCCTCTGGTAAGTATAACAGAACAAGTTTACTGACATTAACTCATCATGGTCCAAGAAAGCTTTAAATGTCATTAGCATATGAAAAAGCTCAATACTGACATAAAATACGTAACTGAAATATCACCTACAGGTCTAATTTTGGAAACGTGCCTGTGACTGAGGATCATGATAGACATATAATCGGAAAAGAAAGAAAATCATAGTGAGGACTTCTTTCCGTAATGGTTTAAAAGCACCACACCTCTCTGTGGAAGAAAAAGGGACTCCGAAGACCACTGCATGAAGCTCCTCCTGTCAGAGTCACCTCACTAATCCACATTCAACCAGCTACTTTCTATACAAAGAATATAGAATACATCTCAAGAGAGGTATGGGTCTTTTTAGTTCTAAGCACTTCCCATAGCAAAGCATTCATTGCAAAACATTCCATTGGACAATACCAGTTTTTTAAAATAATTTTTAAAAGTAGAAAATATTTCAAATGTATTCTTTCCCACACTTCAAGAATGTAAAAAAGAAAAGAACAATGTCTTCATTGACTATAGCCAAAAAAATCATTTCACATAGTGATGTAAGTAAGTTCGAATAAAACAAAGAAATAAAAATCACAACTGTTGATGTAGCAACAGCTAAAAAAACAAACACCTTTAATATAATATATATATAATATATATATAACCAATGCAATGGCCTGTAATGAAATTCCATGCTAGCTATTAATAGTCAAGACAGTGTAACTCTGAACTTCAGAAGACTTTAGAATGGGCAGGATTAGAGGAAATGTCACTGTTATGTCAATTATCCACAATTTTGCCCACAATATTTGGGACCAATATTTGTTAACTCATTTCACTACCTATTTTTTGTGCATTTATTCTAATAGCTTACTTCAGGGTTCAAAACAACAAAAAGTCTGGAAAACTAAGACCACCACAACAAACAAGACACTAAGCATTTATCTAAACAGCTGTCAGTAAAGCTTCACAACATTTTGACTTTCCAAGCAAAGCCCACATGTGCTACATCATGACCATGTCCTACACAAAATGCATCCTACAACATTCTTGATCACCTTTTACTTAGTGAGTAGCAAATCTCTGAAGCAGAGGCAGAAACAGAGTTTAAAAACAGACTCGCCATGTTTTTTTCTACTTCTCTAGCATCTTTTCTTAGATATTACACTGCCACCATAAAGAAGTAAAGGCAGTTGCTGTGCAGCTTTCTTCTGCCTCATTCTCAGGTTGGCATTTTTTGGTTTCTGGTCCTGTTTGCTATGAGGTGATAGCTGACTGTTACATTTTGGTATGAGACTATTCAGGAAAGACTAATATATGAAAATGGGATGTACTTTGGCATCTACTTGAGGGAAATACAGAAAGAGCTGCATGCAGAGTTGAGAATGGGGAATGGAAGGTGCAATGGAGGAGCAGGACTAAGAGAAAGATATGGAAATTGGATATTAGTATTGCTCTCAAATTCCAAATGGAAAAAGTGCTGCCTACGAGAAAAGGTAACTGTTCTGTTTCAAGTTCCTACAAATATTTCCACGGAGTTGTCTGAAATAGACACTTTAAAAAAGAAAAACATCAGACTTATCCTTTATATTCCAAAACATAAAAAGTAGATTTTTTTCTTTAAAAATGAGAGATAATTTCAAGATTCTTCTATTAAAGCATAATGTGACTAGCATGTACACAGAATGTGACTAGAAAGAAAAGAAAGGGCACACACAGGATTATCTTGTGTCAGGACTGCCAGAGTCTACAGTGAAAGGTATCCTAAGCAAGAGTCTACAGTGAAAGGTATCCTGAGCAAGAGTCTACAGTGAAAGGTATCCTGAGCAAGAGTCTACAGTGAAAGGTATCCTAAGCAAGCGGTAACAGAGGCATATGCTCAGGGTGTGACATCGGAGCTGGAACACAATGAAAAATTATATACAGATAAAATAAAAACTCCGTAGTGATTAGGAGCAATGCAAATGATGACCAATGTAATTTCCAAGACTTTCCTCAAAAGAACATGTAAGCATCAAATAGAGGAATAGAGGAAGAAAGCCAGCAACTCAGAAACCATTATCCCATCAATTTGTCCCCAAAGATTTACACTTGAAAAACCAAAGCCCATGTTCCCAGGGTGTGAGATTATTTATACACCAGCAAAATAGGCTCTGACCTCTTAAGCCGATAATAGTGCAATGGTGACTATGACATAACTTATGAGCAGGTCTGTGTCGTGTGCACACTGTGGAAAACAAGAGGTTCTGCTTTCATTGTTCAGATATAGGATCTGAAAGCCATGAGGTCTACACTCTCTGGGGTAGACACTGCCTCTGATTGCCTCAAGGGTGAACGTCTCTCCTGTGCTTCTTAGTAAAGAGATATAACCACAGAATCCTTGGAAATCTAGCTCCTTTCTCCTGCAAATGCATGTTACAGAACTGACTCATCAAATGCTAAGAGCACACAGTCTACCTTGGGGATTAAACTGCTTACCTTTAGTAAATTCCAACAATCCTCATTCAGAGCCATTTATTCCCCTCTCATGAAGGATGAAAGCAGGAGGAATGTTATAGTAGACACTGGCTGATCTCACCCTTCATTCCCATATACTTTCTATGTGCTTCAGTGATATATTTCTCAGCTTCAGTGCACCTGTGGTGCTGCTAAGGATAATCAAACACTAAGTTGAAAGTTTCAGAATAATCTATTTTGCAAACCTGGGTTAGGTTTCCATGCATTCTAAATTAAAATTGTACTATTAAGATCCATTCACTAATATAATACATAGGATGAAGGGAAAAGTAACTGAAGAATTTCAAACTAACCTCAGATTACCAGCTCTCTAATTGGCAGTGTGAAACAATTTTTTTATCTGAATAAATTGAGGAAAAACACAATTTAGATTGACTTCTAAAATGCATACCTGAAGGCTGGCTTATCCTGTATATCCTACAATAAAACAGATGTATTTTCACTATTCCATTCCAAATATCCTACATATTCCTACCTATGAAATACTTAACTGCTTTTTCTTCAAAATGAACTTCATTCTGATTTTTCACTGCAGTCTGACTACCGTCTTCCCAGGGTGGAAGTTTATACAGTAGATTCGGCTGTTTAAGAGAGATGTAAGTTATGAAAAGAGTTGGAAAGTTCTAATATCTTAAAGTTATTGGAAGCACTCAAAACAGTAATAGCTATTAAAGGAACACTAATAAAACCAAAATAACTTCAAACTAATTTTTAAATTTCTGACTTTAGAGAAAATAATACTATACAGCACTTTTAAAATGCCCCTCATTTAAGAAATCATTTCTTGAAACTGAAAACATTTTGCTCTTCAGATAACTTGTGAGTCTAAGGTATCCCCAATTGGCTTGCTCTTCAAAATCATCCTCCAAGTAACTCACCTTAAATCCCAAAGTCTAAGAAGTGAGTGAATAAACAATATGGTAGCTTATTAATAGGTATACATGAGCAGCTTTAACCAGCAAAGAAAAATTCTCAGCAAGCACAAGTTTAGCCATGGATAATGGAGCATCAGCTGAGGCCATGTTATTGGAGACCAGGAAGATCTGGTGACTCAAAATTATACTTTCCTTCCATCAGCCAAATTATTCTACATTCAACCAACAGAAATTTATTCTTTGTAGAAAAACTCAAAAATTTATTCTTGGACTCCTCCTATGCCAGTTCATCTTTTAAAAGGCAAACGTTTTTTGAAATGATTATCATTAAATAGTTTCAGGAGTCAGCAAAGTGAGGAACTCCAGCCAGACTGTTTGTACAAGGACCATGAGTTTGAAATGGTCTTTGTATTACGATATTGAACAAAATCAAACTAACACTAATATTTCATGATGTGAAAATTGTATGAAATCCAAACTTCAATATGCATAAATAAAGCTTTATTGGAACCCAACCTGATCATTTGCTTACATATATATATATATATTTGCTTATATATATATATATATATAGTCTGTGGCTGCTTAATAATTCCCAGAGGCAATTTGTTGCAAGAGAACAAAACATGCAAAACTGATCACAGAATTCGATCACTTTATAGGAAATGCAGGGACTTCTAAGTTATAAGAATCTGTTAAAGAATTACTGCCCACCTCACATGCTATGGAAAAATCTTGTAGTTTTCTGCACAGGACAAGATTTGGTGAAACATGAAAGAGAGAGACAAGAGAGAGAGAAATAGAAGATAGGAAAAAGAAAAGAGAGAGGGAGGAAGCGAAGAGAGGGAGAGAGAATAAGAATATATTTTTACCCAACTTTTAAATGTTGAAATAATTTAAAAGTGCATATATATGAATAAATACAAATGCCCAGAAACCAAACTACTCATCAGTCTACATAAGCTGCTCATTTTGGTCCTGTATTTCTTTCACCAACTTTTGTTATCTTCCTTCCAAATTCTTTCCCTCCTTCTTTGATCCTTTTCTTTCTCCCTCCCTCCTTTCCATACATCTAATTAGTCCATTCATTCACATTCATGGTGGCAGGCTCTGGGTCTGACTTTAGACAATGTCAAACCTGCTTAGATATAAATGAAGAATAGACTCAAGGACTGTGATCGGGGTGTGCTGATTCTTACAATGAAATTAAAAGGGAACATTGCCTTGTGATAGCCCTGGGGAAACACAGCTGATGGAAAAAACCACATGCTCATGGTGAAGTTATATCGACAAATAGTTAAATTTTTTTATTATTATCATCCAGGCTATTTTGTGTGCTGCATGTTTCAGGTTAAGGGAGATGTTACAGGTTAAGGGAGATGCTGGAAAAATGTTCCAAAACCTCTTTCCTTCCAGAATCTTGTTTTTAACAGATATCAAGTCACAGTACAATAACACATATGCTTTATCACAATAAACTTGCATGTTCAAATAAACAATGCTATTTGCACACAGTTTTATATTTATTTCATCACATAACACAAAGGATTGTATTTCTGCCATAGGTGTTTCTTTGTAAGTTGCAACTTCTTACTTTTACTGAGTCTAACTCCAGGCCAACTAAGCCCAGGTATTGGACAGCACAGGGAAATGACAGAAGAAAGGATGAGAAAAAGTAAACTGCAGTACTGAGAAATTAAATGACACTTCTAGGTTGCTGCCCCTCCCCTACTCTGCAGTGTTTTTGGATCTGTCTCCAGGGGGTTCTACTCACCAATGAGCCTATAGATGGCTTATCTTCACTATCACATATTTATTCGTTCTTTTCTAACAGTGAAAACAAGACTGTGGACTTCTATTACATCCAGAATGTTGTTAAGACACTGAATCTTTTGTAGGTAATATTTTCCATTTCATTTCATGAGCAAATTCAGAAATCTTAACAGATACAGTGTTATTTTCTAGCACACTAATAAGACTTTACACTTTAAAAACACAAATCCAATGTAGAATAGTACATATAAAAACAGAGTCTCTGCAAAAGAGAACACTTGAGGGCTAATTTTTAAAAACCAAAATAATCACTGATTAGCATAAGAGGAAATGCTTATTAGTCATTTTTCCAGTGCATTTTAGTTTTATCACTTTTTGCACAATTTAAAATTTATGGAAGCCTTCTAATGTTGCCTTTATTTTTTTGCCAGAATATTCTGAAGTTGGTTTAAAACTGAAATTGAAGAAGCCTGAGGAGGGCTTTAATAACAACTTTCTTCAGTCTGTTTATGTAAAACATGATGAATAAGCAAAAAGAAAAGGTGCAGAATGGAAAAAGAAAAACGATCCCTTCTCCTTCCTAGAAGGGTTGAGGTTGCTGGATTGTTCCGAATTTTGCTAGGAATTAAAATCTTCCTCACATGCTCATAGCCAAATATACGTGACATTGTCCTAGATTTTGTATATATGCAAATTGGGGGTCTGAGGATTTGTAAATTGTTTCGAAGTTATAAGGCAGAAAGAAGATTCAATAATACCAAGTTTCTATTAGTCTGTCCCATTCAATGTGTTCTAAAAATTATTCCTTAGTTTTTTTGCTTGTTGAGTGTTAATACTTTAGCCATACTATATGATTAATCTGTATATTACTGAATTGCTTTCGTTAATGTGGATTATTGTCACAAAAATGGAATAATAATCAGTGGGCCACCAGTGGGTCATGCTTGTAATCCTAGCTACTCAGGAGGCTGAGATCAGAGGATACAGGCTTGACGCCAGCCTGAGAAGGAAAGTCCATGAGACTCATATCCAATTAAACCATCAAAAATCTGGAATATGTAGCCTTGAGAGAAAATGCTCAGAGACAAAATGCAAGCCCTGAGTTCAAGCGCCCCGCCCCTCCACCACCCTGGGGGAGAAGGAATAATAAGAAAATACAATAAACAAACCAAGAGGGGAAAAGGATGCAGAAATTCTATGCACCATAGCTTCTGAGGTATGTACAGCGATAAAGATTCAAACACAAGTCCTAGCCTCGTCCCATACTGGTTAAGCAAGTAATAGTCTTCTTATCTCTAAAATGAGAACAGTAGTGTCCACAGGAATGACACAGATTTGTATCATCGTGCATGACAAGAATTGCTCTGTAGCTATTAATATCATTGCCTAAGAATTCAGAGGCAACATTTTCTTCTTTTTTGATGCAAAGACCATCACATTGGGGGGTGACTTAAAACAGGATTTAACATATGTAAATTGAGACAAATTAGTGATCTCCCAGTCTGTAGAAATCATCCATAGCATTTCCTTGTAATCTGGAAATCAGTTAGAGATTGGGAATAGGGGTGAAGGAGAGACAACTCTAGAGATAAGAACAAAATATCTTTCAGTGATATTATTTGAATACTTTAAAAATCAGAGTTTGAAAAGCCAGGAGCTTAGCTACTCAGGAAGCTGAGATCTGAGGATCATGGTTCAAAGGCCAGCAGAAAAGTCTGGGAGACTCAGATCTCCAATTAACGGCCAAAAATCAGAAGTGTCATTGTAATTTAAAGTGGTGGATAAAGCTCAGGGAGAGTGCCCAGGCCCTGAATTTAAACCTTACCACAGACAAAAAAAATCAGAGATTTGTTTTGTTTTATGAAACAATGAAAGATTGTTTCAGCCAGAAAGGTATTATTGCTAAGTATATGTTTTCAAATATGTGGTACACTCTAGACATTACTTAGTATATTGATTTTCATAAGTGTCATTGTTATCAAATCCAAATTGATTTAAGGGGTTATCTTCTCAAAGCTTAAGATCGACCTAGATATGTGATGGGGGAAATATAAGTGATATATTTAAGTGACCATTTCAATTCTACAATGCAGATGAAACTGCTCTAAATTGTATAGTGACTTAACTCTGGAGACTGGGGTAAACGCTAGATTAGCACACCACTGTGAAACATCATAGTGTGCTGAGGTAGCTTTTCTTTTCTCCTAAGAAAAGCAGCTATTTCCATCATCGCCAGTGCCCAAGGTGTGTAGAGCTGGGGCTTTGACATGGCTTGGGGAGCTGTGCGGGAAGTGCTACCTTGAGAAATCAGCTGCTAAGGAGATGACGTATGAAGATGTACCAGATAATCTTCCCCTTGCGGGAACAATTGATAAAAGCTATAAAAAATATCCCAGATCATTTTCACTACCAAGATGTTTGTCAAAAGAGTAAAATTTGGGCTCCTAAAGACTAAGCTTTATCTCTGCATTTATAAATTTTCGAAGTGGTATTTGTCTTTTAAGAGGCATTTTTAGACGCTGGACTCAAGGAGAATGCTGAGTCCTGAAGACTTTTGCTTTTCATCCCACTGGATAAACAGAACCCGGCATGCTTTGAAACTTCCTAATTCTCAAAAGAAAATAGCCTAGTCAATCAGCTTCTATATATTCAGACATCAAGAATACTCTCAGGATATTTTATTTTCAATTTTATTCTGTCATAAATTTGGAATTAAAATTAAGTTGCAAATTTCAGGTAAAATAGGATGATAAAACTTAATGATCACTAACATTTCAAGAGGAATCTATTTAACTGAGTTTAGTTTCCTACTCTCCTGAGGCTTCTTTATGTCGTAAATTGAAGTATGCAAATATAAATGGCTGAGATCCTGCTTGACCCTTAAGGCAGACGGGTAATGCTTTATGTCTGCTGAGACCTCGTGCCAAATTTAAGGCTTGATAAGTTTTCTCTATCTTTTGATAAAAGGGAGATGTTGGCCATTAAGTTTCCTGCTTGGAAAGTGTCAAAGGATTGCCCCCCCTCGATGGTGGGCAATCATCCATGTTTCCCATAGTTAATATTGCTCAGAATAAAAAAGAAAGTCACAGCCAGGCGCTGGTGGCTCATGCCTGTAATCCTAGCTACTCAAGAGGCTGAGATCTGAGGCTCACAGTTCAAAGCCAGCCAGGGCAGGAAAGTCCATGAGACTCTTATCTCCAATTAATCTCCAGAAAACCAGAAGAGGAGCTGTGGCTCAAGGTGGTAGAGCACTCCCAGTGAGCAGAAAAGCTCAGGGACAGCACCCAGGTCCTGAGTTCAAGTCCCATGACTTACAAAAAAAAGTCACATGTCAGAAAAAAACAGAGATATCTGAACTTATTTGCCTAGGTTCTATGGAGAAATGAATCAATATATATTGTTTTTAGCTAGTATTTCCCAAGCAAATAAGAATTTCAGGGGAAGTGAATTGTTCCAAAACTTCCCAAGAAGCTGTGTAAGAGCAGAGTATCCAATTTCACCCTCACTCGGCCCTTTGACCAGTAACTCTGAAGAGACACATCCTAATCTACCTCTCTTCATCCTATTGTATTATTTCAAGAATGTATCCACCACATTGTAAGTACAATCTCTAAAATCCCCAAGCCATTTATGTACATTGAATGTACAAGTCATGTGCATTCCGCAGTCTGGCAGAAATGATTGACAGGAACATTCTGGAAATGGTCCAGGTGGTCTGTCACAAGTCCACTTCTTTGATGGCCATCTACTGGGTCCACTGAGTATTAATGAACTATCTTGTCAGTTTCCACCAGGGCAGTTTATTCACCTGTGTCAATCACATTTCTTTTTTTCTTTCCTTGCCATGTTATCTTCAATAATGTGTCTGTCAACTCTACACTGGCATTCTCCATTAATATCTGGGGAAAAGATTATCTTGCTCATTTAAAACATTTTGCCTAAGCACCATTGGGATAACAAAACCAAAATCCAACATGTTCCCCTACAAACGTAAAGTAGTTCCAAAGACATAATAATAATCAAACTCTTCAAACAGAACATTCCAGAGTATTTTAAAGAGCCCCCTACTGGAGAAATTAAATGTAATCATAGGGCATCTGAAAAACTGCCTGGCATTAATGCTATTCTATATCCTTCACGACAGAGCTTTATGAGTGCCATAATATTTTTTTTAAAACTCTGGGCCAGGGGTAAGCTAAACTGTGGAATGCCTGCCTTGAACATGTGAGGGAACTGGGTTCTACCCCAGTATGTGCATAAATGAATATACATACATATATATATATATATATATATATATATACACACACATATATATATATACACACACACATACCACACACAGACAAGAGAACCTTATTTTATAACTGCTGTTTTAGTAAACAAAAGATTCAGTCTATTTCTAATGAAATTCCTAATGACCAAAAATACCAGAAATACCTGCAGCAACTTTTAGATTATAGGTGCTCCAACTAAAATTCTTCTTTTCTTCCCTTAAGAAAAGGAGATATTCATATTTAGTTAATAATCAGTCTTATTATTGTCACATTGCTCCTTCTTTTTACTTCCTCTACATTTAGCTACGTCTTTAGCCACCCAAAGACACGATACTTTCTTTAGCATATTCTGTCCCAGATAAGACTTTTAAGTTACACAGCTGTTCAGGGAGATGTGGGAAACAGAAGGGGAGGGGACAAAGAAAGAAGGAAAAAGGCACTCTTTGAGGACAGGGTCAGTGTAGGATTTGTTTTCTGCTACATCTCCAGCATACAGCATTATGCACACATGATAGATGCAAATCAACAGTCCGTGTGTACAATTAAAACTTAATTGAATACCTGGCCAGACACAAAGGTTTCCAAATTTCTTATCACAATGCTCTCAACAGTCCTATGACGTTAGTATTCTTACTGCCACATATCTTTTACTCACAGCCTTGCCAAAGGAAAATGAAGGGAAAAAATATGTTCACCATTACCTATGTTTGGTTCATTTGAAATAAATTATAAAGAAAGAAAACTATTAAGTTAGCAAAAAAGAGGGGCATGTAAGTTGTTCAGCTCCTGGGCATGGTGATCTTTATAGACAGCACCATCCAGCTTTTCTTAAGCAGAGTATCTTTTTAGTGCATGTTGGGTCAAACAAAGTAACATGGGGAAAAAACAATAATCACTTAAACGTGAACTATGTAAGTTGGTATTTGGGGAAAAAATGAAAATAAAGCAGCAGTGCCAACATTACCAGCCATTGCAAGCAAGGTGCCAAGTCACCGAATACATTTCAATAAATTGAGGGAAAGTGGATTACCTTTTGTGCCTATTTTAACTGTTTCCTATGATCTCAAGAGGATTAAAGAAGGGATTTGTTTGCGTCAATGTTCCTCAAACTCATATTCAAATAGAACTCTGATAAGGCATGGCACATTTAGAGTCAAAGACATTGCTGTGTTTTTAAGAAGGGCAGCACACAATGTAACTCCAAGAAATGTCACAAAAAATAAGCCAGGCAAAGTTAAGCTGCAATGAAAAATTTGGGTAATTACCAGCTGCATTGTAACTGTCACTATCAAATGTATTTGTCTCTGTTGTTTGTGATTTGTTGTAAGATGGAAAACATTCTCCTCCTTGCTGCCCATCCCTTTGCCCCTGCCATCTTAACCTTTCCACTGCTCCTCACCAAGATACAAGTTACTCTCTTACAAACTTTTCTTTCAAAAAGTACCTTGTAGAAGGGATGGAAAGCAGAGCTGGAGGGGAAAGGTAGAACTGTGAAAAAGAGATAATGGTGTGTGTGTGTGTGTGTGTGTGTGTGTGTGTGTGTGTGTGTGTGTGTGTGTGTGTGTGTGTGTGTGTGTGTGTGTGTGTGTGTGTGTGTGTGTGTGTGTGTGTGTGTGTGTGCGCGCGCGCGCGTGTACATAGCCACAAAAGGATAGTATTACATGGAAGTCTCACCCACAGAATGAATTCTAGGACTGTCATGGTGATACATATCTATAAACCTCAGCACAGAGGAGGCAAAGTCAGATCACCAGTTTGAGCTTTGCCTGGGATAATGGCAAGACCCTACAAACAAAAAACTCTTGGACAAGAACCAGTCTTTATTGATTGAAACTTGAAGAGATCCAGGATCAGAAGTTTGATTAAATAAGAGACTAGTAGTGTGGCATTCATTTTGTCAGTCCACAGAAATTTACTGAACACCAACTATGGTAAGGCCTTGTGTTCAGTGGTGAGTATTTGGGAAAATTACACATAAGGAGAGTTATTTCATGAGTACGACAAAAATTTAACACTCAGTAGGTAGTAATTTTTTTGGTTTAAAACCAAAACTCATAACAGAAGAGATAGGACAAATGTTTATTCCGTTCTAATGACTTTTTCTTTGGCCTAGGCTTTCATTTTATCTCATCCTACATCCTTCCCCTGAGAGTTAACTGCTACTATACCTTTTACTGACACCAGATTTGATAACACGGAATTCTGCATGCTCCTTTAAAGTCCCCTGAGTGCAAGACTTACATGATTTCCCCTATTACCCTACTGTCACTGCTGACTAGGCACTGACAAAGAGCGAAATTGAACTCATCGACTCCCCTTCCCACTAATGAGCACAACCACTGATGAAATTGTTCAAAAAAAGAAAGCAAAGAGCATTCTTATTTTTTTCATTTTACTTCCTAAGCACCAATCTTAAAGTTTCTTTAAAACAAACGTAAATATATCCTAAAAAATATTAAGAAGCCATCACTACTCTTAAAACTGTCCGCTGCTACCCAACCCAGGGCACTGCCTTCTCTAACCAAGAGTCTCATAAACAACTAGGTGTCTCATTGTGCTGCTGGCTTCAGTCTCATCTGCTCCCAGTTACTTTCAACTTGATAGCCAGTCACCTATTCAAACTGCAAATCTGGCCTTTCTTTTGTTATTTTCCAAACCTTTCACTGACTTTGCATCCACAGTAGCTGTATTTTACAAACTCCTCTTTTAGGTGCTCCATTCCATACAGTGCACTTCTTTTTTTTGGGGAGGGGGGGTCCGGTTGTGGAGCCTGAACTCTGGGCCTGGGCGCTGTCCCTCAGCTCTTCAGCTCAAGGCTAGTGCTCTACCACTTGAGCCACAGCGCCACTTCTGGCTTTTTTCTTTTTGCTTATGTGGTGCTGAGGAATCGAACCCAGGGCCTCATGCATGCAAGGCAAGCAATCTACCGCCGAGCCACCTTCCCAGCTCCCTACAGTGCACTTCTTTCAGGCCCTGAAGTGTGAAATTGTTCTTTCTTTCACATAAGACTTTCCACATCCTTTCTGGGACCTAAAACTTTTTTTACATACAGGCCAAATTTGCTTAGATAACTCTTACTTGCCACTTAAACACTGGGTTCCTTTAGGAAGCTAACTTAGATTGTCACTCCAGCTCCACTTAACCTATCAACTTTCAACTATGTTGAACTCTCATTCAATTTCAACCTACCTCCAACAGCAAAGACAGATGTTCCTATGACAGGACTGATGTACTTCCTATTGTACTCACACAGCTTAAGTGTTCCTATTATACATGCCCTCTAATGCCATTTCTCAACATTTATTTTAAACACTCATTTAATACTGGTATCTGATAAGTCTGTAATAAAGGACAAGAAGTAATCTGGTACATGGAGCTTGTCCATAGACCCTTCTACTTGCTACAGTGCCACACATCGTATCATTGCTCAGTGATTATTCATTCCAAGAGTGAATAGAATACCTTATACATATAATTATGAACAATTCTAAGATGGCAAGGAATACATAAAATCACCCCAGTTTGGAGACAGGAGGATTTGCTAACATTTTACATTAGAATTAAATATTTAGCTCTCTCTTCTAGAACAATCTAACCTACACTAAACACTTGTGGAAGACTGTGTCATGATGTGATATTACAGATGGGAAAATAGGCACAGCAAAGTTAATTTAAGTTTTATAAGGTTATCTAGTGAATCAGAAGC
Organism: Dipodomys spectabilis; assembly: GCF_019054845.1. Taxonomy (NCBI): domain Eukaryota; kingdom Metazoa; phylum Chordata; class Mammalia; order Rodentia; family Heteromyidae; genus Dipodomys; species Dipodomys spectabilis. Next base: position 14,640,418 of record NW_024870834.1, on the reverse strand, counting down.
AGAGCCAGGACTTATGTTTTTAACCTCCAATCCTTCCTGTCATCATTTTCTAGAAAATGTCCATTTTCTCAGAATTGTACTGCTGTGCTACTTTAAGAACTCAACCTACATACTAATTTTTTACTAGTCTTCTAGTAGCCTCCAAACTTTCATATATAACACATATATCTCAACGCAGAAACTCAGGGATTCATGCACTGTCTATGGATCTTCCTCTAGACTTTCCATTAAAGGCTTTCTGGGATGTGACTCTGAACTCCCCTCACTCTGAGAGGTGTCAGTTTCCTCTCTTCTCAATAGAGTTTTAGTATGAGATATTAATCACCATTACAATGTGCCAACATTTAACTGTTCTGTTGTAGAGCACTGTACAGCATATTCTACATCTATAAATGTCCAGAGCTGGTCGGCTGGTGCCTTTTATTGCACTGGCTGGACGTGTAGGAAGAAAATGGTGCCAATATCTAATAAATATTTGAGAAGCAACATTGACTATTCAATTTAATGGGACTACTGTTGCAAAATCTGTATTGTGCAAGAAATGAGATAACAACTATTTATAATGTCATTTGAAAGACTATCTGTGCTTAATAAATATGTTTATATGTGATATTCTGGAGCCAATGGCAATCAGAACACATAACTAAAATGCCTAATAAGATTATATTATTTTCTCAATATACACATTTAGTGTAAATACAGCTTTTCATTTTGGAATAAGCACTGCTGATATTAATTTCATCGGGATAAGCAGAAATAGAATCTGCAATATACTTCAGATTTTTCATAGCCTTACACCAAACTAGTGCTCTTTCTTCTTAGGCCCAAATATAATGCAAGAGACTAAAAAGAATTGCAAAACTGAAGCTATCATGTGCCACTTTTCTCGCATATCCAAAACTATAACAACAACATCTTCAGGTCAATTACACAATTTTCTATTAATGTCATTAAGGGTCAAAACAGAAAAATCTCCAATCATAAAATATTTTCCCTGCTCCTTTGGACTTCATTTGGCCATCCTCCATTTATCAGAAACAAATACCTTCATCCCTAAAGCACCCAAGCCAGCTCATTATTTCACCCTCTAGTCCTGCCTTATAGCTCAAGGCCGATGAAGAGAACTCTAAATGTCCAAATTATTTACTATTTGTAAGCTCCAACATGACATAAGTGAATTGGTTCTGTCATGTGAGTAAAACTGATTATGTTTTCTCTAATAAAGATAGACATTTGAGTTATCCTCTTTTGAGTTAACCCAACGTAAAAGGAAGAGAACTTCTGTCAGATGCCAACTGAACATCAATTGTTCATACCATGGAAATGTCAATTAAAATTCTAGCAGAATCTTTCAAACATAATTTTCTAGTCCAAGAAGTGTGCATAAATCCATGGTAAATTGAGAGGCTAGCCAAAGCAAAAAACTGTCAATCCTGGGGTTTGAACTGTCCCTGAGCTTCTCTGGCTCAAGCTAAATTCTTTACCCTTGAGCCACAGTTCTACTTCTGGCTTTCTTGTAGTTAACTGGAGATAAAAGTCTCCAGTTAACGGGCTTTTCTGTCCAGGCTGGCTTTGGACTGAGATCCTCAAATCTTAACCTCTTTAGTAGCTACAATTATAGGTATAAGCCACTTGGTGACTGGCTCTAAGGCAAATGTTAAGTTCCATGTAAGTGTTAAGATTCCTATCAGGATAACATTCAGGGACTAGAAGAATATGCTTGACTTTCACTTGAAAAATGTAGATTCCATCAATTCATTACCACTTATAAGCCTTGATTTGGAGGACATGACTTTTGAAGGATTCTGCATTCTTTTCCTGATGCTGAAGCTCCCACTATACTTGGCAAAGACATAGTGGTTCCTTTCAAGAGTAGCCTACAGGCTGAGCTGGCTTCCTGCTTTATATTGTAGGTGTTCTCAGAGACTGCTAAAAGAAGCAAATTCCAATTTCAACTTTCAACCTTTCACATGGCATTTTCTGGTCTACTTTATAGCAATAAAAAGGATAACAGAGCAAAAACCAAGTATTTTTAATCATGAGAATACATGCCCTATTTGAGAAGTTACTATACCTGCAGTGATTCCATTTCTTCGTCTTTCCTTTGTGTCTCTTCTACCAAGTCTACAATAGAAAAATAAGACATCCATAAAAATGAGATGTAAAAATGGATTGTGTCTTATCACAAGAAACAATTCAGTAAGAACCTTTAAATGCTCTGGCATAAAAAGAAAATTTGGGGTAGAGTTGTGAGAAACAGTGTAAAAAAATCTCAGTCTGAGGGCAATTGAAGCAATACAACAGAGCTCTACTCTGCCACACAAATGACAGGGTAAAAACCCCTGGGAGGTCTCAGGTCTATGAGATACTGCAGACTGACATCAAAATGAATTATATATCCAAAACGATACTTATTTTAGGAATTTTGTCCAATACATGCACAACTCAAAAGCAACACAAACTTTCTTTTAAAAGGGAAGCTCACCAAAAAAGGAAAAAAATTAGAAACAAACTATTCACTTTAACATAAGCTTCCAAGTCAAGTTCCACCCCCAGAGTCAATTTTTAAACTCAAGTTAAAACACCTAGAAATAATGGGTATTATTAATGGAAGAAGAGTACCACCTCAACTGTAAAGTCATATTAATTATCATTTGACATGGAGAGGTAGGGAATGTTAAAGTGGTATAGACCCAGGAGTTTGGCATCATCTCAGAGAAATTAGTGGCTAGAAGGGAAGGTGCCCAATCAAAGGGAGATCTGTTGTAATGTATGCATACAGGCACAGTGGCTCAGGGACCTGCCTTAATTTATGAACTCGCTATAAAGGAAAATACATTTGGCAAGCAGAATTTTCTGCCTGCAGCTATACCACCCTGTGCTATGATCTTATTAGATCTCACAAACCTAAAGGAGTCTGGGCTGAGTCAGAACTTGGATAAAAACTGACTAGAACCACCTACAGCAGCGCATGTTAGAATTAGCATTTGCCTTACTCTATGAATGATATAGAGTACCAAGAGGGTATGCTGCATAAAAGCACACTATAACTTACCAAAAAAATATAGATATATATACACATATATCTTTTTTTTGGGGGGGGGACCCGGTCGTGGGGCCTGAATTGTGGGCCTGGGCGCTGTCCCTCAGCTCTTCAGCTCAAGGCTAGCGCTCTACCACTTGAGCCACAGCACCACTTCCGGCTTTTTTTCTTTTTGCTTATGTGGTGCTGAAGAATCGAACCCAGGGCCTCAGGCATGCAAGGCAAGTGCTCTACCACTGAGCCACCTTCCCAACCCCCACATATATCTTTTCTACAAAGGCAAATGGAGATTATTTTAGCGAGTGCTACAACAGATACACCAAGAAGAAGTAATATAATGGGGGAAAAGCCTCAGTGGTATATGTCATACATAGCTGGGCAGGTGACACACTGACTCTTAAGTAGTGTGGCAGATGATACAATTAATGGTGACAGCCCTTTGAGACTTGTAGTTGAGAAGGCTGCAGAGAAGCGGCAAGGAATTCCCGTAAGATACAATGAGCTGCCATTAAGGAGAAGTAAGAGATTTATTCTATGTTGCTTAGAGGGACTGACTGACTCCTAAGACTTTCCCGTATCAGTTAACTCAATGATAGAGGTACAAGTCAATGCTTTAGGGGATGCTTTTTGCTTTTGTCAGAGACTGGGATTCGAACTGCATATCTGATGTTTTATGCTCAGTGGCAGGTGCCCTACCACCTGGACCACATGGTATATCCAGTTCTTTAGCAATAATGTAGTGAAAAGAACTGAGTGTGTATAGCAGATGGTTAAGTATTCTTCCTCTTTGTACTTTACTTCTTTGTATTGAGATGTTATAGCTACTTCTGTAAAGATGGCATGCATATCTATTTTTCCATTTCTTGCATCTTGGCTGGCCACTTGAGTTGACTCAGGAAACAGGACACAGCAGAAGCAACTCTGTGCCAACCTGCATTGAGGCTTCAAGAGGCCTTTCACGTTTCTACTTTTCCACAAGGAACCCTGCATTACTCTATGAAAAGACCCAGGGCAACTTGCTAGATGGTAAAAGACACATGGTCCAGGAATCTTCCTACTCCTACCATGCTGAATGGTGTCCCTGCAGACGACTGGTAAATGCCCAGAAACACAACTGCCCAGTGCACTGAATCTGACTATAGATGACTCAGCCAGGAACCCAACAGAGTCCATACAAAATGCCCTGCTGAGCCCAGTGACAACCTCAAATCAGAGAAAGAATCATGAGCTTAAGAAGTGATGTGTGGACAGTTTGGTACCCAGAACTTGCTAACTGATACCAACCAGTTGCTAACTGATAAACCTATAAAATGTATTAAAAAGGGGGGCTGAGAAGGTAGCTCAGTGGTAGAGTGCTTGCCTTGCATGAAGGAGGCCCTGGAGTCGATTCCTCAGCACCACATAAGCAGAAAAAGGTGAAAATGGTGCTATGGTCAAGTGGTAGAACACTAGCGTTGAGCTGAGGGACAGTGCCCAGGCCCAGAGTTCAGGACCCACAACCGACAAAAAGGAAAAAAAAAGTATTAGAAAGCTATAGGAGTAATTAACATACTCAGGAAAAAAAAAAAAGGATTCTGACTCTAAAAAGAATAACAACTAGAGCAGGGTAGGCAGATATAGTAGCATGAACTAATGGACAATGTATTCTGAGCACCTCTAATCTTTACATCAGTCCACTCAAAATGATATTCTGAGAATAGCTAAATGAACCTAGCTTAGGTCTCTTGACTAGTTCTTGACTAGGACAAAATATGCAGTACATTTTGATAATCCTAACAGGACTGGATTAACAGAAAGAACAGTTTCCATATGCAAAATTCAACTCAGAGAACTGGAGACTTCAGAGTTGGAAAGAGTTTTCTGTTCTACACTGCTATATTTAATTCTACAATAAATACATGAAGATGTAAGGCTCAAAGGCTTCAAATGTTTGCCTGAGATTGTCTCAGTTATTATTAAAGCCGTATCTATAGGGTTTTGCTTTCCTATCTTCTTCTCTAACACAGCATGTTCTCACTTGTACGGCCAAGGACTTAAGTATACCTTTCTCCATACTGTTACTAATAAAAAATTATATACACATTAGCATTACTCTGATTTGTTTCAGGAGTTTTTTTGATGTCAACAGCCAGGGCTGTCTCTCTATCTTTGATACTTCAATGGCAAAATTGCCTTCTCCACCTACCTATCAAATGCATATTTGTTAGAGGCTTGGTTTAAATGCATACATTTGCAATGTTAAGAATGATTAATCTGTGCTGAGGAAATGTGGTCACTGAACACTGCTGGGAAGTGACTACTACAAACAGATACATGCCAAAAGGACACAGGTGAGCCCTCTAGAGAGTAGAAATAACATAATATTGTGACACTTGAGTACAATTAGAGCCCCTCATTATAATGAATAATCTTGTTTGTTCAACCCTCAGAACAAATGATTGGGGAGAAAAGGGCTGTAGAGCAGCTCTGCTCCTCTGTTGTTCCTGTTTCCCTTAGCATTCTCTGGTTTGTTGTTGAATATAAACAGCAATTCAACTGCCTCACAAAATGCTGTGGTCACATGTGCCCCTGTCAACATTAGCAAATAAAAGATTTCTTGGTGAAAACGACAGCGGCCCTGGTGTTTTACTTTGATTGGCTCCAAGTTTCAAATGATTGGTATTAACTCATTATGTAATATAGTCATTAGGGGAAGAAAGTTCCATAAAAAGATGGATGGACCTAGAACAAATCATGTTAGTAAGGTAAACAAAGCACAGAGACGGATGGCATATGTTTTCTCTCATATGTGGAAGTTAGATCTAAAATGCACAGGGACATGATAAATTATACAGGACTCAAGACATTCACATACAGTGAGACTGAAAGAGGATTCTCTTATGGGAAGAACACAGAGGTGTAATGCCCCTGTGCATTGATCATATAAAATAATATTTTATATTTATTATAATATATTTTATATTATATTTATATTATATTTTACATAATACTTATTATTATATTCCAAGAAATGGAAACAAAAGCTTTTTTCTTTTGTTGTTTTTCTTTTCTTTTTCTTTTTTTCTTTTTTGGTCATTTGTCCATTCATTTGTCTGTAGAAGGGTAAGGTGGGCACAGAAATAGAGAAACAAAAGGTGAACAAATGCAGCAGTGAGTCTTACTAAATACTATGCTGAAAATGAACTATACAACAACTTGTGGGAGGGAAAAACGGGGAGAGACTGAGATAAGGGGTAACATTGTCCAGAAAGAAATATATTCATCACCTGACTTATATAACTGTACCACCTGTACATCACCTTTACAATAACAATAAAAAATTTTTGTAAAAAAAGATGGGGATTGAAGAATCTAGCTGCTTTCTTTCACTCAGCTCTATTTTTCATTTCTCTGGCACAGATAGGGTATTATAATATGACCACAGTTTTTGCCAAGACTCTTGTGTACCACTTCCTTTGTAGTCTTTGCAACCAGTGATCTGGCTGTTTAAGGAGGCTAAATACTTTAAAAAAAATTCTGCGCTGATAACCAAGAAATCAGGTATCTTATTTCTTTATTCGTATTTAAAAGGTGAATTGACCAACACATCCATCTTGGTGTGCATGATCAACACACATCTAGTCACTTGACACTTCACAGGAATGTTGAGGATCCAGTTTAGAATTCACTATGCTTTTCCAGAACTTTTACTATAAAATATCTCATTCACATTATGTCAGGTTGACTGATAATGGACAAGAAAGCTATGGAAACAGGATGGAAATACAGCAACATATAGCACTGGACAGAGTAGGATTGGCAGCAGAACACAGTGAATTAATGATTCTGCTTTGCAAAGAAGCATTTAGCTTTAGGCTCCTTTAACTCAATTACTGTGTGTTTCTGTTCAGTATTAATCTATGTGTCCTGACATTTATTAAAAGCAATAGACAATGTAAATTGTCAAAAGAGATTAATATATTTTTTCTTTAAAATTATGCATTCCTCTTGTGGACCATAGTCATGGTATAAAGAAACCAAATAAAGCAGCACATTCAAGAGTCCATTAATGATGCATCTAGCTCCACAATTACATTCAAGGTATTACCTACACACCCCAGGCAATGGGGCAATGCTTTCCAGTTATTGGAATCATTGACATTTTAAGAACAGAAGGGAACAGAGAAATAATATAATCTCAGGTTTTTATCCTTCTGGAAGAAACAGAATTATACTTTTAAGTTAAATACACATAATCTAGTATACATTGTAAGTAATTAATTTTAAAGCAGAAAGGTGGCTGCTTATTGGGGAAGAGGTGTAGATCTCAGGAGCCAGCCTACCAAGCGTCTCTTCTGTGCTGAAGTTGACCCAACGGGATCGTGATACATCTATAAAGCTCAAAGTACACTGATGGAAAAAAAACCCCCACTGATGTATTCCAGCTTCCTCGCACCTTGAGATCCAGTGGCTCTGGCAGTATCCCACAGCTATGTAACAGGAATGCACTAAATATGATGTGGATCAAGCTCTACAACTTTTTGTCACAAAATGGAGACTGCCACTTTTACCTTTCAAGATTTGTACTGAAATTAAATCATACTCCCAGCTCAGCCATACATGCTAATACATTTTAAAATTCCTTCCTAAAGCACACAAACTTCACTAAAGCATTATGTAACTTCAATAATCTGTGAGAAGGCCAATAATTATTAGCAGTCTACATTAAATGCCTCCAATCATAAATGACATCACAAGATGTGGCTTTGATGGAAAGCAAATATTTGACACATTAGAGAAGGCAATGGTAACTTTAGTAAAGCATATTCAATATACAACATACAGACTAGATCACAAGATAAAGCAGCAATAAAACATTTCTTTTAAGGAACGACTGTTGAATAGTTGCTAAATTAAATATAACATTAGATAGATAAAGCTTCATCCTATTTCATTATACTAGTAAAGAGAAACTAAAAAAATAACCAAATATGTTTGGATTTACATTAATACAATAAGCCATTTGTATTATGTGTTCTGTATCCATGAATTCAACCAGCCATGGATGAAAAATTCATTTACAAAATACAGAAAAACATAAACATATACAGATATGTGTGTGAATGATTTATATATAAAACAAATACAGAATATACACATATATGTATACATTGAGTTCATTATTGTAAGTAATCTAGGAATGGATTAAAGTGCATACGTTATACACAAATACTATATTATTTTATATAATTAACTTGGTATCATTTAAGTTTTCCATTCAGTGGAAGTATTCTGGGCAAATTCCAGGAGCAAATGTATATGCAAAGTACTTTCAAAACAGTATCAGGCACATGAGAAGAATTGTTATTGTTATTTTTAAGACAAAACAATTTAAAATTGGAAAATGTGTGGGCAAATGCTCAGTTGTAATTTAAAATAAATATACAGAAGGGGACTCAGCAGTGTCTTTAGATTCTACTTATTATTGGGAGCCGCATTATTTCGAACTCTGACATTTATACTGCCACCCACTGGTACATATGTGAATATACACAGTGAGGGGAGTTGAGGGCTTTCTCATCAAGTCTTACCACAGGAAACACATAGGTTGAAATGAGGAACAACATTCAAAAATGATGGTTATCCCTGTGGTTTGTGTCAGACACTGAAACAACATACTGGTCCACAGATGGAGCTCAATTGGTCCAATAAATGAAAGGTTTATAGTCCACTGTCTGTCTTGGGTATGTAGTAAAACACCCAAATACAGGTACTCATGTTTTTATTTGAAGTGAATTCATTTCTGGTAAAATTTTCCATTTTGACAACCTTTAAGATTTAAACTTCATGCTCCAAAAGCATCTATAGTACAGAAAACAGGGTAATAGCCTTCCCCATTCTGCCTCATAGTTCTGGTACTGGGAAATACAGAATGAAGGTTCTAACCAAGCCAACTACTACATGTTTTTGTTGTTTCTATGAAGAAGGAGAGTAGATAAAGTACAATGTAATCATTACAAAAGGAATCACAGTTCTAAACTGGTCAAAGGGCTATCTAGACAAAAAGGACTATTTGATCAGGATATTTGATATGATCTTTGATCACTGTTACATTATTGTTAATTATTATTATCATTATTATTCTGTTAGTTTTCTGATATATCCACAATTGAACTAGACCCAGGTTCCTGGGTCTACTTTAGATTAAAATTAAATTTCAAGCCAGGTACCAGTGGCTCACACCTGTAATTCTACCTACTCAGGAAGCGAAGATGTGATCCTTACGTCTTAGAAAGTCTTTGACACTCTTATATCCAATTAACCACCAAATAGCTAAACATAGAGGTATAGGTCAAGTGGTGGAGTGCTAGCCTTGGGAAACAAGCTCAGGGACAGTGCCCAGGCTCTGAGTCCAAGCCCCGGGACTGGCATAGTTAAAAAAAAAAAAAAAACACCTAAATTTCAGCCTTTAAGGAAAAAAGTCAAGCTTTTTCAATTGTTATACTCTAAGGCTAAAACTAACCTCATACAATGTCAGCTGTTTAACAATTCACAAATAGACAACATGTATCTATGTGTTTATGTATCATACATTACATTGCCGATATTCCTGGCTTGAAGTAGATGCAAACTTCAAGTTATTTACAAATTAAAAAAAATGTTTCCTACCCAATTGTACATTGACGTTTAAATCTTCAGCTTTAAAATAAAAGAATGAAAATGTAGCACAGTGGTAGAATCTTTGTCTACCATTGCAAGGCTCTGGGTTTTGTCTCAGTATAACAAAGAAAATAAAATCTAATTTTTTTTAAAAAAAAACCTTTAAACTATTAAAAGATACCGAAAGAAATGTAAGTTTAGGAATACTATATTCAATTGTTCCACAACCCTATCCCCATTTCAAAGCCATTTTAGAGACCAGACATCCCAGTTCAGCGCATTTCAGAGTTTATATTTTAAAATACTCTTTCTCCGATGATTTAGTACAAAGATCTGAACATATGTTATCAACCAATGGTGACAGCCAGAAAAAAAGCACAGGACTTGAATGAAAATTTAGAAACTGTATTGGCATCTATCTCTCGATGAACAAACAAAATCTCTTCATTCATAAAGACTTAAAACACACTGAGTCATAACTTATGTCACAAAGTGACTTGAGAAATTAAAGTGGGATAAGGAAGAAATTGAGAATTGAATTTTTTAATCATGCTGTATTAAAATATTGAGATTACTCTGAATTATCACTGTGGGTCCAATGTAATTAAAAAGCAACACAAGAGAGACTCACAATTGTCATTGCTGCATTGAAAATATGGAAAGGGGGGACATAAGCCAAGGAATTAGTGAAGCCTCTAGAAGCTGGACAAGCAGAGAAAACAGATTCCTTGCAAGAGTCTACTAGAAGGACAGCGGCCCTGCAGATTTCCCACTAGGACTCTGACCTCCAGATCTGTAACACAAATTAGTACTGGCTTAGGCCACTAAATTTGTTGTAATTTATTATATCAGCAACAGGAAACTTATGTATCTCGCAGTTTCATTAATTAAGTGATGCACTCCAATAAAAACAAGAGGCATATACTTTCTGGCTACAATTACAGAAGTAAAAATAACTTCAATATGATATATAACATGCCAAAAAAGATGCACATAATTCAATAAACGCCTTTTGAAGAAACCTGTTACAAAGTCAAAAGAGTGAATGAAAATGAGGGCCTTAAGGACAAAATGTCAATGCACCATTTGTCATAATTTATGACCCCAGGATTGTTAGCTCTCTCACTAGGAATCACACACACCTATTTTCAGCTTCTCAAAAAGTTCTTAATTTGTTCCTTAAAATTATTACTAATACTATACCTACACTGTAGTATAATTATATAGGCAAAGGTATAAAATTTCATCATCCCTATAAAAGACACTGTGCTGATATTAACTTTTTAGGACACATACTGGTATGCAATACACAGCCTGGTATATGTATATCAAAGATATGTGCTGATATTAACATTTAAGGCCAAGCCAAGTGTGCAATACATCCATCTTACGAGGTTATTTTTTTAAATAATCAGATGTTTACAATTGGGTATCAGTTGCTCAGCTTGTAATCCTAGCTACTCAGGAAGCTGAGAGTAGAACATCATGGCTGGGTAAAAAAGCCCTTGAGACTCCATCTCTAATTAACCAAACCAAGGGTTGGACTAAAGACATGGCTCAAGAAGTAGAATACCAGCTGTCAGCAAGCAAGCCAAGCAAGAGTCTAAGGTCCTGTGTTCAAGCCATGGAACAATAAGACAAACAAAAAGATCCAAGAAACATATTAGTAACTGAGAAGCCATTTATTAGCAAGTGAAAGGAAAATATTAATTTAGCTTAACAATTTTTTCAGCTGAATTCACAAATTCAAGCAACTTTTAAAATTTCCCTTCACACAATGGGAAATAACAAAAAATTTAGAAATCTATTTCTCATGTAAAGAATAAAGTCAAGGTAAGTAAGAGGTAATGGAGAACAGAGTGACCAGCTATAGTACAGTTCAGCAAAAAACCGATACAGTAATAAAGCAAAGGAAAGAAACCTCACAAAATGTGTTATTCACTTTGAGATGATAAGCATATTTATCCACTGAACATTTCCAAATTTAGACAAAAGATATAAGCCTCTGGAATGAAGAAACAATGTGAATCCCAAACAATGAATTTAAGGAAAATTCTCATCCATGTATTTCTCAGTCAGAATATTTAAAATAAAAAAACAAAGAACATGTTTTGAAAGCAGCAAGAAAAAAACACAGCTTAGGGGGAACAACCTATTAGAATAACAGTAAAGTCCTCATTAGGAACCACAAAGGACATAAAGAAAAATTCCATGTTATGACTTAGCCTCTGGCACTACTAGGAGTTGGTAAAATCTTTACACAGTGATTCTAATTGAAGAAAATTAGGAGGAGGCATGTCTTAGAAGGAGACATTGGGACCTCAACCCCTTTTCACTCTGTCTTGCTTCTTAGATACCATGAGCTGAGTGGAATTCCTCTTCCATGCATTCTTTGCATAATAGTACTGCCTCAACACATGGACAGAGTAATGGGGATAAAACCATGGACTGAAATCTCTGAAAGATGAACCTTTTAAAGTTGACTTTCTCAGTATTTTATCATAGTGGTGGAAAGCTGTCTTATAGCTAACAGAGGATTATTTCAAGTAGAGATCTGAAGAATAATTACTTATTTTATAGATAGTAAAAAACCAGAAGGAATGTTTCTGATAACGCAAGAAGATACCACAGTGATGACAGTGGTTAGACAGATTGTTTATGAAGAGTGTAATAAAGAAACTGGACTTTTATTTCAGCATATTTCATTATTCTGCCTTGCTTCATGGAGAACAGAAAAGTGACTTCAAGACAGATTAGCCATTTCAAGAAGACTAGAAAGGAAAAAATATAGAATATTCTATAAAATTAAAAGATTTCCATAGTAAATGCTTGTACTTTTTATTATATTTGTGTATATGTGGTGTACAGTATAGAACCTTACATGTGCCAGGCAAGCATTCTACCACTGAGCCACAGGAAATTTTAAGAGACAGTAATTACAGGGATAAGTGGTGCAGGGGTAGGGGGTAGTATTCACTTGTACTTTGCTAGGTCCTGATCTGTACATTTCTACCCTGATGTCTGGAAAGCTAAGATGTCAATAGCTTGTTGGCATGGGCAACAAACACTTGACATCTGCTCCCTAAAACAAAAGGTAAGATGACACAAAATAGCATTACAAAACAATTATTCTGAAGTTATTACTGAAATTTACCTTATTATGTTTATATTATTCTCCTACATTTATTATGTTTATATTATTCTCCTACATTATGTTTATTCTCCTACATTATGTTTATTCTCCTACATTATGTTCTCCTTATTATGTTTATATTATTCTCCTACATTCTCCTTTGGGTCTTCCTAAAATGGTTGAAACTTGTTACTATAAAAGTAGCCATCTTCTAGCAAAAGTTTGAAGAAATTAGCAGAAATGAAACCTCACAATTAGAACAATACTAACAAAACTCATAGCTATACACGCAACAGTGTTCAAGTTCATGGGCAAGTTTCTACCAAGTTTATTCAAAGAAGATGAGATATACACAGTATGAAAACCTAGAATGGAACTCAGGAGATGTTGGTTCTTTTTCCTCTAGTATTGATTTATAAGATGAAAATTTTAATCTTTCTGGGCTACAATGATCATATAAATAAAATAAGATTTTATTAGATTATTTGCTAGATTATAGCGAAGATCTCTCTAGCACTACAAGTTTAAGCTCTATACTTAGGTAGATTGCTGCCTGGTAATTCAATGTTCTCTTGGTTGAGTGGCTCAATCTCTATGAGTAACAATTATTCAGAACTAATATGTATGACAATCATCTCTCCAAAACTTTTTAGAAACTCTAACAGATTCTTGGCTTAGTTTAAGTAATTATTCTCATTGTTAAGACTGTTTACAGATAATAAGCGCATGTGACAAATCATTCTCATTCATTTCTAATATCTACATGTTTTCTTTTGTATACCTAGGGTAAATATACTTTAGATAATTACAAATCTTCCTTTTTTGTTCCTCAAATCCTCACAATTATAGTAATTCTTCTATATCTTCTTACCTGGGTCCTTTAAAATTCTAATAAACAAATTAAGTCACTATCTCATCAGTAAGAATAGAAATAGTACACAATGTGTCTTCACAAGTGGGTTGTATAACATGAATATTTTCATTGTCAGATTGGTTTTGTTTCATGTCACTATCAAGGCTATAAAAGATTAAGACTGTCTTGAAGAGATAACTTTCCCTTAAACCATCATAGCACAGACCTTCCAATAGGTAGTTACAGATAGTAGATTCAGTTCCTGAAAGGGAAAATCTGGGATTTTAGTGGCTTTGGCCTCTTAACATGAATTAAAATTTAAAATGATTGTGCCTCATCTAAATAGAAGTGATTGAAAAAATATTTATCAGACAAAAGTAAAGAAAAACAAAGGTAAACCAAAATAGTCTTCCATTGTAAGATTATAGGATAAAAAGGGGGTTTCATGGAAAAATCTCACAGGTCATTGCTTCCTTTAATTAGTAGCCTTCATAAACATAAAAAAGCCTTAAGTAATTTTTAATACTGATTACAACTGCTTAGTTCATTAACAAATTGTCACACTAACACTGGCCACATTGTATTACCTACCTTTAAAGGTTTTTTTTTTTCATTTTCATAGATTTTAATTAACTTTTCCTTTCCCACTAGGACTGATCATTAAACAGCAAACAGAGGCATTTTGCCTTTCATATTTCTGAATCCAAAACATTTTGATTGAAAAGCAGATCCAGAAAAAGACAAAAAAAAAAAATGTAGATACCAAATTAGACAGGGAGGATCACTTGTAGATGCAGTCAAAGAAGCCAGGCTCTGGGCTCCACTGGCACTCTAAGTCAATCAATTTCATGTTACCACACTACTTCAGAAAGCTTCTTTAAAATTCCTCCTTCCATCAGCAGCTTCTCTTATTTGCATTAGCTGAGAACATATAATCATAGCTGACAGGCTACAGAGACTTTAGGCTTGGAAAACAGTGAAGGGAAAGGAAAATTTTCATTGTTCAGATTCCCTCAAGTAAAAAATGTTATCTTTGTTTGGGAAACAGAATGTACTAAACTCACAGTCTAATCACTAAGGTTTAGGCAAATCTACACAATTTCAACAGTTTGAAAAGGTTCTGCTCTCAATCCATCACCTCTTTTCCCAATAAGCTCCTAGAGAAATAATAGGCAGGGACAGAAGAACCTGGATTTTGAACGCCATGTAATTCGTAAGGGGGTAATTTGAAGAATCTGTACTCAGATTTTATCAAAGGTCATACCTTACCTCCAAAGATAAAATATCACACTCTTCACCACTGTTCCTGTACCCTTATCCTGCTTTCATGGTATGCGCTTGTGTGTAAAACACACTGATTAACAATGTCAAAAGCTGTATCTAGAGACAATTACATATAGCTTATTTTCAAAATAAATAGGTACTCTAAAAATGACTATATTAAGACTGAAGCTACATAATAAAAAGGACCAAAAGAACACAAAATTAGACAGAGGGAGGAAAGAGGTAGAGTGAGAAGCAAAAGCTAATGTAAAATAAATAAGAAGAATGTAAAATAAAATATAGGGTGAATTTCAAGAGAAAGACCTCTTTTCAGAAATTTTATAGGATCACCCTAAACTTTCTAGGGATGCGGTTATAAAGGGTTCATATGCTCCAAGTGGACAGGCTGCCTGTTTTGGTGTGGCCATAATAAATGCAGTTCTAAGAATTCTTTTAAAAATACTTTTTCAAAACTTGCTAGGAATTAGGACTAAGAACATAATGGTTTATAGAGCAGGTGCTAGATAGAAGCCTGGATAGAGGGCAAATTATTCCACAGGCCTGGCTTCTTTTCAGATAGTCTGAAGTAAAAGGCACTAGTATACCAACTACCATGTACACACACACACACACACACACACAAACACATACACACAGTTTCAACACTCGTACTTTTACAGATGATTTAACAACTCTTATTCCCATCTCCTAAAGCAAATCACACTTTCAAGTCACATATTTAGGTGTTAGGAAGTATTCTTCCTTCACTCACATAGGGCAAATCTCCTTGTAATCTCAGCTCCAGTCCTATAGGTTTGTCTGCTCTTCTAGGAACCTGCCATTACTGCCACCTTTGGGTATTTACCAAGACTGAATTTTGTGCTTAGAGCACACTTTCCCACAATTCTTCACTTCATTCAGGTTTCTGTTCAAATGTTAGTTACTACAGAAAGGATTTCTTTAGACATTATATACATGACCACAACACGTAACCCTACTCTGATTTTCTTCACAGAATTTCCTATCTATCTATCATCTATCTATCATCTATCTATCTATCTATCTATCTATCTATCTATCTATCTATCTATCTATTGTGAAAATACTGTACAGAGGGGTTACAATTACATGGGCAAGATAATGAGTACATTTCTTATCAAGCATTGTAGCCTCCTCCTTTGTTTCCCCTACCCATCCCTTCCCAACCTCCTCATGCCCCCCCACCCGATCTTCCCCCCCACTACCAAAGTTGTAAAGTTCATTTTTGGACATAACGACTTGTACATCTCATTGTTGCAATGGGTTCACCTGTATCCCTATTTAAACGATTTGTTTTTTCCCTTCCCCTCCACAAATTATACCAACATCAAATACAATGAAAGCAGGGGTTATACCGTGGGAGAGGGACATACAAAGCAACAAAGAAATCATCTTATGAATATGTTAGAAACAATCGCAAGAAAGAAAAAAACATTTGAATACATATCTTGGGGTTCATTTCACCGAACATCAACTTATCTGACCATTTCTGCTTATCTCAGACATATACTAGTTATTGCAAATAAGGGAAACCATGGGACCTATGTTTCTTTGGGCCTGGCTTACTTCACTTAATATAATTTTTTCCAAGTTTTTCCATTTCCTAACAAATGGGGCAATGTCATTCTTTCTGATGGAGACACAGAATTCTTAAAATGGGAACATTAGCTCTGTATTTGCTTGTCTATTCCTTCCACTAGAATATAAGCACCATGATGTCACTGATTTTATTTGCTTGGAGAACTGAGTATTGCAGACACGACACCAGTGTTAGGAACCTAGTAGTGTTCACTACATGCATATTGAATATATGACTCCAATTCTGCTCTTCCTACCAATGTACAATTAAACTTTATGCAACACTAATTAAGTTACATTTCATAGTCTCACCTCCCTTTAACACTGAAATACTATTTACAGTTCTTACATGTATCATGCTCTCAGAACTTTTAAGTTCAACTCTTTTTTTTTTTTAATTTAATTTAATTTTATTTGTGAACATACTGTACAGAGGAGTTACAGTTACATGGGCAGGATAATGCGTACATTTCTTACCAAGCATTGCAGCCTCCTCCTTTGTTTACCCTTCACATCCCTTCCCAGCCTCCCCCCTCCCTCCCTAATCCCAATCCTTCTCCTTCCCCCCCCTCCCCACCCCCCCCCCCCCCACCCCCCCGTACCAACGTTGTAAAGCTCGTTTTGGACATGACAACTTGTACTTCTCATTGTTGCAACAGGTCCACCTGTATCCTTAAACGACTGGTTTTTCCCCATCTCCTCCACAAGTTATACTGACATCAAATATAGTGAAAGCAGGGGTTATACTGTGGGGGAGGGACATACAAAGCAACAAAGAGATAATCTTATAAATGTGTTAGAAACACATGCATGAAAGAAAAAAACATTAAAATACACATCTAAGGGTTCATTTTCCTGACATCACATTATCTGACCTTTTCCGCTTGACTCATACATATACTAGATATTACAAATAAGGGAAACCATGGGACCTACGTTTCTTTGGGCCTGGCTTACTTCACTTAATATAATTTTTTCCAAGTTTTTCCATTTCCTAACAAATGGGGCAATGTCATTCTTTCTGATGGAGGCATAGAATTCCATTGTGTATATATACCACATTTTCTTGATCCATTCATCTACTGAGGGGCATCTGGGTTGGTTCCATATCTTAGCTATGGTAAATAATGCTGCAATAAACATAGTTGTGCTGGTAGCTTTAGTGAGGTCTTGTTTGTAAACATTTGGGTAAATGCCCAAAAGTGGGATTGCTGGGTCATAGGGGAGCTCTTTGTGAAGTCTTTTGAGGAAGCTCCATACTGCTTTCCAAAGTGGTTGAACAAGTTTACATTCCCACCAACAATGAAGTAAGGTTCCTTTCTGTCCACATCCCCTCCAGCATCTGTTGTTGTTAGAGTTCTTGATTTTTGCTGTTCTAACTGGAGTGAGGTGATATCTCAATGTTGTTTTGATTTGCATTTCTTTTATGGCTAGGGATGTTGAACATTTCTTCATGTGTCTATTGGCCATCCTTCTTTCTTCTTCAGAGAAGTTTCTCTTTAAGTCTTTCGCCCACTTATTTATTGGGCAGTTGTTTCTTTGAGGATTTGTTGTTGGGGGGTTTAATTTTTTGAGTTCCAAGTATATTTTAGATATGAGACCCTTGTCCGTTGTATGGCTAGTAAAGATCTTCTCCCAATCCGTGGGCTTTCTATTGATCTTGCTAGCTATGTCATTTGCCCTGCAGAAGCTCTGCAACTTTATGCAATCCCATTTGTCCAACCTTTCTTTGATTTGTTGTGTTTCCGGGTCTCTATTCAGAAAATTTCGGCCTGAGCCAAGGAGACCTACGGTTTCTCCTATTCCATCCTGTAATGTTTTCAGAGTGTCTGCTTTGAGTTCAAGGTCTTTGATCCATTTGGAGTTGATTCTGGTGCAGGGTGATATATAAGGATCTAGCTTAAGTTTTCTACATGTAGTTAACCAATTTTGCCAGCACCATTTACTGAAGAGGTTGTCTTTCTTCCATTCTATTGTTTTAGCTCCCTTATCGAAGATTAGATGGCTATAGGTCTGTAGGTTCATTTCTGGGTTTTCAATTCTGTTCCATTGGTCCTGAGGTCTGTTCTTATGCCAATACCAAGCTGTTTTGATTACTATGGCTTTATAGTAGAGTTTGAAGTTTGGTGTTGATATTCCTCCAGCAGTGTTCTTTCCGTTGAGGAGCGTTTTTGCTTAAGTTCAACTCTTGTTTGTTCTAAGTGCCCTACCTATGTTCGCCCTGGTGTTATGGTTTGAATGCATATGTCTCTCCAAAAGTCTCAATGTCTCTCAAAAAACCTCAGCCCCAGTGTGGTAGTATTAGGAGGTGGGGCTTTTAAGGAAACACTTCCCGATTGGATTAGCAACATTACAAAAGATTTGGAGGAGAACAGCTAGGTCCCTTTTGCCCATCTCTTTGTTAGGTGGAGACAAAGAAGTACTCACCATCCAGGAAAGCAGCATTCCAGACACCTCACATTATCCAGAACCAGAGGAGGAAGTTTCTTGGTCTTAAACTTCCCAGACTCCAACTGGGGCAAACAATGAGTTTACCCTGTTAATAAGTTACACAATCTAAGGACTTTTTGGCATCCTGAATGGACCGAGGCATCTGGCTACCTTCAAAATCTAGTAAAGCTTGTCAATTGAGGAATCAATATAATTAATAACTGCTCTCCCAGTTGGTATCCTATGCCTTGATTTCAGTACAGTACTTCCACAATATTTCAAAAAAATAATAAAAGGTTCCTTTTATATTTGGTTCCCCTAATGCCATTACTTGAGGGTTCTTGGTTATGCAATACAAGGCCTGGCAGCTATTAAATATTTACAGAGTGTGGACTATATAAAAGTATATTATATTTTAAAAACCATAGGGTTTTCTTGAGATTTAAGAGATTTTAAAGTATGACTTGAGATTGTTGGAGGTCTTTTTTGAAATTTTTACATTTTGGTATTGATTTACAACAGATTATATAAATCAAGTATTTGTTGTATGTCATTTCAAATATGACAGATATTTTGAACTCGATAAAGCATGTGGATAAGTAAATATTATATAATTGGGAAGGGCTAAGACTTGTCTATACACTGAGCCTGGAACCGGAACTGCTTTATTCCTATTAAAACCAACACATGAAATAACAGATCTTGAACTTTACAGAATAAGTAATAGGAATGCCGTGCTATGAAGATATAAATTTAGAAATTCCATTATGATGAACTTCCACTGCTCAATCCTCTCTCATCAGCCCATTTTCCCACATGACGATGGATTCTCACTTTACCTCATCAGGACTCCCTTGGGCCAGGAACACATTCTAGATATAATTATGGGAGCAGTCTGTGGCAGTGGAAAACCAAAGTTAACGCAACCACATGGAAATAAAAACCAGGTCATTGGTGTCATTACCAGTATACTCTAACCTCAATGTAAACAACAAGCAAAAATAACAGAACACTCCATCTTTTGGAGAATTCAGTTCCTTTGGAAAAAAAAAATCAATAACATGGAAACACCTGGTGTGAAAATTTTGAACTAAAGGGGGATACAAGAAATAGCTTCTTTCCTTTTATTTTCTTAAAGGTGATACATGTATGTGACATACAAACCAAGGGGGAAAAAAAGGTACAGTAATGAGTTCAAAGTAAGCTTCTTTCCTGCAGACTCAAATACTGTCTGCCCATCTACAGAGGTCCTCAAAAGTCAGTTTGAAAACTTTAAAAAAAATTCAAAAGAAAGGTCAGTCTTTATTATCAGCAATTTTTGTTGTATTTGGATGGGACTGGGGTTTGAACTCAAGAGTTAGGCAGGTATATTGCTGTTAAAGCCATGCCTCCAGACCTCTATGATCACTTTCTAAATTCAGTTTCCAGCTTAGTATACTTGAAAATATGTGTGTGGGCGTATGCTATATGTGTGTATGTGTACAATCAATTCTTTTAAAAAACAAAAATTTATTTAGATTTCATTTTGTTGCTAAGAAGACAGTATAAAGTATATCTTTGTATTTGTTTAGTAAGCCTGAGACTGTGAATTTAAACCCCAATAACACCAGAATAAGAACAAAACAACAACTGCTAGTTGACTTAAAACTAATCACAGAATTACCAATTTTTTCCTAATTATTTGTAATGAAAGTGTATTGGGAAATATGTTCTATATGTGTCTGAATACACATGTGGGAATACTATTGTTTTGTAACCAATTTGGTTACTTACTTTTACCATTGATTTAATATTGCATTTTCTGATAACTGAGAAGACATTTAAGCAACCAGCAATGTATCATGTAGTATGTGACAGCCTATAAATGTAGTATTACTATCACTAGAAACTATAATTAATGGGGTATTCTGGTCAATTTTGAATCTTAAGTATTTATAATATAAGGATAATACATCTACTTTAACAAGCAAGTGAAAAGTATAAGTATGATATTCATACACACACACACACACACACACACACACACACACACACACAGGGAAACAAATATTTTAACAATCTATTCCTAGAAAAAGTGTGAATCAATATACAAAAATACAAAAAACATTGTGAAAACTCTATCAGATTGATGAAACCACATATTCTGACTTAACAATTCTAGTTCTGGGAATTTATTCCACTGACAGACTTATTTGTACAAATAACTTCTTTATGTGGTTAGTCACTGCCTGTTACGGTAAATCCTGAAAACATCTTAAATGCAAATTAGTAGGGAAGCTTGTTAAATAAATTACACTATGTTTATATAATGGAGTTTCTACACATTTGTTAAAAAGAACACGTAAATTTATTATACACAGATAGAGAAAAATCTCCATGAAATGGTAAACAAAAAGCAAATGTTGAACAAATTTTGTGGAGTATGGCACAGACCACATTAAAAATGAACAGGAAAAGAATGCACAGTCTTATTTCAGATACATGCACGTAATTCCTAGACACATACATATGAAAATAGTATGGACGTGTGTGGAAAAAGAATAGACAGGAGAGATTTTTCAAAAAATTCTCTAAAATAGTTCGTTAGTTTTAAATTTTTGAGTGGTAAGATGTGTATGTTTGGAACTTATCATGTTCTGAAAACTAAGATAAAGAGTTTTTACTTTTATTATTCAATTCAGCCTCCTTAAACAAGAATAAAAAGAAGTTGTTGAGAATCTCAAATAGCCATGATTTATTGGGGGGGAAAATAGTTGATAGTATCATCGAGTACCAACTACAGAGTAGTAAATTAACATTTTTACCTAAGATAAAATGTTAGTTTACAATCAGAAATAAGACTATTTACACATTATATAGTATGGCCAAGTAAATCAGCAGTGCTATCTAGAAAATTTTTCTTAAATATGCAGATCATTTAATTTAAGAAAATGCCAGAGCACCCTAAATTATGGTTCTTTTAAAGTAATATCTTAATACAAAATTACAGCTTCATCAAGTATTCATCAAAAGATCACTAAATATTATACAAAAGAACATTAAATACTATAACTGTGAGAAAAAAACTAGTAAATACTGTTCTTCGATATGAAAATAATTGTTATTAACATAGTAACAGTATAATAGTGAAGCATAATAACAACTATAATATTACTATGTAGTACAAGTTATAAAATCACAATTTGCCT
Source organism: Dipodomys spectabilis (assembly GCF_019054845.1). Taxonomy (NCBI): domain Eukaryota; kingdom Metazoa; phylum Chordata; class Mammalia; order Rodentia; family Heteromyidae; genus Dipodomys; species Dipodomys spectabilis. The sequence continues at coordinate 14,618,252 of NW_024870834.1, read as the reverse complement.
GTTTACTAGACTGAAATGATGATACAGTTTTTGTCAAATGTTCTTGATATATCTCAGAGTTCTTTTATTGTTTCTACTGAAAATATGTTAAATTCATTTCAGAGATCTTAAAATGATATAGTAAAGGGGACAGAAGGGTAAAAATATAGGTATGCATATTCATACTATACAAGTGAAAAAATGAAGGATTTTAAATTGCAAGATTAGGAAGAACATGAGAAATGGGATCATATTAATTTGATCCACACACTTATTTATGGAACCCTTGGTGCACATAGTATTAAGTCTCACTAGAGCATGGCACTATAATTCATTCTCATTTGAAAGTGTCAGAAATTTTCAACTGAAGGTTAACCAGAATTTCACTTCAAAAACACCAATATGCATGAAGCCCTGGGTTTGATTCTTAGCAATGCAAAGCACAACAGCAAAAATGATATCGATATTAAAATTTGTAGCCAGTCACAGTGCCTTATGATTGTAATCCTAAACTACTCAAAAGACCAAGATCTGCAAGAGGGTTGTATGAAGCCAGCAAGGGAAGTAAAGATCACTACAGTCCAGCTCCAAAATAACCATCAAGTCTATGGCTACACAAACCCTCATGCTCGCAATCTCATCCAAAATAACCAGGAAAAAAAAAAAAGCTGTAGGCTTGACTCAAATGATGGTAGAGCACTAGCCTATTACTGCTTGAGTCGAAACGCTTATACTGTCAGAAAAATTAATAAATGAAGATTAGTACATTTTGGTGAGTAAAATACTACAAATCAAAATTAACCTGCTAAGGAAAAATGGACTTAGGAAGATCTGAATATCTTCCTAATGTTAGTAGAAATTAAAATGATATATCCTGAGTTCAGTTGACAATACTAAATTCAGCTGAATCCTTCAGGGAAGGTCCAAGAGATCCAAGCATACGTTGACATTTTCTTAAATCCTAAAAGATGAGAGACACTCAAAAGCTTAGACAAAAATGTACTCACTCGGCAATCGTGGGTGTGCTCTCACAGCTGCAAATGGGGCAACCACGTATATAATATAGATATAATATAGACTTCTCTAAACTGCTCTGAGTAGTAAAAAGTATCTCTTCAAAACTAATATCCCCTTAATATTAAAAAGACTAGATTTTTAAACAATGAAGAGAAAAGGGATTATGGATAAAGAGCCCTAAGAATGAGCAAGATACTAAAGAGACAAGCAACAGTGGGAGGAAATATTAAAATGCTTTAAAAATGAAATAAAAGACAGCAACTTCTAAATTACAAAAGGACCTACAAGTATATTTTATCGAATTATATTATCATCGCATAACCTCCATATGTCTTTAACCAATGGATGATTTTCTGTGTTATCTCTTACTTGCAATCCATGCAGCACGTGACATTGCTAACCATTCTCCTGTACTAGATAATTACCCTGTCCTTGGTTCTGATGACACTACTGTTTGGACAACCTTTCAATCCTTTTGATCCGTTCTACAAAATTGAGATATCCTCTTCCCATGGATAAACCCTAAATAGTACTAGTCATTGGGTTCAGACCAATATCCAATTTTCCCACAACTCCCTAGTATAATTTTTCTCTGAGCTTCCACAGATACTTTCTCCTAGTAGCAATCAGCATCTGCTTTGAAATAACTAGTTTAAGTGACTGAATTCCTACTAGATAATCAACTCAAGGACAGACACACATCTTTTATAAGCCAGTTTTTATTAAGTAGAAAATGCACATATAAAAAGATGATCAATTATGTAGCTCAATGAATTATCATTAAGTATACACTGTGTACGTAACTATGTAGCCTTCCCCCAAAGTTCCTATTTTATTTGACTTTGTATCCTCAGTGACTAGTATAAAATAAGCACTTAAATATGTGACACATGACATAAATATAATAGTAACACATGACATTAAACAGGTCAAAGTATATCCATCATTTCAAGAAATCAACTCAGTGCTATCATCTAAGTCAGATTTTAAATATCAAAATCAAATAGCAGTGACAAAAGGGGGAAAAACAGAAAAAAAAAACACAAAAAAGTAAAATAAACAAAACCTTGTTTCCATGTCTTTGAGTTTATTTTGATAAGCATTATTTTGCACAGGTATTGAGCCTTTGTCATCCTCTTCTAAGAATATCCTCCTGTGGTCTCACTGTGTGAATGTTTAGAGTCCTGTTCAATTCATCATGCCCAAGTGTAATTCTTTGTTTCTTACTATCCATTGGGATTATTTGAAGGAAACCATGCAACCTATGTTTCTTTGGGTCTGGCTTGCATTGCTTAATATAATTTTTTCCAAGTCTTATGAATGGGGTAATATTCTTTCTGATGGAAGCACAGAATTCCATTGTATATAAATAACACATTTTCTTGATTCATTCATTCCACTTGGGGCATGTGGGTTTTTTTTTTTTTAATTTCTGTACTTTTTGTCTTATATATAAGTTTACCTGATTTGGGAAGGGGAAGAGGAAGCCCAGAAATGGTGGGACAAAGAGTGAACTAATTCAGCAGTATTATGTTGAAAATGAACTAGACAACTGTGGAGGAGGGGGGAGGGAGGGAAAAGTTGGGAGAAAATGGGGGATGAGGTCACATTGTTCAAAATGATATGTACTCATTACCTGACTTGTATAACTGTAACTACTCTGTACCTCACCTTTATGATAAAGGAAATAGAAGAAAATCAAATACCACTTACCATAGGGAAACTGAAATCTAGCAAACTAGGGAATGTATAGAATGGAAATATGCAAGTCAAAAAATAGAACTTTAACAATTCTGTTGAGGGTTGGTATTAAAACTCACTGAACAGTATCATCAGAAAAATCAGGGAATGATCAGGGTGCACCCCATAACATTACTTTTACAAGCATAAAATATTACGAGGCCTAATTATAAAAGATTGCCATGGACTATTTTTTAAGAGTAAAACTCAGAGATAGGCAGTCTACCAAGACATAAGCAACTCAACTCAGCTTCTTAGTAGTGAACATGTTAAATAGATTGATGGCGATGGAATAGCTACTCATCTCTCCCACAGTGAGTGGAGGGGACACTGTAAGCCAAGTGGGCAGGGAAAATGCTACACGGACATCAAGCTCAATCCAAGAGTGAACTGCTAAGAAGTGAGAGCAGAGAGAGGCCTACTGATATGTGGGACTAAGAGATTGTTTCAATATATAGAAGAGTCTGTAGTCTGGGAAACTAACCAGCAGAAGCTTTAATACAGGCAGTCTATATAAGCAATAGCCGCAGCTGCAAACCAATGGAACTAACTACGTTATGTAAGACGTGCTAAGAGTCTCTCGTGGCCTCTTCAATTTCATTCTTGAGGATAGGGAGCTTTGTCTCTCCTAAACGCAAATAATTATTTAACAAAATTTTAAAATTCACATTCAATTCCAGTATCACATTTATTTTCCTGCTAGTTCATTCATAGAGCTATAATACAAAGTACAGATTCTTAATAGGAACCATACTGACAATGACAATAATAATAGCTAACATTTATCCAGTTACTGTGAGTGCTAAAGGTGTTTGTGCATTTTCTCATTTAATCTTCAGCCAATTATTTTCTTCATTTTACAAGAAAGCAGACAGGCTGGGAGAGAAACTTGCCTATACAACTGGGAATTAGTAAAGATGGATGAATCCAGGGCTTATGTTAGCATTATCCAAATTTAAATGACTTTTTTCTGTTCTATAGGTATTTGAAAATCAAGTGTTTGCATTCCCAGTCATGATAAAGGATATCAATGGGAGTCTTCAGAAACAAACAGTAGGAGGGACATAAAAGGTATCCAAATTGACTTGAGCTTTCCAATGTCAGTAATGAATTTCATATTCACACAGAGTACTCTACAATACAGAGTACTATATGGAATCTCACACAGAGAAGAGAGGTCACATCAGGCTGAACCATTAAGACCTATCTGTAGTTTGAAAACCTAAGTTTTAAGGCTATTGGTATTGGATTAAAACATGAGAACTAAAAAGACATTTGGAGATTCTGAAGTTTAAAATCACAAAAGAGACAATGGAAAGACAGGGGAAAATAGGTGATATAATGAGGGCCTTGCTGGGAATGATTCTTTCTGTCTCATCAATGGACCTAATGGAAATCGTTCATCCACTTAACAATTTAGCAAACAAAACTATATTATGACAACCGAGGGTGAACATTAGGACTAAGCAAACCAGTGAGTTACCATATGGTCACTTTTGGGTCAAAATTCAACTGTATGATTCACTAAAACAAATCCCTTAAACTGTTTCTAAAGCACTTTAAATATAGGGAGGGACAAGAAATAATATTAAGACTGTTGTAAACCTTACATGACAATAGGTAAAAGCTTCGAGCATAACAAAAGTGTTTGTTCGAAATGTTTGTTTGGCTTTCCTGAAAGGAAGCATGTGTGGTATATTTGACAGTTTCAGGTCTATACCAGGCTTCAGAAGCTCACATATCATTTAACAGTCAAATAATTAGGAGAAATTACTTGCCTTTTGTGCTTTAGCTTCCTTGTTCATCAATTGATGAGAATGACTTATTTCTCAGAATCAAATTTGATAGTACATCTATTTATTTTACAAACTAGTAACTGGTAAGCATCTTTGGAGGAAATTATCTTGATTCCACTCTCTAAGAACCATTCCATATTGCTGTTTATTTTTATTCCACACAAGACACTATGTCACTATCTTTGCTTCAATTTTTCCCATAATTTTTTGATGGATATTTATAGAATTTGTAAGACCACTAGATAATTTAGATATTACAACAAAGATGTATCATAAAATATACAACATAAACGACTTATCTAAAGCCTCTGACAAAAACATGACTCTAGCTAACTTTCTATACACATCTTCAAATGCTAAGATAAATATGTAGTTAAGCAAAAAGGAAATCCATGAAATACAAACAGTCAAATGAAAACAAGGCATTGCTGCAGAAGATACTGAGGTGGGAATGAGAATAGAGGTCTATTAAACCTGAAGATAGGGCCCCAGACCTTGAGACTGGACTTTAACCAATCAAATGACAGAAAATAAGGCCCTGGGCCCATTCTAAATGAGACAAGAACTTGGAACTGAGATTTCCTGTTTGAAGATGGAACCACTTAAAGTCATACTTCTCAAATGTTGGTGGTCCAGATGAATGAATATTCAGTGAATGAAGTTTATTAAGACAGATTGCTCAGTTTCTAGAAATTCTGATCCAGCAAGTCTAAGAACTTGTATCCCTGACAAGCTCTCATGTAATGTTGATGCTACTGATCTACTAAGTTTGAATAACACTGCTTTAACTAATGGCCACATCATCATTTAAAAACATTCTAAAGCCTGGAACTGTTGGCTCACGCTTGTAATCCTAGCAGCTCAGGAGGCTGACATCTGAAGATCGTGGTTCAAAGCCAGCCTGGCAGGAAAGTCCATGAAACTCTTATCTCCAATAAACCACCAGAAAACCGGAAGTGACACTGTAGCTCAAGTGGTAGAGCGCTAGCCTTGAGCTGAAGAGCTGAGGGACAGCACCCGGGCCCAGAGTTCAAACCCCACGACCCACAAAAAAAAAAAAAAAAAAAAAAAAAAAAAAAATCTAAAAGCAGGGAAATAGTAGCTCACTCACTAATCCTGGCTAGTCAGGAATCTAAGATCTGTAAATCCACCATTCTAGTCCATGGGACTATCCTCCCCATCCAGGGTATTAAGCTTAGCTCTGGCCAGGGCTTCTTTGCAGTATACTGGTGGGTGGAATAAAGACTGCATGTGGCCTGCATGGTATATGCGTACTATGCGTAATGAATTAACACTGAAAAACTACCCTGAGTTGGTGAATTTTTGAGTCATATGGAAAAAATAAATTAAAGACTGTTTTGTAGGGAAAATTTCACGACTCAGATTATATGAAATTTCCATTTCAATAACTCTAAAGCAATACTTAAAAGACATATATGAGAAAGTTTATAAACAAGTCTACAAAAATAATATAAAATATTGGTAAAATAAAAAATAAGATAATAGACCAAGTGAAAGAACTCATAAATGTTTTAAACCACTTAAAAGACAAGGAGAGAAGGGGAGAGGAAAGGGAGAAAGGGGGAAGAGGGGAGAGGGAAATAAGTCATTGCTATAAAAAATATAATAGGCAAGTTTTAAATCAAACATAAGTAAAGGAAAAACTATGAGCTGGAAGAAAGTGCAGATGCAGCACAGAGGAAAACAGATAAAAGATACTAAAGAGTAATAAATGTATGTTAAGAAATTTCAACATGTGGCTGGCTAATGGATTTTTTACTAGTTCATCATAGAGAGAAGCAAGTTTTGAAGATAAAGTAACTAAGAAACCTGTATAATTGGAAACTCAGGGGTAAAGACTCACAAAGTTAACCAGAAAAAGTAAATAAAAATAAACCTAACTAAAATACAATATTTAATCTGCAGAAAACCATAGTCTTAGGAGGATAAACATTTGGACAATTTCTTTCTAAAGAAACAAGATTCTTATGGTATAAAAACTTAAAAGGGAAGTATATACAGCAAAATACCATGTTCTTACTCTCTTGACAGTGTCATCAGTGGTGAAGAGTGGAGATTAATGAATATACACAAAATTTAACTGGCATTTAAAGTAAATTCTATAGTACAAACAAAACCTTGTAAAATTATGTGGACTACAGTAATATACTAACAAGTTTAAAGAATACAAACAAGAAAATCATGAACACAAATGGGAAGGAAGGTTTCTTTCTAGATTATGTGAAATTCACTAGCTTGCTTATTTGTTAAATATCAAGCTCCACGTCTACAAGGAGATTTGTTTTGGCTTCAGAAGGTCTCCGACCTCAGCATTTCTCAAGTCTTATGGTGTTTATAAGAGGTTTCTTGTTTCTCCACTCAACATCACGTGAAAAGCAGGCCTGTTCTTTTAATGACTCATACCTTACAAGCATGCTGTTTATTAATTCCAAAACAATTCCTGTGAGTGACTGTTACAATATTTCCAAGAGAATGAGCACTAAAATTAGGCTTTTCTTGTTTACGTGCATTCATGGGCAGGTATGTCCATGAGGTTAACTTCAACTTGTCCATTTGGTCATTTCTTATACGGCAACCATGCAAGAGAAAAAGCCAAAGAAATAGTATTGCTTGCATGACTTCTAAAATGGAAGCAGAGAGGCACTATGGAGTAAAAGAAACTTTATAGAGCTGCTTATGGGCATTTTTAGGATGATAAAAATAAGTGTGTATGGCACAAGGAAATTTTTTCCTTTTTGATGTATTTGGTTTTTACATTTAGACAAAGATGACTTCATCAAGGATTTTACATTTTACTAAAATGGGCCTCTATGCTATCCGAGTCCCAGTCAACCTCATTTAATCAAATTATGAGACATTTTCCTCTTCCGATTGTATCAGGAATAGTCAGAAATAAAATGTTGCAAGTTATAGTTATGTTTTATGTTTCAAAAACAAAGGCTAATATGCTAATACCATGAAGTAGAAAAACAGGAAATTGAATGTCATGTGACTCATCACATCAGATGTATTCAACACTGAATCAGTGAGATTAACAAACTTATTAATGATCAAATAATTTTCAGTGTTATAAGCCATATGTTCTCAATTTTTTTTCCAGGACTGAGAACCGAACCCAGGGCCTTGCGCGCGCCAGGCGGGCGCCCTTCCGCTGGGCTAAACCACTAGCCCCTCAATTTTTTTAAATACTCAATTCTGTCACTGTAGTGAAAAGAGCAATATATAAATATAGACAACATATAATAAATGAGTATAGCTATATTTCAGTAAAATTTTATGTATGGACATGGAAATTTGAATTTTACATAATTTTATTCATGCCACAAAACAGTCATTTTTGAGTACTTTTTACTTTTGAATCATACAAGCCAATCTTCCTCAGAAGACCACATGAAACACTCTTTTTTTTGGGGGGGGGGGCAATTGTGGGTCTTGAACTCAGGGCTTGGGAACTGTCCCTGGGCTTCTTTTTGGTCAAGGCTATCATTCTACCATTTGAGCCACTTGTGGCTTTTGTGTTTATGTAGTACTGAGAAGTCAAATCCAGTGCTTCATGCATGCTAGACAAGCACTCTACCTCTAAGCCACATTCCCAGCCCAGGAAATATTCTTCCTAGAAAAATTTAATTGGATCAATGTTTGTATAACTTAATGTTCTTATCTTATTCATGGTGGACTAATGGGCATTTCCAATAGGCAGTATAATGTTAAAGATGTGAATGCTATCTTTTATAGTACCATCTTCTCAGAGATGATTAACCAAAGGTTCATGAAATCAGAAGATCATCTAAATGGATTTAAAATGTCATCACAAATTTCATACAAAGGAAATCTCTGCAGAGAGAGCTTATACACAGAGAGAGGAGAAAGCAATATAGCAACAGAGGCAGAAATTAGAAGGACATGGTCACAGTCCAGAAATGCCAATAGAAGCTGGCAGAGGCAAGAAATAGATTCTCCCTTAGAGTCTGTAGAGCAAGCGAAACTCTGTCTATGCCTTGACTTTGGCTCAGTGAAACAAACTTTACATACCTGACTTGTCCTACTATTAATACATTTCTGCAGTCTGAAGCCAACATGTTTTGGAAACCTGTTACAGTAGCCATAGACACCATTATGCTGTCCTTCCTTTAGATTTCTATCATAAAGTCTTCATATTTTGAATGCCCTTTACCTTCCCCTTCATGTTTCAGTTAAGTATTCACTAAATAATTATCAATGACTAAATCTTCTGGTTTCTTCAAATGTTATCTCTTCCACAGACATTTTCTACATAATTTAAGCCATGTCAATCTTTCTCATTGGTTTCCAGAGATAATAGATCAGCTGGAACGTTGCAATCTTGGCCTTGTTAGCACACTGGTCTATTTTCTCATTATCCTGCAGAAGCAAGTCTGGGTCAAGCTTTGTCTAGAGGCATCTGACTGCACTAAGGGCAAGTTATGGGTACCAAGGGCCGGGAATGCTCTCCCAGATGTGCAGGGACCTGTGCTCGTCTTCCCGCACTTGTGTGCTCAACTGCCTCCAGGAGCTTAGCTGACCACAGGTCTAAAAATAACACATTCTCAACTGAACAGGTGGTTCACACTTGTAATCTTGACTGTCAGGAGGCCAAAAGCAGGAGGATTCCAGTTCTAAGCCAGCCAAGACAGAAAAAAGTTCAAGAAACCCTATTGCAAAAATAACCAGTAAAGATAAGGCCCTTGTCTGCCAAACATTTAAAAGCCTTTCATTTAAACCTTGGAACTGCCAAAAATTAAACTCTCTAATATTTTTTTTAAAAATATTTTTTATTGTAAAAATACTGTACAGAAGGGTTACACAGTTACATGAGCAAGATGAGTACATTTCCTATAGAGCATTGTTACCTCCTCCTTTGTTTTTCCCCTCCCCTCCCCTCCCACCTCCACAACTACACTCCCACCTCCCATGGCCTTCCCCTCCTAAAGTTCATTTTTCAACATAGTGTCTTGTACATCTCATTGTTACAATGGGTCAACCTGAATCCCTATTTAAGCATTTTGTTTTTCCCTTCCGCTCCCCAACTTAGATAAGTGAATATACAAGATGCAGGGCGCCAACATCAAATACAGCGAAAACAGGGGTTATACCATGGGGGAGGAATATACAAGAAACAAAAAATATCACATGGTACATTATAAATACGTTAGGAACAATAGCAAGAAAGATAAAAACCACTTGTGTCCCTATCTTGGGGTTCATTTCACTTAACATCACCTTATCTGGTCATATGTACATAGTTTTTGACCTTTACTGCTTGTCCCAGACATATACTAGTTATTGCAAATTAGGGAAACCATGGAATGTATGTTTCTTTGAGCCTGCCTTACTTCACTGCATATAATTTTTTCCAAATCTTTCCACTTCCTAACAAATGGGGTGATGTCATTCTTTCTGATGGAGGCATAGAATTCCATTATATATATGCCACGTTTTCTTGATCCATTCATCTACTGAGGGACACTTGGGTTGGTTCTATTTCTTAGCTATGGTAAATAATGCTGCAATAAACATAGTTGTGCTGGTAGCTTTAGTATGGGCTTGTTTGTGATCATTCAGGTAAAGTCCCAAAAGTGGGATTGCTGGGTCATAGGGGAGTGCTATGTGGAGTCTTTTGAGGAACCTCCATACTGCTTTCCAAAGTGATTGAACAAGTTTACACTCCCACCAACAATGCAGTAGGGTTTCCTTCTGTCCACATCCCCTCCAGCATCTGTTGTTATTAGAGTTCTTGATTATAGCCATTCTAACTGGGGTGAGGCGGAATCTCAATGTTTTGATTTGCATTTCTTTTATGGCTAGAGAGGTTGAGCATTTCTTCATATGTCATTCATATGCCATTCTTATTTCTTCTTCAAAAAAGTTCTCTTTTAAGTCTTTAGCCCACTTACTTATTGGGCAGTTGTTTCTTTGAGGATTTGTTGTTAGGGATTTAATTTTTTGAGTTCCAAGTATATTTTAGATATGAGACTCTTATCCATTGTATCGCTAGTAAAGATTTTCTCCCAATCTGCAGGCTTTCTAATTGATCTTGCTAGCTATGTCCTTTGCCATGCAGAAGCTCTGCAATTTCATACAATCCCATTTGTCCAACCTCTTTGATTTGTTGTGATTCTGGGTCTCTATTGAGAAAATTTCGGCCAGTGCCTAGGAGACCTAGGGTTTCTCCTATTCCTTCCTGTAATGATTTCAGGGTGTCTGCTTTGACTTTGAGGTCTTTGATCCATTTGGAGTTGATTCTGGTGCAGGGTGATATATAAGAATCTAAATTTAGTTTTCTACAGGCATTTAACCAATTTTGCAAGCACCATTTACTGAAGAGGCTGTCTTTCTGTTGGAGGAATATCAATACCAAATTTCAAACTCTACCACAAAGCCATAAGTAATCAAAACAGCTTGGTACTGGCACAAGAACAGACCTGAGGACCAATGGTATAGCATTGAAAGCCCAGAAATGAACCCACAGAGCTATAGCCACCTAATCTTTGAAAACAGAGCTAAAAAAATAGAATGGAACTCTCTAATATTTCTCATAACACTCAACATACTTTTTTTAAATTTTATTGCAAAGATACTATACAGAGGGTTAAAGATACTATACAGTTACATGAGTAAGGTTAATGAGTACACTTCCTATTGAGCATTGTGACCCCCTCTATTGTTTTCCCCCTACTATCCCTTCCCTCCCTACCTTCCCCGAGGTTCTTTTTTTTTTTAATTGTGATTAAGTGATTACATAATTTCCCAAATTTCACAGTATTGTAGAATAATGATGCTCATTTAAAGTCACAAGTTCATTCTAACTTTCCTGGAGCAAATTGTCTATCACGGTCTATAACATATAACGGTGTACACATATACACCATACATGTGATCAGCAGCATGGGGATATTTAGTAGTGGTTCAACCATATGAGTGGAAGTTCTTTGTTTCTTAAGTCCTGTTAATTTTGTCGTATCACCTTCAATATACTTTTTACATATGTGCCCTTCACTTTTCATAATAAGATGGTACATTCTAAGAGAGTAAGGACAAGTTATACTATATTTCAAAAAAAAAAAAACCCTGACTTTAAGAAAATGTGCAATATACATCTTTTCATTAGTGTTATAAGACCGAACAGTCTGAATGCAGGTGATTAAAAATGATAGCCCCTAACATTTGAAATGTTTTTCTCTGAATTCAACAGAGATCCAGACTTTCAATTGCTGTAGAAGTAGACATACTTTATTATGTTTCAGAAGTAGCCCAAAACCATTACTGCTTAAAAAAAAAAGCCTTCCTTTTCTCTTCTTTTCATTCTATTATAATAAGGAAACTCTAAGTATTGAGCTAAGAAGAAAAGATAGAAATCAGTTTCCTAATGAATGTATGGTTATGTTGCAGGCACAATATTAAGCAATATTAAATTGACAATGAACTGTATTAAGTTATAAGGTGGTATACTGAATAAATAAATTTATATTAAAGATATACTTCTAATCTGCTTATACAAGTGAGATCTGAACTCATTAATCATTAAACAACTAAAAACTGTTTGTTTGTGAGGTGATTGTATAAAAATAAATCCAGAGGTCCTCATTTTGACAGATACACACAAGATATGGTTCAGATGCTCAGTTCAGACTAAACAAAATTGTATGTGAAGGCTCACAAACATATGGAATAAGTTACCAGAAGAGAATTGCTGAAGCAAGAAACACCAATATATTCCACAGAGAGCAAATAGGGTATTTACATTCAGTCCAAATAAAGATTGTGAGAGAAAAGTAAAATCAAGTTTAAGACAACTGGAATTCTGCTTAGCAAATAATCCCTACAGTAAATTTATTGTCTACATTATAATTAAAAGACAATACAGTATTCTATGCCCATCTCAAATATGTTTATTGCTGACATTTCTTAGATCCCATAAAATGAAATCAGTGGACCACCCAAATCCTTTTGTTCTAGTACCATTTGTCCAAAGTTACTGGAAACCATATTCTGAATTTGTATGTTTAAAAAGAGCTAAGTATTCTCTTTTCAGGGCTGGTCTTTATCTTATTGGCGAAAAAAATGAGAAGTTGACAATGAAACATGGTAGAGCGGGAAATTAAAAGTAACAAACACACAAGGTTATGTGCATGCATACACAAACACACTGACTAAAAGATGGTATGCTTAGGAGAGGAGTCTATTGCTAAAACTCCTTTGAAAGAACAACTAGTAAATCATTTAACAAAATAAATATCAGGAAGCTGAAAAATGATCTGAGGGTAGGGGAAAACAAGAAAGGGGAACACAAAAGGAAGGGGAGGGTGTTGCAAAAACACAGTCATATTCAATGTACGCTATATAAACACTGAACCACATCACTTGAGGGTACAGATAGGATGGGGGAAGATTGGGGAAACTATGGAAGGGGTGACACTAATTCTAATCCAGAAGCGTTGTGTTTATAACCTGACATCTGGAATTGAAAGGCCTTTGTTGTAACTACTTAATAGAAATAAATGCCTATTTAAAAATAATAATGAATATTAAAAGGGCCAGATTCAGTAATTTTTTTATGCCAGGAAAACTGAAAACTCAGAGCAGCAGCAAATCCTCCTCCTATCCATCATGTCCTTCGTTTAGATGCTAAAAAACTTACCAAAAAAAATAGAGAGATAGAGAGCCAGGGATAAGTCTGCCTTCTTCTAGCTGTTAAAAGCTGCAAATACCTTGATTTCTCTGTAGGATTCTCTTGCTCTGTCTTTTATTTATTAATTTGTCATTCTCTTAGATGATACTCCCAAAAGTTGCACTGAGAGCTCATTTGAGATTTAGCCTCTAGATATTGCCAAATATGAATATGGCTTTGACAAGTACTTATATATAGATATCTCAAAATCTGCAACGCCTAAATAAAACATAAGCTCAAGATCAAAATGCCAAGAGTCTATTAGGAGGCTTGACTAAGATATTGGAAAACCAGCTCAAACATATCTTATGTCTAACCTAGTTATGTTTCACTATTCCCCCCTCAAAATTGTAAGTCCTTAATCTAGACCTATAGTCTCAACTAAATTACTTACCATATTTGAGAACTACTTCCTAGCTAACTTGGAAGAGCTGTTATTATGGGAATAATGGTCCCTCACAAACGTGGGTTTCCAAGTATATTTCTCTTCTCTTGTATCTTCTTTGAAAGAACCCAAGAGTCATTCTGGAAATCTTCTACACTCTGTACACCCATCACCAGTGTCCAATTTATTCCATCAACCATTTATGTATCTATTTACATATCCAGTATTTACTCTTTTATAGAGCCACTCTCATTTTACATTAAATCCTCATCATTCTCTATTTCAACTCTCCACTCATATCTTCCCTTCCACTGAATCTTTATACTAATCCTGTAAGCATAGGAAATACTGTGGCTCCCTGATTAAACATTAACAAAGATTAATGTTTTCATTCTTAGTGTGGGTACAGAGCCTTTTCTACTTGTCTTCCATTTTAATAAGTGCTAGTTTCTCTAGTATCTCATGCTTCAGTCACATGTAATGGTATTATTTCTTTCAGTTTGAGTATAAGTCCCATCAAGTATACAGAATTGGTTTTCCTACCTTTTTCCTAAAGTCTGATATACCTATGATTAAGTATGCACAGATTAAGTACTTGTTGAATTAAGATTTTCTAAAGTTTAAAGCAGATGTTCAAACTATTTATATCAGCTGAAACAGTACTTTCTTTTTGTTGTTGTTGTCGGTTGTGGGGCTTGAACTCTGGGCTTGGACACTTTCCCTGCACTCTTCAGCTCAAGGCGAGCACTCTACCACTTGAGCCACAGCGCCACTCCCAGTGTTCTAGTGCTTTATTGGAGATAAGAGTGTCATGGACTTGACTGCCCGGGCTGGCTTTGAAACGTGATCCTCAGATCTCAGCCTCCTGAGTAGCTAGGATTACAGGAGTAATAAGCTACTGGCACCTGTTCTGAAACAGTACTTTCTTGAATCTAAGATGAATGCCCTGGTAAGAGGTCAAAATAGGATTTTTTTCAAATCCCTACTCATCACTATCCATCAGAGAAAAAACTTTTCCTGCAAAAAATAAAATCATCACATCTCAACAACCTAGCAATATTATTCAAGTTAGTAATATATGACAAACTGCTAAAACTTCTATCAGTTCAGAGATATTTAAAGAGCAGGTAGAGACAGGACTGAGGAGAAATCATTTGCTTATAAAACAGAAGAAATGGATCAGTGGTGGCTCACATCTATAATACCAGCTACTGAGAAGGCTGGGATTGGAGGATGAAAGTTCCATTCCAGTCCTAGTAAATATTTCATTACTCCTATCTCAACAGGGAAGACTGGAGTATGGTGGCATGAGCCACCCAGCTACAGTGGGAAGTTCAAGTAGAGGGACCTTGAGCCAGGTTTCCCAAGCAAAAGCAAAAATAACCAGCACACAAAGGGCTGAAGTTATGGTTAAAACCATAGAATGGGGGCTAGGAAGGTGGCTCAGTGGTAGAGTGCTTGCCTTACATCCATAAGGCTTGGGTTCGATCCTCAGCACCACATATGCAGAAAAAGCTCGAAGTGGTGCTATGGCTCAAGTGGTAGAGGGCTAACCTTGAGCTGAAGAGCTGAGGGATAGCATCCAAGCCTAGAGTTCAGGCCCCACCACCAACCAAAAAAAAAAAAAAAATTAGAATGCCTGGCATAACAAGAATAAGCCCCCGAATACAAATCTCCTCCCCAAAAAGGTAAAAGAAGAACCTGTTGGAAAGACTTTATCTAAGAAACAAAGGGAGTCAAGTTCAGTATAAAAGGTTTAGCTTTAATGAAAACGACTAATTCTCATACCATCAGACTTGTAGTAAGGATTTATTGCCAGTCCAGGAACCAAGAAGAGGAATCAATGACTTAAGAGGAAAAATAAATGATTTGAAATGTTTCATTTCATCAAGATCATTAAATTATTTGTAAATCATGGGCGGTGCATTTTAAACCACAAAGGGAGGGAACACTGCTTCAGAACCTACTTTAATTGGAGTCACTCAAAGGAACGCTGTCCACAAGCTTCTGGTGCGTCATCTGTGGTACCACGGAGGAGTACAGGGCCCAGCGAGAAACGGCAGTCATGCTCACTTGCCCTGCTACACACCACACACAAGCTGGCCAACACAGTGGGGAGGCTAACACGGTCAGGAGGCCCTGGTAAATGTCAAGTAGCTTTAGCAATGAGGCTTAAAATTGAGGAAGGGTATATGAAAGATACATAAAAAGATGTATCCTTATGTATACAGACTACGTTTATAATCCGATAGCAGCTAGGCCTGGGAGAAGCAGAAACAGGCAGCAGAAATAAACACTCCTAGAAGAGAGTCAGGAGTCCTTAGAAGTGATTAGTACTGGTCATTATTACAAGAAGGTTTTTCCTGCTAAGATTTAATTCAATACAATAATACAATAAATAATAAATTCAAATGTGAACAATGGCTATTAATCTTGAAAAAAATTAAATAAATAAATAATAAATTCAAAACTCTTCCTTTCAAATGAGTGTGGGAACATCTGGCCTGAGGCCATACAAGGCATGGGAAATCATTTGGTACATGACAGAAATGTTTGCATCAGAAGCCTGTGTATCTGTAATGACAATTTTGTGTGGCTAGAGGATGATGTTATAATATTCAAATAACCTTGGCAGAAAAAACTTTCTCACTTCTAATTTAAGGTAATAATTTAGGTACTCAATATTTCTATAAAATTAAGCTCATTGGAAAATAAAAAGATTTGATTTATGACAACTGTTTAATATGAACCAACTAAGCAGATAATAAAGATACAGAAACGAGCAATGAAATAGACTATTTCAGTCATATGTACTTAAATTACCAATTTGCATTTCCTATGCAAAGAACTCATTCTCACAGAACTAACATATCAAGTCTCAATCAATGAAAGTAGAAAAACAACCAGGTATTTGTAATTCTAGCTACTCATGAGGCTGAGTTCTGAGGATCACAGTTTAAAGCCAATCCAAGCAGGAAAGTCAATGAGAATTCTATCTCTAATTAAGCACACACACACACACACACACACACACACACACACACACACACACACACAAACTGGAAGTGAAACTATGATTCAAATAGAGCACTAGCCTTGAGAGGAAAAACAAAAAACAAAAAACCTCAAGGACAGCACCCAGGCCCTGATTTCAAGCCTCAGGACCAGGAAAAAAAAATAATAATAATAATAATTAACTACTATTGAAAAAGAATTTTAATTTTATTAACATTATTATTTTATTAGCATACTTTTATTTTCATCAATGTATCTTTTGATCTCCATACAACTTTCATTATAATTTGCAGGAAAAAAGCATTTTTCTCACTGAACTTAAAAGAATATTGGCAATGAATAAGCTATCAATTACCAGAGTTAGATACTTATTCTCAAACACTTTTTGGTTGGCTGGTACAAAAGTTGTTGGGTGAGGTTGGCAATTATCTCTGCTACCATGCAAGAAGAATACTCCTGAGGAAGACAGAGAAGACAGAATCCAGCAAAAGTCCTGCCTTGGGCTTTAGAGGTTACAAGGTCCAAAGGAAGTTCGCTTTTTTGTTTAAGTCAAGTTCAGTCTATCTTGTTTCTCTTGGAACAAAACATATGCTAATAAAACCTACTCACAGTGCCTAATATCACACGCTACTCTGCTTTTTTCTCTACTGGGCTGCATATTGTTTCCCCCCCCCCACATTCAAAGCAGCAAATCTAGTAAGAGTTAAAGAAAACTAGAGTTAATTAAATACCTAAAGAACAACTGTACTTCTTCAGCTAAACGCAGTTAATCTTCTATAGTAAAGTTCACCATTTAGACAATGAGTTAAAAAGAGATCCAAGGAGGACCACTGAACACTCTTGATGAAGCCGAGAAGATTCATTCAGGCCCAGACTCCCCTGCTTTTAGCCTGTTCTTCCTACATCTTGAGTTCCATTTGTCCTTGGGCAACTTCACTTCAAAAAGTGTTTAAGCCACCCAACTGGCAGATCAGAGGTCTGGGTGAAAACAAACAAGACTAAAATGATGAGATTCCTTTTGCTTTTCTCCAGCTCAACGATGTCTTTCCCTTCTTAACCATGGACTTATTCAGAAACTAAATGTAGAAAGCTCTAAATTGTCTCTGATGAATATTAAATTTAGCTCTATGAAAATCTAATGTGAAGTTTTTGAATAAGAACTCTTAAAACAAAGTTAAAAGAAAATCAAATCCAAATTGAATACTTCAACACCAAGAAAGAGAGCAAAATTAACACTTACAATGTGCTACTAAATTCACCCCCTCTAGTCATCACTCAATATCTAGAATTCATTTATTTTTACTGATCCTGGTTTTATCCAGGCTCATTCATATAGCCCTTTCCTACTTTCAGCTGTATTGACCTAGCCTTGATGTTATATAAATAGAACTCAATTAGATATACTAATATATCGCTCAGTCACATTTTACTAGACCAAGTCCATTTGTTTTGCCAGGAAGGAGTGTACTTTTCTTATTTAGTAACCATTGAAAATGTAGATTAAGATCTTCCCAGGAAACACACACAACACACACAAAAAATAGTCCTACAATGTGATTATACCTGTAACATTAATACTAGAGAGCAAACATGTAAAACACTATGGAAGGAAAGGAGGGACAAGAGAAGCAAGGGTCAGTTTTGAAAAAGAACAAGAGATCTACAGTAACTAAAACAAGACTAAAGGGTGTGTGTACTTAAATAAAGCAACATAGTAAGAACCCCCTAAGAATCTCTTTTGAAGAAAAGGACTAGACTCAGTCAACTGAGTTTAAGGTGATGTCCCATTGAACATTCTGTCTCTTGTTATTGCCTGCACTTTAAGTTCTTAAAAGCTATCACCAAAGCAGTATACTTTAGATTAATAATTTAAACCAAGAACATGGAAAAAATTTAAAATTAATTGGTTTTTAATTCTCCTAGGACAAATTTTAAAAAGGTAATCTGTCATTTCTGATCTGACATGGCTTATGGGCATGGCACTAGAGAAGAATTATGGCAGAGGCTATGGAAAGTTAGAGGAAATTGATTTTGAGTCTTCATAGGCTTTACTATCAACATTTCTTGGTTGTTGTTTTTGTTTGTAAGCTTTATTGTTCTTCTCATATTTATGCTTGCCAGCAAATTTCCCTTGGCTACATTCAAAAGGCAGCTATTCATCCATACTCTCCAGTGAATAAATACATGAAATCCAATCATGGCCCAAAGAGATGGGGTCTGATTTCTAGAAGGGATGCCACCTTTCACCTTTTACAGAGACTGACATTATGTCTGTCCATTGATCCAGACAGCTTGCATATGTATATTTTCCAATTAACCATTTATTAAAGCAGTTATTTATTTCTATAGATATTGGTAATGTCTCTTTCATTTTAAAATACGAATAATGCTTTACTACCACCAGAGGTAAGATTTCATCTACTAAAATAATGCTTTAAGTTACACAGTACTGCTGAGAGAAGTCAAGAAACAACCTGAGTACAGGAGGTTTTTCAGTTAACTGACATACATGAATAGAATGTATAACAACCATGGTTTGTGATTACAAGAGGAAAGGAATTTGGACACACCTTTAGAAAGACAATGGAAAGAGTATTGTGACAAGCATTCAGATGGTTTCAAAGGACAAAGTTATTGAGCATCTTAAATTTTCTCAAAGGAAATTGCAGACTTTTAAACTAGTTAAAGTTCAGAAAGGTCACCTAAAAGTTTATTGGAGAAGAGATAACACTGAGAAAAGTGGCAAGATTTAATTCAAATACTTTTGCTTCACAGTAAGAAAAATGAGTCAAAAGTACTACACAGATTTTGAAATTCCTATCTCAGCAGCACGATAATTTATCTATGATTTAAGATGATTTATTCTTATCTGGTTAAAAGTCTACCTTTTCCTTCACATAATAAAATTTCTGAGAGCTTGAGGTTTAGACATAGCAAGTGAACTAACAATATTCCTTAAACAAATTGTGTGTATGCATTGGCAAGCAAGTAAAAATATTATGGCATGACTACCATAATTTATGCCTTTTCTCCATTTACTAAACCTCAGTGGAATGTGGAATTCCCCACTCCACCAGGTCAACTGCCTTAATATTTTGTAATTATCATATGAAGGAAGATGAAAAGCACTTATTGCTAAGTAATGATGGCATTATTACCAGATCACAGAGTGACACATATACTGGAACCAATGGAGGAAGCCAGCACCCATCTATTGTACTGCAAACTTCTGAATTAGGTATCTTATGAGCATTTCATAATTACTGAATTTGCTTTTTAAAAGTTCCTATCAAACTATTTAAATAAGAGGGTATACATTTTCCAAGTCAGATGAGCAGTTACTTGATAAATCAGCACTTAGGCTTTGTCAACTATTGGGATGAATTCTGATTGCCCTTGTACTTATTAGTAGTTGGGAGGCTTTACAGAATCAAAACTCTAAATTTTCCTGGAATCCAGGTCCTTTTTTTTTTTTTAATTTTTTTAATTTAATTTAAATTTTTTTGTGAACATACTGTACAGAGGGGTTACAATTACATGGGCAGGATAATGCATACATTTCTTATCAAGCATTGTAGCCTCCTCCTTTGTTTATCCTTCACATCCCTTCCCTACCTCCTGTGGGGGAGGGACATACATAGCAACAAAGAGATAATCTTATAAATGCGTTAGAAACAAATGCATGTCCAAGTCCTTTTAAAGGCATTATTCCCAGAACAAATGGTTTGTCCTAATGGCTGTGCTGATCAGAGAATGAAGATTTGAGGTATGTGGAAAGTACTTTTAAAGGGAAGGCAGGTCTTTCATGCACACTAAAAAAATACCATGAATCATCATAATTATAACACATTCCATTTTTGAAGTTTAATTCTTCCATTCTTCCTCTCTTTCTCCATGTACTCAAAATCACTCCAAGACTAAGAAATCTGACTTAGATATGAAAAGACATTAATAGCAGCAAGAGGGACACATAACATTTTAAATACTTGACCTATGTTTTGTCTTTGTAAAACTTAGTCTACAGTTTGCATATATTACTTGAATTATCACATCAAATTATGTGTTAAAATATTCTTTGTTTCTTGAATTCTTCAATGGGACAAGAGACATAAACAAAATAACTGATGTCTACCCATACAACTGCTGTTAATCCTGCCTATGTATTATTTTCTATATGAGACCTTCTTGCCAATAGAGAATATAAAATTATATTATATAATAATTATATAATAATATAATATATCATATTATAGTCACAATGATAAATCTGGAGCCATTACAGCTAATACAAATGTAGCCATGAGTACTGTTAGTAAGGATATAAATTAGTACCACATTAATGTGAACTAATAGAGCTTGAGGGTTCCTGACAAAAATTAAAAACAGAAATACCATATGATCCAGAATTTCATTAGTGAGTGTATATCCAAAGGGATTGAAATCAGTATGAAATAAGAAACACAATTACTCCTGCATTTATTGGAAGTACTATTCACAATAATCAAGAAATAGAAAAAAAGCTAAAGGTCCATCAACTAATGAATTTTTTTAATGTGGTATATATGCAATGGACTACTATTTAGGCATGAAATGGAATAAAGTTCTATGATCTGGGACAACACAAATAGAATAAGAGATCATTATACTAAATGAAATAAGGTAGGCACAGAAAAAGAAATACTACACGATCTCACTCATATATGGAATCCAAAAGGTTGACCTTATAGAAGTTGAGAGCAGAATAGTAGTTACTAGAGAACAGGAAGAATCTGGGAGGGAAAATTGGAGATTGATAGACTGGTACTAGTTAACAGTTTGATAGAAGTAGTAAGTTCTACTGTGTTACTGCAAATCATGCAATTACAATTAACAATAGATAATGTCTGGTATATTTCAAAAAGCTAAAAGAAAGGACTTTGTTTTTATCATAGAGAAATGATAAATATTCCATGTGATAGCCATAAAAGAAATGCAAATCAAAACAATACTGAGATACCACCTCACCCCAGTTAGAATGGCTATAATCAAGAACTCTAATAACAACAGATATTGGAGGGGATGTGGACAGAAGGGAACCTTACTGCATTGTTAGTGGGAGTGTAAACTTGTTCAACCACTTTGGAAAGTAGTATGGAGGTTCCTTAAAAGACTCCACATAGAGTTCCCCTAGGTCCCAGCAATCCCACTTTTGGACATTTAACCAAGTGATCACAAACAAGCCCATACTAAAGCTACCAGCACAACTGTGTTTAGTGCAGCATTATTTACCATAGCTAAGAAATGGAACCAACCCAGATGCCTCTCAGTAGATGAATGGATCAAGAAAATATGGTATATATACACAATGGAATTCTATGCCTCCATTAGAAAGAATGACATTGCCCCATTTGTTAGGAAATTGAAAGACTTGGAAAAAATTATATTCAGTGAAGTAAGCCAGGCAAAGAAACGTATGTCCCATGGATTCCCTTATTTTCAATAACTAGCATGTGTCTGAGACAAGCAGAAATGGTCAGATAAGTTGATGTGAGGCGAAATGAACCCCAAGATAAGGATTCAAATGGTTTTTCTTTCTTGTTATCATTTCTAACATATTTATAAGATGATTTCTTTGTTGCTTTGTATGTCCCTCCCCCATGGTATAACCACTGTTTTCACTGTATTTGATGTTGGTATAATTTGTAGAGGGGAAGGGAAAAAACAAATCATTTAAATAGGGATACAGGTGGCTCCATTGCAACAATGAGATGTACAAGTCATATGTTAAAAACGAACTTTACAACTTTGGCACAGTGGGAGGGGGGAGGTGGAGATGAGAAGGGATGGTAAAGGAAAACAAAGGAGGAGGCAACAATGCTTGATAAGAAATGTACTCATTACCTTGCTCATGTAATTGTAACCCCTCTGTACGGTTTTCTTTCTTTTTTTTTTTTGTTGGTCGGTTGTGGGGGCTGAACTCTAGGCCTGGGTGCTGTCCCTTAGCTCTTCAGCTCAAGGCTAGTGCCCTACCATTTGAGCCACAGCACCACTTCTAGCTTTTTCTGCTTATGTGATGCTGAGAAATGCAACCCAGGGCCTCATGCATGCGAGGCAAGCACTCTACCACTGAGCCACCTTCCCAGCCCTGTACGGTATTTTCACAATACAAAAAATTTTCCAGTTGAGAGATATACTTAACCTGATTTTAAAATGAAATAGCCAGATACAACATATACACATATCAAATGCTCTCTCATAGGAAATATCATTAAAATATATATTTTTATTAGATACATGTATAACAGTTAAAATGATATTAATGTAAAGAAAAACACAAGAAACAATTTTTAGATAAACCCATGGTAGGCAGTAATTTAAATAAACCATATCCCTGCCCTGGACACTAAAGAGCTACAGTAGCACAGGGATTGATGTTTGTTATCTTTGGGTACCATTAATCCTCATGGTAGGCTGACAAGAAACACATTATCATTACCTATGTTATACCTGAGAGGAAATAATGTCAAAATGTTATAGAACTTTACCATCAACAATTGTATAACTGAGTTGTCTCTTAGTCATTACAGCTCTCCTGTGCCCCTAGCACACTCTGTAAGAGAGACATTTAACTAAATTATTCATTTTACTGTGAAAAAGGGTGTTCAACAATAGTTTTAGCTTACATATGTGCGTCTGTGGATGTATGAGAGGGTGTGTGTGTGTGTGTGTGTGTGTGTGTGTAGCATGCCTGCGAGCAAAATTCAGGGGCAGCTCATTGTCCCTTAGCTTTCACCACTCAACACCCATGCCTGCCCTGCCATTGCCACACTTCACTTCTGGTCGTTTTATTATCAAGTGGAAATACAGGTCCCATGAATTTTTCTGACAACACTGGCTTCAAACCAAGACCCTCAGATCTCATCCTCCTGAGAAACCTGGATCATACTAGCATACTTGTTAAATTTTTTATTTATTAATTTATTCCTGTCTTTCTACAGATTCTTCAGTTCATGCGCCAGAAGAAAACCAAGACAGTATTAAGCACTAACCAAGGTTCAATGGGAGTCTAATTACTGAATCAAAGTTTATTTGCCTAAAATTGGGCTTGGTTACCTAATGAAACAGAAATACGGAATTTAGATGGAACTAGTAAGTCTTGTAAAACAGAACAAAACAAACCTGTTCTACCAGGAAAACAAAACAAAACAGTATCTGTCCTCTTCTGCTTTATTTTTAACAACGATATGGAATTATTCCCACCTGCAAAATTAGAAACTACTATTTGATTGTGCTATTATTGTTACTGGTGTAACAGCCCTGGGTATTACAAACATCATCAATATACTTCCAGTGTACTCCAAGATATAGGAGGCACTGGGAAACCACAGTAAGCAAGAAGTGATTCTACCAGTACTGTACCTTAAACTTGAACTTGGGTCTGAATTTTCACCTGGCTTTTTCTTTTTTTCCTCTTGGTCGTGGGGCCTAAACTCTGGGCTTCAGCACTGTCCCTCAGCTCTTCAGCTCAAGGCTAGCACTCTACCACTTGAGCCACAGTGCCACTTCCAGCTTTTTCTGCTTATGTGGTGCTGAGGAATGGAACCCAGGGCCTCATGTATGCAAGGCAAATGCTCTACCACTGAGCCACCTTCCCATACCTCGCTTGGTTTTTTGACTCAGGGATTAGCATATTACAACTAGAGCCACACCTCTACTTCTGGCTTTTTGCTGGTTGGATGGAGATAAGAGTCTCTGCTTTGTCTGGATAGGCTGACTTTGATCCACTTTCCTCAGATCTCAGCATCCTGAGCAACTAGGATTATAGGCATAAATCCACCAGTGCCAAAAAATCTAAGGAATCAATCTTTTAAATTGAAGATACAATTCTGTTTGTGATAGCACCAAAATAGCAGTCTACCTCTTACGAATAACAGCAATAAAAATAGCGAGAATTAGAGCCGGGCACCAGTGGCTCATGCCTGTAATCCTAGCTACTCAGGAGGCTGAGATCTGAGGGTCGTGGTTCAAAGCCAGCCCAGGCAGGAAAATCTGTGAAATTCTTATCTCCAATAAACCACCAGAAAACTGGTTCAAGCCACACGACCGACTCCCCCCCCAAAAAAAAAAACTAGTGAGAATCATTTTCAAGGAGAATATTTATAAAATTGATCTGAATTGTTAGCAAGAATTTCAGACACGGGTTAAATTACTAAGGCACATAAGTACATTGTGACAATAGGCTGTCACTATCCCTTAAATTTTTTTAACTTATCTTTAAAACAGATTTGGATAGGCACTTGGACTTCAAATAACTATATATGTTAAACAATGTGAGTATACTTCCTTAGAATATTTTCTGCTTTGTAATTCAAAATGTTCAGTGCTGTTGCCTCTCAACTTCAATTAATGAGATTTAAGACATGATCAGAATAATCAACAAAGTATGAATGCAAAGCAGTGTTACAGAGAGTGAATAAAATTGCTTAATGGACCGAAGAACATCAATTGCTTAATTATACAGAATACATTGAGCTGAAACAATATCACTCAGTTTCTATCAAATCTTCTATCAGCAAAGATAGAGGCTTTCTGGCTGCTTGAAGGAATGTTTTTCAGACTTAGTGGGACTGCATAATTTTTAGATAGAGCAATTTGATCTCTGCTGAATGTATGAGAAATAAGGCAACAAGATTTTTAAATAACCCTAGGATCAGAGGACATTTGGTGAAACATTCAATAACTAGTTGGTAGAAAATGAATGTACCTAATTAGTGGGAACTAAAACATACAGGAAACTCAGTTTAACTCACCTAGGTCATAGAAAGTACCTCTATAGTAGTAAATTCAATCTGATCATTTCAGTTTGAACTATACAATATTAAATAGACATTCAAACCTTGAATTTTCAACCTAAGATTAAATTTATAACTCATATCTTCATTTCTAGAGATGGTTATCTTATTCCTTTTTAAATTAGTGGTGACCTTATTTTTCAATTGTCATTGAAGAATTACCACTCATTGATCTTCGTCTTTGCAAAAATCCAGATGAACTAACAAGGCTAATTTCTACCTTGATCACTCAACACTACAAAACCACCTTATAGGCCTTCAGTTTGAGTGTGCAGTTAGAAAGAGTTTGCAACTCTGTTTTTAAAAAAAAGCTGGAAAAGTGTAAGCTAATTAGTTATACTCCATAACTTATCATATACCAATTATTTCTCCATACATATTAGATATCTGATAAGACTTTAAAAATAACTGAGAGAAATAAAATGTTTACACATGTTTTGAGCTAACAGACTCTTGTAGGATCACATGAAAAATTACATTTCCACAGTCCTCTAAAACTTTCACAAAAGTCATTGGCTCAAGGGAGCTACTGAGCACTTGAAATGTGATCAGCACTCAATTTATGTTTTATTGTGTAAGTGTGTGTGTGCGTGTGTGTGTGTGTGTGCGTGTGCGCGCGCACACGTGCTAGTCCTGGAACTTGAACTAGGGTCTGTATGCTATCCCCTAGCTTTTGGGCTCAAGGCTAGGTAATGCACCACTTTGAGTCACAGCTCCATTTCCAGTTTCTTTTGGTAGTTAATTGAAGCTAAGAGTCTCAAAGCTTCCTGCCAAGACTGGCTTCAAACTGATCCTCAGATCTCAGCCTCCTGATTAGCTAGGATTAGAGGCTTGAGCCATCAGTCTCCAGCAGCATTCAAATTTTTATTTTCCTTGCCCTCACATGTGGCTAGTAGCTTCTATACTGGAAGTGAAATTCCACACTTTGACTTTCTCTTTCCCAGCCTTAACAATGAGGATATGAAACACAAGATATAATAATTCTTTCATGATGTTAGATTTTGCTGAAGTCATAAATAATCCCCTGTATAAGGAACTAAAGATTTCTCTTTATCATGTTTCATGTAATCTGAACTCCAGGCCTTAGGCTGAGAGGGCTACTTCTCTATAGGATATTATGAGTCTCATAAGGGAAGAAAAGAAATTGACTTTTGAAGTTTCTCATCAGAAATAATACATGTCACTTCCATGTACAATGTTATGGATCAAAACTAATATGACCTCTCTATATTTATTAGGATAGAGCCTAAAGTCATATGGCCAGCTTGATACCAAGGGACCACACAATAGCATCTTCCTCCAGAGATTAGCAGCAAAGTTCTCAAATAATATAAGATACTACAAGTTAGAGGTTTTTGTCCATCTGTCCATGTTGACACTGTTCAGTAGACCACTAGGACATAAAAAATGCCCCATAATCTGATAATCAGACTTTTTAGCCACTTTCCAATAATTCCAACAGCAAAAGTCACAATAAAAATATAAGCAACAAAAGTAAAGAGCAGCTACAATAGGAAAGCATAACCGAGCCCCACACCATATCCAAGAAGTGCCACAGCTGCTTTATATGCACGAGCATGTATGAACCTCCTACCAGGTCTACACCAAGGAGGCAGAGGCTAGAAAATCATAAACTCGATTACCATCACCAATGGCTTGAATTGCCTCAAATCTCCATCTTGTTTCACAATATAGCACTCTGATCCCTATGCTTGGCATGATTTGCTCTTTATTGACTACAATACCAGTTTGGGGAGGAAGCTCCAAAGTCAAGTTTACCTGGTAACTCTCCAACTCATACCCCTGTATAGGGTAAACTTTTTTAACAGCCCCCGATGTGAGCATCATACACATCTGCCCCTGGCAAGACGACACTAAATCAATGTCCTACCACCTTTCTGGGAAATGTGCTCTTCTAGGGCCTATTTAATGTTCTTCAGATTGGAATACAGGCTGACAGCAAACATGGATTGTGATGTAGGCAGTATCTAATCACTGAACATAGGAGATGCCTCTACTTTAGAGGCCCTGAAAGGATGGTGAGCGGGTGACCCATGGCCTTCTAGAAGCAAGCCATACAAGAGAACAACATGACTTCTGGTTAAACTTTACTCTTTTCAGGCCTTCAAAGTAACCAAATCGATTCTGAGGTAATAAGACATCCGGGAGTGCATTGAGGTAACTAATTAAACAATAAGCAATGCTGAGAAAGAGCTACCAGAGAAATGCAGCCAGCAAGCTGATGCCCCAGCTAACGAGGTTATACAATGGAGAAGAGAAACAAGGAAAATGAAAACAATACTGCATTAATTACTGGCTACATCAGGTCCAGTACTAAGCAACTACTTTCAGCAGTTCTAGGAAGAAGGCATAATTTAATTTATCTTCATTTTGCAGATAAGGAAAGTGAGGCTATGAGAGGGTGAGTTATTTGACTCAGTCATAAAATGGAAAAAAATGGCATGAAAAGTTGGGTCTGAATAACTGCCAGGACAGTCATTTACAAAACTTTAAATTTATTTTTATTAACTATAAATAACTGTACACAGGGAATTTCAATTTAACAGGTCAATTTATGTGTACAATCACCCTTTCCATCAAGACAATTTTTAAAAAGAAAGAAAGAAAGAAAGTATTGCTAGTTGGGTAAAGGCCAGCCTAAAATCAATACCATTTATTTTATCAGCAAATATAATGTTCAAAAACGCTTTCCCATGGTGGATGTATAATGCATGATTTGACACTCTCAACTTTCTTTCCTTAAACATAAGATTTGGTGATCTGATTGCAGTATGACTGCAGTGTAGCTCCTTAATGCTATTGTAATGTTAATGGTTCAAGCTGTAAAGTAGGTTTATTTTAACAATTAGAATTACACCCCCCCCCAAAAAAAACCCACTACTAGTCCTAAAGAGGATGTATAGTAACAGCACCCCCTTCAAAAGAAAAAAAAAAGTTTGAGCACACTTTTGCTATTTGTAGGAAATGCTTGAGCTGAATTCTTTAAGTTTTAATTTTTAATCATTTCCTACGGAAACACAGTGACTTCAAATTTCTTAACCAGAATGTTTAATGTAAGAATTATTTAAGTCTTGATTACTTGAAAACAATCTGCCCTTAATGGTAAATGTCATAAAGAATATACATAAATTGTACAAATCGATTACAGGCTGTACGGCTATACGTGGCTGAGTATCATTTGGGACTATGGTATAATATTGACATTTCCCATATTTTAAAATAATAAAATAAAATAAGCAAGTATTTGCTGATAGCACCAAGAACCAACACAACCAATACCAGACCCCTAAGGTAAAGAAAAAGATCCAATTAATTGGTGATGACCAGAAGACATAGAAGTTAATTAACTTGGGAGAAAAGCCAGAAGGCAAAAATTGAAAGAGAAAAGAGGGACTTTAGATTTAATTTACTTTCCTGGTTTTGGTTTTTAGCCTTCTATTGTCAGGCACAATGGATTGAGATAGGAGTATATCAAGCTCTTACTTTCATACACATATTTTTTTGCCATTCTCACAAACAGCAAATACAAACATTTCAAATTCCATAAAAATAAAAAGGAAATAGTTCACAGGTTAAAGAGGAAGAAAATCTAATAGACTGTAACAATTCTTATCTTCCATGGAAGAGGAATCCCTATCTTATAATTGTCTCTTCATGACTTAATCTCTCTAAAGAAGAAATTAATAGAGATAGACAGATATGAAAAGATCCTTTCATTAAATTATTTTAAAATTTTAAGTGGAGAAATCAAAATAAGATAGCCAAGAAAATAAACCTATCTGTGGTAAATGCATACCTTGTGTGCATTTACAAATAGAATAACAGTTATAAAATAAAAGCTTTAAAGAAAAAACAAAACAAGAAATCTGTATCAAAACAAAAATTAGGAACAACCTCAGGGAGTTTTTCCTCACTTTCCAAATCAGTTGTAACAGAAAAAGGAAAGGACACCAACACCGTTAATTTTACAACTCCACTGTGCTTTTTCAATCAAGTTTGCTTATAATGATCAGGAAAAGGGCCATATATGCTCTTCACAGAACCCACAGTAATCTTTTTAAATGAAACAATAGTATTGTCCAGAGAGAAGATGACCCCGGTGCTGGTGGCTCATGCCTAGCTACTCAGGAGGCTGAGATCTGAGGATCACGGTTCAAAGCCAGCCCGGGCAGGAAAGTACATGAGATTCTTATCTCCAATAAACCACCAGAAAACCAGAAATGGTGCTGTGGGTCAAGCGGTAGAGTGCTCGCCTTGAGCTGAAGAGCTGAGGGACAGCGCCCAAGCCCCACGACCGAGAGAGAGACAGAGAGAGACATACAGAGAGAGAGAGAGAGAGAGACAGAGACAGAGAGAGGGAGAGGGAGAGGGAGAGGGAGAGAGAGGGAGGGGGAGAGGGAGACTATTGATTTTATAGACTACCTTTCTGGTATCAGATTTGTTGCAAGTGTTTCAAAATTTGGGTCTAAAACTTTATGTTGATTGGTTAGATACTGCAGTTTTCTCTTCTTTTTGTTTGGATTCCTCCCTCTTTGTCTAAGGGTTTCATACTTTCTAATATCCCATGTTCCCAAATCTGATACCAGAAAGGTAGTCTATAAAATCAATAGTCAGAAATGATTTTTTTCAAATTAGGTAGATTTTTATAGGGTCTTATAACAAAGACTTTATATCAGCGTACATCATAATCACAGAAATCATATAATGATTGATGATGATGATGATGATGATGATGATGATGATGATGATGACAAAAGTGCCACTACTAATTAAAACTTACTGATTAACTGCATAGCAAGTACTAGGAAACTTATTTTGACGTAAGTAGTTTTCTAAGCACTTTACAAGAAATAATTGAATTATGGCTTGCGTAATATACATAAAAATCTATGAGGCAGATATTTACATTGTTAGGATTTTATTGATGAGGAAATTAAGGCCCAGTG
This sequence comes from Dipodomys spectabilis, assembly GCF_019054845.1. Lineage (NCBI taxonomy): Eukaryota > Metazoa > Chordata > Mammalia > Rodentia > Heteromyidae > Dipodomys > Dipodomys spectabilis. The sequence continues at coordinate 14,587,815 of NW_024870834.1, read as the reverse complement.
AAGTTAAATGGTAGCTTAAATTACCATAGTGGCTATGTGACAAGCCAGAATTTAAACCCAAGCATTCTTTCTCTAGAGCCTTTAAATTTACTACTACGCTCTTTCTTTGAAGGAAGAAAACGTCCTCATAGAAATATTGAGAAATTGTGAAAGTGATACAGAAATAAAGCAAGAATATATATGGAGAGAATTATGTTAAATATGCATTTTTTACTAGGAATTGAAATACATGATTATTCAAATAAAATTAAATTGTGTGCTGGACAAAGAAACTTAGAGAATTAGAACTTGACAAGTGCTAAGAAATTCATTCAGAATGCAGCACAGAGATGTGAAAAGACTGTTAAAAATAACAGAAAGTGCAATTATGTCACATGAAGGACACAGTGAGAAGATCCAATAATTGACTATTATGAGTTCAAGGAGAAGAAAATAAAGGGAACATTAAACACAATGTGGAATGAAATAATGGCTGAAAATCTTAAGAACTAGAGAGAGAGATGTGAGTGCTAAGACCCCAACCTTAATGAAATACTAAGGACTAAGAAAGAAATTAACTCACAAGCTTATCAAAATAAAAATCATGGGGCTGGGAAGGTGGCTTAGTGGTAGAGCACTTGCTTTGCATGCCTGAGGCCCTGGGTTCAATTCCTCAGGACCACATAAGCAAAAAGGAAAAAAAAGCCAGAAGTGGTGCTGTGGCTCAAGTGGTAGAGCGCTAGCCTTGAGCTGAAGAGCTGAGGGACAGCGCCCAGGCCCAGAGTTCAGGCCCCACGATTGGACTTCCCAAAAAAATTAAAAAAATAAATAAAAATACAAATAAAAATAATGAAACATAGCCAAAACAGTGACAATGTTAAAGTCCACAATAAACAGATAATGGCCAATGGTAATAAATTAAAAATAACTATTCTGATGGCAGATTTTTCTTTGGCAAAATGTCTTCCTAAAATAACTGTGCAATATTTAAAAGAATTAAAAGTACACTGCTAGCAGGGTGCCAGTGGCTCACGCCTGTAATCCTAGCTATTCAGGAGGCTGAGATCTGAGGATCATGGTTCAAAGCCAGCCTATGAGACTCTTATCTCCAATAAACAACCAGAAAACCAGAAGTGCTGCTGTGGCTCAATTGGTAGAGTGCTCGCCTTGAGCTGAAGAGCTGAAGGACAGCGCCCAGCCCAGAGTTCAAGCCCCACAAAACTACAAAAAAAAAAAGTAAACTGCTGCACAACCTAGCGTTCGATAGAGACTATATTACTGACCCATAGTCTGTGCCTCTTCACTGGGAATTATACTGTCTCACCCAATGACAGGAAGCCATGAGCCAGTGAGGAGGGAAAGGACATGTGTTCCTTCTGAGAAGCAGCAGCACGTAAAGATCGATGGGGCTTTTCTAGCCTGATTCCCACAGGAAGAGACACAAGTATCCGTCCCTTAGTCAACATGTAAGGAGAGCAGAAAATACGACTTCATGCTATAAGCTATAACACAAAGGTAAAATGTCAAGACATTTGGACATGAGAAGAATTCACAAATCAAATATTTTCATTAAAAGGAAATAAAAAAGATGATTAAAGATACTTTCAGTATGAAGAAAAAGGAAATGGGGAAGACATGGAGTATAAGAAATAGAGATATATTATACTTATAACCTGACTTATGAAATTGTAACCTCTTTATACAACTATTTAATAATAATTATACTTTCAAAAATAGAAATAGCTTAAAATGGGGAAAATGGCATTAACGACTGATCCCTTAAAAATTCAACTACTTGTTTATGATTATTTTTCAATTATAAAATAAGTATAATTGAAAATACCAAAGGGCAGCAAAAGAATTATAGCAATTATTATTACACCAGGAAAGAAATAAAAATTATGCAATTAATGGCAGAAATAACTATAGACATGCTATTAGACTCATTACAGATAAATAAAATAGATTTACCCTTTTATCAGATGTTAAATTGACACATAAATACAAAGTTAGATAGCTAAATATTTGACTAGAGAATTAAAGCAAATACTTGTAAAAAGTAGTTAATTTAACTAAGATTTTTAGAATTAAAGAAAAGAAGATTACAGATTTCTTGTCCATATATAAAGTTGAATTGGGGCTGAGAAGGTGGCTCAGTGATAGAGTGCTTGCTTGTATGCATGAGGTCCTGGGTTTGATTCCTCAACACCACATATGCAGAAAAAGCCAGATGTGGTACTGTGACTCAAGTGGTAGAGCACTAGCCTTGCGCTGAAGAGCTGAGGGACAGCTCCCAGGCCCAGAGTTCAGGCCCCATGACCCACAAAAAAAAAAAGTTAAACTGTAGGTAAGGTACTAATGATGTCAGAAAATTCTTAACAAATGCTGTATTCTCTAACCAACTTCCCTGTCAGTTACACATGGCTAAATAAATTAAAACTCATGGACTTTTGTGGGTTTTTTTTTTTTTTTTGGTCGTTCATGGGGCTTGAACTCTGGGCCTGGGTGCTGTCCCTGCACTCTTCAGCTCAAGGCCAGCGCTCTACTGCTTGAGCCACAGCTCCACTTCCAACTTTTGTGTTCTTTTAAGTAATTGAACATAACTAAAATCCCCCTTTTTTACACCAAGAATAGCTATGGGGAATGAACAGAACTAATCCCCCTTTTTTACACCAAGAATAGCTATGGGGAATGAACAGAACTAAGCAAGCAATCTACTAATACGAATAAAGTGTGGGGAAATGTGAACAATTCCAACTGAAATTCACTGCTCTTTGGCCAGTTGGGGGAACTGGATGCTTTATTTTAATGAGCCATGGAGAAGGACTGATTGATTATAGGGATGTTGCTTTATGGTTTACTCTTCACAAATCACTGATCTCCTTATGGTAAGGTCTATATACAGTAATCTGTTTCTCCTTCTTGACTTTTTTGGGGGGGGAGTAGAATGGACAGGCGGGGGAGGGATTTATATCTTCAAAATTATCCTCACATATCAAAGCTGACAGGCCTTTGAAATTTAAAAGCGCCTTTCACAATTCCAATTTGGTAAAAGCAAAAACAGAGATTTACAACAGAGAAATGTCATGTATAAATTTTGACCTTGAAAACTCAGTGCTCTACCAATTACAAATTACAGATTTTAAGCTTATTCTCCAAGAATATTAATGGGACATAAAAGTAACTTTTGCTACTATCTTTGTAGCTAAAACAACATAGGTGATTGTGGGAAATTGTCTTATAAAAGTAAACATTTAAATATACATTTTCTTGATCCATTCATCTACTGAGGCGCATCTGGGTTGGTTCCATATCTTAGTTATGATGAACATAGTTGTGCTGATAGCTTTAGTATGGCCTTGTTTGTGATCATTTGGGTATATGCCCAGAAATGAGATTACTGGGTCAAAGGGGAGCTCTATGTGTAGTCTTGGAATTCTATGCTTCCATCAAAAAGAATGACACCATCCCATCTGTTGTGAAAAAAAATTGTATTAAATGAAGTAAGCCAGACCCAAAGAAATATAGGTTCCATGTTTTCCATCATTTGCAATAATTAGTATACATCTAGGATAATTTTATCAGATGAGCAGAAAAGCTCAAAACCTATGTACATATGACCATATAAAATGATGCTAATCACACTAGCCATACAATGGACAAGGGTCTCATATCTAAAATATACCTGGAACTCAAAAATTTAAATCCCCCAACAATAAATCCTCAAAGAAACAACTGCCCAATAAATAAGTGGGCTGAAGACTTAAAGAGAAGCTTATCTGAAGAGGAAAGAAGGATGGCCAATAGACACATGAAGAAATGCTCAACCTCCCTAGCCATAAAAGAAATGCACATCAAAACAACATTGAGATATCACCTCACCCCAGTTAGAATGGCTATAATCAAGAACTCTAATAACAACAGATGCTGGAGGGGGTGTGGACAGAAGGGAACCCTACTGCATTGTTGGTGGGAATGTAAACTTGTTCAACCACTTTGGAAAGTAGTATGGAGGTTCCTCAAAAGACTCCACATAGAGCTCCCCTATGACCCAGCAATGCCACTTTTGGGATTTACCCAAGTGATCACAAACAAGCCCATACTAAAGCTACCAGCACAACTATGTTTACTGCAGCATTATTTACCATAGCTAAAATATGGAACCAACCTAGATGCCCCTCAGTAGATGAATGGATCAAGAAAATGTGGTATTTATACACAATAGAATTCTATGCCTCCATCAGAAAGAATGACATTGCCCCATTTGTTAGGAAATGGAAAGACTTGGAAAAAATTATATTCAGTGAAGTAAGCAAGGCCCAAAGAAACATAGGTTCCAGGGGCTGGGAAGGTGGCTCAGTGGTAGAGCGCTTGCCTTGCATGCATGAGGCCCTGGATTCGATTCCTCAGCACCACATAAGCAGAAAAAAAAAAGCCAGAAGTGGTACTATGGCTCAAGTGGTAGCGTGCTAGCCTTGAGCTGAAGAGCTGAGGGACACTGCCCAGGCCCAGAGTTCAGGCCCCACTATCAGATCCTCCCCCCCCCCCCACAAAAAAGAAACATAGGTTCCATGGTTTCCCTTATTTGCAACAACTAGTATATGTCTAAGACAAGCAGAAACAGTCAGATAAGTTGATGTTAGGCGAAGTGAACCCCAAGATAAGGACTTAAATGGTTTTTCTTTCTGGTTATCATTTCTAACATATTTATAAGATGATTTCTTTGTTGCTTTGTATGTCCCTCCTCCATGGTATAACCACTGTTTTCACTGTATTTGATGTTGGTATAATTTGTGGAGGGTAAGGGAAAAAACAAATTGTTTAAATAGGGATACAGGTGGCTCCATTGCAACAATGAGATGTACAAGACGTTATGTTGAAAAACGAACTTTGGGGGGGGGGGGGATAGGAAGGGATAGGAAAGGGAAACATAGGAGGAGGCAACAATGCTTGTTAAGAAATGTACTCATTACCTTGCTCATAATTGTAACCCCTCTGTATGGTATTTTCACAATAAAAAAAAAAGAGAGAATGAGCAGGGATCTCAGTAGGAGGACGGGTGACAACGGTGAATAAGGACTGACCCACAATGCTGACATGCTTGACATCTCAGCTACACTTAAGTAGTCCTGTTTTGCCATGCCGGAATCCCGTTACATGTCTTAAGAAAATATCCGCTTCAATATTTCTAAATGTTTTTGAACAGCATACTATAACCCACTCTATGTAATCAAAATTCTTCAATGAGTCACCAGCTAACTTTTAAGAATAAAATAGAATTTTAAAGTAAAAAAAATGATGCTAATCAAAATGAACCCCAAGATATGAACACAAAAGGTTTTTCTTTATTGTTGTTTTAATATACTATGTGATTTTTTTTCTCCTTTGTATGTTCTCCCCCTATGGTATATCCCCTATTGTCTATACTTGATTTTGGTACCCTGCATCTTGTATATACATTTGTCTAATTGTCTAATTTGGGGAAGGGAAGGGAAATAACAAAATGTTGCAACAAGGACACAGGATGACCCATTGCAACAATGATACCCAGAAGATACCATATTGGAAATGAACTTTCCAACTTCAAGGGTTGTGGGGGGGGGGGGGGGGGGGGGGGAGGGGCAGTGAGGAGTAAGGTAGGTGGGGGAGGGAAGGGATAGTGGGTGTACACCAAAGGAGTGGGTAACAATACTGGACAAAAACTGTACTCATTACTTTACTCATGTAATTATAACCCCTCTGTACAGCATCTTTGTAATATAGTAACATTTATAAAAAGAAAAGTAAACATTTATTTACAGTGATATCTATGTAACAGCACTTTTCATATTGGGGGTGATTCTCCCCTTAAGGGGGAGGTAAGGTCAAGTCAGAGAAACCACAGGGAAGTTCTGCCAAGAAGGCAGCAAATGTTAAGTTACATCAGCTGTCTATTTCAGCCATAAAAAAATCATCAACATGGCAAGTGACAAGCAAATGAATAGTTACTTCACAAAGGGCAGAAAAGCCTAGGGACCCAAGGCTTCTGTTTGCCTCAAAGATGTACAACCTATCTTCCCTGAGCTCCAGGGAGGTGATCTAAGGGACTATTTTGATCATACTTAAAAAATACACATTGCCTTACCATTCCTCAGCTTCCTACTGCTTTTTCTGTTTTCTCCTTGGGACACTTATAATCTTTTTACAAACTTCATCATTTACTTAGTTATTTTTAATTGTCTACGTCCAAGCAATACAATGTAGCAATACAGCTGCAGAGATTTTTGTGCATTTTAGTCAGTGATATTTCCAGTTCCAAAAAAAAAAAAAATAAGAGATATAGTAGGTACTGAGCAAGGAATAAATAACCATTGGCTCAAGATTCAAAAGGAAAATTGGGTTTTACAACAAATTAAGGAAATCACTTTTTATTTATTCATTCATCATTGCTGCTTCGTGTTCTTAATGGTGCCTTGGTGATTCCTTAGGTATGCACCTCTTGACAGCACTCTAATGGTCACATTCGTCATCTTCCTGTTAATTCTATGAACTATTTAATACCTAATGAGAGCCAATCCAAATCCAGAAGTTAGCATAAAAAGAGCAGGTAATGTTTGTATGTATCAGAGCACTTGATACTACAATGTTTCCAGGTAAACAGTTTTTGAAAGCAATCAAATCACAAAGCATTTGGAGAGGTTTCCCCATGTCACAATGTAGTAGAATAGGGATTCAAAACTGAGACATAGCCAAAACATTGCTAAAACAGAAGTTTACGGTTTATATAGCTATTAAGTGGTAGGCTAGGACTCTAACACTTGAGCTAAAGCGCCACATCCAGCTTTTTCTGAGTAGTTTATTAGAGGTAAGAGTCTCAAGACTTTCTTTATCGAGTCACTTTGAATCTCGATACCTCAGCCTGTACTAGGATTACAAGCATGAACCATTGGTGCCTGGCTAAGTAACAGAAATTTTAAACAAGAGAACAAAAAAGAACTCCACTTTGGGTGGAAATGTAAACTTGTTCAACCAGGCTGGAAAGCAGTATGGAGATTCCTCAAAAGATGGAACACAGAACTTCCCTATGACCCAGCAATCCCAATCTAAAGCATTTATCCAATTGACTACAAGGCAGGCCACGCTAAAGTTACCAGGTTAAGCATGTTCATTGTAGCATTGTTTACCACAGCCAAGATATGGAATCAATCCAGATGACCCTCAGTGGATGAATGGGTAAAGAAAATGTTGTACATATACACAATCGAATTCTATACTTCCATCAGAAAGAATGATATTGCCCCATTCATAAGCAAATGGAAAGATTTGGAAACAATTATATTAAGCAAAGTAAGCCAGACCCAAAGAAAGATATGTTGCATGGTTTCCCTTATTTGTAATAATTACAATGTGCCTATAAATCTACAAGTAAACACAATGGATACTAAGAGACAAAGAATTATACTTGAACATGATAAATTAAACAGTAGTCTAAACATTCACACAATGAGACCAAAGAAGGATATTCTTAGGAGAGGATCACAAACGTTCAGTAGCTATGTGCATATGATCATATAAAAGGATGCTTACAAAAATGAACTCCAAGAAATGGAAACAAGAGGTTTTGTTTTTTTTGTTTTTTTGGGTTTTTTTACGTTTTGTGGAAGTTTTCTTCTGTTTTTCCCCTCTGGTCTTCGTTTTTTATTTCTATACTTTTTGTCTTGTACACAGGTTTGTCTGATTTAGGGTGGGGAAGGGAAAAGCACAGAAATGGTGGGACAAAGGGTGAACTAATTCAGCATAGTGATACTCACCAGGCACTGTGTTGGAAATGAGCTACACAATTTGTGGGGTGGAAATGGTGGGGGAAACTAGGAGAAAACAAGGGAAGAGATAACACTGCTCAAAAAAGAAATGTATGTAATATGGGACTTATATAACTGTAACCCCTCTTTACATCATCTTTACAATAGAAATTTTTTGAAAAAGAAATTCCACTGTAAAAACAAAACTAATCAGAACTAAAATGAATCTGAAATAATGTTTATTTTTGAATCTTGGAACTTTACAGACAGAAATAGATACTAATACCTATAACTAGTTGAAAACATAAAATCTACTGCTGTAGATTAGATTAACATGAGATTAGATTAACATTAGTTATTGTGTGTAGCTAATGTAGAAAAGATGAAACCATACCTCAAATCGTTGGAAACAATTCTCATTCTAAAAGGTTTTATACTTAGAAAGTTTTTGTGTTATTCACCTCTGCCTTGATCATTTAATTTACTATAAAGATTTTATGGATTTTGTTTTCTCATGGGAGATCCCAAAATTACACTGGGCAGCAGTGGATCATATTGAATACAGAGAGAAGTTTAAAAACCCTGATTCAACAATCAGAAAATAAATAAAATATATTCCTATCTACTTTGATATCAATTGGATTCATGCAGAAATCTCTAACACTTATCAAAATATATAGTAAAAAAATAACTATAAGCTACAAGTCTGGAATGTAGCTCAGTGGCAAAGTGTTTGCCTAGCAAGTGTAATATCCTGGATTTGATCCCTAAGTACCAAAAAAGATAAGACAAATAATAATAATAACAATAATAATAACTGTAATGTGTAAATGTCAAAGAGCTGGATTATTTAGCTTTTTATGGTTATTTTGAGGTATTATAATAACTAAATTCATTATATTTTAAAATGTTAAGTACTACATAACAGAAGAGAAAATAAAGTCACTTATCATTAAAAGTAGCATTTTTAAAAAGATTCTTTGCAGATTTACCCATACATCAACTTTTCCAAATAGCCTACAACTAGTCAGACATTTTACAGGAAAAAAAATCAAAAGTGATTAGAATAACAAGAACTGAAAACGTACAAACTCTAACAAAACATTTACCACAAACAATTTCAAAACCATAATATGATTTTGGAAACAAAATAGCTGATATCTAAATTGTCCAATTGTTTCTTTCAAAGTAATACAAAAATATAGGCTGAAATCATTAACTTGTATGCTCTGGAGCACTAGAGAAAACCATAAGTCAACAAATATAATGAATATCCATCCACTTCAGAAAAATAAAGTCCTGCAGCTAAAAATAAAACAGCTCCTTTGGTACAAGAAGCTTATTTTGTTTATTTCTCTTACTAAATTGTCTTCATTGTTTCTATAGATTGAGTCAAATGTTGAAGCAATATAAAGACAATGAATCTACTGAGACCCTTTATATAAATACTATACCTTATTTATTACTTGCTCTTTGTCTTCTTAATGAAGAAAGAATGTCTCGCTTAGAGTGTGGTCTAAAGACTGACTTATGAGACTATGTCATGTCTGTATGCACATACTGACATATGTTGTACACATGTATTGTTATTACACCAATATACTTCCATAACATTAAATATTATGTAGAACTAACACACTCCCCTTCAAACTAAAATCAGCCAGAGGCTAGTATCATATATATGTAATACATATTGAAGATATATGTATGTATATATATATATATATATATATATATATATATATTAATACATACATATGGATTTACAGTCGTAATATCTTTGTTTTTGAAATCAAGTGAAATTATTCTGCAAGCCTGCTATTTACTTATTTAACTAAATTCATGTCAATTTACAGTTTCTATCTTATTCTAAGTGAAATTTACTTGCTCTTTCTAACCTGATTTCAATGACTACACAAAGGTGTCATAGGTTCTGATGCCCAATATCCTAAGTTAACTATCATCTTTAGAAATAAAAGCTTAATTTGAATGATATCTTTAAAAATAATATAACATGCCAGGTGATGGTTGGTGTCTCACACCTGTAATTCTAGCCACTTAGGAAGCTGAGATGTGAGGATCATGGTTGGAAGCTAGCCTAGGCAGGAAAGCCCAGGAGACTCTTTATCTCTAATAAACCACTCAGAAAAAGCCAGAAGTGGCACTGTGGCTTAAGTGGTATAATGCTAGCCTTGAGCACAAAGAGGCTCAATGACAGCACCCAGGCCCTGAGTTCAAGCCTAATAATAATAATAACAATGGCAGAGAAATTCAAATATATGAAAACTAATATTAACACCTACCTCTATCACAAGAAAGAGATGGGATGGATAATTATGAAAAAAAGTATTCCCCTTCCCCTTCCCAGATTAGACAAACATATACAAGATGCAAGGTGCCAAAATCAAGTAGTGACAACAGGAAATATACCATAAAGGGAAGAGCATACAGAGGAAATGACAAAAAAAATCACCTAGTACATTTAAAACAACAACAACACAGATAGACCTCTTGTGTCCATATCTTGAGGTTGATTTCACTTAGCATTGACTTATATGATCACATGTACATAGCGTCTGAGCTTTTCAGCTCATCTGATAAGATTATCCTATATGTATACTAATTATTGCAAATAAGGGAAACCATAGGGCCTAAATTTCTTTGAGAAATATATATATATACATACATACATATACATACATACATATATATGCATACATACATATATATACATACATACATACATATATATATACCATATTTTCTTGATCCACTCATCTACTGAGGGGCATCTGGGTTGGAAATGAACTTTACAACGTTGGGCAGGGGGAGGGTGTTGGGGGGAGAAGTGGGGGAGGTGGGGGAGGGAAGGGATATTGGCAAAACAACAAGGGAAGGAGTAATAATGATCGACGAGTAATGGACTCATTGCCTCACTCATGTAACTGTGACCCCTCTGCGCAGCACCCTTACAATAAAATTTAAAAAATAAAATATACTCAGTTAAATAACATCATAAAAAATAAAAATGTAGTGCATGTTTTATAAAGAGCCATACTGAGTCTTCTCAATAACGCATGTTTTATAAAGAGCCATACTGAGTCTTCTCAATAATTTTCAACTTTTTCTAACTACCCCTATCATCTGGAGGGTGTGCTTAGCATTTTCAAGGGCACAAATGGGAGCCCTCTAGTCCGTGATCTTCTCTCATAATATCACTTGCTGGAAGATACCTGGTTATTTGTGAGACTAATTATAATCTGATAGTAAACATTTCCAAGCTCATCTTTTCTGAGACTCATTCTCTTATTTCTCACCTACTCCTGTTTAAAACAATCCTCCTCTGTTTGTATCCCTGAATCTCTTCCAATTTCCCAATCTATCATGGCCTTTTCAGAACATCATGACATCTAAAACTAAGACTTTTCCTTGCTTACTACATAACCTAGCAAAATTCTACTTTGACTCAAGTAGTCCTATTTAATCCTCCAATATCTAGGTACCCAGTGTTATATAATGTCTATAATAATACACTGAGGGCTGGGAAGGTGGCTCTGTGGTAGAGTGCTTGCCTTGCATACATGAGGCCCTGGGTTCGATTCCTCTGCACCACATAAGCAGAAAAAAAAAACCGGAAGTGGTGCTATGGCTCAAGTGGTAGAGCGCTAGCCTTGAGCTGAAGAGCTGAGGGACAGCGCCCAGGCCAGAGTTCAGGCCCCACGACTGGACCCAAAAAAAAAAATAATAATAATAAAAATAATACACTGAAAGATACAGTAAAATGAACACACTAACAACTGGACTATAACTTCCACAGGGGTGGGGAGGGGTTGAAGAAAGGTCTTATTATCTTTGCATCTCCCTTGTATAGCACATAGTAGGTTTATTTCTGTGTTATGTATATAAGGTACAAGTTATTTTTTAAGATGACTTCTATCTAGCACCACTTACAATTATTGGACCAAAAAGGTTGTAAACAATGACAGGCATTTTATTTTTAATTTTATGTAAGTTGCATTTATCATTATCCTACACCTAATCTATTTACTTAAAAAATCAAGACTCAGCTGCATGGAAAATCTTAGTTATTAGAAACTATGTAAAAGCAACTGGAGCCTAGCCATTCAATACTGCAGTTTCCTATTTTATTTTTCAGCATCTAGTGTTCATGTCTCTTGCTCTGCTGACTAGTAAAAAGTTAGAGAATCCAATTCTCTGAATATTTTTATGCACATGGGACCAAACTTTAACATTCTGGAAAAAAAGCTACTTGCAAGAACATCTAGCATATAGCACAGGTGAACAAATTACTAAATGTGTTAGACATCTAATTGTACAACATGCTTTCCATAAACAAGCCTAGGGTTGTTTATGTTTGTGTATGCTTTGGAAAGCATACATACAATAGGGGATTTAAAATGTTCTTCATGAATCTACCTGGAATCACAAGTTCAAGAAGACACACACACACACACACACACACACACACACACACACACACACACACACACACACACACACACGTAAACTCAAGGCTATTTCCTTCATATGGAATAGAAATCCCACCATTCTGAGCTGAGATAGGAGAGTAACAGAAGGGCAGCTATTGTTGAAATGTCATCGTGTAAATAGATCACCAAGATGTGCTTTTGGTCCCATATGAACATATACATAAACACATACATGTGTGTTTACCCATCTGCAAAAATAGTGAAAATGTCCTACAATGAATTCAAGACATAGAATGTCTCATACATACAGTTGCTCCTCTGAGGGTTGGCCTTAAGCATAGTTTGAAAATATTTACAATCATATCTTAAAGGGATAACTAAACCAGAGGATGCCTTGATTTGAATTATATAAAAACCATTTTCCATGGTGTGTGACCATTGGCAAAGCACTTAACCTCTCTATCTCCATCTCCTTGAGTTTCTTCATCTATACAGTAGTAGGGATGGATGGTAGTAATAACACCTTCCCTCAGGAGTTATGGTGAGGTGAGAATTAAGGAATTAACACTTTAATACTTGGGATAGGGTTTGGCAGAGTAAACTGTTCAGTGTACGACACTATTGTTTATCACTGACATTATCTATAATATCCTCCTTATCCCCAGGTGATGCCTTCCAAGACTTCCACCATACACAATTAAAGCCAAGGCAGAAAACCCTATGCTATAGATGCTGTTGTTACACACAAATGCTGATAGTAAAGCTTAGTTTATAAATTATAAACAATAAAAAGTTACAAAACAGTAACAAAAATAAAAGCTATAATAATATACTATGATAAAAGTTATTTCAAACTAATAAACTGTTTATTTCTGAAATTTATTTCTGCAAGTTCAGATATAGGACTATGGCTATACATCATTTATCATCATCAGTTAAAAACAGTCCTCTGGCTGGGAGATGAAGTTATGTGGCAGCGCAACTGCAAGAGTAGCAGTAGGCAGCTAGGAGGCCATGCAACTATGTTAAGGCAAAAGATGCCTATGAACCAAGACACCACAGTGGGACAGATTTAGAATGATTTAGAGGCAGAGCAAATAGGGCTGTTTAATGAATTCAACAGGCAGAGTGAAGGAAACAGGAATTAGATGAGAACTCTGGTTTTTAATCGGTTACTGAAATAATTTTCATACAACATGCAATTCAACCACTTAATGCGTATTACTCAGTGACTTTTAGTACACTGGGTTATTTTTATTACTTCAAAAAGAAGCCTCATATCAAGAATTAATTCTACCACATACTCTTTCTCGTGCACAGATTTATTTCATCTATCACCAGAGTGATCTTTTAAGTGATGATTACATAGATAGTATGCCAATCTACGTCTAAATATTTGACTATTATCCAGGTACTGGTGGGTCACTTCTGTAATCCAAGCTACCCAAGAGGCTGAGATTTGAGAATTGCAAGTCAAAGCCAGCTCAAGCAGGAAAATCCATGAGACTCTTATGTCCAATTAACCACCAGAAAACCATTAATGGTGCTGTGGCTCAAAGTGGTAGAGTGCTAACCTTGAGCAAATGAGCTCAGGGTCAGTAACTAGGCCCTGAGTTCAAGCCCCACGACCACCATCAAAAAAAAAAAAAAAAGATTTGACTATTAAGGGTATTTCAGAGAAATATAATGAATTCATATATGGTTCTTACGGATTTTTACTTCACTTAGCATAATGTAATCAAAGTTCATTCATGTTACGAAAATAATTAATACTGAACGTCTTCTTGTTGATACATAATACTCCACCGCTATAGGTATGGCATATTATACTGATATATTCAATGAACTCAGGATATTTTTCTCTTTTGACATTGCAGATATTTGCCACTTCGAACTGCATAAGCAAGTGCAGATTCTGATGTGGACATATGTTTTCATTTCTCTTTGGCATTCACTTAGGAGGAGAATTGCTGAGTTATGTAGTATATTTGTGTTTCACTCAGTTACTATTGCAATGTGTGTGTACCACTGTATATTCTCATCAACAGTGGATGAAGGTTTTAATGTCTCCATGATCTGTCCAACAGTTTTTAGTATCTGTCTTTTCTTTTAATTATTGTTATAGCAGTCCTAATGAGGTTTTGATTTGCATGTCCCTGATGGCCAATGTGCTCACTTCATGTGCTCATTACCATTTTATATCTGCTTTGGAAAACTGTCCCTTCACACCTTTACCCATTTTTAGTTAGATTGTTTATTGTTATCATTATCGAACTATAAGAGCAGAGCAAAAAGCCCTAAGCATACTGAATTAACTAAGGAAAAAATTAATATATATCTCTACTAAGTTATGGCAGTTCACAAACTTTGTAAGCTCTATGGGCAGAGAGTCTGCGATCACTGACTATGAACAGTAATTAATTGTGCATTGTATGTTGACATGCAATTGCACAACTGAAAGTCAACTATTTTAAGCAACATCTGAAATCGCTAGAAATAGAGCTCCAAAAGCAAGGAAAAAGTGTCATCATCTTCAGTTCAGATATAAAGTCATATTTAGAACTCATTCCCTACAAAGTCTAACAACTATACCTAACTTCATGGGACAATTCATACCAAGAGCGGTAGCTACCAGGAACAACTGTGCTTAGAAGGGATACAAAAGTTGTGAGAGAGACAGAAGAATCTAAGCTTAGTAATATTTGTCACGAGCATCAGAAGGGGAAAAATGGTGACATGTGGCAGAACATGTCCCAAAGAATCTTTATATATTAGGAAAATAGTAACTCAAATATTTTAAGATATGATGCTTAATTCTAAAAGAAGAAATTAGACGCACTTATACTAATACCTAGTGGTAAATAAAATAATCAAAAGAAACTCAAGGACTGTGCTTCTACTCTAGGTTTACCCAGTGCCATGGTAAGAACGAGAATGTAAGGTCAAATAGCATCAACCTAATTAATGGACTATTCCACATGCATCTTCATGGAGCTCCCGTCACTTATGGGACAAACCAAAACGGTAAGGCTGTTACCTTACCATTTAGTTGAAGGCTCACTCAGACTAGAAAGAGTTCACAGTGTCTTACAAAATCAGCAACAATTACTTTTAGTAGTATTACTGAATTAATATCAATTCATTAACCTTAGTACAGAGACAATTTCACATTAGTAAGCACTTAAATCAATTTTTTCCTCTTTTAACAAAAAGTTTGCATAATGTTTATTTCTAAATAATACTAAATGCTGACAGAAGAAGATTTGGTCTTTTCAACAAAAGTAAGCGTGCGTAACATTTGCTTCTGCATATTACAAAAAAAACTGCCAAGTCAAGAAATTTAAACAGCTACTTTCAAAGATGAACCCCTGAAGTTATATGGTACAGAAATACAATCACTTTAGCAATAAAATCACAAAGTCTGTAAGTATACAACTATCGTGTATTGTATAAACATGTTATATACATATATGTATTATGTGATATATATATCACATATGGATTTTTTAGGTTTTGAAGAGTTTATAGTGACACAGTAAACACAGAATTTATAGTAGCAGAAAAAGAGGAGCAACCATTTCCAAATGTAAGGAATGTAGCTTAAAATGGTCTTTCAGAGACTGAATGTGATAGTTATCCTATCCCATTCATGGTTCACGGTTCATGATTCAAAGCCATGTATCATGGTTCAAATTCATGGATCATGGTTCAAAGCGAGCCCCAACAGGAAAGTCTGCGAGATTCGCCAATAAAACCACTCAGAAAACCAGAAGTGGTGCTGTGGCTCAAGTGGTAGAATGCTAGCCTTGACCTGAAGAGCTGAGGGACAGTGGCCAGGCACAGATTTCAAGCCCCACGACCACCACCAACAACAACAACAAAAGAAATGCAGTGTAAGAGGGAATTTTCCTTGTTTCAAAGCACAAAGAGCATGAGCAATAAATGGAGACCAAGGTATATAAATGTTATTCAATGTGTGGCATGGAAAGAGCTACACAGGATATCTCATTCAAATCATCAGACCATCACTCTAGAAACACACAAGGTCCTGGCATGCTATGGGCTTGATCACCACGACAGAACACAAGATAGGTACACCTATTATTTTCAAATCCTGGTTCCTAAATATTAGGGTGATTCCAGAGACTTACCAAATATCCTAGAACATTCTCAGGGTACGATCAACAGAAAATTCTAAAGAACTATCTAATGTTCAGATCATAAAAAAAAAAAAAAAACAGAGTCAGAGATCAAGGAGATCATATTGACT
Organism: Dipodomys spectabilis; assembly: GCF_019054845.1. Taxonomy (NCBI): domain Eukaryota; kingdom Metazoa; phylum Chordata; class Mammalia; order Rodentia; family Heteromyidae; genus Dipodomys; species Dipodomys spectabilis. The sequence goes on along the minus strand of NW_024870834.1, from coordinate 14,571,334 downwards.
TACACAGCCTGTCCATAATAATATATTTTTCTCTCAGTCCTATTTTAATAAGTACAAAATAGGATGTTTATAAATATGCAAATAAGGTTTTCTTTCATTCCCGTGGGACTGGGAGCATAGATGAGGTGCAGTGTTTGCTTAGCGCGGACGAGGCCCGAGGGGCGACTTCAGCATCTGACATTTCCACAAATCCCCTTTGTAATTTTTTTCGCAGAGACAGAACTATCAGTTTTATTTGACCCATGGTTTATAATAGGCAAAGGGAGTGACGAGGAAGACAGGAGAGTCTGTCACTAGAGAGGAGAAACACAATTCTAGTTTACAAAGGATTTAACAATGGGATGGTGAGCAATATCCTGTCAATATGAAATTACAGAATACACACAAGAGAAATTCTTAAAAGAATCAAAGTACCTTAAATAAAAATTAGAGTATTCACTCCATGATAACAGTAACTAACTCTATGAAATCCGTTTTTAAAAAACTGCTATTTACTCATTGTCAAACCTATGCGTCTTCTGCCCAAATCAAAGAAAGATTCTGGGAAGAACTTACATTGTAGAATTTTATTCCGGCTTGAATCAACAGCACTGTTTAAATCCATGTCTAAATCTAGCATAACAAAGTTATTTGCCTCAAAAGTAAGGGTGTAGTACCCTTTTCAAAATGTCTTACTACCTAGCTTAATTGCCTCTATAAGAAGCAAAAAACTTTCAACCATAAATTATGGAGGGAAATCTACATAATGGTGAAATAGTGTCCAAAAACTGATACCCTTTTTTGCATTAAAATATTCAGGGCTAATTATGATTATTAGCACTTGTTCTTGTCCTTGCTTTGTTCATTGGCCAAACTTAAACACTTCTCATCTCCTTCAATGAAAAGTGGCCCTATTATGTTCCTGGAAGCATGAACAGGGTTCCTCAAAGCCTAATTTTAAGGTCTTAATTGGCTGAGGCAATGGGAGACCATACAAAGCCCACTTCACAGAGAAGGGCAAGATTGCCAGGTCACTTGAGAACAGATGAAGAGCTAACTAGAAGCTATTGCTGAAATCTTACACAGTGTTCTGGGAAGTTTTACCAAATAGTAACTTACAGAGAATGGAGCAGTCATCCATCATTATAATACAGAACCCAGAGGGCTGGAAGTTAGCTTATAGAAACAACAATTAAAACACGGAAACAGTTATCTCCACTTAACAACTGAATAGAATACCCACCAGGCAGGCTCTATGAAGACTGACCACTACGACAAGTTCATGGCATATGCTGCTAATTTCACAGATTTGGTTACATCTTCTTATAACCATTATGTGCCAGGAACACATGGTCACAATTCAAGAGGGCTTCTACTTGCTAGCAATTTTGTTCACTTGGTGCTACTAGATTCAAGATCTACTTTTATATGAGCATATTTGAAGAATTATACATTTACCCATTCATTTGCCTACTGAACATTTGTGGTGGTTAAAGATACTTAAGGCATTTAATAAAATTATGTTGGCCCTCAAGCAATTTTACATAAAATATAGTGATAATTATTAACATGCTCACATTATACAACACTCAATTTGTAATAATTTTAACTGAATTAATTCCTTTGTCATCAAGTCTAACTTCTTGTAACAGATTCCCAAAACAATCAAATAAAACTGAAAAAAAAAAAAACAACCTTTTATTTGGGAAATTCAAGTCTATGGGAAAAGAAATGTTAAAGATCTGGATTAAATCCAAAAAAACTTTTAATTACTTTGTGTTCACAATGATAATAAGGATACATACTAAAAATTCATCATAAAGCACTTTACACATGTGGGTATATAGCAAAGACTGTTACTTTTCATTTACTGTGTAGTACTCAGTAGAAATGTCACTTTCTGAAATTTCAACAACATACTTAACAAATTCACTTCATTTTACTCACATAAAAACATTCAAAGTAAGGGAACAGAAGACACCATACAAAAAGATATGACTCATGTAACTGCAATCCTCTGTACATCACCTTTCTAAGAACAATGAAGTAAATTAATTAAAAATATTTAATGTGGCTCAATGTGGAATTTTTTTTTAGGACAGCTCCCATATAGTTCAGTTTTGCTATGTACTATAACCTCCCGAATCTTATTCCACTTGCCTATTTACCCCACGTTTTCATTATTACCAATATTCCATTTGTAAACTTGGGGTTCATTCTATCTCATTCTTATTATCCTCAGATTTCAAATTGCAGAACATTTTGCTCCTCCTACTTCAAGTTATTCACATCAGAAATGACACACACGCCCATAAAAACTGAATGGGTAACAATATAAACAGGTAACAATATAAATAAATGGATATTTCAAAGAAAAACAGTAGAAAAAAATCATAGAACATAGTTTAATGACTATGTAGCTAGTTTCTCCTAATTAACTTGGTACTAAGATACTGAAAACTGAGTAAAATGTTTGAAAACTATTAAAAGAAGAGAATTTCTAAGGTGTTCCTGGAATAAAACTAACCTGAAGAAAGATTGTAAATGAAAACAGAACTTGAAATTGGATGATGAAACAAGAGCTGTGGAACAGTAATGAGATGTTTAGTGACCCGAACATGGTTAGGAAGGCATGGGAACTGAAAGACCACACAAGACCATTGTGAAGGAGCGGAGGTAGGTTTACAGAGATAAGCACCGAGGCCAACCAACATTTATGTCTTCACTAATATGGAACTTACACTGATTTACCAAAATGAGGTTGCGACTCACCTGGAGGAGGGAGAAAAGCATAAAGAAGTAGCAGGGTATATTAGTTTAAGTTTAGAATAAGGGTCAATTTACAATGTAATTTTTTTTAATCAATAGGGAAATAAATAAGAGCTTTCCATACAGGTGCCTCCGGAGGAAGAAGCCAATATCACACTCATTTCAGAAGCCAGAGATAGCCACATTACGGAAGAGAAAGCAAATCCAAAAGCAACCATTTGCCAGAAAATACATTTTCAATGTTTGCTCCCCAGATTCCAAAAAGTTAAAGGGTAAAGGTAGACATTTCTAAGGAAAATGTGCAAATAGCATTAAAGTTGAATTCAAACATAAGAAGCAGGAAGGTATTCTAAATTCTTATAGATTCATTCCTAATCTATTTACCAAAGCTTTTTATCCTCTTTACATTTTGATTAAATTATTTCCTATCTGCACTAAGAGAAGGAAAAAAGTAATAATTTCTATATTTAAGTAGAAAATTAGATATGTAGATATAAAAATAGTATAATTATATTACTGAATCAGAGCTACATTTCTAACTGCTAGGTAACCATTTATTTAATTATATACTTATATGTTTCCTCTTTTAACAGCTTTATGTTAATGTTGATTTATTCCTGCCACTCATACTGTGCCAAAGGCTTTGCTAATCCATGCTGAACTCTGCTGGATAGGGCCATTAGTGAGAACAAAAACTGCATACCCTCCCATTGTCTTATCCCTGAGTAGAGCAGATTCCAAAATGTTCTAAGCAGGACTGATTGATTGTTGGATCCATTGACTGGTAGATTTGAAAGACTACTTTCATTTCTCCTACACAATTCATTTTTTAAAAACAACTTTACATGAGTTTGTTTGGAAATAGATATTTCAATGAAACTGACTTCTAATGCTTAACAAACATTAATAGATAAACATATTTAGTGAAATATTATGAGAATTTATGTGTTTATGGGGTATCTTATAGGACAGAGCAGTCATGTTTTTCTTCCTCCTATTAGCCTTTACAAAAATAATTATACCATGAACAATTTTGCAAATACACAATATTGCAAAATATGTAGCTAAAAGACTGAGATTTACAAAGAATCCACTTCTATTCTAGTATTCTGAAGAAAAACATTGTTTAATTTGTAACTTCAAGGACTAGATCTATAAAGTTAGGAAAGAGAGGCTATTTCCAGTGACAAACCTTACTGAAGTTGTTAGATCAGATTGATATGCTATAGGCAGTATGAACAGAACATCGAGTTGTAGTCTTCCTCCATTTGTAAATCAGTGACTAATATTAGAACACTAAGATATCAATACCTGCCTCACAATCTCAGGTACTTCAATAGTAAAAAGAGAATTAATAATCTCACAAGGTTCTTTTTAGAGATGAAATAATTCACAGACAAACTGTGATCACCAAACTCTTAAGAAATGCTAGAATCCTTTGTTCCCCTAATGCTCATCTCAAGGAAAATTACAATCTAACATCACCTGTATAGGGCTACGGTTAAGAACCTACTCAAAACATGACATGATTAAAACTGACTAACAAATATCTAGGTTAACAATATTACTAGAATAAAACACAAATCTATAATCTCTCGACTAAAATAGTCTAGGAAAGGGAAAGTAAGTATTAAAATCTTTCCAAATATTATTAGAGAATACAAAGTACTGTACTCTATAAAACATAAAAGGAAAAAGATTCTCTTGCTGACAACTGAGTCTTTCAAAAGACTCAGTCTAAGGTAAACAGAGTTGGGATTAGAATGTTTGGTGGGATAAAAAAAATTTTGTCCTGTACTTCATATCTGATCTGTTTCTTGAAGAAGAAGAGTAAATCAACACTGACATTTGCTTTTGGGGGGCTGATAGCAAGACCTTTATGTCAGTGAAAAAGTAATAATAAGAAAACACAGTTTCTATTGAATGTACCTTGGTACATGCAAAACAAAAGAAGCCTACTTATCTACGCTCTCAAATATCTATGCAATATATACACCCCTTATTATTTAAAAAAAAAAAAACCTAGTGCTGGAAGCAGTAAGGAAGCAACAGTCTATAAAACTAAGACACAGAAACAGAAAACCGAAAACAAGTACCATGCAATTACAACCACAGTTTTAATAGTAATGGGAGGTTAAAAATGAACAAAAGATATGCACAGAAGTTACATAGTAAAAGAAGAAATGAAATAATAAACTTTTCAATGTAAAAACCATCTAAGTTCAGGAGCCTGGGAGTCAAAAATCTCATCTGTGTTATAAGAACTTATTATAATATCAGCTTTGTGTGTGTGTGTGTGTGTGTGTGTGTGTGTGTGTGTGTGCGCGCGCGCGTGCGCGCGCGCGCGCGAGCGCGAGCATGCATACGCATGCATCTATGCCTTCTCTAATAAAGCACTGTTATTGGGAGGCCAACCAGGAGTATGCTGTAAGGTATTTCATTATAAAAACACAAAATCAAAGTTAGATTACTAAACAAATCATTTTTAAACAGCTGATAATAGGTAGAGAAATATATAGCTGGGGCCCAGGGAAAAGTATGCTCTTGAAAATACTCACTGGATTGTGCCTACTAGCATAAAGTCTTAGTTCCTGAGCTCGAGCATGCACATGGGTGAAGAGCTGTCCAATAGAGGGTAAAGTCAACAGGTCAGGACAATATTGTAAATAAGAATTTTCTATAATCCACGTCCACATGAAAGAACAAAGACTAATGAAGACAGAAGTTATATAAGGGTTAATTTATGTAACAAATTGATTGTGCCACAGGATGCCCAGATATTTAGTGAAGCATATTCTTCTGTATGCCTGTGATGGTTTTTCTAGATAAGATTAACATTTAAATCAGCAAATGTTAATATAAATATGTTAAATATAAATATGTTAAATAAATCTAACTATTCCTTACAACATCAGTGGGCCTCTTCCAATCTATTAAAGGCCAGAACAAAATAAAGAAAGCTGAGCAAGGAAGAATTTTCTTTTACCTGTCTTTGAGTTGGGATATCAATCTTCTGTCCTAGGAGGGTTCATACTCTGAACAGAACTCAAACCTATTCTGGCTCTCAAGCCTTTGGACTAAAATTGAAACCATCAGAAATTTTGAGGGTTTCAGTTTATTAAACACAAATCCTAATACACAACAATCCATAACTATGTGACATTATTCTCCATAAAATACAAACACACATTGTGCACATACATGCACACAAACACATATATATTCATCTAGTTCTACTTCTGGACAACCCAATTTATGTAGTAAGTATCACCAGAAAGAAAAGGGCAGATAAGTAGGAAATTTTCAAGGAAAACTTTGTAAAGCCACTAGTAATAAAGGACAAGAAACAAAAGAATATAATTGATATTTCATGTCATAATATCAAGAATAAGTTTAAGAAAACGTCTCCTACAGTTTCAAGTTTCTATAACTGTAAGGCAATAGATATGATATATTCAATATGCTACCATCCTCTATTTCAAAGTATTTCCATTTGAGAATTCATAACACCCTGTTTTATTTTCATCAATCACATCTGGTATTTAAAGTATTCTAAATCCCAACTTAATCTACAGTAAAGAATAATTTATTAAGCTTCAAATACTCAAGAATTCACATCATTAAAGTTAATATCATGTTCTCAATTTATTAAAATATTTTTTACTATCTCTAATGTTCAGTATCACTGAACTTTTGAACAAGCTAGTATCAGCATAAAAATAAAATGTTAAACATATTTTTAATTAACAAGGCTCTAAATAAATAAACCATGCTATATCAGAATTCAATTCTTAAATTATCTAAGAATATTAAAATATTTCACTCCAATATGGAACAGAAAATATTGCTTTTGTTCATCTTTAAATTGAACTATGATGACTTCTACTTTGAATGATAAATCTGAAAAGTTGATATATTTTAGAAAATAACAGAATTAATGTGTATCTAAAATAAACAAGCATAGTATAAACAAAATATAAATGATAGACCTGCAGTTTTTGGTTTTTTGTTTGTTTTTGTTGATCATGGAGCTTGAACTCTGGGCCTGGGCGCTATTCCTCAGCTCTTCAGCTCAAGGCAAGTGCTCTACTACTTGTGCCACAGCACCACTTCTGGTTTTCTGGTGGTTTATTGGAGATAACAGTCTTGCAGACTTTCCTGCCTGGGCTGGCTTTGAACCACAATCCTCAGATCTCAGCCTCCTGACTAACTAGGATTACAGGCATGAGCCACTGGTGCCGGGCTTAGACCTGCAGTTCTAATCTACCTGTTAGGAAAGAAACCTATAGTTTTACAAATCCTTGCTCTGTTTCTGTCCCACAACTCATTTCTATGAAATTATACTCTGTTCGGCCAAAATCCACTAATTTCAGAAATGGCACCGAAAAATCAGCTGAAAAGAGGCTCTCAGAATAGTAGGAATAGATAAACCAAAAATGGAAAGAGGTACTTAAGATCACCATGGCTGTAGAAAGATAAACCAGCTAGATGAGAAGTACAGAGTGTGTTTTTAAAATCAATACCTTGAACAATACAGCAATTTTACAATATTGGAAAGTAAAAGCTAAGTTGTATCTCTTTTATATATTAAAATAACATCCTCAAAGCCATGCAGAAGCTAGAATGCTGAGTACATATTATTCTAGATGCATCAGTACAAAATCTCAGTGCCTCAAATATCTACCACATTACAAGCATTACGCTTCAGAAGCACCTGAAAAGGCTCAATAGCTGTGGGCAATATGATCATATAAAATGAAAGTTATCTAAATAAACTCCAAGAAATGGGGAAAAGGTTTTGTTATTTTGTTTGAGTTTTTATTCTTTTAATTTCTCCTTTGTTGTGGTTTTTGTTTTCTGCACCTTTTGTGTTGTACGTACATTTATCTGTTTGGGGGAGGGTAAGGGATGAACACAGAAATGGTAGGACAAAGGGTAAACAAATGCAGCAAAGATACTCACTAGACACTATGTTGAAAATTATAAAACTTGGGAAGGAGGGTTGGGAGGAAAAAACTGGAGAAAAAGAGGGAAGAGGTAACATTGTTTGAAAAGAAATATACTCAGGCTGGGAGCCACCGTGCCATATCTGAATTTTTCTGTTTATATGGTACTGAATCAAACCCAGAGTTTCATACATGCTAGCCAAGCACTCTACGACTAAGCCACATTCCCAGGCATGTAACATTCTTGAACTTCAGCCACCTGCAAACCTTACTATTTGGTGGCTGTGGTGCTGATTCTGAGTACCACATAAACAGAAAAAGCCAGACGTGCCAGTATGGCTCAAGTGGTAGAGCACTAGCCTTGAGCACAGAGAGGTTCAGGGAACCCAGAGTCCAGGCTCTGAGTTCAAGCTCCAGGAACAACAGAAAGAAAGGAAGAAAGAAGGAAAGGAAGAAAGAAGGAAAGGAAGGAAGGAAGGAAGGAAGGAAGGAAGGAAGGAAGGAAGGAAGGAAGGAAGGAAGGAAGGAAGGAAGGAAGGAAGGGAGGGAGGGAGGGAGGGAGGGAGCAAGGGAGGGAGGGAGGGAAAGAAGGAGGGAAAAAAGAAAGGAAGAAGGAAGGGAGAGGAAAAAAAGAGAAAGAAAGAGAGAAAAGAAGAAGAAATATACTCATTACCTGACTTACATATAGCTGTAACCCCTCTTGATATCACCTTTACAATACATAATAAAGGCCTGTATATCTTTGAGCATATATAGGAACATGAAACAGCCCTCCTTCGCTGTACATTTCCAGGCTGTGTATGTCCTCATCCTTTCTTCAGGCTTACATAATGCAAAGATCAGTTAGTCCCAAGCACAGATGTTGACAAAGTAATAGTCAAATAAGGAAAACACTACACAAATCATTGCAATAAATGAATTTTTAAAAAATTATCATAAAAACAAAATTCTAACATTTTTTTCAAAGATCCATATCCTAACCTTTACTTTTGATCCAATTCCTATCTTCTTAGATCTTGTGTCATTTTTTTTAACCTAGCCAGCCTTTAGATTCATGATCCCTTCTAATCATTTATATGATCCTACAAACAGAAAATTTAATAATCCAAAAGTTATATTCATTCTACTCTCAGGAACTTAGACTATTTTGTATATTTGCATAGTTTTAATATTGTTTTTCTGAAATTTTTTTCAGATCATTCTAGGGATATGACACAAATTACAATACAGATTGGGCTAAAATTACTATTAAAATTACAGTATTTCTAAATAAATCAAAAATTTCTTAGAGAATACTGCCATGAAATGAATAAAAATGTGAAGCATGAATATATATATATATATATATATATATATATATAAAAAACAGCAAAATGCAATGCATAAATAAAATAGTAAGACAATATTGTTTCCTGATCCCAGAGTGTCAAAAAAGGAAACCACTCCACTTAAGTAAAGCAGCCTAAGCAGCCTATGCACAATGGCTGATGATTTGTCTTTCATGTTTATAGAGTTTATTAAGTAGCTAAGCAAAATTCTTGTGACTATTGCTATTTGCATTGGTTCACCCTTTTTCGTTTGTCTCACCATTTTTTTGTTCCCCTTCCCTTCCCTAATTCAGATAAACATATATCTAATACCCAGGGTACCAAAATCAAATACAGTGACAACAGGGGATAAACCATAGGGAAAAAAAAAACACAAAAGAAATCACATAGGACATTAAAACAACAATAACAAAGAAAAACCTCTTGTTTCCAAGTCTTGGATTTAATTTTGCTTGTTAGCTTCATCTTATATGGTCATATGTACACAGCTATTGAACTATTCTGCTTATCTGCTTGGACTATCTTAGACATATACTAATTATTACAAATGAGGAAAACCATGGGATCTGTTTCTTTAGGTCTGGCTTACTTCACTTAATATAATTTTTTCCAAGTCTTTCCATTTCCTTATGAATGGGGGGAGATATCATTCTTTCTGATGGAAGCATAGAATTTAATTGTGTATATATACCACTGTTTCTTGATCCATGCATCTATTGAGGGGCATCTGGGTTGGTTCCATATCTTAGCTATGGTGAATAATACTGCAATAAATGTGGTTATGCTGGTAACTTTAGTATGGCCTTGTTTGTGGTCATTTTGGTAAATGCCCAGAAATGGGATTGCTGGGTTATAGGGAAACTCTATGTTTAGGGCTAGTGCTCTCCCATTTAAGCCATGCCTCCATCCCAGTATTTTGCTGATTGACTGGAGATGAATTTGGGGGATTTTTCTGCCTAGAGTAGCTTAGACCTTGATCCTCTGATCATGTGAGACACTAGTACCTGGCTTATTTCTATACTTCTAAAGCTAAGATTTGGGAAGAAATTACGTGGCCTTTTAAAAATGTAAATATTTTTCATTAACTATTAATGTTGAGGTTCCTTTTTATTTGTGCTGTTTAATTTCTTTATTCATCCACTCACTCAACAAATAATCTGACATGCCTGCAATGTCCTGGGAGGTACTAAGGAGATAGCATTGCTTTGCTGGAGCCTGTCCCAGTGAATACATTATCATTCAGTACATTTCTAAACTGGGTATCTGGTGAAAATCCATTAAGGCAAGTGAAAAGATGTTTCTGGACAAGATCTGTCTTTTTCTAGCTGCAATAATCACAGCCATTATTGCCATGGTAAAACAGAAAACAGTTGAAATTCAGGGAACAGAAATGTAGGATACTGAGGCATATTTCCTGTACTGCCAACCTCTTGGCTTCTTGGCTAACACAGGTGTTAACCAAAACAAGACCAATTGACAAGTTCATCCTCTGCTGCAAAAGTATTGCTCTCCAAATGACAACGTGATTATTTTCCTTCTCTTACAATATTGAAAAGTTGATCAAAATACTCTATTAGTATTTTCCAGCTAAATCTTTTAAGAAAAGAGAATTCTCTAACATGGAATTCTTGACAAGGGCTTTTTTTTTCACTTTTAAATGTCCACTCGAATGAAATTTGATAGTAATAGAACACTTCAACCTATGCACACTGTTGGCAGAAATATTTTTTTTATCCATTGTACTTATAATATCAGAGCAATAGGCAAATGCTGAAGACCTAAAGTAATATAACAATGATAAACAAACAGAAAACCTAGACCAAACTGGAAAATAGGTAAAGGAGTCTCCAGGACAATATCAATTTAAATATTCTAGGAACAAGACATATATAGATAAATGTATTATTTTATTGATATATAATATTATAGAATACATAATATATTATAATATTACATATAAAATATGATGTAATATAAAATATATGTAATATATATTATATACACTATATCATAACATATAAACACATATAAAACCCTGTCATAGCCCAAATAACAGAAGTCTGTAAAGGAAACTAAATATTATGTTTAACTAAAAGTTCACAATTCTAGATTAACAAGAATAAGTAAATCAATAAAATGCCTCCTAAGTATGTGACTAGTCCTAAGCAAGTATAAAGTAGGAATTTATCAACACCCCCCACTTCCAAATGCCCTTGAAAACAGTAAATCCTTATAACTTCCCTCTCAAATAAATTTCAGTTTCTAATAAATCTCAAAGTGTCAGGAATTTTTATATTTATACCTAAATCCTCCCCATAGTAGCTTAATGTTTATCACAACTCACAGCAACAAAAAAATTCTCAGTAACATAATTTCTAAATTTCTGAGCAGTAATTTCTAAACTTCCCTTTTTTGTAATACTGTAGCCCAAACCTACAGGCCCAAATTAACCCAGAAAGGATAGTACAACTCACACCTACAAAACTAGTAGCACTCACTAATAAAAACCTCTTGTTCCTAGGCTTAGGATAACCAAACACATGTTACTTCACGTGACATTAAATCAAACTAAAAATATCAGTTTGAGAATGGCATTAATTTGAACAAATAGGAAGCTTCTCCATTTCAGGTGCATATAAACTAGCCTTGTTCTAGCCCATAAGTTTCTAAGATTGTAAAAGGAAACAAACTTAAATATTAAAAAAAAAACCTATAAACATTGATACTTCAGAAATATCTAAACTGAGGGCTAAAACTGAGGGCTGGGAATGTGGCTTAGTGGTAGAGTGCTTGCCAAGAATTCATGAAGCCTTGGATTCAATTCTTCAGTACTACATAAACAGAAGAAGTTGGAAGTGGCACTGTGGCTCAAGTGGTAGAGTGGTAGCCTTGAAAAAAAGAAGCTCAAGGACAAAATAAGATACAAACAAGATTTCTATGCCCAGGCCCTGAGTTTAAGCCCCAGGACTGGCAGAAAGAAAAAAGAAAGAAATTCTAAACTTAAACATCAACATAAGCAAAGTGCACCATAGTAAAAAAAAAAAAAAATGCATAATTAAGTAGGGAATAACATGATAAATACTGCAGATAATATTTTTTTACCATTTTTTTCTCTGTGCAACACTTGCTTCATTTTTCAAGATGCAAATTAAATAATATTATCTTAAAAAACAGCCATGAGGACTTCAACAGAAGGAATTGGCACTTCTCTTCCCTAATATATTTATTTTATTCTAATGTATGTTTACAAGTCTTTTAACTAGGCAGTCTTTGTTTGATATTAGATTAAGTTCCTCACTTTTGTATCCACCAAAAAATACCTTACATGATAACTTGCTTTATTCACAAATTGACTGCATGTGGTTTTGACCAAACAAGGTCAAAAAAACAATCATTTTAAAAAATCAAGAGAAATTTCAAAAATAATTTTAACTGCTCAGGATACAGAGAAACACCCAGTCACAGATTCTTCTAAACTTACTGAGATCCTGGTGTGGTCTGCTGAGTGTTTCTCTGCCTTAATTTTCTGAAAATATGCCTCAAAAAGAAGAGAGGACAGGGTGGGTGATCAAAGGGAGGGAGAAGAAGGAAAATAAAATCTAGGGTCAAAGGACAAAGACATTTATCTAATGTTTGTCTTTGCTGTTTTCTATGTTGATAAACAGGCTTATAATTATTATAGCTAATATTCTCAATTCCAAAAGAGAAGTTTAAACACTTATACATAAGAAACATGTTATTAAAGCTTATAGAGACCTCAAAAATCTAAAATGTAAAGTAGATTCAATACCCACTCCCAAAATAAAAGGGATAATCACTTCAGAATGGTAAGAAAGAAACAATTCTTAAGTGGTACATGTGGGGAGAATAATAATTACTAATTTAACTATTAAAAGAAAAAACAAAACTTACTCTAAAACAGACTATCATACATTCATGTTTAAGGGACAGTATACTGGGCTTCTTGTGGTTCTTAATAAAGCTCACCAATAAAACAATAACTAAATCAAACAAAATAAGATACAAACAAGATTTCTATGCACAACTTTTCTCTTCTTCACATTATGAAGTGTGCTAACTTTAACACAATGAAAAGCGCTTTAAAGTTAGATATTTTCCCAACTCCCCACCATTGTTTCCACTAGTGTGCTTATAATCTTTAATATCGTACATATTTATTTCATTTATTTCTACCACTTAAACAATGTAATGCAAGTTAAATAAATGTAGTTTTTTTCTCATCTATTCACTGATAAATTCAATAATAGAGAAATCTCTCACACAAAACAGGCATCCAAATGTTTATTTGTTGAATGAATTCATAGATATTTTACAATAGAGAAGTGGAATGTTTGACCAAAGAAAAACCCTCAAACCCAAAAGTACCCCCCTTCTATCCCAGGAATGAAGAAAAATGGGAGAACAAGAGACAAGAAAAGGAAATGGAATTGGTAAAAGGCCAAAGGGGAGGAAAATATCAAGGGTCTTTTTTCAATCCTAGAATTCTATGAATATAAATAAAGTAGAGTAAGAGTAAGAGCAGTTAACTTACCTCTCTTCTCCTGGTGTATTTCTTCCAGAAGCTGCTCCTGCCTTTCTATCTGTTCAAAGAGACACTGGAGCTCAGATTCCTTGTTTTCCGTCAGATCTCTGAGTTGCTGTCTGCAGAGCATCAGCTGGTGTCGCAGGTTTTTCTCTCTGTTTTCTCTCTCTTTCAGTTCCTCACAGAGCCATTGAAGTTTAGTCTGAAAATATATCATGTACATTTAATTTTTTAAAATCTAGAAGACAATAACATTTCAAATACATGACCAAAAAAACAAAGTTAAGATGATTTGGAGAATTATAGTTAATTGCAATCAAATTTAGGCAAGGAGTTTGAACATCAACATTTTAATCTGCATACAAAAGGTGGTTCAGAAATTAAGCCATAATGCCTCTAGATTTTTATCAAACACTTGAGAAACCCATCATCTTTAGAAATGCAACACCATAGCAGAGTTTGGCCTATTAAATTTCCAGTCATAAAACAGGTAGTCATTTATGGGCTAGGAAGGTGGCTCAGTGGTAGTGCACTTGCCATGCATGCATGAGGCCCTGGGTTCGATTCCTCAGCACCACATAAGCAAAAAAAAATAAATAAATAAATCCGGAAGTGGTGCTGTGGCTCAAGTGGTAGAATGCTAGCCTTGAGCTGAAGAGCTGAGGGACAGTGCCCAGGCCCAGAGTTCAGGCCCCACGACCAGACCCAAAAAAAAACCAAAAAAAAAAAACAGGTAGTCATTTGACTTAGTACATATGGCATCTGAAATTTTAAAAATACCCCCAGAATAGAACACTTTATTTTATTTTATTTTATTGTTGTTGGTGGTGGTGGTGGTGGTGGTCGTGGGCTGAACTCTGAGCCTGGGCGCTGTCCCTGAGCTCTTCAGCTCAAGACTAGCACTCTACCACTTGAGCCACACTGCCACTTCCACTTTTTCTGCTTATGTGGTGCTAAGGAATCGAACCCAGGGCCTCATGCATGCAAGGCAAGCACTCTACCACTGAGCCACCTTCCCAGCCCCATTTCAGATATTTTATAAGATGATAAAATTGCTAGTTATGATGACAAATCCTCATATGTTGAAAACTCAGGGAGAAGGAGAGTACCTCTAAGTTGGAGGGAAAAAGTCAACATCTGCCCTCAATGAAGCGACTATAAGAATGTATTTAATAAAGTCAATTCTTTTTATAGACTAGCTTTCACCTATCATTATGTTTAGATATTTTAAGCAGGACTGTGAAAGACATATTTCTTCCACTTTCAATACAAAAAGATTCAGTCATGTCTCATTGCCTTCCCAAATATAGCTCCCTATCCTCTAGCCTCCAGGATATTTTAAGTAAATAAGAAATAAAATGAGTAAAGTACCTGTTACAAGGGATAACTAAATGAACTCTGACTTGCTTCTAGTGTACAGTGGTGTGAAATTCCTCTCTGGAAAATAATCTGGTCATTTCAAGAGGTTAAACAGAGTTACCATATACGCAGAAATTCTACTCCTTGGTTTACACTCAAAAGAAGCAAAGATATATGTCCATGCAGAAACTCAAAGTAGTATGTTTATAGAAGCATACTCACAATACGCCCCAAAGAGAAACCATCCAAACAGTCACCAAACGAGGATGATGAAAAAAATGGTGTATACCTAAACAATGGACAATTATTTGGCAATAAAAAGAAAGTAATGATATATACCACAACATGGACAAACCTTAAAACATTCTGCTCAATCAAAAATGCCATTCCCAAAAAGAAAAACCAATATACAGTATGATTTCATTTTATAAAATATACACAATAGAAAAATCTACACAAAAAGATGAAGTGTGGCCTAGAACTGTGGATAAGGCTAGAGCAAACTAGTGGGTGAGGTACAAAGGGATCCTTAGTTTATTTGGGGTAATAATAATGTTCTAAAAACCATTTTAGTGATGGCTGCACAACTCTGTACATACATTGAGACAATCATGATACTTAAAGCATATATCCATTAAGCTATTACTTAAAGAACAAAATGAAAATCTAAAGGGTTAAAAGATAAAGACAAAAAAAGGCTAGGAAAATAAAGCCATAATAAAATATCCCAGAATGGACTGCAATCTGGCTTTAGTGCAGAATTTGGAATCCATTAGCCATATGACACTAGATAAAAACAAAGTCCTCCAACTTCAAGTGAGCTGTGGGGTCCAATTGGAACTCAAGAAATTTAACAAATTCTGTTTGGTTTTCAATATTTCCTTTCTAGTATCCATACAAATACAATCATACAAATACAAAACAAAAGTTTTCAAAAATGCTAGGTTCGGTAGCACTGGCCTATAATCCTACATATTCAGGAGGGAAAACCAAGACTTCAGTTTGGAAGCCAGTCAAGCAAATGGCCCTGTCTCAAAATCAAATGGGAGTGGTGGCTCCAATTGTAGAATACTTTCACTGCAAAACTGAGGCCTGAGATCAATCCTCAGTATTGCCAAAACAGAACTTCCATTGAGCAAAGAAAAATTGGTCAACTTCTTGCCAGGTAAAAGGAGTAGCTTGCGTCACAATCTCCCATTGAAGCACTAAGAATCCAGGTTGGGGTGAAGATATCGTGCTATATCATTATCCTCTATTTCTTTTGAACTTAGTCCATATAGACAGACACAGAATGCAAATGAAAAGAGTTACAAATAGACAAAATATATACATTTCCCATTTCACTGACGGTTCCTCACAACCTGTGGGTAACACAAAGTGCCAGCTATAAGCATTTGCGGCTGAAATGGGTAGCTTAAGTGGTGGAGTCACTGCCCAGTAAACATGAGGCTTTCAATTCAAGCCACAGTCCTGGGATGGAAGAAAAGGTGGGGAGGAATGGAAGGACAGTAGGAGGAAATTAATTGAATTTTTAAATACCAGGTAGTAAAAATGGATTCCTGAGGTTACTAACATCAATTCGCCATTTGAAATTGCTTATCCCCAGAGATTAAACTGCAAAGACAGAAAACAACTTCATATTTTCCTTTTCTCAATGCTTTTTTACTTATGCCATCCTGATCTTTGGCTTTGATTCATTTCCTATGATTATTATTACTAAATAACAAATTTATACATTGGATTCTGATACGAGAAAATGAAAGGATAGTCCAAAATTATCCTGAAATAACACACACGCACACACACATACATATATATATATATATATATATATATATATATGTGTATGTGTGTGTGCGTGTGTGTTGACACAAGTTATGGATTGAATTGTACTATCTCCCTTCAGTGTATATTTATACACTGAATTATATTGTCTATATATTCTGCCCCAAGTGTGAGTTGTATAAAGGTAAGGCCTTTAAGACAATGATGAAGCTTACACAAATCATAAAGGTAAGACCTTACTCTCACAGGTCTGTTGTCCTCAGAACTCCCTTTCTCTTAGGAACACAAAATGTGGCCCTCTGTATGACAGAAAGAGAGATCTTACCAGAAACCAAAACTGGCACCTTCAACTTAAGACATACAGTTTCCCCATCTGTGAGAGAATAAATGTTTAGGCCACTAAAAGTATGGCATATTATATCAACCCCAAAATACTAATAAATAATGACCTACAGCTTTAATTTACTCCTATGAAGCCTTTATTCTATTGTCAAACAAAATATAAAATAACTTATAGTTAGATGCTTGTTTTGAAGTGAACATGTAGAATATATTATTCATCCAAAAAATATCAATTTATGGAAATGTAATCAACTGATAATCAATTATGGGAACCAGTGTTTATTAGATACTCAGAATTGTCATTAAGTATCTTGGAGAAGCAGTCTAAAACACAGTACAGGAATAACTTTAACAATTTCATATAATAATTAGCACAAAATCTTCTATTAACTACTCACTGAACCATTTTACAGATTACAAAATAGGCTCATTTATTTAACAATATCAACAAGGATCATTAAATAAACCAAAATAGAGAACTTAAAAATAATGTAGGTTTTACCTAAATTCTTGCCACCATATAATTAGGAGGTAATATTCAAAAGAAGCTAGTAAAACTACCACAGTAATCTTTTTTAATTTCTGAGAGTCCTCTACTGAGATTTAGTATAATAATAAAGTCACTGAGAAATAACTTAAAGCTGAAAACCAAGGAAAACAGAACATTTGAATGAAAAGATTACAGCTTACAGAGATAATAATAAGGACCACTCATTTTGCTACTTTAACTACTATGCTTCTTTCATCAAAACTCTAAAAATAATTTTGAAAAAGTTGCTTATATAAGAACCAGAGAAAAAAAGAAAGAATGGTGACCTTTTAAAATGTGCTCGGCCACCAAAATAAGGACTAAAACAGAACTGCAAAATTCAAAGCCACATCAACTTAAAAACAAAATTGGAAGCTTGGTGCTCTAATTCTGTGGCTTCAGCCTGTAATCCTAGCTACTTGGGAGACACAGATTTCTGGAATCATGGTTTGAGGCCAGTCCAGACCAAAAAAAAAAAAGGTTCATAAGATCCCTTCTCAGTGAAGAATTGAACTCAGTATTGTGTTACCATAGCTACTGGGAAGCCTAACAAAGGTGGATGGGGCCAGGACAGAAAGAGAAACCCTGTATCAAAAGTAACCAGCAAAGACCAGGGCTTAAAGTAAGTGTGCCTGTCTAGCAAATACCAGGTCATGAGCTCGAACTCTGGTATCAGAAAAGAAAGAGCAAGAAAGCAAGAGGGGAAGGGAGGGGAGGGAAGGGAAAGGGAAAGGAAAAGGGAAAGGGGAGGCACGAGGAAGGAGGAAAGGAAGGAAAAGGGAAAGGAAAGGGAAGAGGAAGGGAAAGAAGGGGAAAGGAAGGGGAAGGAGAAATAACAATAACAGTAGTAGTAGTAGTAGTAGTAGTAGTAGTAGTAGTAGTAGTAGTAGTAGCAGTAGTAGATACAAACATTTTGGAGGTGATATTGGAATTTGAACTCATACTGGTGTTTGCTTATTTGGCACTGTACCAGTTAAGCCATGCCTCCAGTCCAGCTAAATGATGGTTATTTTGGAGATGGAGTTTTGTGTGCCTTTCTACCCAGGCTGGCTTCAAATCATAATCCTTTGGATATCACCTTTCTTGAGTAGCTATGAGTGAGCTTTAGGCACTTGTAAGAATTATACATTTGAAATATTTTTCCACATTTTACTTACTTATCAATAAGTTAAAACATATCAAAAACATATATTTTAAATAACATTTTCTCAAGATTGAATATTTTTCATATAGACAATCTAAAGTATATTTCCAAAAAGTGAATTAACTCAATGAGAACAGTATTTTCATCTTTATGCTAGAACAAGGAAATGCTAGATGATTACACATTTCCTCAATAAGAATTAAACGTACTAGGTCTGACATTTCTAGAACAATTACTTTTAAGATATGTCTATCACAAAAAACAACATTCAAAAACTATATTCCAGAAATTGAATGCAATTTTTATTTCCAACTGAATACTAAAAAGCTGCAAGTAGACATGTGGCTCAAGAAGTAAAGTGCGAAGGAGTTCTGGGAAGATGGCGGAGGAGAAGCTGGAATCTGAACAAGCTCTCCCATAGAAAGCAGTTATAGAGTTCCAGTGAACACTCCTAAGACAGAGAATCACACCAAGTGTGCCATCACAGGACAGAGAGTTAGACAAGAGAGGGGAAGCCAAGACAAGGAGACACATCTGAGGGCCTGCCAGCAGCCGCCGCGGCTGAGCGCTCACACAGAGAGTCCGGGATGAAGGAGCCAGACGCAGCGGGCGAGAGGATTCTACTCAACACCAGCAAGAACCGACAAGGAGCGGACATCTTCATAATGCAGTTTGCAGACCAGAGACGACCCAGGATCCAAGACTCGGCATGAGTAGAAGCCCGACGTCCTCACTCCTTCTCAGGGAGCAGAGGAGGGAAGGCCACCCCTCCCCCCCCAGCACTGGTGATCTCCATCTTGGATACCGACAAAGCTCGGAGGAGCTGCTAGCTCCAACTCAGGCCTTGGAATAAAACGAGTCAATTAACAGGTCACAAGAACTTAACGGCAAAGTGACCTGCCAGACTCAGCTCCATCCAGGGAAAAGTCACCCAGCTCAGGCACCAGCCATTGGAGTGGCTTTCCTCACTGGGTAACCAGAGCCAGAGGCTGCCCCTCCCTCTAGCAGCCTCCACAATCAATTGAAAAACAGAAACCCTGAGAATGGCACCAGGCTGGGCTCTGTGAATTTTTCACAAAATAGCCCCAGGGAAAAGCTACAGTTTGTTGAAAGGCCTCAACTCTACCAGAACCTAGCCTCATCACCCCTCTTTTGTGATTCTCAAAGCAGATCACCCTCCCATTAAACTAACCTGGGAGGGGGATCTCAAAATCTTGGGTAAAGCAGAGCATTTTTCTGCCTGTTCGAACAAACTGACTTAAGAAACCAATCAAGCCACAGGACCTCAAGCTGACCAGAGACCCCAACAAGAGGCTGGTTACAGACAATAGGGAGATACAGGATTCTTCCCACCCCTCCCAAAAAAATCTAAGAACTTTTTTTTCTTCTTTTCTTTTTTCTTTTTTTTTTTGGTACCGTATACATATAAAAATTTTTTTTTCCTTTTCTAAAACTATTAATCTTTAATTTTTGCCTTTTTTGAAAAAATAATTGTTTTCCAGTAACTTTTTTTTCCCTCTTATAATTTTTATTTTAGGAATACGTGAATGTACGTTTTCCTTTCTTTTCTTGTCTTCTCTCTCTTTTTCTTTCTTTCTTAATTATCTTTTTGTTTTTTGTCTAGCTCTACTGAACTTCTGATCTTTGTTTTTCTCCCTTTCTTATCCTTTTCACCTTTTCCTTTCTTTTGTTCTTCTGTATGTGACTTAACTCTAGTCCTGCACATCCACAGATAAACCCATAGTTAACTAGTAGACCCTATCCCCCATTGTGTACACACTTAATCCACAAATTTATTACTGAATTCAAAACCTCTGAAACTTAAATTCCTTAATAGCAGTACTACCTCTTTATACCTATATAATATTTTAAGCATTTTTTAAGTTTTTCACATCTCCTCTATCTCCCTCCTGTTTTCTCATTATATTCACATTCCTCTCTAAATAGATGGTCTTTCAATCTCCATAACTATATTAATTTTTACGTTTCTAATTTTTTTTTCTGGTCTCTTTTCATTTCCCTTTCCCTTTCTTCTTTTTTCTCTCCCTCTCTACTTGCATCCTACCCAACCTATTTCCTGCATTGAGATTAGGACATAGTTAACTCTCCCTGTGCCTCCCCACACCAATCTATTCCTAATTTTTACCCACATCTGTCCCTAATCCTAAAAATTTCTGGTTTTCCAAATTCTTCTCTGCGGTTCGAAGCCAAATAACATATAGTTGTTTGATGTTGAATAGATGTATCTGTTGAACTAGATTGTATCTGTAGACTATTGACTGTATAAATGCAAATGTTGGTTGATGGTTGCCTTAAGATAGTGTTCTAGCACAAAACTGGTGCTATTTTCATCTCAAATGGGCAGAGTAATCCGGAATAACACAAGAAAAATGGCAAATCCGGGTATCTCAATTCCCAATCTTGATAATCAGGGGTCAGATCAGATAATGAACAATCCAGAGGAGAGTTCCCAAATAGCTCTACAAACACTGCTGGCAAACATGATAAATGAGAAGTCTGACAACTTACAAAGGACTCTGTATGAGCGTGAAACGGAGAGAGAGGAGGCATCCCAAAAGTTTATACAGGAATATCATAAGCATGAGGAAGCTACTCAAAAACTGATACAGGATTTGCGTGAACAACTTGAGAATACTCAAAGAGAAAGGGAGGAATGGCGTGAGCAGGCTGAGAACACTCAAAGAGAACTGCAGGAATCCCACAAACGGGAGGAAGCTAATCAAAGAGTAATTCAGGAATTGAGAGACCAGGTAGAGAACACACAAAGATCACTAAAGGCATTCATGGAATCCATTAAAAAAGAGCTGAAAGAAGTCAGGGAGACCACAAAGGGAATGCTGAATGGAACCCAACAGAAGAAATGGGAGCCCAAAGAAACCATAACCAATCAACTAAGTGATTTGAGAACAAACACTGAACACCAAATTAAGGAAGTAAAGAAATTCATACAAGACCTAAAACAGAGCTTCAACAAAGAACTTGAAGCCATCAAAGCTGACCAATTAGAAGGAAAAGAGATAAAAAACAAAGTAGAGAGTCTTGACAGCAGGTTAGACCATGCAGAAGATCGAATCTCAGGGATTGAAGACAGCCTAGATATTATAGAGAAAGAACATACAACCATCCAAGACAAGTCCAAGAAGTATGACAGACCTATCCAACACCTGGAAGACACCATCAGAAGGCCTAATCTAAGGATAATGGGTGTAGAGGAGCACCTAGAAACAGAAGTTAATGGTCTAGGAAATTTGTTTAACAGGATCCTAGCAGAGAACTTCCCAAACATACAAAAAGATAGGCCTATTCAGATACAAGAAGCTTTTAGAACCCCAAACAGACCAGACCAGATTAGGACATCCCACCGTCACATTATAATCCACACAGGATCAACTCAGAACAAAGAAAAGATCCTTAAAGCTGTCAAGGAGAAAAGGGTAATCACCTATAAAGGGAAACCAATTAGAATCACCTCAGATTTCTCAGCAGAGACAATCAAAGCAAGAAGAGCCTGGAATGATGTATGCCATGCCCTAAAAACAAACAACTATCAACCAAGAATACTGTACCCAGCTAAACTCTCCTTCATAACTGAAGGCCAAATAAAAACCTTCCATAGCAAAGAAAAATTGAAACAATACATCTCCACCAAACCAGCCCTACAAAAGATTCTTAAAGATGTCCTACACATAGAAAACCAACAAGACCGCAACAAAGGCCAAGAAACTGCACCCAAACTGAGAATCCAAGAACCATAGGAAGAACCCAGTTTTTGCAGCCCCCAAGAAGGTGGATAACATGGCAGGAACTCCCAAATACCTCTCAGTCCTATCTCTTAATGTTAACGGACTGAACTCTCCAATTAAGCAACATAGACTGTCTAGTTGGATTAAAAAACAAAACCCTTCTATCTGCTGCCTGCAGGAGTCACATCTTGCCCGTAAAAACAAACACATTTTCAATGTTAAAGGCTGGAACAAAATCTACCAAGCAAACGGCCCCCATAAACAGGCGGGAGTTGCAATATTAATATCAGATAAAATAGACTTCAAATTAAAATTCGTGAGAAGAGATAAAGAAGGTCGCTACATAATAATTAAAGGATCTCTCCTTCAGGAGGATATTACAATTCTAAATATCTATTCGCCAAACAATGGAGCACCCAAATTTATCAAAGAAACACTACTTTCCCTCAAATCCCATATAGATCCAAAGACATTAATTGTTGGGGATTTTAACACACCACTCTCCCCACTAGATAGATCAACTCGGCAAAAACTCAACAGAGAAACCGCAGATCTAAACAGCTGCATAGATCAACTAGACTTAACAGACATCTACCGAACATTTCACCCAGCAGCATCAGAATACACGTTTTTCTCAGCAGCACATGGAATGTTTTCTAAAATAGACCACATTTCAGGCCACAAAGCAAACTTGTCTAAATTCAGAAACATTGAAGTTATACCTTGCATTCTCTCTGAACACAAAGAAATAAAATTAGAACTCAACACCAAAAGCCACCAAAGAAAGTCCGGTATCACATGGAGGCTGAACAACACACTGCTGAATCAAGAGTGGGTCATGGAAGAGATTAGAAAGGAAATTCAAATGTTCATGCTATTCAACAAAAATGAACACACAAATTACCAGCTCCTCTGGGACACAGCAAAGGCAGTACTCAGAGGCAAGTTTATAGCTCTGAGCTCCTACATCAACAAATTGGAGAAATCTGAAACTAGCAATTTAATGACACATCTAAACCTCCTTGAAAAAGAGCAGCAAGATAAACCCCAATCCAGTAGACGGAAAGAAATAATCAAAATTAAATCAGAATTAAATGAATTAGAATCCAAAAAAACTATAGAAAGAATCAACAAAACAAAGAGTTGGTTCTTCGAAAAACTTAACAAAATTGACAGACCCTTGGCAAATCTTATCAGAAAAAGAAGAGAACACACCCAAATTAATAAACTCAGAGATGAGAATGGAAACATCACCACGGAAACAAGCAAGATTCAGAACATTATAAGGGAATACTTCTCAAAACTTTATGCTAATAAGTTTGAGAACTTGACAGAAATGAACCTTTTCCTAGCAAATATTGACATGCCAAAACTAAACCAAGATGAGTTAAACCAGCTTAACAGGACCATATCAAGCATTGAAATAAAAACAGCAATAAGAGACCTCCCAGCTAAGAAAAGTCCAGGACCAGATGGTTTCACAGCGGAATTTTACAAGGCCTTCAAAGCAGAGCTCACACCAATACTCCTCCAACTCTTCAATGAAATTGAAAGAGAAAGCTCACTACCAAACACATTCTATGAAGCCATCATAACCCTCATCCCAAAACCAGGCAGGGACTCATCAAAGAAAGAGAACTATAGACCCATTTCTTTGATGAACATTGATGCAAAACTTCTCAACAAAATTTTGGCCAATCGACTTCAACAATTCATCCAAAAAATCATACACCACGATCAAACAGGATTCATTTCAGGGATGCAAAGCTGGTTCAATATACGCAAATCAATTAATATTATTCATCACATCAACAGGAGCAAGAATAAGAACCACATCGTTATCTCAATAGATGCAGAAAAAGCATTCGACAAGATCCAACACCCCTTTATGATGAAGGTTTTGGAAAAATTAGGAATCCATGGAACATTCCTCAATACAATAAAGGCTGTATATGACAAACCTACAGCCAGCATTATACTCAATGGTGAAAAACTAAAGCCATTTCCTCTTAACTCAGGAACAAGACAAGGATGCCCACTCTCTCCACTTCTCTTCAATCTAGTATTAGAATGCCTAGCTACAGCAATAAGACAAGATGCAGACATAAAGGGGATCCAAATAGGGAAAGAAGAAATAAAACTCTCCCTCTTTGCAGATGACATGATCTTGTATTTAAAGAATCCCATAGACTCCACTCCCAAATTACTCAAGCTGATTCAAAACTTCAGCAAAGTAGCAGGTTATAAAATTAACCCCCAAAAATCAATGGCTTTTCTGTATGCCAACAATGAGATAAGTGTGGCTGAAATTAGGAAAGCAACTCCATTTGTAATAGCCCTACAAAAAGTAAAATACCTAGGAATTAACTTAACTAAAGAAGTGAAGGACCTCTATGATGAAAACTTTAAAATCTTGAAAAAGGAAATCAACACAGAACTTAAAAAATGGCAAAACCTCCCATGCTCCTGGATTGGAAAGATTAACATTGTGAAAATGGCAATACTTCCCAAGGCTATCTACAAATTCAACGCAATACCTATCAAAATTCCAACCTCATTCTTCAAGGAAATAGAAGAGGCAATCCAAAAATTCATATGGAACAATAAAAGACCCCGAATAGCAAAAACGCTCCTGAATGGAAAGAACACTGCTGGAGGAATATCAATACCAAACTTCAAACTCTACTATAAAGCCATAGTAATCAAAACAGCTTGGTATTGGCATAAGAACAGACCTCAGGACCAATGGAATAGAATTGAAAACCCAGAAATGAACCTACAGACCTATAGCCATCTAATCTTCGATAAGGGAGCTAAAACATTAGAATGGAAGAAAGACAACCTCTTCAGTAAATGGTGCTGGCAAAATTGGTTAACTACATGTAGAAAACTAAAGCTAGATCCTTATATATCACCCTGCACCAGAATCAACTCCAAATGGATCAAAGACCTTGAACTCAAAGCAGACACTCTGAAAACATTACAGGATGGAATAGGAGAAACCCTAGGTCTCCTTGGCTCAGGCCGAAATTTTCTGAATAGAGACCCGGAAACACAACAAATCAAAGAAAGGTTGGACAAATGGGATTGCATAAAGTTGCAGAGCTTCTGCAGGGCAAATGACATAGCTTGCAAGATCAATAGAAAGCCCACGGATTGGGAGAAGATCTTTACTAGCCATACAACGGACAAGGGTCTCATATCTAAAATATACTTGGAACTCAAAAAATTAAATCCCCCAACCACAAATCCTCAAAGAAACAACTGCCCAATAAATAAGTGGGCGAAAGACTTAAAGAGAAACTTCTCTGAAGAAGAAAGAAGGATGGCCAATAGACACATGAAGAAATGTTCAACATCCCTAGCCATAAAAGAAATGCAAATCAAAACAACATTGAGATATCAAGAACTCTAACAACAACAGATGCTGGAGGGGATGTGGACAGAAAGGAACCTTACTTCATTGTTGGTGGGAATGTAAACTTGTTCAACCACTTTGGAAAGCAGTATGAAGCTTCCTCAAAAGACTTCACATAGAGCTCCCCTATGACCCAGCAATCCCACTTTTGGGCATTTACCCAAATGTTTACAAACAAGACCACACTAAAGCTACCAGCACAACTATGTTTATTGCAGCATTATTTACCATAGCTAAGATATGGAACCAACCCAGATGCCCCTCAGTAGATGAATGGATCAAGAAAATGTGGTATATATACACAATGGAATTCTATGCCTCCATCAGAAAGAATGACATTGCCCCATTTGTTAGGAAATGGAAAAACTTGGAAAAAATTATATTAAGTGAAGTAAGCCAGGCCCAAAGAAACGTAGGTCCCATGGTTTCCCTTATTTGTAATATCTAGTATATGTATGAGTCAAGCGGAAAAGGTCAGATAATGTGATGTCAGGAAAATGAACCCTTAGATGTGTATTTTAATGTTTTTTTCTTTCATGCATGTGTTTCTAACACATTTATTATAAGATTATCTCTTTGTTGCTTTGTATGTCCCTCCCCCACAGTATAACCCCTGCTTTCACTATATTTGATGTCAGTATAACTTGTGGAGGAGATGGGGAAAAACCAGTTGTTTAAGGATACAGGTGGACCTGTTGCAACAATGAAAAGTACAAGTTGTCATGTCCAAAACGAGCTTTACAACGTTGTGAATGGGGGGAAGGAGAAGGATTGGGATTAGGGGGGGAGGGGGGAGGCTGGGAAGGGATGTGAAGGGTAAACAAAGGAGGAGGCTGCAATGCTTGGTAAGAAATGTACGCATTATCCTGCCCATGTAACTGTAACTCCTCTGTACAGTATGTTCTCAAATAAAATTAAATTAAATTTAAAAAAAAAAAAGAAGTAAAGTGCTAGCCTTAAGCAAAAATGCCCAGGCCCTGAGTGCAAGCCACAGAACCAGCAGAAAAGGAAAGGGAAAGGGAAAGGGAAAGGGAAAGGGAAAGGAAAAGAAAAGAAAGGAAAGGAAAGGAAAGGTAAAAGGAAAGGAGAGGAAAGGAAAAAGGAAAGGAAAGGAAAAATGAAAGGAAAAAGGAAGGGAGAAGTGAAAGGAGAAAGGAAAGAAAAGGAAAAAGGAGAGAGAGAGAGAAAGAAAGAAAGAAAGAGAGAGAGAGAAATAAAGAAAGAGAGAAAGAAAAGAGAGAAAGAAGAAAGAAAGAAGGAAGGAAGGAAAGACAGAAAGAAAGAGAAAGGAAGGAAGGAAAGAAGGGAGAAAAAGAAAAAAGGAAGGAAAAAAAGAAGGGAGAAAAAGAAAAAAAGGAAAGAAAGAGAGAAGGAAGGAAGGAAGGAAGGAAGGAAGGAAGGAAGGAAGGAAGGAAGGAAGGAAGGAAGGAAGGAAGGGAGGAAGGAAGGAAGGAAGGAAGGAAGAGAGAAGGGAAGGGAAGGGAAGGAAGGAAAGGAAAAGGAAAGGAAAGGAAAGGGAAGGGAAGGGAAGGGAAGGGAAGGGAAGGGAAGGGAAGGGAAGGGAAGGGAAGGGAAGGGAAGGGAAGGGAAGGGAAGGGAAGGGAAGGGAAGGGAAGGGAAGGGAAGGGAAGGGAAGGGAAGGGAAGGGAAGGGAAGGGAAGGGAAGGAAAGGAATGGAAAGGAAAGGAAAAGAGAAAGAAACAGGCAGGACACACAGATGCCACAGATTCCAGCTTTCCCAGAACTTTCAGGAGGTCCTACAATGGCAGCTTATTTCAGAGACCACTGTCTCTATGGTAGATTAGCAGGGCCCTGGAGAAAATTGAACCTGGATAGTTGAATTGGCTGATATAGGAGTCTTCACAGTTGTCCAAGATCCTGGCAACATTGTGTTGGCATCATGTGTTAGGATGATGGTGTGTGCTGGTGTATTTCATGCATCTCCTCATCTCTGTATTGAAGCACCTGCCTCCCCGTGATGAGGCAGATGGTGATGCTTAATTACAATGTGTAGTTAATACAGTGATGGGGCTGCATGGACTCAAAGAACTAGAGTTGATTTTGGAAAAACTAGTAATGGAGTATCATTTGAATGAAACCTAGTAAACAAATAAAGCAACTCCCTTGAAATATTATACTCTTTAAGGGATTTAACATTAAAGAAATACCAATCCCCATTGGCAGACAACTCCATCACCTGAGTATTCTGTTATTACTTGCTGGTTCTACCTGGGCATAAGGCAGGGTATAAGAGTTGAATTAGACTCAGGGTCCTGATTAAAGAAGAAAAAAACAGAAGAAAATTTCCAAATAATTTAGAAGTGAATCTCTTACCCACATAAAGTAATAGCTCTGATCAAGTCACAAAAGTACTTGGGCATTAATATATTTATTGAGCTTTCATGTCCTTGCAATTTATCCTTCTATAATATTTAAGCTAAGGAAATACCTTGAGTGCTACATGTACTGAGGCTGCTATAATTATTCTTTTAAGTGAGTATTACTTTTTCTACATTTAAAGCAGTACTGTAATAAGTACTAAAAATGTAATGACGTACAAGACTTCCCTCATCAAGCATACACACTAAATAAAGAGAAGAACTGGAACATCAATCCAGTGGTTCAAAGGCCAAGAAGAAAGAGTACAACTTTCTTATAGTGAAAGAAAAACATTAACTTTACAGGTTTATAACATACGGGGATAATTGATATTGGAGTCCCCTCAGAGTTAAATGTGTAAGCAATGGGACATGCAGGACCCTGCTTTTAGCAGAAGAGCAGATGTCAGCAGCTTTCCTTTCATTGCTATCACAAAACGGTAAGCTATGGGAGCAACAGTGATTCTTGCTAGTATGTGGCTCCATCCTGTGATAGCCTGTCTGTTCTAGATATGAAAAAGCATCCCTGTCGACTTTCTGTGAACATTTTGAATTCTTCTCATTTCTTTCTAAGATTTGATCCTAAACTCTGATGGGTACTTGTGCCCTCAGTTCTCTTTGGACTTAAATGTTCCAATAGAACTTTCTGGTAATGAGTACATTTCCTATTGAGCATAGTTGCCTCCTCCTTTGTTTTCCCCTTACTATCCCTTCCCTCCCACCTCCACAATTACCCAACCCCCCCACCCCCTGCCAAAGTTGTAAAGTTGGTTTTCAACATAGTGTTTTGTACATCTCATTGTTGCAATGGCTCAACCTGTATAACCCCTCTGTACAGCATTTTCACAATAAAAAAAAGTACCAAAAAAAAAAGAAATTATGAAAGAATAAAAGTGATTTATTAAAAAAAAAAACTTTCTGGATAACAATTCCCATTCTGGAATCTCTTTCAATACCTCTGTTTGCTTTCCTATTTAGGACTCTGTCTGCCCATTTATTCAGATATCAATTCTTTCCTAAAGTCTGTTAGTTTGGCATGAAAATCTGGGCAGCTCTTTCTCCATCATCCTCCATCATGAATGGTAAGTTTGCACCAGGACATTATTCCTGGGTTTCTTTGCCTTTCAATCTGTGAACAATTAATCTTACCTCAGACAGTCCTCTCCCATCACCCAGACTATAGGGAAAGTCTCCCCCACTAGTCTTCCTGACTTTATTCTAATCCCTACTAATCTACCTTCCATATAACTGTTATAGTGATACTTCTAAATAATATGTCAATTCTTTTTCTACAACTCATTTGTGATTCTTCTCTAATGCAGCTCTCAATCCAAGAGCCTGAAAATGATATGCAATGTTCTTCTAGAAGAACCTAATGCCAGTCTCTGCCTGGTATGTCTTTCTCTGTGATGTCTGTCTCACCATTTTTTTTTGCACTTATCACACTACTTCTCTTTCATCCTAAAATAGTTTCTCTGCACCTATATTCTTTCCCTTTTAAAGCCTGCCGAGCTTCAGATTCACCCGAGTAGCTGAGGTGATACCTCAGCTTCAGCATACTTCTTTCACAGCTCATGCATATAGGATTGTAGGTGGCTACATTTTCTAAAATAGCACAGACTCTTCCAGAGGCAGAAACATGTTATTCTTTTTTTTTTTTTTTTTTTGTCAGTTGTGGGGCTTGAACTCTGGGCCTGGGCGCTGTCCCTCAGCTCTTCAGCTCAAGGCGAGCGCTCTACCACTTGAGCTACAGCGCCACTTCCGGTTTTCTGGTGGTTTATTGGAGATAGGAGTCTCACGGTCTCTCCTGCCCGGGCTGGCTTTGAACCGCGATCCTCAGATCTCAGCCTCCTGAGTAGCTAGGATTACAGGCGTGAGCCACCAGCGCCCGGCTTCATGTTATTCATTTTTATGCCACAACTAGGATGTCACAGTAACTCAATAAGGTCTCTGTTAAACTGAAGAAAATCTGACCTCTGCATGCGCTGTTAGAATTTACAAGAACTGCACATGTCTAATCTGTGGGTTAGTCCTCTCATGGCATCCCTTCACAACCACCAGACTGTTCTTCCTTCCTGTACTGTCTTACCCTAACCTTTCCTTGGTTACTATCTGTGAGTCTAGCTCACCTCTCACTTGGGCTTCATGTTTATGGTATGCCACCATGGCCAACAGTGACAGTGAAAAAATCCCTACCTACTCAGCTAGTTGTCCTAGAATTAGCTCCAAGAGAAGAAATTCATTTAGTAGATTTATGAAAACAATTACCAAATGCCCTCAAAGGTCCTTCCAATACGGCAAGATGTCAGCATGGACTAGCTGAATAGCAATTCTACTCTCCATATAGTTTCTCCTCTGATTTCAGATCTTATCTTCAATACTTATAGCACTGTCCAATCATAGTTCATGGGAATTGCAATATTGTAGCCCATCAATAACCTAGGCCATCTTTCTTGTAAATAGATTAAATTCTTCCTTAGTCAGTTGGTCAGCGTGGTATTTTTTATCACAACCCTTTATACTGTAGAGGGAACAGTTGTCTCATGCAGTATTAAAACTGGTCTGATCACAAGTTCAATCCCATTAAATGATAAGGGAAAACTGCTCACTAGCTTCCAAATTAAAGAGCTATGATTAAAAGTCATCTCTGGCTCTCATAATTTAACTCAACTACAGCACTGAAAGCTTTCTGTTTGGAAATGATAAAGATTTTAGCTTGAAAGCAAATTCCAAATATATTGCTCTTGTTGTCAGAATTGGAGTGTTAGAAAAATGCCTAATAGAAGTTTCATGCCCAAACATTCTGAAGTACAAAATTTCTTATGCAGGTGGCCAAAACACCAAATTTGCATTTTTTCTATCAAATATATCTAGAAATGCACAAGATCACTGTTTTAAAAGTAGAAGAAGGAATTTCACAGAAGAAGGTAGAATCTAGTGTGTAATCACAATACATTTGTTTCCTTGTCATGAATAGGTTTTTTTGCCTTTAAATAAGTTTGTCTAACACATAGGCAGTGGAAAGTGACAACTATCTGCATCATTTCTCACCCATACCAGATTCAACGTCAGTGCATTATCTAGGATTACGCAGAGTCTCACTTTCCTGCCAATGTTGTATCTATACTTACTCAGCTGGAAAACTTCTACAATTTTCTAAGCCCAAATTTAAGTGAAGACTTTTCCAGCAATTTCCTATGAGATACATATAGCACCACACCTTTCCATTCTCCCAGCACAAACATGACAAGTTATTTGTCTTCTAAGTTCCTTTGCTAATGTATACATGCATCTGTAATAATACCACACTTCACAGAATGTTTAAGTTTATTTACATCTCAGTTTCCTCTCTGTATGCTACATACCAAGTACATAACTTGCAAATTGTTGATGCTACAATATTTTTGTTTGTTTGTTTGTTTGTTTGTTTGTCAGTCATGAGGCTTGAACTCTGGGCCTGGGCCCTGTCCTTCAACACTTGAGCTCAAGGCTAGCACTCTACCACTTGAGCCACAGCACCACTTTCAGCTTTTTCTGTTTATGTGGTACTGAGGAATTGAACCTAGGGCCTCATGTATGCAAGGCAAGTACTCTACCACTGAGCCACCTTCCCGCCCAAATCTACAATATTTGACACAATCAATGTATCCTGGATGAACAAGTTTTTAGATGGCAAAATAAATAAATAACATATATGTACATGATATATATATACATACACATATTGTTAAGACATTAATTGTTAATGGCATATGATCTGGTCTTGCATTCTTTACCTAGCACCACACAGTTCCCTTTCCTTCTCTGAGACCTCATAAATAAGATAAATAATAAAAGGATTGAGGGAGAGGAATAGTTCTACCCTTATGGTAGGACATACACTTAATATACAGTAAGCCCTGGACTCAGTCTTCAGCACCAAATCAATAAACAAACAGGCAAATAGAAAAAACCTTAAGGTTCTTCCTATAATAAAATCCTAAATGAGACTGCTGAAGTTTATAGTAAAGATAGATTTCTGATGGAACATAAATAAAAATAAGATTTTCAATACCCATGCTTTGAACATGAGTAAAAGCAGTCTAAAAAGAAATGCTAGTGCATACAAGTTAATACATAAATAGGTAACAATAACTAAACTGGTCATAACATTCCATATATTGCAGTCAATGAACTTTCCAAGTTTATCTTACATTTGGTAGCTGATAACTATTCCATAGCAGAATAGAATGTTTATAATTAGAAAACTTCACTTTGTTTATTTTTGCTTACCTGATGCCATAGTGCCAAAGCCCCATGAATCAGGAAGTTATCTTTTAGTTGAATTGTTGGTTTGCTGGTTTATTTTGGTGAAACTGAGGAGCTTGTGCTTGCTAGTCTGACACTCTAGCATTTGAGCCTTGGTTCTATTTTTCATTATTTTTGAGAAAGGGGATCACATTTTGGGCAAGAGCATTCCTGAGCTCTGATCCACCCATTTTAGGCTTCCTGTGGTTGCTGGAATGATAGGGCCATGGCACTTGTGTCCATTTGGAAGTACAGATGAAGTCTCCGGGGTTTTTCTGCCTCAGCTTACCTTGGAACCACACCTTCCCATTCTCAGCTTCCCAAGGTAGCTTGGAATGACAGACATGTGCCAGTGTGCCCAGCTATGAGTTGACAAGATGTCTTATAAATTTTTCTAGGTGGCTGGCTGGCTTGAAATGAGGTCATCTCACTGTCTTCCTTCCAAGTAGCTAGGATTACAGGTAGGCACTACAGTGCACCTGTTGCACTTTATGAAAGAGGTGACATAATTTTTCTGAGTCATATGGGATGACAGGTCTTTACCCTGAAGAACCATAATATGGTAAGTATATAGTGAAAAATGAAGGTTAGCTGAAACTTCCCTGACTTTTGCACATTTCCAGATAAATCCGAAACACATATAAAAATTCCTGGGTCCTCAGGAGGCTGAGATCTGAGGATCACAGGAAAAGTCTAGGCGATTCCAGTCAACCATCTTCACAGAAAGCAGAGCTGCGGCTCAAGGAATAGCCCTTGTGCAAAACCCTGACAGCTCCAAGACTATGAGTTCAAGCCCCAGTACCAGCACAAGAAAAAAAAAAAACATTTTTAAGAAAAAGGAATCATTTGTCTTTTAGACAATCCAGGTTTTTATGCTTCAACAGATTTATATTCCTTCATACTCTAATTCTACATCAATATACTTAAGCTAACTTCTAAGTATTAAAATAAAAAACTATTCAAGTTTCTCAAATGTGCTTCAGTGTTATCTTCCCCAATAAGGTATTTCAGCTTTGTATGCTCAATTGGGTGAAAAAACATACAGCAAAACAACAAAGGATGTCCTGAAGATCATAAATATTACCTTGCTTTCTGCTAACCAGCGATGTGGATCACAATGTATATCAGGACCAGATGAAAAAACCTACAAAAGAAGAAGGTATCACTATAGATTTTCCTCTGACATGAACTAATATAAAGTTATTCACCATAGCATCTAAAAGCTTAGTCACTAAACTTATGTATTAATAAAAGAAAAGAAAAAGAAAAAAAGAGGGAAAAACTGGGAGAGAGCAAGGGAAGGGGTGACATTGTCCAAAAAGAAATGCACTCTTCATCTGACTTTTGTAACTGCAACCCCTACGTACATCATCTCTATAATAACAATAAAAAAATAAATAAAAGGGTTCGTACCAGTCCCATCTGAGTCTAACCATTATGTATTGAGTGTTTACTTATGTTTATTTCCTTGCTGATACTCAAATATAGCTCAAGTATAGAGACATGAAAATAATCAATTATAAAGTGCAACTCTCATTAGAATCTCTGAAGGTTGATGCCACAGAATTTCACATGGCAGGAAACCTTGGTGTGTTTGTTTTCCTTGGTCTTCTTCAATATAATGTATTCACAGAGGCTGATAATTACATGGCAACTTAATTCTTTGCCTCATTTATCTTTCTTTAACTTAATATCATGAGACCATTTTGCTTCTTCAGTGATTTTGAACAGAAAAACTCAACCCAACTGTACGCAACAGTGCTTTATATTTCAGAATAATAAATTCTATATTAAATTGTTATATGCTGCCCTGATTTCCTTTATAACAACACATTTATAAAACCTCTCGCCATCCAATTTAACTTTCTTACTAAAATAATGCTATACCAAAAAAAAAAAAAAAAAAAAACAAACAGAATGGGGGGGGGGAGGAGTAAAAGCGATGGGGGAGAGAAGGGATAATGGGAGAGCAACAAGGGAAAGGGGTAACAATGCTCAACAAGGAATATACTCACTGCCTTTCTCATGTAACTGTAACCCCTCTGTACAGCATCTTTACAATAAAATAAAGAATGTCAGTGACTTCCTAATTATAAACATAAAGTTTCTTAGCATTCCACTTACTTTGTATCCTGTAATATATGATATTTTTGCAGGATATATTTCTAGGTTGTTTTTTAATAGATAAATGTTTACTCCCGTCTTCAAGTACATCCATACCTCCTGATGTGTCTGCACATGATTTTCTTTCTAAGACAATCATTAGTTCATCCATTCTGACACCTGATGAATGGATGCCCCATGCCATATCAAAAGTGTTACATTCTGATATCCAACCCTGCTTTCATCTACTTTTCTATCCCACTCTCCTCGGGTCCACTGCGCTAAAATTTTCTCTGGTCACCCTCACTCTCAGTGTTTTCTTCCTCTTTCAAAGCCCACTATTCTGCTGCATATTTTTAAACCTCCATGAGTCAGTCTGATTATGTTGCTTTTCATATATCTCACACTTCCCTTGACCTAGGATAAAATGCTCAAGATTGGAGACATGATTGAGATAAGGAATGCAATTTTATGTGTTTCGTGTTTTTTTTGTTTAACAGTAAATAGCCTTGATTTGCATTTCTTTTATGGCTAGAGAAGTTGAGCATTTCTTCATGTGTCTAGTGGCCATCCTTCTTTCTTCTTCAGAGAAGTTTCTTTAAGTCTTTAGCCCACTTGTTTATTGGACCGTTGTTTCTTTGAGGATTTGTTGTAGGGGGATTTAATTTTTTGTGAGTTTCAGGTATATTTTAGATATGAGCCCCTTGTCCATTGTATGGCTAGTGAAGATCTTCTCCCGATCCATGGGCTTTCTATTGATCTTGTTAGCTATGTCCTTTGCCATACGGAAGCTCTGCAACTTCATGCAATCCCATTTGTCCAACCTTTCTTTGATTTGTTGTGGCTCTGGGTCTCTATTAAGAAAATTTCAGCTTGTGCCACGGAGACCTAGGGTTTCTCCTATTCCTTCCTGTAATGTTTCAGGGTGTCTGCTTTGACTCTGAGGTCTTTGATCTATTTGGAGTTGCAAATCAAAACAACATTGAGATACCACCTCACTCCAGTTAGAATGGTTATAATCAAGAACTCTAATAACAAATAGATGCTAGAGGGGGGTATAGACAGACGAGAACCCTACTGCATTGTTGGTGGGAGTATAAACTTGTTCAACCACTTTGGAAAGTAGTATGGGGATTCCTCAAAAGACTCCACATAGAGCTCCCGTAGGACCCAGCAATCCCACTTTTGGGCATTTACCCAAATGTTCACAAACAAGACCACACTAAAGCTACCAGCACAACTATGTTTATTGCAGCATTGTTTACCATAGCTAAGATATATGGAACCAACCCAGATGCCCCTCAGTAGATGAATGGATCAAGAAAATGTGGTATATATACACAATGGAATTCTATGCCTCCATCAGAAAGAATGACATTGCCCCATTTGTTAGGAAATGGAAAGACTTGGAAAAAATTATATTCAGTGAAGTAAGCCAGGCCCAAAGAAACATAGGTCCCATGGTTTCCCTGATTTGCAATAACTAGTATATGTCTGAGACAAGTGGAAAAGGTCAGATAAGATGATGTTAGGCGAAATGAACCCCAAGATAAAGACACAAGTGGTTTATTCTTTCTTGCTATTGTTTCTAACGTATTTATAAGGTAATTGTTTTGTTGCTTTGTATGTCCCTCCCCCACGGTATAACCCCTGTTTTCACTTGATGTTGGCATAATTTGTGGAGGGGAAGGGGAAAACAAATTGTTTAAATAGGGATACAGGTAGACCCATTGCAACAATGAGATGTACAAAATGCTATGTTGAAAAATGAACTTTACAACTTTAGAAGGGGGGATGGGGGGAGGAGGGGAATGTATTCATGGAGATGGGAGGGCAGGGATGGCAGGGGAAAAACAAAGGAGGAGGCAACGATGCTTGATAAGAAATGTACTCATTATCTTGCCAATTTAATTGTAACCCCTCTGTACAGTATTTTCACCATAAAAAAATAAATTTATTTCCAGAAAAAAAAAAGAAATGTACTTAGTACCTTGCTCAAGTAATTTAACCCCTCTGCACAGTATTTTCACAATAAAAAAAAAATTTAAAAAGGCAGGAAAAAACAAACAAACAAGAGAATAGCCTTGAGTACTGACGAATAGTGTGGTGTAACCTCCCTACCCTGAAGGTCATTACCTGCAAAGTGGACAAATTTCCTCATAAGGCTAAGGTGTAGACTGAATGTGGTGAGTGCTGGCACAGTGTGTGGCACACACAGCACCTCAGTGCGCTACTATTACTATTCATGGAGATACACCCGTCCATTTTAATGAACTTCGGGATCTGTTATGACATGAACACAGTAACAGACACTGGTCATGAAAAAAAAGAGAAGGTATATTACAAAAAATGAGAAACTATATCATAAAAAAGAGAAACTATATCTGAAAATACTACCAAAAGAGACACCATAAAATACCACTAGCTTACATTAGTTTAGTATCTACTAAGTGCAAAATATTTCAAATATATATACTTCTATGTCATTTTACTTTATCTGCATAATGAGCCAAGTTTGACCTTTGCACATAAACTATTAGGATAATTAACACAAATCATCCAAGGCCATGCATTAGAAATTGGAAGAGATGCAATTTGAACTTCTATCTGCTGGGTCCAAAATCTATCCTTATTATGTTCTCCAACTGAAGAATATTCTGATCCAGTATTAGTGGAGATCAGATTAAAATGAAGACATTATTCAGAACTTTTATAATTCAATTCTTGAATTATAAAAGATTGGCTTATAAGAATGATGTAGCTTATCACCATATAAAATGATGCCAACTGAAATGAACTCCAAGATATGGAAACAAGAGGATTTTGCTGTTGTTGTTGTCATTGTTGTTTTTAATGTACTGTGTGATGTTATTTCTTTTTACTTTCATTGTCCCTCGCTTTGGTTAATCCCCTGTTGTCACTGTTTTTTATTCTGGTACCCTGTGTCTTGTATATACCTTTATTTGATTTGAGGAAGGGAAAAGTAATAACAAAATAACAAGATACTATGTTGGAAATGAACTTTACAACCTGGGGTGCCGGAGAGTTATGGGAGAAGGAAAGTGGGAGAAAAGTGAGGGAAGGGGCAACAATGTTCAACAAGAAATATACTCATTACCTTACTCATGTAACTGTAACCCCTCTGTACATCACCTTGACAACAAAATTAAATTAAATTTAAAAAAGAATGATGTGCCTTTAATCTTTCTAAATATTTTATAATGATGGAGTTTAACTGTATGTCTTTCTTAATGTTTAAAAAACATTGTAAGGAGTTCCGGGAAGATGGCGGAGGAGAAGCTGGATTCTGAACAAGCTCTTGCATAGAAAACAGTTTCAGAGTTCCAGTGAACAGTCCCAAGCCAGAGAATCACACCAAGTGTGCCGTCACAGGACAGAGAGTTAGTCAAGAGAGGGGAAGCCAAGCAGACACATCTGAGCAGCTGCCGCTGCGGCGGCAGGGTCACAGCGGCAACCACCGCGGCGGAGGCATACCTGAGACACAGGGCGAGCGGATTCTACTCAACACCAGCAAGAACCGACAAGGAGCGGACAACTTCATCCTGCACTTTGCAGACCAGAGACGACCCGGGATCCAAGACTCCGTGTGAGTAGAAGCCCCACTTCCTCACTCCTTCTCTGGGAGCAGAGGAGGGAAGGCCACCCCTCCCCCCCCCAGCACCGGTGATCTCCATCTTGGATACCGACAAAGCTCGGAGGAGCGGCTAGCTCCAGCTCAGGCCTTGGAATAAAACTAGTCATTTAGCAGGTCACAAGAACTTAACGGCGAAGTGACCTCACAGACTCAGTTCCATCCAGGGAAAAGTCACCCAGCTCAGGCGCCAGCCATTGGAGTGGCTCTCCTCACCGGGTAACCAGAGCCAGAGGCTGCCCCGCCCTCTAGCAGCCACCACGATCAATTGAAAAACAGAAACCCTGAGAATGGCTCCAGAGTGGGTGCTGTGAGTTTTTTTTTCACAAAATAGCCCCAGGGAAAAGCTACTGTTCCTTGAAAGGCCTCAACTCTACCCAGAACCTAGCCTCATCACTGCATCCCCCTCTTTTGTGATTCTCAAAGCAGATCACCCTCCCAGTAAACTAACCTGGGAGGGGGATCTCAAAATCTTGGGTAAAGCAGAGCATTTTTCTGCCTGTTCCAACAAACTGACTTAAGAAACCAATCAAGCCACAGGACCTCAAGCTGACCAGAGACTCCAACCAGACTCTGATTACAGACAAAAGGGAGATACAGGACTCTTCCCACCCCTCCCAAAAAAAAAAAAAAAAAAAATCAAAGAACTTTTTTTTTCTTCTTCTTCTTTTCTTTTTTTTCTTTTTCTTGTTTTGTTTTTTTTCATTTTTTGTTACCTTATATATATATAAAATTTTTTTTTGCTTTTCTAAAACTTTTATTAATCTTTAATTTTTGCCTCTTCTGAAAAAATAATTGTTTTCCATTAACTTTTTTTTTTCTCCTCTTATAATTTTTATTTTAGGAATACGTGAATGTGTGTTTTCTTTTCTTTTCTTGTCTTCTTTCTCTTTTTCTTTCATTCTTAATTATCTTTTTGTTTTTTTTTCTAGCTCTACTGAACTTCTGATCTTTTCTTCTCACTTTCCTATCCTTTCCATCTTTTCCTCTTTGTTCATCTTTATGTGACTTAACTCTTGTCCTGCACATCCTCAGATAAACCCGTAGTTAACCAGTAGACCCTATCCCCCATTGTGTACACACTTAATCCACAAACTTATTACTCAATTCAAAACCTCTGAGACTTAAATTCATTAATAGCAGTACTACCTCTTTATACCTATATAATATTTTAAGCATTTTTTTAAAGTTTTTCTCATCTCCTCTATGTCCCTCCCTTTCTCTCAACATATTCATATTCCTCTATAAATAGATGGTCTTTTAATCTCTAAAATAACATTAATTTTTACGTTTCTATTTTATTTTCTGGTCTCTTTTCATTCCCCTTTCCCTTTCTTCTTTTTCTCTCTCTCTCTACTTACATCCTACCCAACCTATTTCCTGCATTGTGATTAGGACATAGTTAACTCTCCCTGTGCCTCCCCACACCAATCTATTCCTATTTTTTACCCACATCTCTCCCTATCCCTAATAATTTCTGGCTTTCCAAATTCTTCTCTGCGGTTCGAAGTCCTTTAACATATAGTTGTTTGATGTCGAATAGATGTATCTGTTGAACTAGATTGTATCTGTAGACTATTGACTGTACAAATGCAAACTTTGGTTGATGGTTGCCTTAAGATAGTGTTCTAGCACAAAACTGGTGCTATCTTCATCTCAAATGGGCAGAGTAAGCCGGAAAAACACAAGAAAAATGGCAAATTCCGGTATCTCAATTCCCAATCCTGATAATCAGGGGTTAGAACAGATAATGAATAATCCAGAGGAGAGTTCCCAAACAGCTCTACAAACACTGCTGGCAAACATGATAAATGAAAAGTTTGACAACGTACAAAGGACTCTGTATGAGCGTGATAGGGAGAGAGAGGAGGCATCCCAGAAGTTTATACAGGAATATCATAAGCGTGAGGAAGCTACTCAAAAACTGATACAGGATTTGTGTGAACAACTTGAGAATACTCAAAGAGAAAGGGAGGAATGGCGTGAGCAGGCTGAGAACACTCAAAGAGATCTGCAGGAATCCCACGAACGGGAGGAAGCTAATCAAAGAGTAATACAGGAATTGAGAGACCAGGTAGAGAACACACAAAGATCACTAAAGGCATTCATGGAATCCATTAACAAAGAGCTGAAGGAAGTCAGGGAGACCACAAAGGGAATGCTGAATGGAACCCAACAGAAGGAATGGGAGCCCAAAGAAACCAGAACCAATCAACTAAGTGATTTGAGGACAAACACTGAACACCAAATTAAGGAAGTAAAGAAATTCATACAAGACCTAAAACAGAGCTTCAACAAAGAACTTGAAGCCATCAAAGCTGACCAACTAGAAGGAAAAGAGATAAAAAACAAAGCAGAGAGTCTTGACAGCAGGTTAGACCATGCAGAAGATCGAATCTCAGGGATTGAAGACAGCCTAGATATTATAGAGAAAGAACATACAACCATCCAAGACAAGTCCAAAAAATATGATAGATCTATCCAACACCTGGAAGACACCATCAGAAGGCCTAATCTAAGGATAATGGGTGTAGAGGAGCACCTAGAAACAGAAGTTAATGGTCTAGGAAATTTGTTTAACAGGATCCTAGCAGAGAACTTCCCAAACATACAAAAAGATAGGCCTGTCCAGATACAAGAAGCCTTTAGAACCCCAAATAGACCAGACCGTCACATTATAATCCACACAGGATCAACTCAGACAAAGGAAAAGATCCTTAAAGCTGTCAAGGAGAAAAGGGTAATCACCTATAAAGGGAAACCAATTAGAATCACCTCAGATTTCTCAGCAGAGACAATCAAAGCAAGAAGAGCCTGGAATGATGTATGCCATGCCCTAAAAACAAACAACTATCAACCAAGAATATGGTACCCAGCTAAACTCTCCTTCATAACTGAAGGCCAAATAAACACCTTCAATAGCAAAGAAAAATTGAAACAATACATCTCCACCAAACCAGCCCTACAAAAGATTCTTAAAGATGTCCTACACATAGAAAACCAACAAGACCGCAATAAAGGCCAAGAAACTGCACCCAAACTGAGAATCCAAGAACCATAGGAAGAACCCAGTTTTCGCAGCCCCCAAGAAGGTAGATAACATGGCAGGAACTCCCAAATACCTCTCAGTCCTATCTCTTAACGTTAACGGACTGAACTCTCCAATTAAGCAACATAGACTGTCTAGTTGGATTAAAAAACAAGACCCTTCTATCTGCTGCCTGCAGGAGTCACATCTTGCCCGTAAAAACAAACACATTTTCAATGTTATAGGCTGGAACAAAATCTACCAAGCAAACGGCCCCCAAAACAGGCGGGAGTTGCAATCCTAATATCAGATAAAATAGACTTCAAATTAAAATTCGTGAAAAGAGATAAAGAAGGTCGCTACATACTAATTAAAGGATCTCTCCTTCAGGAGGATATTACAATTCTAAATATCTATTCGCCAAACAATGGAGCACCCAAATTTATCAAAGAAACACTACTTTCCCTCAAATCCCATATAGATCCAAAGACATTAATTGTTGGGGATTTTAACACACCACTCTCCCCACTAGATAGATCAACTCGGCAAAAACTCAACAGAGAAACCACAGATCTAAACACCTGCATAGATCAACTAGACTTAACAGACATTTACCGAACGTTTCACCCAGCAGCATCAGAATACACGTTTTTCTCAGCAGCACATGGAACGTTTTCTAAAATAGACCACATTTTAGGCCACAAAGCAAACTTGTCTAAATTCAGAAACATTGAAGTTATACCTTGCATTCTCTCTGACCACAAGGGAATAAAGTTAGAACTCAACACCAAAAGCCACCAAAGAAAGTCCGGTATCACATGGAGGCTGAACAACACACTGCTGAATCAAGAGTGGGTCATGGAAGAGATTAGAAAGGAAATTCAAATGTTCATGCTATTCAACAAAAATGAACACACAAAATACCAGCTCCTCTGGGACACAGCAAAGGCAGTACTCAGAGGCAAGTTTATAGCTCTGAGCTCCTACATCAACAAATTGGAGAGATATGAAACTAACAATGTAATGACACATCTAAACCTCCTTGAAAAAGAGCAGCAAGATAAACCCCAATCCAGTAGACGGAAAGAAATAATCAAAATTAAATCAGAATTAAATGAATTAGAATCCAAAAAAACTATAGAAAGAATCAACAAAACAAAGAGTTGGTTCTTCGAAAAACTTAACAAAATTGACAGACCCTTAGCAAATCTTATCAGAAAAAGAAGAGAACACACCCAAATTAATAAACTCAGAGATGAGAATGGAAACAT
The DNA here is from genome assembly GCF_019054845.1 of Dipodomys spectabilis. Classification (NCBI taxonomy): domain Eukaryota; kingdom Metazoa; phylum Chordata; class Mammalia; order Rodentia; family Heteromyidae; genus Dipodomys; species Dipodomys spectabilis. The sequence goes on along the minus strand of NW_024870834.1, from coordinate 14,528,709 downwards.
CACCACGGAAACTACCAAGATTCAGAACATTATAAGGGAATACTTCTCAAAACTTTATGCTAATAAGTTTGAGAACTTGACAGAAATGGACCTCTTCCTAGCAAATATTGACATGCCAAAACTAAACCAAGATGATGCAAACTATCTTAACAGGCCCATATCAAGCATTGAAATAGAAACAGCAATAAGAGACCTCCCAGCTAAGAAAAGTCCAGGACCAGATGGTTTCACAGCGGAATTTTACAAGGCCTTCAAAGCAGAGCTCACACCAATTCTCCTCCAACTCTTCAATGAAATTGAAAGAGAAAGCTCACTACCGAACACATTCTATGAAGCCATCATAACCCTCATCCCAAAACCAGGCAGGGACTCATCAAAGAAAGAGAACTATAGACCCATTTCTTTGATGAACATTGATGCAAAACTTCTCAACAAAATTTTGGCCAACCGACTTCAACAATTCATCCAAAAAATCATACACCACGATCAAACAGGATTCATTTCAGGGATGCAAAGCTGGTTCAATATACGCAAATCAATTAATATTATTCATCACATCAACAGGAGCAAGAATAAGAACCACATGGTTATCTCAATAGACGCAGAAAAAGCATTCGACAAGATCCAACACCCCTTTATGATGAAGGTTTTGGAAAAATTAGGAATCCATGGAACATTCCTCAATACAATAAAGTCTGTATATGACAAACCTACAGCCAGCATTATACTCAATGGTGAAAAACTAAAGCCATTTCCTCTTAACTCAGGAACAAGACAAGGATGCCCACTCTCTCCACTCCTCTTCAATCTAGTATTAGAATGCCTAGCTACAGCAATAAGACAAGATGCAGACATAAAGGGGATCCAAATAGGGAAAGAAGAAATAAAACTCTCCCTCTTTGCAGATGACATGATCTTGTATTTAAAGAATCCCATAGACTCCACTCCCAAATTACTCAAGCTGATTCAAAACTTTGGCAAAGTAGCAGGTTATAAAATTAACCCCCAAAAATCAATGGCTTTTCTGTATGCCAACAATGAGAAAAGTGTGGCTGAAATTAGGAAAGCAACTCCATTTGTAATAGCCCCACAAAAAATAAAATACCTAGGAATTAACTTAACTAAAGAAGTGAAGGACCTCTATGATGAAAACTTTAAAATCTTGAAAAAGGAAATCAACACAGAACTAAAAAAATGGCAAAACCTCCCATGCTCCTGGATTGGAAAGATTAACATCCTGAAAATGGCAATACTTCCCAAGGCTATCTACAAATTCAACGCAATACCTATCAAAATTCCAACCTCATTCTTCAAGGAAATAGAAGAGGCAATCCAAAAATTCATATGGAAAAATAAAAGACCCCGAATAGCAAAAACGCTCCTCAACGGAAAGAACACTGCTGGAGGAATATCAATACCAAATTTCAAACTCTACTATAAAGCCATAGTAATCAAAACAGCTTGGTATTGGCATAAGAACAGACCTCAGGACCAATGGAATAGAATTGAAAACCCAGAAATGAACCTACAGACCTATAGCCATCTAATCTTCGATAAGGGAGCTAAAACAATAGAATGGAAGACAGACAGCCTCTTCAGTAAATGGTGCTGGCAAAACTGGTTAACTACATGTAGAAAACTAAAGCTAGATCCTTATATATCACCCTGCACCAGAATCAACTCCAAATGGATCAAAGACCTTGAAGTCAAAGCAGACACTCTGAAAACATTACAGGATGGAATAGGAGAAACCCTGGGTCTCCTTGGCTCAGGCCGAAATTTTCTGAATAGAGACCCGGAAACACAACAAATCAAAGAAAGGCTGGACAAATGGGATTGTATAAGGTTGCAGAGCTTCTGCAGGGCAAATGACATAGCTAGCAAGATCAATAGAAAGCCCACGGACTGGGAGAAGATATTTACTAGCCATACAACAGACAAGGGTCTCATATCTAAAATATACTTGGAACTCAAAAAATTAAACCACCCAACAACAAATCCTCAAAGAAACAACTGCCCAATAAGTAAATGGGCGAAAGACTTAAAGAGAAACTTCTCTGAAGAAGAAAGAAGGATGGCCAATAGACACATGAAGAAATGTTCAACATCCCTAGCCATAAAAGAAATGCAAATCAAAACAACATTGAGATATCACCTCACTCCAGTTAGAACAGCAAAAATCAAGAACTCTAACAACAACAGATGCTGGAGGGGATGTGGACAGAAAGGAACCTTACTTCATTGTTGGTGGGAATGTAAACTTGTTCAACCACTTTGGAAAGCAGTATGGAGGTTCCTCAAAAGACTCCACATAGAGCTCCCCAATGACCCAGCAATCCCACTTTTGGGCATTTACCCAAATGATCACAAACAAGGCCACACTAAAGCTACCAGCACAACTATGTTTATTGCAGCATTATTTACCATAGCTAAGACATGGAACCAACCCAGATGCCCCTCAGTAGATGAATGGATCAAGAAGGTGTGGTATATATACACAATGGAATTCTATGCCTCCATCAGAAAGAATGACATTTCCCCATTTGTTAGGAAATGGAAAGGCTTGGAAAAAATTATATTAAGTGAAGTAAGCCAGGCCCAAAGAAACATAGGTCCCATGGTTTCCCTTATTTGCAATATCTAGTATAGGTATGAGTCAAGCGGAAAAAGTCAGAGAATGTGATGTTAGGAAAACGAAACCTCAAATATGTATTTTAATGTTTTTGTTTCTTTCATGCATGTGTTTCTAACGCATTTATAAGATTATTTCTTTGTTGCTTTGTATGTCCCTCCCCCACAGTGTAACCCCCGCTTTCACTATATTTGATATCAGTATAACATGTGGAGGAGATGGGGACAAACAAGTCGTTTAAGGATTCAGGTGGACCTGTTGCAACAATGAGAAGTACAAAATGTCATGTCAAAACCAGCTTTACAATGTCGGTGGCGGGGTGGGTGTTGGGGGGGTATGTTTGGGTGGGAGGGAGGGGGGAGGCTGGGAAGGGAGGTGAAGGGTAAACAAAGGAGGAGGCTGCAATGCTTGGTAAGAAATGTATGCATTATCCTGCCCATGTAATTGTAACCCCTCTGTACAGTATGTTCTCAAATAAAATAAAATTAAATTAAAAAAAAAACATTGTAAGAATTTATTAAAACAAAGTAAGTAGAGTGACCAGAAAAAATAAAAATAATTTCAACATTCCCCAGAATTTTTCTCGAATAATTTTTTACAAATCTATTATTGAATCTATTCCACAGTATAGCTACTCTTTATCACAATTGGCTGAAGAGTTCACCAGTAATATTATTTTTAAAATCAAGAAGTGACAAAAGATAACTTCAAATTCTCTGCTTTTAGAAGCATAGTCAATGATTCTTCTGCTGTTCTTCCACAGAAGAACAAAAATAATCATTTCATATTTAACGAATTTCTGGGTCTTTTTCTTAGAGGTAACAGCAAATGCTAAATTCATAGGTATCCATTTTTTTCCAATTATGTAACAACAAAATAACAGATGTTACTAATGTAGAAAGATCTACAAAGAAAAATATGTAGACTCTTCTAGATTTACTTTCTACCAAAGACTTCCACTGAATTTATCTCTCTCTAAAGGAAGAAATGTAAATACCAATTAACCACAAACACTCCATGCTTTAAAAAAAGAGTAGGATGATGTTTTGGAATAAAATGGAAAGAGAATTTGTGCCCCCACAAAGAAAATTTTTGCTTGCAAGGTGGATATATATAACATGATTCAAACATTTCCATTTTTATATTCCTACATGATAAAAAAAAACTACCTATCCATACTTAAATATTTAAATATAGAGCAAACTTTTACTTATTAAAATATATTCCTTTTAGGTAAAATTAGGACTTAAACATAACTAAGTCAGAATTAGAAGTTAAACATAAGCAAATCAGAAAGATTTAAATTTTAAAAGCACTGTGAGGAATAAAAGAACTAAGCCAATATCAAAACACTGAATCAGCCCTGAGCCAGTCTTCCTCTGAAGACAAATTACTGCTCATATTAGCCTTCCATCTCCACAAACTGACATCTTACATTTTTATAAAGAAGTAATGTGGCAATACAAATTATAAAATTTCTATTAACTCTATCAAAATCTCCCAACTGAAATATTTCTATTAAGGCTGAGAACTGTACTCATTACTTTACTTATATAGCTATAATACCTCTGTATATCACCTTTACAATAAAATAAAATTTAAAAAGAAACTGAACCCTAACCTTTTTAGTAGTTTTGTTTTCTTTTAAACACTATTTTGAAAAAGAAACATATAAAAGAAAAGCAGTGGTAGGAAGAGGGAACTGTGGAAGGAAAGATCATTTTAGAAGTGGAAAGAGAAAAAGGATTACAAAATAAAAAGAACACATGAAGAGGAAAATCTTTCAGACATAATACCATACTTTGGAGTGCTGTGGGATCATGAAATAAAGAATATCACTCTAAGTGACGCTAGACCACATTATGCTATGGGTACAGGAAATCAAAGTAATACAATGTTCTCTATCTATCCTAGAGCCATATAAGTCAATGAGGAACATTAGATTTTAAGCAAAGGAAAAAGTAAGCTTAATATACGCTCTAAGTGGTTACTTACTTAGCTTCCAGAATTAGAACCTCAAAGTTTAAAGTCTTAGTTTAACATTTAACTATGTAGATATCCAGTGTCACATTACTTAACTCCTATAGATGGTCTGGTTTTCTCTACAGTGAATTTGATTAAAATACTTTATAGATTGGGTAGTTTTCAGGCTTAGTGACTGTCTGAACAATACTTACTTAGGACCTCACACAGAACCCAATAGATGGTAGCAGGTACTATACGACCAGCACCAAAACTGTCTATGATAATGACAAATCCCAAGCCTCTTGACTCAAAATATTTTCCTTACTCAGAAGTGCTGACTTTTATAAAGCATTTTCTTTTATACAGTGATATACACAGAGGTAATTCAATGGAATTATCTCACACCATTACTATGCAAGGAATACTATGCTTCATTCCTTAAAATTTAAGAAGTTATTTCACTTCATAAAACTTTCTAAAATAAAAAGTGACCACTAGGTAATCATATATTATAATCCCATTATAATTATAGATTAGGAAACTAACTGTAAATTTAAGGTACAATGAGAACTCATAATTACTTTCAATTTCTCCATTGAATCCTTAGAGAAAGTTTTACAGGCTGCATCAATTTCCTTTCCTATCACGCCAAGAATGGATTCCTGTTCAGTCTCCAGACAAAGAAGTTGATCTTTGAGTTGCAATCTGGCCTCTTCCATTCTCCGTAAGTGTTCTTCTTCATTACTTATATGCTTTTCCTGTGAAATTGAAAAGAGAGTCAATCATTTTAAAAAAGCCAAGAAATACTTATCTGGATCACCAAAGCAAGGAAGTGAATTAGAATACACACTTGATTTTGTCGGTCCCTTTACTTTGCTAATATGAAACACTCTGCCTGCCTGTGAAATGAGGTAAAGTTATAGAATGCAGACGTCAATAGTCGGGTGCCGGTGGCTCACGCCTGTAATCCTAGCTACTCAGGTTGAGATCTGATGATCACAGTTCAAAGCCAGCCTAGGCAGGAAAGTCCATGGGACTCTTATCTCCAATAAACCACTCAGAAAACCAGAAGTGGCATGATAGCTCAAGTGGTAGAGCACTAACTTTGAGCTGAAGAGTTGAGGGACTGCTTAGGCCCAGAGTTCAAGCCCCATGACTGACCAAAAAAAGAAGTTTGGGAAGTTGTAAGAAAACACAGCAAACAATACTTCAATAATTCTAAAAACAAAATAAACAAGATACAATCCTTTATATTTAATAATATTGTCATTAGTGAATCAGAGGGTAAAAAAAGCTAATGCTACCAGTTTGCCCTAAATATCAGTAAAACATTGGGAATGTAAACTACAAAATATGATGCCATTAATTTCTTAAGTACAGAAAAACATGTTACCTTAATGCAGTTAAAACATATTTTAAATCCTAACATTCTTTGTACAACTCCTTAATAATGGCAACAAAAAGGTCAAGAAGGAAAAAAAAGTTCACAGTGCAAAAAAGAATCTAACATTTTACATACAATCACACTACACACATGCATTTAAGTCACAGAAATTTGATAAGAGCAAATGGAGATGTAGTCCAAGTAAGAAAATATATTTCATGAAAAGGGTTTTTCCAGAATCTGTTAAGAGAGTACAGTACTTAGAGCCTCTTCTAGGGCAATCAATTCTCAACCATTATGATTACACACTTTCATTCAAGAATTTCTTTGGGGATTGAACTCAAGGCCTTGACCTTGCAAGGCAGACACTCTACCACTTGCGCCTTGCCGCCCTCTACAGACTCAATGTAAAATCCTTAATCCAACAACCCAAATCTAAAGTATCCCAAAATCCAGAACATCTTCAACACTAATATAACACTCAGAATGTTTCATATTTTGAAACACTTGGATTTTGGACTAAAGATACTTAACAAGAACAGTCACTGCAACTATTCCAAAATCTGAAACACATTTGATCCCTAGCAATTTGGATAATAAAGCTGGTTAATATGTACTGGAGAAATTCAAAGTTTTATTGCATAAGACTCATAATTGAATAAAACAATTACTAGATTTTTAAATATAAACAGTGAATCAAAGTCCTGATCACTGGTTAGTATGAAGAAACCTCAAAATATTTTCTTAATTAAATACAACAAAACCAGGGAAATTATGGCGGGGGCGGGGAGGGAGAAGCAGCTTGAATTTCAAAGAAATAACAAGGAAATCAAGTCATTGAAAATTAATCATAAAAGGAAGATGTTTTACCAAATGAAGGATAAATGTTTTTTCTTTCATTTCAACTTACGTTAAATGAACAAAACATGCTCAACTCAAAATGACAGAAAACTGTCAGCCATTTTCTACAGCTTCACCTGCCTCCTTTCTACCGAATTTTACTCTTAAGTACAGTTTCTCATGTCTTCCTGGCCATTTCTGACTTCTGCAACTCCGATATAAGCTGAACTACTTCCAATAAGAAAAGCTCAACTCAATCCACCACCTTAGTCTGGCTCTCAGCTTTGAAAACTTAGAAAGGAGACCTTCTTTCATTTAGGTACTCTGAGTAGAGTCATCTTTCAGCAGTAGAGCAACATTAATGTACAAACTTGAATGCAATTCAGTTAACTACATTAGTTCACGATGAGAACCACAACTGCCATATGGATCACAATGTTTGTATCAGCATAACTATTGCACTATCTCCCTTTAGCATGAACTAGATGGAAAGTCAAATTACAATCAGAATGTGGGTTAACAAACAGAAAATCAGAGCAGAGTTCATTTTATGAAATAACATTTAAATAGCATCAAGCCCATGGTAATTTGAAGACTCCAATTTGACAATGCCCTGCAGCTCTATACCCAAAGGGGATCCTGAATTATGCTAGGAGGGTTCTTCTACATAAACATAAGGCCATCAAGAGACTGTAATAGTCTCACTTGTACATTGCTAATAGAGAAAATACTGTATCAGGGTCACTGATATGTCAGAGGACTGTCCATATACTTAATCTAATGAATTCAGTTCACAACAATGTTCTCATAAAATATTTTTCCTCACTCCCTTCACAGTCATCTGTTTAATCCACTATCATCTTTTTGTGTATTACTGATGAAAACAATTTTGCCATAATTAGCTATTTCTGTTGCCGTACTAGAATTTTACTTCACAGCTTCAACTTGTTAGGCAGGTGCTTTACCACGACACCAGCATAGTTTTTTACATTCTTAAAAATGTTGATATTTGGGGCTGGGAAGGTGGCTCAGCTGTAGAGCGCTTGCCTTGCATGCATGAGGCTCTGGGTTTGATTCCCCAGCACCACATAAGCAAAAAGAAAAAAAGCCGGAAGTGGCACTGTGGCTCAAGTGGTAGAGCGCTAGCCTTGAGCTGAAGAGCTGAGGGACAGCGCCCAGGCCCAGAGTTCAGGCCCCACAACCGGACCAAAAAAAAAAAAAAAACACGTTGATATTGGAAGTGGCGCATTGGCTCAAGCTGTAGAGCGCTCGCCTTGAGCTTAAGAGCACAGGGACAGTGCCCAAGCCCAGAGTTCAAGCCCCAAGACCGACATAAATAAATAAATAAATACCATTGATATTGTCAGTGCTCTATATATGATCACTTCAGTGAGGATAAACTTTCCTGCCCATCTCCATCACCCTTTGTGAGATAGTATGACATGACCAAATTTCCTTTGGAGGGAAAGCCCCAGATTGATGGGCTCACAAGAATTCAAGATCAGTAGGTTCAACTACCTTCTACTTCAGAAATTCCTTCCATGATATTTCTGACAGTCATCCAACACGAACATCACAAGTTCCAACAGAGTGCATTACTTCCTCATTATTACAAATGCTATAAATTTCCTGCTTTTTCCCCACTTGCTTTAATTTTATTGGGCTTCTAAATTTAAACCATACTGTTCTTCATCCTCTCTCAGTGCTTAGGATCTGAATTCTTAACTTAGGATGTTTTCTTCCCTCAAGAATTCACTGGTGAAATAAACACCAGGAAATGGGTACCTGAAAGGTATGGGGTGGGGGGAAGAGAAGAAGAAGAGAATACAAGTGAAGAGAATAAAGATTAATGAATGCAATCAAGAATTCCATCTATATCCTACAAAAAGTAAGAAAAGTGAGGAAAGGGGTGGGATAAGAGGGATGAGTGAGAACAATGAAAGAAAGGGGTGACACTGATCAAGATGCATTGTATTCATAAACTGCCTTGTAGAATGGCAAAAATAAGGGTAAAAATTCATTCAGGGGAGGTTTGGTTCTTCATGTTGATGTCAGAGAAAAATAGTCCTTTAGGAGGTAGCACCCAATTGCGGGGCCACTTGGACCACCGCCATCAGAAGGAAGTAATGTTGCTCTCTTGGGACCTGATTAAGTCTTACTATAAGCGTTGTTATACCAGACAAATGCTGGCCCATCTCCTTTCTCTTTGTGGCTTCCCCGTATTGTTCTGTGATCTCTCTTGAACGCATAGATCAACTCTCACCTTGGTGCTGTTCATCAAGATATGATGTAGCCACACAGACCAGAGATATACTCTGTTCCTTCTTAAACTGATATTTATAGTTAGTCCCAAAAGAAAAGAAGCACGATTAGTAGTTTATTAAAAGTCATACTGAGGCACTGGGGCTCATAGCTATAATATCAGCTACTTGGGAGGCAGATTGGGAAGAGATTGGGAGAGATTTGGAATCAAAGTTACCAACCTTTCTCAATTAATAAGCCAAGCATGATAATGTAAGCCCATAAATCCCAGCTACGTGGTAGAATTACAGAATAAGCTAGACATTGATAGCTCATGCCTATAATCCAAGCTATTCAGGAGGCTGAGATATGAAGATCATGGTTTGAAGACAGCTTGAGCAGAAAAGAACATGAGTCTTTTATCTCCAATTAACCAAAAAAAGCCAGAAGTGCAGCTCCACTTGTAGAGCACTAGCCTTGAGCACAAAAGCTCAGGAATAGTGCACAGAGTCAGAAAGACAGGGAGAGAGGGGGAGGAGAGAGAGAGAGAAAGACAGAGACAGAGACAGAGACAGAGACAGACAGACAGAGAATATCACAGACTAAAGCCAGCTCCACAGGAAAAAATACCTGAATCCTTATAGGAAAAATAAAAGAAAGAAAAAAGAGAGTGGGGGAATGGTCCAGTGTTACAATGCCTGTCTAATAAATGTCAGACCCTGAGTTCAAATCTGGTTGACTCACTAAAACAATAGAAATAGAAAAATAAATTGCTTATCAGAATATTGACTACATGATTGATGCGTGTTAAACCCTGGAAATGAATGGTTTCAAACACTCAATTATTTTCAGCAAAATTACAAAAGTTATCCATAAAGTATAAACAAATAGAATGGAAATTCAAATTTAAACTTTTAACCTCAGTTAAGGAAATGATTCTTGCCTTGGCTTTTTAGTATCCTTTTCTAGGAGAGTATTGAGTAATTGAAAGATCATTAGCAGCATAATCAAAAAGTGCTAGGATATGCATTGGCCTCATTCCTAGACATTAATATTCAAAGTTGGAAACAAAAATACCTTCTAAGGGGTATTTTCTGCATTTATTATTAAGATCATTTTGTATTTATTACATATTTCTCTTAAGTCAAATACTCAGGACAGAAAGTAACACTAGTTATTTTAAATCATCTACTTTTTATGTACTTCTATGTCTGAAACAAAATATGAACAAAGCAACACACAACTAGAGTTTCAAAATGTGCATTTGGAATGAGTGTTGTTTAATTTTCAAATGAAAAGAAAGTATCACTCATCTCAGGAGAAATGTTTAAACCCATTAGGATTTCTTACTCTCCTTGTTGATTCCTTATGGGATACTTCCATGCACATTTTTCCTTACAAAAAGAACATTAAAAAATTATAAACGTATCTTCTAATAGTATACCTAATGTGTCTGCATGGGATACTTAATTCTACCAATTTTTTCCGAGAGTATACAGAATGTTGCTGGATCATGACCAAATGACAAAACTGAATTATTATTGCTCTAAATGTCAACAAAAGAGAAGCTCAATGAAAATAAGCCTGGGCAAACATTTTATGCTGCTGCCTTGTAGGGCAAACCAAAGCCCACAAGGACTGGGTGAGTTGAAGCAAGCACTGAAGTCTATGTGATAGGGAGTTCTTCCTATCCTACTGTGTACAAGTTAATATTTGGTAGTTTTATTTTACTCACATAATTTAAGCTACTCAAAAAAAAGGGTCTGCCTAAAAATGGCCTAAAGTTTAATCATTAAAATAAATGCTAGAAATCAATAGCTCATTTGCTTCTTCATTATTTCTAGTAAAAAAAAAAAATTGAAACCAGAAATCAGAAAATTCTGCCATCAAGTAGTTCTTAGTCAAAATATGAAAATACGATTTTGTAAAAAAAAAAAAAAAAAAAAGTACTTCATAGAGCATATATGGAAAAATTGTACATTTTCAAAAATAAACAGCAACCATGAATTCCTGCTCAAATTAGAAGTAAAACACAATTTTTAAGATTGATGGCACTGTGCGGTTGTTGTGGGGTTTTTTTGTTTGTTTTTGGTGCTTGTCCTGGGGCTTGAAATCAGGGTATGGGCACTGTCCCTGAGCCTCTTTGCTCATGGATAGCACTCCACCACTTGAGCCAAAGGTTCATTTTTGACTTTTTGGTGGTTAACTAGAGATAAGAATCTCACAGACTTAACTGAATAGGCTGACTTCAAAACATGATCCTCAAATTTCATCCTCCTGAGTACCTAGGATTACAAATGTGAACAACCTGTCCCTGGAAGAATTGTATAATTTTAGACATTATGAATTGATGAAACCTATTCTGAAATGTATTATCAAAGAGAATTATTTTATAGTGAGAGTACTTAACATCCACTCTCCATTTACAAAATGAAGTATTTTTAATACTGAAACCTTTTCACAAATAGGTTTTATGTGAAATTTTCAGACATTGATTATACTTTTTGCAATAATATGAGTGAAAATTCTCATTCTAAAGTGTGTATAAAAAAAAGAACCTGGTAACTGATTGAATGAAATAGCCTTAAACTTCAATATAATGGAAAAAAACATGAATGTAACTCATTTTTCTGATCCTAAATAAAGAAGAATAATACATATCCTACTTCTATGGACTGTTGGATAAGTCAAGGTATTTTCTCAGTTTTCAGAATCTAACACTGAAAATATGATCATCCTAATCACACTTAAAACTGTGAAATATAATCATGGCTTAAAGAGTATGGATTCTGAGAAAGACAATTATTCCCAATGTTTTCTCATCCATAATAGTCATAGACTTAAAATGTTAATAAATTTCATTCTCAGATTATTTAAGTAAAGCATTTCACGGTTAGGAAGGAGAGTATATGGGTTCTGACTTGTTCTCCAGGTAAGGTTCTACTTTTCAGTGTCTATAATTTGTGATCATAACTTATCTCCTAAGTAAAAACAAGGATCTTTAAAGACAACTAAGTAAAGCTTTTGAACTAAACAAGTACTAAGTAACCGAGCATCTCAAATAACCTACAAGATCTATATGCTAGTACAACTTGGTTCCTACAAAGTCTGGTACAATGGAAAGAATGGACTTGGCAACCTTGAGTCTTACTTCCATTTCTACCAAGGGGCAGCTACAGTTCTTGGGCAAGTCAATTTAACTCTCTGGGACAGACTTCTCTATAACATAAGATGTTGGGAATCAATGTTGTTCAGAGTCCTTTTATATTTCACAATTACAAGGATCAAGTGGTTAGAACAATCAAAATCACTTGCTTCACTAACCCAGTGCTACCTTATGAATTCCAAAACAAGACTTGTGAAACCAAAACTAGCACCCAGTCTTCGGTGGAGTAGAAAAAGTTGAAGACTTTCAAGAATTCAAGAATTCAAGAATTTTTCAACACTGTGAAGGCTAGGTAACTGAAAATTATGGTGACCATACAACAGCTTCTCCTGTGACACAGGAAAGTTACACAAATGATGTGATAATGGATAGACATTAAAGGGGAAACCTAAAGTGAAGGTTGCAACATCTCCGACTTCTTCCAGGTAACAAGCAAGAAGCATGTTTTCATAATTCTGGTTAGAATATACTGAAAAATATATTCCTATACATAAATTTCTCATTTTCTTATATAAGGAAAATGAACACTATCAACAAGTTTATTTTACCAACAGCGGAAAACCAACATTTTTCTTAAGTTTTGTTGGACTTAGGTATTATTGGACTTATGTATTATTTCACAATATGGCCATCTTTCTCATAAAGCCAAAGGAATACTGACAATGACAGTATAAGTACAATAATGTATGAAACAATGATTTCTTAACTCTAACAACAAATTATTTCAAATATTATGCAATTATAATCAAAATTAAAATCAATCTTCAATAAATCTACTATAACATTACTTAAAATCACTACAATATAGGATCATTAATAAACCTCTACTTATCACAATAAAAAAAATTTTGAGACAGGGTCTCACTTTGTAGCCATGGCCAGCCTGAAACTCAATCTCTTCATTGCCTCAGTCTCTAAAAAGATAAGGTTACACCTGTAGACATGATGCCCAGCTCTGAAATATGAACATTTTTTTAAAACTTAGCTCAGATACAGATCTATATAAATCAGACGTTAAAAACTTGCACTATACAAACTTTTAAAGACTTGCACTATACAAGCCTCCTAATTTAACAAAGTTGATTTCATTATTTACTAACTCTTGTTGAGTTACATATTCAGTTAAAGCAATAAAAATGCTTCTCAGAGACTAGAGTACAAGTTTCCATGTAAATGCTGAGAGAATCAAAAGATTAATATCAACAGGATTCTTTTGGGACAAAGGAGGAAATAAAATATTTTCCTATAAAACTTAAGCAAAAAGAATAATAAACTTTTACAATACTATACATAGGAAAAATTATTTCTGTAACATTTCAAAAAAGTTTTTTTACTGGTAAGAAGCTCATAATAAAGTCCTAATGCAAATGTAAAAATTCTGTTGGTTACATAATCCTTATTCTCTTTGTCATGTAAAACAGAAAAATAATATTTGTCAAAGCAAAATCAGATGTTAGGAAAAATGTATTTTATTATCATAGGGAAATATGGCAAATTTAGATATTCTGTGCTTATGTGCTAACAGAAATCTTCTACTACTGATTAATAATACCACAGTCCTAACTATATAAGAATCTTCATGGAATTTAAACATTCCTTACCTTATCAAGTAATATAACACGACAAGAAGCATAGCTGTAAAGAAAGCCACAAAAAAAAGAATAGCAAAAAATTTTTCAAGGTATAAGAAATAACAACATTACATATTCACACTGAGGATGGGTGATTAAGAATATCACTTTAGCTGGGCGCTGGTGGCTCATGCCGTAATCCTAGCTAATCAGGAGGCTGAAATCTGATGATCATGGTTCAAAGTCAGCCTGGGCAGGAAAGGTCTTGAGATTCTTATCTCCAATTAACACCAGAAAACCAGAAGTGACACTGGAGCTCAAGTGGTAGAGTGCTTACCTTGAGCTGAACAGCTCAGGGACAGCACCCAGGCCCAGAGTTCAAGCCCCATGACCAACCGGAAAAAAAAAAAAAAAGAACATAACTTTGCTCAACAAACACTAAAGCTTCCCATTAGGTTATTAACACAGTGTAAATCTCCTTCAATATGTATAGCTTGCATTTAGGAAGTTCATTACTTTGCTTAAATAGTAATCTTGGACTTTTCTTGTCTGGAAACATATTTTTGTTGTCTCTTTTTCAATTTTTATTTCCTACAGCCAACTTACGTGTGTGTGTGTGTGTGTGTGTGTGTGTGTGTGTGTGTGTGTGTGTGTGTGTGTGTGTATGCGCATATGTGTACATACGCATGCCTCTTTATAATTTGGTTATAAGTTATGTGTCAGGCGCTGTCTCTGATTTTGAGCTACAAAAATGGACAAGATGTGGTACCTCTTCTCAACTAGCAAGCATCCTAGGAAACTGTCTAACAGTGATGGGCTTAGAACTTATATCTTCAATATCACACTGTTGACGGACTACAAGATCTGCCAGCGCTATCACATGGCGGCCACTAATATGCCATATGTCTCAAACAAAGTCAAAGTTTGACATAAACATCAGCAAAATGCTACACTCTCTTGTTATGTGGATCAGTAGCAGTAAACACTATAAGCAAACAATGTACAGTCTAAAAATATTTACTAATATTTGACTGAATGGTTAGATCATTAATCAGTATGCATTTGGAAACATAATAATATCTATTAGTCACTGATTATGCTCATGATTCTTATCCCATATATCTCAATTAAACATCATTGACATAGGATAAGGTGCTCAAGATAAGTACAAAAATAATACAGGAAATGAAACTTCATATATTAGTTGATTTTTTGATACAAAGAGCCCCAAAAGTAGTAAATCTGGATTACTCCACCCAAGATAATAAACATTAGTTAAAGTATATCTCTTTCTACTGAAAACAAAAGTGGTATGTAGAGATGGACAAAGCTACAACCCACTTATGAAATTTTTTAAAATTACTATGCAGATTAGTATAGAATGAGCATTTAATCATTATTTTAAACTGTGGTTTCCACATAGATCAGCCATAGATGTGTCACCCACATATTTATACACAGAAATATAATATTGCAATGTGGTAGTACTCGGGGATGAGGTGAAGCTTCTAGAAGATGGTGAGGTCTCAAGAGTGGAATTGTCACAAATGGGATCAATGTTTGTAAAAAGGAACATAGGCAGCTCCCTTGTCCCTTCTACAGTGGGAGGACACAGTGAGAAGACACCATCTGACCCCCTCAGACCCTCAATCTCACAGTACCTGGTCCTAGACCCCACAACCTCCTAGACAATGAGAAACTCTGTGGTTTAGATGCCATTCATAGTCTGCAGCGTTCTCGTACAGCAATTTACACAGGCTAGAAACAGGTTCTAATCCAAACAGTTGTGTAAATTAAATGAGTTGACATACATACAGGAGTTGGCATAAATGCGTGATACATACAAAGGTCTCAGCAAACCATCAAACCTTTTTTTGTACTTTGTCTCTAAATTCCTACCTTAAGACACTGGAAAAGAAAAAGGGAAATGCAACAGGAACTTTATTGAAAAAATTAGAAAATCACAGCATTGTGATTAATAAGTCATCTTTGTTCTGATAGCATATAACATTCCTATGAAAGTTACCATTTATTAGTATAGAATATGTAAAATGTCTTTGGGGACAGGGAATGTGGGCTCAGTGGTAGAGTGCTTGCCTAACATGCATGAGGCCCTGAGATCAATTCCTCCATACCACATAAACAAAAAATAAAAGCAACTAAAAGAAAAATATACTATTGAAAAATCTTAAATGTCTCTCAAAGTAAGTCAAAGATGTAGCTCAGTGGCAAATTACTTGCTTATCAAACGCAACTTCAATCCCCAAAAGAAGAAGACAAAAAAAAAAAGAAACAACAACAACAACAAAAAAGACATTAAGTCTTTTAAAATAGAACTCATTCATATTTTTACCTTTTCTTCTAATTGCTCCTTCAAGCACTGGTACTTTAGCTTGAGTTTTTTGTTCTCATTTTCATTCTGGGATAATTCCTCTGTGAGTCTTTCACACTGTGATTTCAACTTCTCTAGTTGGCAACGATGAACTTTAGCAATATTCTTATCTTCTAAGCTCTCTGCCTGGGATAAAGACAAGGAAAAAGAGAAAAAGCCCACTGGCTATCGTCAAATTAAACCAAACATACTACATATTATATCAGTGGGGAAATATTTCAAAACATTAGCTCTCTCAATGTATTCATAAGCAGAAGTTAAAATTTACAGATTCTGTGAATTCCTTTCATCACCAGAACATACGAACATTCACAAGAAACAGTTACTATACTACACTGGGTGCTACAGTAGCAAATGAGGTAGAAGCAATGACTTGATAGAAATAAATGAGATGAGATGAGCTGGATAATGATAAAGGCTTTGGGGCATTCTGCAATCACAAGGAGGGATGGTGACAATAGCCAGGGAAAAGAAATGTTCCAAGCTGGGTGCCGGTGGCTCACGCCTGTAATCCTAGCTACTCAGGAGGCTAAGATCTGAGGATCATGGTTCAAAGCCAGCCTGGGCAGGAACATCCGTGAGATTCTTATCTCCAGTAAACCACCAGAAAACTCCAAGTGACACTGTGTGGCTTAAGTGGTAGAACACTCGCCTTGAGCTGAAGAGCTGAGGGACATCGCCCAGGCCCAGAGTTCAAGCCCCACAACCAAAAAGAAATCTTCCAAAAGGGACAAGCTATAAAATGGTACTCCAGACTGATCAATTCCCTCATCCATAAACAATCTGAAAATTCCAGTTCTTTCTAATTCCTCAAATTTCGCTTTTTTGGTTGTTTTTTTGTGTCAGTCATGGGGCTTGAACTCTGGGCCTCAGTGCTGTCCCTCAGCTCTTCAGCTCAAGGCTAATGCCCTACCACTTGAGCCATGGCGCCATTTTCGTTTTCTGAATGGTTTATTGGAGATAAGAGTCTCATGGACTTTCCTGTCTGGGCTAGCTTTGAACCTCGAACCTCAGATCTCAGCCTCCTGAGTAGCTAGGATTACAGGCATGAGCCACCAGTGCCAGGCTTAATTTCGCTTTTTTGTGTAATGTAATTATTTGAGACTACTCTTTGGGGCTAAAAAGATTAGGCCTTACAATAAACATGAAAAGTTCAAACAATATGAAAATATATTTCAGCATCAAGGGCATAATAAATCTTAATTTGAAAGTAACCAAAATTGGCTTTAAAAACAAACAGTGGGAATAATCTATTGTTTATGAGACTTAATAATATGTTCCAGATATGGGATCTTAAAGAATTTCATACCAGCAATATAAACATTATGTGCAAATATTGCTCTAAGACCTTTCCATAGAGTTTCACCACATTTCACCCTCAAGGCACCATGGCCAAGGAGGCACAAAATTCATTCTAACATCTGTGTTTTCAACTACTTATCGCTCTGCCTCTCAAAATGGATGCTATAAGGAGATTTTGAACCCCATCCTAACTAAGCACACCTCCGAGTTACTAAAATCCGCAAACAAACACCTATAACCAGTTTAATATATATATAAATAACTATATAATTATATATTAATAATATATAATATATGCCTAAAAGGTAGCTACATGGACCTGGTGGTTTTCTTTTTCTTCTTCCGTCTTTTCCTCTTGCAGTGATAAGGTTTGTACTCTCTGCTATGCACACACTAGGCAAGCAGTCTACCACCAAGCTATATAGCTCAGCCATGCCTCTATTTTTATAAGTCTATTCTATGGGATTAATTAGGTGTATAAAGGCACAATCATTGGAAACAACTTCCTAGAAGGAAGTTTTGTGAGTTTGAGAAAAAAAAAATCTATATTTTATTTACTCCACAAAATTCGCCTAAGAACTGATGCCACTTTGAATTAACAAAGGAATTGATTTTTTTATGGGCAATCCTGTATTCACAGCCCAAAAATAAATTCACAAAATAAAGTCTCTCATCAGGAAAATTGCTCAATTACGATTTTTAAGTTGCAGTAGAATGCTTTTAGTTTTCTTTATGTCCTGTGAAAAGCATAGGTGAGTAAGATTTTTTGCCAAAGTTAACAGAGATGCTCAGGAACAAAATGTGCTCCTCTTCTCCTTCCAACTGTGCCCCTGTCCCAGGATGCCTAAATTTCTATCAGCCCAGATGGGATATTTCCACCACAGCACCTGGCAAACTCTACACATCAGTGCTTTCCACCTAGACAATTTGCTTATAAATATTAATAGGCATATCAACTCCTAATTTGCCTAAGTACTCACCTACTATTGTGAACTATTATGCTATAGAACACACATTTCCTTTTTGGGTATACAATGTAATGTGTTCACAACAATCCAGTAAAAGAGAAAACTTTACTATTCATTCCTATTGTGTTGATAACACATAAAAATGTGAAGCAACTTGACCAAAATTATTTATGCCAATAAAGAGTAAAAATATTCAACTCCTATTCTGAATCATTTGATTCTAATAAAAAAGCTCTATAATAAGGTAACAACTTAATATCCTGAAACCATTACTAGTACCTACAGCATGTCAGTAAGTATTTTAGATTTAAATTTAAAAATAAGTATAAGAAAGGTGATTCTAGATGGAAGGGAAAAGACTACTTTGTACAGAGAAAAAATATGGGTGATGTATTAGACTCTTACTAGACTTAAAAAATAATAAGCTGAAGGAAGCTAAAAAAGACGGGGTGGAAATGTAATATTCATAGAGCTACTTGTCCAAATCCTACTGTGCATAATTCAGTAAAATAATACATTAAATCTTTGTGGACTTTTTGCTACCAATTCTTTTTACTTAGTATAAATAAATAAGTAAAAGTGTAGGAGACATTAATAAAATAACAAAGTAGTGGCTATTCCTTTTGGGAAACCTACTTGGTTTTAAAAATGGACATGGCTTAGTTCTCACCATTTCTGGTTCTCTTTACAGCTCCAGGGCCACTGCTATACCACACATTAAAGAACAGCACAACAATCCTCCCAGCCCTCAGAAGCCCAAAACATAAACAAAAATACAAAATCAAAGGGTTTCAAAAGAGCCACAGAATAGCTGTAAATTGATATTCTTTATACCTGAGCAATATCCTAAAACTTTTTTGTTACATCATAAATGATGTGAAAGCATTTCCTAAGAAATGGACAAGGAAATCAAGTCAACCATGATACATGGAGAAATTAAAACTAAACAGATACCAAAGTACATCAAGAGCAATACCTCTTCTTTCCAGCTTTGAAACATTACAACCCGACATTCCATTAAGATCTTCATACATGTGTGGAACATTACACTAGATCACTAGATATCATAAGAAGACACAAAAATGGCTAAGATCTGATAGTGTTTGTCTAGAGATGAATATCTAACAGGTCAAAACATAAAGCAGTCAAAAGGTATTATCCTAGATGAACCAGAAACCAACTAAAAGCTGTAAAAACACAAAGAATAAAAAAAAAGCTATTCCAACCTTAGCTGAGAGCTATTACAACCAGCAGATCCATAAAAGTATTATCATTGTCATAGCCCAGCAATGACTACATAACATGTATTTTACTTTCTTTAAGATGTGCTCTTGTTGGACTCCAGTAGTTCATGCCTACCTACTCAGAAGGCTGAGATCTGAGGATCATAGTCTGAAGCCAGCTAGGGCAGGAAAGTCCATAAAATTCTTATCTCCAGCTGGGCGCCAGTGGCTCACGCCTATAATCCTAGCTACTCAGGAGGCTGAGATCTGAGGATCACAGTTCAAAGCCAGCCTGGGCAGGCAATTCCATGAGACTCTTATCTCCAATAAACTACTAGAACACTGGAAGTGGCGTTGTGGCTCAAGCGGTAGAGTGCTCACCTTGAGCTGAAGAGAGCAGGGACAGCGCCCAGGCCCAGAGTTCAAGTCCCAGGACCAACCAAAAAAAAAAAATTCTTATCTCCAATTAACCACCAAAAAAGCCCAAAGGGGAGCTGTGGCTCAAGTTGTAGAGCACCCGCCTTGAGGGGAAAAAAAAGCTCAGAGACAGTGCCTAGGCCCTGAATTCAAGCCCTAAGGACTGGCACACACACATACACAAAGAGCAGCTCTTCATATTCCTAATTCTACTTCTGTTTATAGAGCTCTACAACTCTGAAAGACTGTTACATTTAATCATTATTAAAATGTGTGGTTTTTTATATCTTACCAAGTCTCACTTGGGAATGTTTTCTTATAGTTGATATGTCAAAGTTTCATAGGTAAGAGGAGGCAGTATTTTTTTTTTTTGTTTTATAATAAGGATGCATCTTAAAACAGATACTATCAACAAGGTCCCCTTCCTTTTCTAGACTCCATTCTAATTGCTACCCAGTTAATGGCCCCAAATCCACTACTGCCAAAAAGCTAGGCGGGAAAAGACCTCATGAAATAGGTGTTGTCAGCTATTTCAATATAATTTCCTCTTCTTAAGTATTTTAAAAGTAGTAGTTGCATTTCAAAGATTTTTGAAATGATATTATTAACATTTAAAGATTTACCCATGGTTTTCACCTATGTATTTACAACATTTCAGAAACTATTTGAAGTCCTAGGGAAATAGCTATAAACGTATCATACTGAAACTCCAATCCTCATAGAATTTTCTAATAACCAAGGACATAAAAATCAGTATGGAATCTACATTTTATGATAAATTTTATGGAAAAAACAAGGAAGAGGAATAGATCCCTCACAGTCCTGACAATCATGTCACATGACTGACTGAGCTTGCATGGCAATAATACTAACATCATTAGAGCTTAGAAATGCTTTCCCAAAGTGACAGCTCAAGCATTTACCCCAGGCAACTTGGATATGAAACAAAAAGAGTAAATTTCAAAAAGCCTTGGGATTACACAACCAATAAGCTGATCCAGTTTAGTTACTATACCAGGAAGGACTATGGTCAGAGCTTCTATGGCCCTAACAAGTGTTTGACTTTTATATTTTAGGGAGTCATAAATGTTGGATGAGGGAACGCTTCAGGTCCATGATTTAGTGCCACCTCTAGCTTTCCTTAACTCCCAAAATAGCTAAATGTTCTTTGTAAAGGGCTTCCCAGGGGAGCTGCTATAACACATTCCAACCTGGCCAAACAAGCATGAATAAACCTGTTTACTGCTGGTTTTATCTTTCCTTCAGTACTTGGGAACACAAAATGATCTCTAAAAGTTTACGCTTTATTAACTTTGTGAGCCATGGAAAAATTCCTTCAATATCATCAAGATAATACAGCACCAGTACCTTCAGTGTCCTAATGTGATTCTCTGCTTCACTCTTTTCTTTCTTAAAATGTTTCATCAGCTCCTGGATATTTTGCTCATGTTTAATTTTCACACTCTGCAGTGATGAGGTGAGATCTTCCAGTTCCCTCTGGTGAACATCTCGTTCTAGCTTTAACTGATTGATGACAGTAGAGGTTTCTTCATCTCGGGATTTTGTCTGAGAAGTGAGGTCAGAGAGGTCCTTAAGCACGGCTTTCTTGGCTCTCTCTTCGTCAGCCAATTTATTAGCAAGATCTGCTCGGATGGCACTCAAGTCTTTGATGGACTCTTGCATCTCAAGAAGTTTTGCTTTATCCTCAGCCTGGCTCCTCCTTAGTTTTGTAACTTCTTCCTCTAGGTGAGCTTTCTCAACTTTAATCTGGTTTTGAGTCTTATTCTGCCTTTTCAATTCACTTTCTAGTCTATGGATGGTATCCAGGGAACTCTTGACTTCTACTTCAAGGTCAGTTTGACGAGACTGAATATCACTTAGCTTCTTCTCCTTAGAGTGAAGCTCTTCCTCTTGGTGGGCACGCTTGGTCAAAACATCATTCAGTTCCTTTCTAAGCTTCTCTATTTGTTGTAATGCTACATAAAGCTGATTTTTCAAGTCATCCTTTTCTTTTAGAATCTAGGATTAAGAATTTAAAAAACTGTAAAGTTCATCACAGCCTTTACAAATAAGTTCTACTATAAAAGGAGAAGAACATTTGATCAAATCAGACTTTGTATTTTCCCATTTTAAATTATATATGTATTTACATGTACATAATTAAACTAGAAAGGAAAAAATATACCACACTGAAATGCGTATTTTAGATTTTTAACATCAGAATATATCAGCCCATGATTACAAGTAATGGCTCAATTACATGATAAAATTTATCACAGGAATATAAGAAAAACTATTATAATTTAGTAGAGTAGAAATAATAAATCATTACTGAAAATAATAATGTACAGTCTAATGATATTCTTAAAACAGAGAAAGCTTGAAGCATGTGGAAAATATCATAAGGAAGCATACAGATACAAGTTAAGAAATGTGATAATATGTAAAATGTGTATAACATTAATAACACCAGTATTG
Source organism: Dipodomys spectabilis (assembly GCF_019054845.1). Lineage (NCBI taxonomy): Eukaryota > Metazoa > Chordata > Mammalia > Rodentia > Heteromyidae > Dipodomys > Dipodomys spectabilis. The sequence continues at coordinate 14,506,130 of NW_024870834.1, read as the reverse complement.
AAGAGAAATATAGCCATACACAACTGGAAGCCTTGAGTCCCTAAATGGTAAAAATTAGAACAACTGAAAATTAGGATAGATTGGGAAGACAGTCAAGAGAACAAGAGATGAACTAGAGAGAGGCTCATCACTCTCTGCCCCAGATTAAGGATTACTATGAAGGACAGAGGCAAAGAATAAACCATCATCGTCTCCAGTTCTTACCATTACATCCCTGAAAACAAAACAATGCAGGCAGCCAATGTAACCAAAGTGTTTTCTCCATATCATTGAAACCAAGGATAATCTCCATATTTACTTGTTGATGGGCACCATGCCTTTTTAAACTTTATTTTCCTTTTATTGACAAATACCATGCCTATCTATGTGTTGCAATGTGATATTTTGAAACATGTATCCACAATGTCATCAGCCAGAAAATAAATTCATTTCAAAATCAGAAATGAATTAAAATGCAAATATATAAGGTTATTTTCTTTTTTATACCTTACGATAACCATTAATAATGATAAAACACAGTAAGTCTATCACTCCCAAAAAAAGGCAAATATCCTAAAACCACGAGGAAATGTGTTCTTAGTACAGCCAGAGCTGTTCAGACTCAGGAGGTGAAGGCTCTAGCTCCCTGACTCCACAGTCTACTCAGCGGTATGCTCCTCTTTAGATGCTTTACTTCTAGAAGACAGCCATTCCAGCTAAAGTAGATGAAACAATAGCCAAACAAGGAAGAAAATCTCTCTTCTAGTATATCTTCTTTAGAAGCTAATGCTTACACCAAGCTCCCAAATCAACTTTACCCTTCATTACTCACTGACCAGGTCAGGAGTTTTTGCCAAATGAGTAGTGTACATTAATAATTCAGTGCAATGCATGAGGGCAACGGAAGATAACTTTAACCACTTTGGAAGACAAGTTACATTTCCATGGGAGTTTTAGGGATTTTTTATTTTTTTCTATTGCTTGTTTTGTACAGGTACTAGTGCTTGAACTCAAGGCCTCAATGCTAGCCCAGAGCTCTTTTAGTCAAGGCTATCAGCCTACCACTTGAGGCACATATCTACTTTTTGTGGAACATTTTCCACTTTTTGTGATTAACTGGAGAGTAATCATACACATTTCCTGCCCTGCTGGATTCAAACCTCCATTTTCAGATCTCAGCCTCCTGAGTAACTAGGATTACAGGTGTGAGCTCACTGGTACTGGCTCAATAGAAGTTTTGTTGGCACTTACTAAGGAGGAGGAATGGAGAGATAGTTGATTCCAGATTGTGAATCAATAAAATATTTGAGGTGGAAGGAAGAAATTAAAGAGTGAGTCAAAGTAATTTTTAATGTCCAACCCATGACTGAATGCAGGAAATGGCTGGTCAGCCAGAGGAATATGGAAAAGTCAAAATTATGCATAAACTGTTGCAAAAGGAAAATGGTATGAAAGAATTCAAGATCAGAGATTTAAGACTTCGTTTTCAATCTTAATTCAAAATTAGTTGATGTAATAGAGTGACAGTACTGTAAAAAATGAAAGTAGGGGCTGGGAAGTTGGCTCAGTGGTAGAGCACTTGCCTTGCATGCGCAAGGTCCTGGGTTAGATTCCTCAGCACCACATAAGAAAAAAAAAAAAAAAGCCATAAGTGGCGCTGTGGCTCCAGTGGTGGAGTGCTAGCCTTGAGCTGAAGAGCTGAGGGACAGCGTCCAGGCCCAGAGTTCAGGCCCCACGACTGACAAAAAGAAAAAAAGAAAGGAAATCAGTGAAGAATAAGGATATTGAGTTGAATAGGTTGCTTGCTAGAGGTTTGAAATCACTAAGAATGATAGCAAGAATTCTGAGTAAGGGAAAGAACGATGCCAAAATCCTTGGGAAATTTGGAGACATAATGGAAAAATAAACCAATCTAAAGAACAGAAATGGGAAAAGAGTGTTCTAACCTCACAAACACAGCTTCCAAGAAAGGTAGATAAAGAAAGGCTGTAAAAATGAGGTCTGAGAATGGCTACTTACAACAGACAGAAGAAATGGCACTACAAAACCATAGTAGTATAGGAACAAAAGATAACTCCTCAAAGACTAATCACAAATATGCACAGTTGTTTTAATTGAGCTAAAAGGCAAATCATGAGACTTTCAAATGCAATTTTACTTCATTTGAAAAAAATGCAGAAAATGCTTTTCTTGAATTGCTGTCAATAGGATGCACATGTATTCACAAAAGTAGTACTTTTGTACCAGTTCTTCTTACCTTAAACTATTAAAAATTCATTTCTTACAAAGCAACATATAACTTTGTTCTCAGCAGGAGGGAAATACATAGAAGGAAAAGATGGCAATTTAAGATTCTTAAAGTCAAATACTATCAAGCAAAACACTCAATACATGGGCAAGCTATATAAATTCTGCCAGTATGTCTGCCAACTCAGCAAGAAATAGAAAATATGGAAAAGCATTGTCCATGTTAAAAAGAATATAAAAGAACTTAAAACATTCAGAAAAGCACATACTGTCATCAGAGTCGAAGTTCAAAATTGCTCCTTTATCATTTTCAAAGCACAAAGGCAAAGCAATTATTTCAAATACTTTAAAAGAGACACAGTGAGAGAGAGAGAAAGAGACAGAGAGAGAGAGAGAAACATTACAACTGACAAGTAGATTGTATCTATACTGTTCTAGGTCTTCCCATATGTGTTCACCTACATATTCCTAAAAAACATCATGGTTCCCTAATATAAATAGCCATATCATTGTTCTTTAAGGAAAGAAAATAACCAAATACTTCTGGATATTTCTGTAATTTTATGCTATTTGTTTGGTCTTACATATCCCTTATTATAGAGTAGTTGTGTAACATCTTCACAAGATTCTAGTGCTATATCAAGCAAGGAAGATTTTTAAAAAGCAAATTTAAGGCATTAAAATAATTTAGGATTTGAATATTTTATGCTGCAAATTTTAAAGCAGAAAATAAATTATGCCTAAAGAAAGAGAAATGGATACAGGCACAAAATCATTGTGCAAAGATGAAGACTGTATCACCTAACCATATAATATACTTCATTTTATGTATAGTTCAGGTAAGACAATTACTTAATCATTAACTCATTTCTTAAACCACAACATGATGTATTTATAAACGAGTATCATTTTCATTTTAATGTACACTTCCAAATATTCCCTAGAGTCAGTTTTTGGAAGTTAAAAAATTAGCCGAAAAAAAAGACTAATGGTATTATTTATGCAATAAGATGGCTTTGTGGGTTTTTTTGAGAATTAAATATTCCTTACAGGTGATATTCAATAGGATGGTTAAAAACTATTTCCTTCCAACATTTTTCGGCATGTATTTCTACATCATAGATGTACTGGACACTTGAATCTGCGATGAAACATTTCTTACCCTTTCTTCCTTGATTAACCATGGTTCTAACTACGATATGCTGCATTAATTTTTAAGGCTTTTAAAGGAGAAATTACAATGCCTGCTGTGATAATTGTGATACTATCCTAACTATGGTAATCACTCCAAAACTACTTCTTTGCTTATCATTAGCAATGCTAAATGATAAAAATAATTATGTCAGAAGTATTTGAGGAAATGATTGTTTAACAATTTCTAATACTCTGAAAACTCAGTCCAAAAAAACTTGCAACACCATGCCATAAATTGGTATACTGCCGAATGACACAGACCTTTCTAAATTTCCTCTAATTAAGCCAAATCTCTGCATCTCAACCTCTCTTCTTGTAAGCTCCCTTACTTTGGACTCATTGCACCAGTTGCCAGACTGGGCTGACAAGAGAATAATGAAGGTAGAGCAATTACCTTGGACTAAACCAGTGCAGAATCAAGTCTGAAAGCCTTAGAACTGCTTTAACTCAGAGCAACCAGTCACTCAAAAGGAAAAGCCCTCAACACTGAGGGCCAAGTGATCACTGCCTTCATTCTCTGTCTAAGAAATTCATACATAAAAAGCATCTTTTCCATGACATCTCTTTTGAAATGAGCGTCTGTCACTTTTAAAACCGTCAACTGATTTTATAAATATAGCTATCCTACTTTTTTTTCTTTTGAAAGAAACTCAACTTATCCAAATGATGACTCTTCTGGAATGTTTAACAATCTTGACAGTGACAAATGACAAAGCACAAATGAGAAACCAACACAAGACAACAGGGACAAAACTCAATCGTGAATTTGCTGTTTATTATCCAGTTGTTTATAAACATCTGGATTTAATTCAATTCAAATATAACAGTTCTGCATCATGGGGAGCATCAACTCCTTTTAAAGTAACCAATCACACAAGAGGAAAGAAACTGTGGAAATGAATACAAAGACATTTTGTGTTGCTATCTCAGGCCATAAAAGCAGAGTCAAGAAGGGACTTGTGACCTGTTAACATAGTCAGTGAGACTGTCAATGTCAGCCACTTCATTAAGCCTATTATCATCACTGCCAGAAAACAGCCTGGTGATAACTTGCTTTTTTTTTTTTTGGACGGGGTGGGTATGGAGCCTGAGCGCTGTCCCTCAGCTCTTCAGCTCAAGGCTAGCACTCTACCACTGGAGCCACAGCACCACTTCTGGCTTTTTCTGCTTATGTGGTGCTAAGGAATCGAACCCAGGGCCTCATGCATGCAAAGCAAGCACTCTACCACTGAGCCACCTTCCCAGACCAACTTTCATTCTTAAATTTCCTTTTCTCACCAATTCTTAAGTTGAAGAGGACAAATAAATGAGATTTAAATACATGCACTGGGAGAAAAGTCATATGATTTTTAGGAAGACTTGGTGATTTTCTTCCATTTGAATATTGTAATTGAAGCAGAAGATGGCTCTCCAATTCTGAAACACATAGAATGTCAAGAAATTAAAAAGGATTTGATGGCAGGTACCACTGGAAACACCTGTAATCCTAGCAACTCAATAGACTAATATCTGAGGATCACAGTTTATAGCCAGCCCCGGTAGTAAAATCTATGAGACTCTTATCTCCAATTAACCACCAAGCCAAAAGTGAAGTGGTAGTTCAAGTGGTAGAGCACTAGCCTGAAGCGAAAAAAACTCAGGGATGGTATGGACAGTGCCCAGGCCAAGTCCAAGACTCAGCGCACGCGCATGCGCTTGCGCGCGCGCACACACACACACACACACACACACACACACACACAGAGTTTTGAAAACAGCAGGGAAAAAAATAGCAACAACAACAACAACAAAAAAATCATTATATCACTTTTACTGGAAAAGCCAAGATATAAAGGCCCTTATCTAAATGATATACTACTGATAGATTATATGCATAGCATTGCTCACAAATATTTGTTGAACATATAGATACACCAATGATTCATTTTAGAAAAAAAAATCTTAAGAATCTGGCTTTTATACCTGATTATTCTTATCAGTCAGTTGATCGAGAGTTTCAGATTGTTTTTCCATTGCTCGCTCTAACTTCTTATACTTAAGCTTCCATTGCCTAATGGTTTCTTGAGCTTTCATTTTCAGGTCTTCTCGCCTCTTCTCTGCTTCCTCTCTCAGGGCCTCTGCCTGCTGGCACTCACTGAGGTACTGCTCGGCCTGCTTAGTTGCATCCTCAGCGTGGTGAGTCAGCTCTGAGATCTGGAGGTCAGCATGCTTACGCTCAGCCTCACATGTATCAAAGTGACTCTCGATCTCCTTAAGTCGATCCAACATCTGCAGCTGTTGTTTTTCTTTGTTCTCCAATTCACGTGCTAGATCCTGAGAATAAAATGTATGATACATTAAAAAGTAAATTCTTGTCAAAATGGGATCTGTGGCATCTCAAAAAACAAGAATCACTAATATCATTGAAATAGAAAGTTATCAATATTAAATTTCATAAGCAATCAACCTACAAAATGAGTCTCTCTCTGTGAACTTAATCAAATTAAATGAAAACAATTTTAAAGAAATATTTATCTCTTTTAGACTATCTCTAAAAAGAAAAATATGTATAGTTCTGCCTGTCATTAAAATACAAGACATTGTGAAGAAAAACAATGTGTTACTCTAAAAAAGACCTTGGTGCTTTGTTCAGCAGAAGAAATGTCAGTAATTTAAAATGTATCAGAATATTAGAAAACCAGTAGATGCATCATGTAACATTTTACACAAAATTTTATTATAATAAAAACCAATAATAATAACATAAGCATTGATAACAGAACCATCAGTACAATACAATATTTGGAAGTTCATTTGAAGGATTCCCAGTTAAGTGTTCATAGATAGGATATTTAGAAGTTACACTTATAATGTCACATAACGTAACATTATATTATACAACAGATAATGTTGAGATAATTTTGAAATGCTCACCTCAAACTGAAATGAACTATTGTGGTTTACAACTAGCATTGGTGAACCACCTATAATCTCAGCTACTCAGGAGACAGAAACAGTAGAATCATGAGTTCGTGGTCAGTCCTGACAAAATCAGTGAGACTTAATATTTAAATATAATTTGTTGGGCATGATGACTCACACATGTGATCTTTGTTGTTTAGCAGGCCAAAGTCTGGAAGATCCAAGTTTGAAGCCAGTCAGACAAAAAGATGTTCAGCATGGTGGCATATGGCTTTCATTCCAAGTACAAAGGAAATGTATACAGAGGGATCATAGGCCAGGCCAGCACATGCAAAAAGTGATCCCCTATTTGAAAGATAACCAGCTAAAAAGGAGTGAGGGGTTGGGTATGGTACAGAACATGGAGCCCTGAGTTCAATCTTTAATAGTAAAGAAAGGAAGCAAGAAAGGGAGGGGGGAAGAAGGAAAGGAGCAAAAGGAAGGAAGGAAAAGGAAAAAGGAAAAGGAAGGAAAAAATAACAAAGGGCAAGAGACAGGAAGGAAGGGAGGAAAGGAGGGAGAGAGGAAGGAAGCAAGGAAGGATCAGTCTTAGAATCAAATTATTCCGAAGTGAGAGTGATCATTATGTTTGGAAATTACCCTGCATCAAACACTGCTTTTCTACAAGTAACAGAATGTTATTGTCATTAACATCAAACCATTCTTACAAAGGAAGTTACCTTGTAAGGAAGTATCAAATTCAGATACTGAATTCAGATACTCTTGTAAGGAAGTATCAAATTCAGATACTGAGTGTTTACAATGTGTCACATAAGCTCTCTTTCCATATAATTAGGGACAACTAAAGTAACATAAAAAGGTCATGAGTCCAAATAAGAATGGACTTCAAAGGACAAGATGATAAGACGATGCTGTGACTGGGATAAGCAATGAAAATTATCTACACTGTACTAAGGTGAGGACAAATAAAAGACTGAAAAAGTTTAGAAAGTTCTTCTGGTCTCAATAGGAGAATTTATAAGCCTCAATTCCATTAGCCATGATTAGTTACAGAAGTAAAGTCAAATATAATTCCTTATGATTAAAGTCATAGTTTGACACTATGGCAAAAAAAAATTATTTATACAAACATGAAGGCCTCAAAAACAAGGTTCGTTTTCTGAGCAACAGGTTTGCATTTGCTCAGTTGCTAAACTCCAGATAGCCTCCAGGCAATGACTCACTCCTTTGTTCTCCCAAACAAAACAGTAAATTGAGAACTGTGCACTTGTTTGTGTGGAAAAACTCTAAAATGAGATCAGAAAACTCTTGTGATTGTGGTTTACCTTTTGCCCTTCTTCAGAGAGTTTTTACTAGTAGTCTAGAAATCAACTGTATTAACACACAGAAATCAAGTTACTTCAAATCAAAAAACATAGGTGGACCTCATGCTTATTGCTTTGCAAAAAATATGTAGGAGTGTGATTATACCTCATTCATGTCAGCCACTTCATTATCTATAGAAAGATTAATTTAAACATGGCTTTAAAGAAAAGAAGGTAACAATTTAGTTGGGGAGGAATTTACTTCAACAGTTAAATTACAACAGTAGATAGTACTAGGTCCAGAAACATAATGCAGTTACCAGAAGATATCTATATTCCATAGGAAACTACATTCTATAGACTGCACTGAGTCCAGGAAGTAATATATAAGCTGAGATCCAAGTGACAAGAAGCTACCAATAATTAAATTAAATTACTATTGAGAAATATTGAGCACTGCAGTTGCTGTTGGGATTGAGAAAATGCTTTGTGTGAACTTCCTCATTCAATTCTACTAAAATAAAGCACTTTTATCGCTCCACTTATGTAAGATGTAACAAATGCTGGCTGCAGTCAAACATTTGACCAAGATCACATCCTGATAGGTAAGGACACATGGATTTGTCATTCCATTGTGTTTATTCCAAACCTTAGTTTTTCAGGTAGTTTGTAAACTACCTGATTCTGAGGACTCCATGACTCTTCAGTTACCTACTCCCACGGTTGCATTGTATTTGTAGTTTTATAAGAACTGCTATCTTTATGGTAGAAGTTCTTCCCCTCCATTTCTAATCCTTATCATGGGATTATGGCTTTAGCTACTAAACTGACCACTTCCTGTAGATCCTTTCCAATGCTATACCTGTTCATTGTCAAGATGATAAGTCCCTTTACATTCCTTTTGCTAGCTTTGAACCCTGAGGGAGATTCTGGACAGAGGTTCCAGGAAGATGGTGGAGGAGAAGCTGGAATCTGAACAAGCTCTCGCATAGAAAGCAGTTTTAGAGTTCCAGTGAACAGTCCTAAGCCAGAGAATCACACCAAGTGTGCCATCACAGGACAGAGAGTTAGACAAGAGAGGGAAAGCCAAGGCAAGAAGACACATCTGAGCACTTGCCAGCAGCCGCCTCGGCGGCGGTGGCAGGGTCGCAGCAGAGACCTCAGCCAGGGCCAAACCTGAGCGCTCACACAGAGAGTCCAGGACGAAGGAGCCAGACGCAGCAGGCAAGCGGATTCTACTCAACACCAGCAAGAACCGACAGGGAGCGGACATCTTCATCCTGCAGTTTGCAGACCAGAGACGACCCAGGATCCAAGACTCGGCATGAGTAGAAGCCCGACGTCCTCACTCCTTCTCAGGGAACAGAGGAGGGAAGGCCACCCCTCCCCCCCTAGCACCTGTGATCTCCATCTTGGATACTGACAAAGCTCGGAGGAGCTGCCAGCTCAAACCCAGGCCTTGGAATAAAACGAGTCATTTAGCAGGTCACAAGAACTTAACGGCGAAGTGACCTGCCAGACTCAGCTCCATCCAGGGAAAAGTCACCCAGCTCAGGTGCCAGCCATTGGAGTGGCTTTCCTCACTGGGTAACCAGAGCCAGAGGCTGCCCCTCCCTCTAGCATCCTCCACAATCAATTGAAAAACAGAAACCCTGAGAATGGCTCCAGGCAGGGCTCTGTGAGTTTTTTCACAAAATAGCCCCAGGGAAAAGCTACTGATTGTTGAAAGGCCTCAACTCTACCTAGAACCTAGCCTCACCACTGCATCCCCCTCTTTTGTGATTTTCAAAGCAGATCACCCTCCCATTAAACTAATCTGGGAGGGGGGATCTCAAAATCTTGGGTAAAGCAGAGCATTTTTCTGCCTGTTTGAACAAACTGACTTAAGAAACCAATCAAGCCACAGGACCTCAAGCCGACCAGAGACTCCAACAAGAGGCTGGTTACAGACAAAAGGGAGATACAGGATTCTTCCCACCCCTCCCAGAAAATATCAAAAAAAAAAAAAAATCAAAGAACTTTTTTCTTTTTTTTTACTTCTTCTTTTCTTTTTTTTTTTTCTTTTTCTTTTTTTTTTTTTGGTACCTTATATATATAAAAATTTTTTTTCCTTTTCTAAAAATTTTATTAATCTTTAATTTTTGCCTTTTTTGAAAAAATAATTGTTTTCCAGTAACTTTTTTTTCTCTTATAATTTTTATTTTAGGAATACGTGAATGTGCGTTTTCCTTTCTTTTCTTGTCTTCTTTCTCTTTTTCTTTCTTTCTTAACTATCTTTTTGTTTTTTGTCTAGCTCTACCTGAACTTCTGATCTTTTTTTTCTCTCTTTCTTATCCTTTCCACCTTTTCCTCTCTTTTGATCTTCTTTATGTGACTTAACTCTTGTCCTGCACATCCTCAGATAAACCCGTAGTTAACTAGTAGACACTATCTCCCGTTGTGTACACACTTAATCCACAAATTTATTACTCAATTCAAAACCTCTGAGACTTAAATTCCTTAATAGCAGTACTACCTCTTTATACCTAGATAATATTTTAAGCATTTTTTTAAGTTTTTCACTTCTCCTCTATGTCCCTTCCCTTCTCTTAATATACTCACATTCCTCTCTAAATAGATGGTCTTTTAATCTCCATAATAATATTAATTTTTACGTTTCTATTTTTTTCTGGTCTCTTTTCATTTCCCTTTCCCTTTCTTCTTTTTCTCTCTCTCTCTACTTGCATCCTACCCAACCTATTTCCTGCATTCGGATTAGGACATAGTTAACTCTCCCTGTGCCTTCCCACAACAATCTATTCCTATTTTTTACCCACATCTCTCCCTAACCCTAAGAATTTCTGGTTTTCCAAATTCTTCTCTGCAGTTCGAAGCCCATTAACATATAGTTGTTTGATGTTGAATAGATGTATCTGTTGAACTAGATTGTATCTGTAGACTATTGACTGTACAAATGCAAACTTTGATTGATGGTTGCCTTAAGATAGTGTTCTAGCACAAAACTGGTGCTATTTTCATCTCAAATGGGCAGAGTAAGCCGGAAAAACACAAGAAAAATGGCAAATCCGGGTATCTCAATTCCCAATCTTGATAATCAGGGGTCAGAACAGCTAATGAATAATCCAGAGGAGAGTTCCCAAATAGCTCTACAAACACTGCTGGCAAACATGATAAATGAGAAGTTTGACAACTTACAAAGGACTCTGTATGAGCGTGAAAGGGAGAGAGAGGAGGCATCCCAAAAGCTTATACAGGAATATCATAAGCGTGAGGAAGCTGCTCAAAAACTGATACAGGATTTGCGTGAACAACTTGAGAATACTCAAAGAGAAAGGGAGGAATGGCGTGAGCAGGCTGAGAACACTCAAAGAGAACTGCAGGAATCCCACAAACGGGAGGAGAGAGAACTACAGGAATCCCACGAACGGGAGGAAGCTAATCAAAAAGTAATACAGGAATTGAGAGACCAGGTAGAGAATACACAAAGATCACTAAAGGCATTCATGGAATCCATTAACAAAGAGCTGAAGGAACTCAGAGAGACCACAAAGGGAATGCTGAATGGAACCCAACAGAAGGAATGGGAGTCCAAAGAAACCATATCCAATCAACTAAGTGATTTGAGAACAAACACTGAACACCAAATTAAGGAAGTAAAGAAATTCATACAAGACCTAAAACAGAGCTTCAACAAAGAACTTGAAGCCATCAAAGCTGACCAATTAGAAGGAAAAGAGATAAAAAACAAAGTAGAGAGTCTTGACAGCAGGTTAGACCATGCAGAAGATCAAATCTCAGGGACTGAAGACAGCCTAGATATTATAGAGAAAGAACATACAACCATCCAAGACAAGTCCAAGAAATATGATAGATCTATCCAACACCTGGAAGACACCATCAGAAGGCCTAATCTAAGGATAATGGGTGTAGAGGACCACCTAGAAACAGAAGTTAATGGTCTAGGAAATTTGTTTAACAGGATCCTAGCAGAGAACTTCCCAAACATACAAAAAGATAGGCCTATTCAGATACAAGAAGCTTTTAGAACCCCAAATAGACCAGACCAGAATAGGACATCCCACCGTCACATTATAATCCACACAGGATCAACTCAGACAAAGGAAAAGATCCTTAAAGCTGTCAAGGAGAAAAGGGTAATCACCTATAAAGGGAAACCAATTAGAATCACCTCAGATTTCTCAGCAGAGACAATCAAAGCAAGAAGAGCCTGGAATGATGTATGCCATGCCCTAAAAACAAACAACTATCAACCAAGAATACTGTACCCAGCTAAACTCTCCTTCATAACTGAAGGCCAAATAAACACCTTCCATAGCAAAGAAAAATTGAAACAATACATCTCCACCAAACCAGCCCTACAAAAGAATCTTAAAGATGTCCTACACATAGAAAACCAACAAGACCGCAATAAAGGCCAAGAAACTGCACCCAAACTGAGAATCCAAGAACCATAGGAAGAACCCAGTTTTTGCAGCCCCCAAGAAGGTGGATAACATGGCAGGAACTCCCAAATACTTCTCAGTCCTATCTCTTAACGTTAACGGACTAAACTCTCCAATTAAGCGACATAGACTGTCTAGTTGGATTAAAAAACAAGACCCTTCTATCTGCTGCCTGCAGGAGTCACATCTTGCCCATAAAAACAAACACATTTTCAATGTTAAAGGCTGGAACAAAATCTACCAAGCAAACGGCCCCCAAAACAGGCGGGAGTTGCAATCCTAATATCAGATAAAATAGACTTCAAATTAAAATTCATGAGAAGAGATAAAGAAGGTCGCTACATACTAATTAAAGGATCTCTCCTTCAGGAGGATATTACAATTCTAAATATCTATTCGCCAAACAATGGAGCACCCAAATTTATCAAAGAAACACTACTTTCCCTCAAATCCCATATAGATCCAAAGACATTAATTGTTGGGGATTTTAACACACCACTCTCCCCACTAGATAGATCAACTCGGCAAAAACTCAACAGAGAAACCAAAGATCTAAACAGGGGCACAGATCAACTAGACTTAACAGACATCTACCAAACATTTCACCCAGCAGCATCAGAATACACGTTTTTCTCAGCAGCACATGGAACGTTTTCTAAAATAGACCACATTTTAGGCCACAAAGCAAACTTGTCTAAATTCAGAAACATTGAAGTTATACCTTGCATTCTCTCTGACCACAAGGGAATAAAATTAGAACTCAACACCAAAAGCCACCAAAGAAAGTCCGGCATCACATGGAGGCTGAACAACACACTGCTGAATCATGAGTGGGTCATGGAAGAGATTAGAAAGGAAATTAAAATGTTCATGCTATTCAACAAAAATGAACACACAAATTACCAGCTCCTCTGGGACACAGCAAAGGCAGTACTCAGAGGCAAGTTTATAGCTCTGAGCTCCTACATCAACAAATTGGAGAGATATGAAACTAACAATGTAATGACACATCTAAACCTCCTTGAAAAAGAGCAGCAAGATAAACCCCAATCCAGTAGACGGAAAGAAATAATCAAAATTAAATCAGAATTAAATGAATTAGAATCCAAAAAAACTATAGAAAGAATCAACAAAACAAAGAGTTGGTTCTTCAAAAAACTTAACAAAATTGACAGACCCTTAGCAAATCTTATCAGAAAAAGAAGAGAACACACCCAAATTAATAAACTCAGAGATGAGAATGGAAACATCACCACGGAAACTACCAAGATTCAGAACATTATAAGGGAATACTTCTCAAAACTTTATGCTAATAAGTTTGAGAACTTGACAGAAATGAACCTTTTCCTAGCAAATATTGACATGCCAAAACTAAACCAAGATGAGTTAAACTATCTTAACAGGCCCATATCAAGCACTGAAATAGAAACAGCAATAAGAGACCTCCCAGCTAAGAAAAGTCCAGGACCAGATGGTTTTACAGCGGAATTTTACAAGGCCTTCAAAGCAGAGCTCACACCAATACTCCTCCAAGTCTTCAATGAAATTGAAAGAGAAAGCTCACTACCCAACACATTCTATGAAGCCATCATAACCCTCATCCCAAAACCAGGCAGGGACTCATCAAAGAAAGAGAACTATAGACCCATTTCTTTGATGAATATTGATGCAAAACTTCTCAACAAAATTTTGGCCAATCGACTTCAACAATTCATCCAAAAAAATCATACACCACGATCAAACAGGATTCATTTCAGGGATGCAAAGCTGGTTCAATATACGCAAATCAATTAATATTATTCATCACATCAACAGGAACAAGAATAAGAACCACATGGTTATCTCAATAGATGCAGAAAAAGCATTCGACAAGATCCAACACCCCTTCATGATGAAGGTTTTGGAAAAATTAGGAATCCATGGAACATTCCTCAATACAATAAAGGCTGTATATGACAAACCTACAGCCAGCATTATACTCAATGGTGAAAAACTAAAGCCATTTCCTCTTAACTCAGGAACAAGACAAGGATGCCCACTCTCTCCACTTCTCTTCAATCTAGTATTAGAATGCCTAGCTACAGCAATAAGACAAGATGCAGACATAAAGGGGATCCAAATAGGGAAAGAAGAAATAAAACTCTCCCTCTTTGCAGATGACATGATCTTGTATTTAAAGAATCCCATAGACTCCACTCCCAAATTACTCAAGCTGATTCAAACCTTTGGCAAAGTAGCAGGTTATAAAATTAACCCCCAAAAATCAATGGCTTTTCTGTATGCCAACAATGAGAAAAGTGTGGCTGAAATTAGGAAAGCAACCCCATTTATAATAGCCCCACAAAAAATAAAATACTTAGGAATTAACTTAACTAAAGAAGTGAAGGACCTCTATGATGAAAACTTTAAAATCTTGAAAAAGGAAATCAACACAGAACTTAAAAAATGGCAAAGCCTCCCATGCTCCTGGATTGGAAAGATTAACATCGTGAAAATGGCAATACTTCCGAAGGCTATCTACAAATTCAACACAATACCTATCAAAATTCCAACCTCATTCTTCAAGGAAATAGAAGAGGCAATCCAAAAATTCATATGGAACAATAAAAGACCCCGAATAGCAAAAACGCTCCTCAACGGAAAGAACACTGCTGGAGGAATATCAATACCAAATTTCAAACTCTACTATAAAACCATAGTAATCAAAACAGCTTGGTATTGGCATAAGAACAGACCTCAGGACCAATGGAATAGAATTGAAAACCCAGGAACGAACCTACAGACCTATAGCCATCTAATCTTCGATAAGGGAGCTAAACCAATAGAATGGAAGACAGACAGCCTCTTCAGTAAATGGTGCTGGCAAAATTGGTTAACTACATGTAGAAAACTAAAGCTAGATCCTTATATATCACCCTGCACTAGAATCAACTCCAAATGGATCAAAGACCTTGAAGTCAAAGCAGACACTCTGAAAACATTACAGGATGGAATAGGAGAAACCCTAGGTCTCCTTGGCTCAGGCCGAAATTTTTTGAATAGAGACCCGGAACACAACAAATCAAAGAAAGGTTGGACAAATCGGATTGCATAAAGTTGCAGAGCTTCTGCAGGGCAAATGACATAGCTAGCAAGATCAATAGAAAGCCCACGGGTTGGGAGAAGATCTTTACTTGCCATACAACGGACAAGGGTCTCATATCTAAAATATACTTGGAACTCAAAAAATTAAACCCCCCAACAACAAATCCTCAAAGAAACAACTGCCCAATAAATAAGTGGGCGAAAGACTTAAAGAGAAACTTCTCTGAAGAAGAAAGAAGGATGGCCAATAGACACATGAAGAAATGTTCAACATCCCTAGCCATAAAAGAAATGCAAATCAAAACAACATTGAGATATCACCTCACCCCAGTTAGAATGGCAAAAATCAAGAACTCTAACAACAACAGATGCTGGAGGGGATGTGGACAGAAAGGAACCTTACTTCATTGTTGGTGGGAATGTAAACTTGTTCAACCCCTTTGGAAAGCAGTATGGAGGTTCCTCAAAAGACTTCACATAGAACTCCCCTATGACCCAGCAATCTCACTTTTGGGCATTTACCCTAATGTTTACAAACAAGACCACACTAAAGCTACCAGCACAACAATGTTTATTGCAGCATTATTTACCATAGCTAAGATATGGAACCAACCCAGATGCCCCTCAGTAGATGAATGGATCAAGAAAATGTGGTATATATACACAATGGAATTCTATGCCTCCATCAGAAAGAATGGCATTGCCCCATTTGTTAGGAAATGGAAAAACTTGGAAAAAATTATATTAAGTGAAGTAAGCCAGGCCCAAAGAAACATAGGTCCCATGGTTTCCCTTATTTGCAATATCTAGTATATGTATGAACAAGCAGAAAAGGTCAGATAATGTGATGTTAGGAAAATGAACCCTTAGATATGTATTTTAATGTTTTTTTCTTTCATACATGTGTTTCTAAGGCATTTATAAGATTATCTCTTTGTTGCTTTGTATGTCCCTCCCCCACAGTATAACCCCTGCTTTCACTATATTTGATGTCAGTATAACTTGTGGAGGAGATGGGGAAAAACCAGTTGTTTAAGGATACATGTGGACCTGTTGCAACAATGAGAAGTACAAGTTGACATGTCCAAAAAGAGCTTTACAATGTTGGTGCGGGGGGGGGGGGGGGGGGGGTAAGGGGGGGAAGTAGAAGGATTGGGATTGGGGGGGGAGGGGGGAGGCTGGGAAGGGTAAACCAAAGGAGGAGGCTGCAATGCTTGGTAAGAAATGTACGCATTATCCTGCCCATGTAATTGTAACCCCTCTGTACAGTATGTTCACAAATAAAATAAAATTAAATTAAAAAAAAAAAAAAACCCTGAGGGAAGGGAAGGGAAGGGAAAGGATGACAGAAATAAAGGAGAGAGTTTTCTTATAATGAAGTCAAAGAGAGAGGTAGAAAGAGAAGGTGGGGGGGGGGAAGGGGGAAAGAGGAATGAAGAAAGAGAGGAAAGAGAAGGAGAGAAAAAAAGAAAAAGATGTGGGCAAAAATCATAAAGTAACAGAGGCACAAGTTATTATTAAAGGAGAGTGTTATAAAGAAGCCTATCTTATTTTCTCCTCAGAATTCTCCCTAAACCTATTAATTTCTGCTCTGCTGACTCCTTCTTTGATTTTCTTAGTCCTTTGATCCCTAGTTGTTTGTTGTTGAACTAGATCGTACATGTACTCATTTTAACTGCGTCAAACAATCTGTGCAACTACAGAGCTCTGGTTGATGCTTGCCTTAAAATAGTGTTCTAGAACAGAATTGGTTTTGCTTTCATACCCAAATACGCAGAACAAGCCAGAGAAACACAACAAAAATGGCAAGTCCAGGTACCTCAACTCCCACTCATGATAATCAGGCGACAGAGCAGTTAATGAATAATCCAAAGGAGCGTTCCCAAATGCTCTACAAACACTATTAGTAAACATACTGAATAAAAATATTGATACCCTGCAAAAGTCTCTGTGTGAGCCTGATAGAGAAACACATGAGCATGATGAGGCTATCCAAAATTTAATACAGGAATTTTGTGAGCATGAGGAAGCTAATCAAAAATTAATACAGGAATTGCGTGAGAAGGATGAGAAGAAACAAAGATTAATGGACGCATCCATGGAATCCACAAAGAGAAAGCTGGAGGAATTCATGGAGGCCACAAAGAAATGCTGAATGAAGCACAACAGAAGGAAAGGGAGACCAATGAAACTATAACCAATCAACTAAGGGATTGGAGAATGAATGAAAATCAAAATCTAAAACAAAGCTCCAACAAATAAATTGAATAATTAGACCATGCAGAAGATCAAATCTCTGGATTGAAGACAGCCTAGACATTATAGAGAAAGAACAAACAATTATTCAAGACAAAGCCAAGAAATATGATAGATCTATTCAACATCAAGAAGACACCATCAGAAAGCCTAATTTAAGGCTAATGGGTGCATAGGAGGGTCTAGAGACAGAAATAAAAGGTCTAAGGAATTTATTCAACAGGATCCTAGCAGAGAACTTTCCAAACACACAAAAAGATGGGCCCATTCAGATACAAGAAGCCTTTAGAGCCCCAAACAGACCAGACCAGAACAGGACATCCTACCATCATGTTGTAATCCGCACAGGACCAAGTGAGACCAAGCAAAGTATCCTTAAAGCTCTCAGAATAAAAAAAGATCAATCATCTATAAGGAGAAACCAATCAGAATAACTTCAGATTTCTCAGCAGAGACAATGAAAGCAAGAAGAGACTGGAATGATGTATGCCATGCTCTAAAGACAAACAACTATCAACCAAGAATACTGTATCCAGCTAAACTCTCCTTCATAACCAAAGGCGGTGGCTCAAGCCTGGTGAGACTAGCTACTCAGGAGGCTGAGATCTAAGGATCTCAGTACAAAGCCAGCCTGGGCAGCAAAGTCCATTAGACTCTTATCTCCAATAAACCACTAGAAAACCGGAAGTGGCACTGTGGTTCAAGCGGTAGAGTGCTCACCTTGAGCTGAAGAGCACAGGGACAGCGCCCAAGCCCAGAGTTCAAGCCCCATGACTGACAAAAAAAAAAAAAACTTTTCACAGCAAAGAAAAATTGAAACAATATATCTCCACCACATCAGCCCTACAAAAGATACTTAAAGATGTCCTACGCATAGAAAACCAACAAGAGCATAATAAAGGACAAGAAACAGCCCCCAAGAATCATAGAAAGAACCCAGTTGGCATAGCTCCCCCAGAAGGTGGATAACATGGCAAGAACGACCAAACGCCTTCCATCCTAACTCTCAATATTAATGTACTTAACTCTTCAATTAAGCAAATAGTTTGTCTAGTTGGATCAAAAAGCAAGATCTTTCTATCTGCTGCCTTCAAGAGACACACCTTGCCCACAAAAACAAACATATTCTGAAAGTGAAAGGCTAGAATAAAATCTACCAAGCAAACAGCCCCCATACACAGGCAGGAGTTGCAATCCTAATATCAGATAAAATAGACTTCATATTAAAATTAGCAAGAAGAGATAAAGAAGGTTATTACATACTAATTAAGGGATCTCTCCTTCAGGAAGCTATTACAGTTCTAAATATCTAGTCATCAAACAATGGAGCACC
Source organism: Dipodomys spectabilis (assembly GCF_019054845.1). Lineage (NCBI taxonomy): Eukaryota > Metazoa > Chordata > Mammalia > Rodentia > Heteromyidae > Dipodomys > Dipodomys spectabilis. The sequence goes on along the minus strand of NW_024870834.1, from coordinate 14,487,369 downwards.
CAAATTTATCCAAGAAACACTACTTTCCCACAAATAGATCCAAAGACATTAATTGTTGGGACTTTAACACACCACTATCCCCGCTGGATAGAACAACCCAGCAAAAACTCAACAAAGAGACCTTGGATCTAAACAACTGCATAGACCATCTAGATTTAACAGACATCTACCGAGTATTTCACCCAGCAGCCTCAGAATACACGTTCTTCTCAGTAGCACATGGAACATTCTCCAAAATAGACCACATTTTAGGTCACAAAGCAAATATGTCCAAATTCAGAAATACTGAAATTATGCCTTGCATTCTCTTAGACCACAAGGGAGTAAAATTAGAACTCAACACCAAAAGCTACCAAATAAAATCCTGAAACACATGGAGGCTGAACAACACCCTGTTGAACCACCATTGGGTCATGGAGGGGTAACAATGCTCGATAGAAAGTGTACTCATTGCCTTACACATGTAACTGTCACCTCTTTGTACAATATTTTTACAATAAAAAATATATTCAAAAAAAAGAAATTAAGGCTGAACTCCACTTTTCTCACAGGTTTTCCAGCATGAGCAGATATGTGCTTGAGAAAGATTAATTCTCAAAGCCCACATGTTAACATTAGGATATTAAAATCTTGTGGCAATATCAAAAATGATGATTATCTCTTTAAAGCAGGAGTAGACTTTTAGAACCAAATGTTTTTCCAACTAAACACAAATCAAATTCAATGGAGTGAACAACAAACTATGCCATTAAAGTTACTTGAACAAGAAGAAAAGGAAAAATATTTGACAATTTTTCTAAGGAAAATACACTATGTTTCCATTTAATACAATAAAATGTTTACTGCATTCAGCAATACCAACACTGCTGTGAAGGGAAGATGAATAAGAGGTCCTAGGTCTACCTTCTGCTGCTGGAAGGAAGCCATGCAGTCTACATAGTTATTTTTAATGCACTGTGATGTATGTGAGCAATTATTTCTTCTCTATTTCAAATCTTTCCTTTCTTCGTAGCTTATGCTGCCTAGTATATACTGACATTCCACACTTCATGCTTCACATGAGTATAAGGGTTTTTTTTTTTTTTTTTACAAGAAGGCTTCCGTCAAAAGAGAAATAAAAGAAGTTAATTCAAGCTACTAATGAAAGTATGCAAGAAGAGAGAGAGAGATGGGAAAAATAGGTGTAGAAACAGAAAAAGAAAGAATAGGTTAACCTATTGTAACAATGACATGTACAAGACACTATGTTGAAAACAAACTTCACAATTTGGGGGAGGGGGGTTAGGGAAGTGGGGAGGGAAGGGATGGTAGGGGAAAAACAAAGGGGGAAATGTACTCATTACCTTACTCATGTAACTGTAACCCCTCTGTATACTATTTTTACAATAAAAAAAAAACTTTTTTAAACACACACACACACACACACAAAAAGAATGTCCATGCCAGTCAATCACAGAACTTGAGCAATTCCCCAAATTCCTATAGCAATAACGTGCATAGTTATCCTAACCTCTATAGTCCCTCAGGTGCCTTTCATGATCAACTTGTCCCGGACACTAGTGTTAACAGGGACAAGGGCAGGAGAGCTAAGTGAGCAAGAAGGAAAATATCAATAAGTGAATCGGATCAACAGGACATGTCTCCCAAATACTCACAAGAAAAGGCTAAGGACTCAAACAAATTCCATAAAGTTTGAAGAAGAAAAGAAAAAATCTCAACCTTATAAGAAAAGCCAAATAGAAATATATTCATTAGCAAAGCTTCTCTATTATTGAAAAAATGTTGAAGAGAAAGGCCACTTGTTAAATTTGTTCCATTTTCCCAGTTTTGTAATATCTGAAAGGACTGGGGGAGAAAAGCCCCTACACTAAACTGTAAGGGTGAAAATTATCATTTTTATTTTAAACTCATACATAGTTACCCTATCAGTTATGACCATATAAAGTATAATGTTATGTTCATATACACATAGATACCTTTAATGTGCTAGAATAAAATGAATTAAATAAAATTTACATTATACCAATTATATAGAACATAAAAAAGTTTTTAAATTTTAATCATTACCGAGATTCAAAATTTTTATCAAGTTCAAGTGTAAGTATCTTGGTTACAAAAACATTATTTTTACGGACAATATTTCCTATACAAACACAGCAACCAAAACAGAATGAACCCAGGAGCGAGTACTATCTGCATGTAGGAAAATGTAGGTTAAAAAAAGGAAAGCTAGGCACCAGTGGCTGACACTTTTAATCTTAGCTACTCAGGAGGCAGAATTATGTTCCAAACTTAGGTATGTAAAGCTCAGTTCCTCATAAGGAAAGCTTACAAATCATAAGAAATATTAAATGTAAGTTGAAATATGTCCAGCTAATCACCACTAATACTAATTCTGTGAACAAATCAGTATACTAATCCCATCTAGAATGTGACTTTCTTAAAGCAGGGGCAATGAAAGAGCACTGAATAGACAGAAGATGAATGCTTCATCCAAAATCGGGATGCAAACACTTGACACAATAAGAAAGATGGTTGGCTCACGTATAGGAAAAAAAAAAATTAAAGTATTAAGATTTTATTTACATTTTTGTATTTAAACTATATTCTAGGATGTGGGAACATTTTACAGTTTTCAGGTAAGCAGTCAATTGCATTTACAGATGAGTCAGTACAGGAAGGTTTTATGAGAGGAAAGAAAAAGTAGAAAATCTATCAAAAAAACTAGATTGAATGTAATATGGCTACATGTATATGCACTTATAAAGGTGATGGTAGAGTTAGGCATAAATTCAACCAGTGTTCACTAAGTGTCAAATATAGACACAAGGCTGGGTTCAAAAGCTATAATAAATATAAGGCAATGTCCTATTTATTACATAAATAAAAGAAATTCTAATCTTCTGCACTTCTGCACATGATCCAACAGCAGTCAACCCCCTATTTCTACCTCTAATATTCTCTCCTAATTTCTGGACACTGCAAAACCAAGTTGCTAACTAAGCAACTTTTGTGAAGTCATTCTGGGGTCCAAATGAGGATCTGTCAAATAGATGCAATACTAAAATTTACCCCACAGACCTATAACAAAGATCATATTTTGCTAATTTGGACTTCTTGTTACGGGCCAACAGGGTCAACAGAAAAGGTCTTTTGTTTTGTAGTAATTCTCCCTCCTCACGCCTCACTCTAAAGTCTTTATGGTGTACTTTTTAATCTTTCTGGGGAGCATAGTCAGGGGCGGGTCTGACAATTTTTATAGAGACCTTCCTGTATAAAATAGAGAGAGAAACAGCTCTTTCCACGCTAAATCCTAATTGATATTATAAAGTTTGGGTCTTATTGAATATACAAAAGTATTAACAAATTTAATAGGCTTTCACCTGAAATTCTCAGGTTCTCAATTAAACCATGCCCCATTCACCTCTATTGGGAAATTAGCCTGACATTTTCTTCTATGTTTTGATGAACTCATTTATTTCCATATAATTTAGGTGTTTTATGAACTGATACTGAGAGGACAACCAATCCATTTTCCACAGCCAAGAGAACTAACACAAGTGTCTTTGAATATAAAAACTCAAATCAATCAAAACAAGTCTGGAAGCCTTGAAACATATCTACATGAAGCTAAATTAGGCCATCACTCATCATAGTATATAAAACTTTTTTTTAAAGTACCCACTGGTTGAAAGAAGCATATATACTTAAAATCTGAGTCCACTTTTTTAACTCAAGTGAAAGTTTTCTAAAAAGATTCAAACTTGTAATATGTAGAAGAGCAAATACATAGGGGCAATACAATGTCACAAATATTTTCCCTTGAAAGATTTAACTAACTTTAACCACATATACTGTCAGCAAATGAAGCAGAGACACAGAAAAGACATTAATTCCACATATTAGGTTCCTAAGCTTTAGTGATTAAAAATAATTATTTCTCCACAAATCCTCTGAGAACATATCTGCTTCATAGAGCTACTTGCACTTTTTAATGAAACATGATATTAAGCTTAAGCAACGTGCAGAAAATAATGTTCAATTAATTAAATACATTCATCTCTAAAAATATAAAATATTAACTTCTGTTTCATTAGTGGTGTTCAACACATGGAATATTTTAAATATGTATTTCTTCAGTGTTTTAACTTGAAACACATTTAGGTCTCAGCAACACACAAGGGAAATCTGACTCTGGCACATGTATCACAGAGCACATTTATGTATTCTTAATTTTCTAATACTCTTAAACTGTAAATTTAGCTCTGTATCTATGAGATTTAACTACAGTAAGCACTTTGGGAAAAGAATAATTTGAATATATCCACAGAATAAAACTATTCTATTTTAAGCAGATTGGCATTTCGGTCTGAAATTGAAGTGTAACAAACTACACATTTGCTATGAAATGTAGTAAATCAAAACAGTTAACAATGAAAAAATATATCTAAATCTTAACAACACTGAAGTAACAGCAGAGATGATGGTGACAAATTCTTTAACTCCTACTAAAGAATACTGTAGTATTCCTACTTTCATGACAAATTTTGAAGATGAGAAAACAATGTAAACTAATGTAACATTATTGTATTACATCAATATAGAACATTATAGTTTATCTGAAAGAGATGAGATACATTAACTTACATGAACTAACAACCTGTGTGCTTACAAGAAAGCAAGTTTTCAATTTGTAACATGAGTAAAACACAGACACTAAACAAAGGAGCTTTTTTTTTTTTTGTGCCAGGCCTAGGGCCTGAACTCAGGGCCTCAGTAGTCCCTAAGATTTTGCTCAAAGCTAGGGCTCTACCATCTAAGCCACAATCCCACTTCTGGCTTTTTTTTTTTTTTTTGAGATAATATCATCCTTTGCCATGAATAATGTAGATATATTCTCCCGCTGTGGCTTTTTTTCTTTTTTTCACATTCCAAATGGGACCTTGCACAGAACTGAAATTCTACCTGGCTCAAAGTACTCTTTTTAAGTATTTTCATTTAGGATTCATGTTTTGATATCTTAGCAAGGCAAACTTTGCTTATCCTATTGTGAAGATTTTGTGTTTCTTTTCACTGTAATTACTGAAACTTTTTTCTCTCTTGTTTGTAGCCTGACAATTACATATATATTAAAGGTGATATAATGTAAGATTACTAAACAATTACGTATGTATTGAAGGTGATACAATTTAAGATTACTGTTAGGGAAATGAACTCCAAGATAAGTATTCAAATGTTTTTTTCTTTCATGAGATTGTTTCTAACATAGTATAACCCCGGCTTTCACTGTATTTGATGTTGATATAAATTTGTGGAGGGGAAGGGAAAAAACAAATCGTTTAAATAGGAATACAGGTGGACCCATTGCAACAATGAGATGACAAGTCGTTATGTCGAAAACGAACTTTACAACTTTGGTGGGGGGCAGGGGATGAGAGGGGTATGGGAAGGGATGGGAAGGGGAAACAAAGGAGGAGGCAACAATGCTTGATAAGAAATGTACTCGTATCCTTTAGTTAATAGGCAATTTTATAGCTTCCTTCACCTTAAGACCAAGGACTCAAAGTTATAATAACTCAATATACACTTTCCGACATTAGTTTACCAATCTAATTTGATTCTATAAATAATTTAAAGACAGTGAGACATTATTGCTGCTTTTAAATCCAATACTCACTCAGAATTTTCCCCAATTTTTGACACATCCTGTAGTTCATGCTCTGCTACATCTCTATTCTTTCTTTCTCCTTAATAAATATTCTTTTAATACATATCTAGGGTTCATTTCCCTAACATCAACTTAATTGACCTTTTCTACTTGACTCAGACATACACTAGTTATTGCAAATAAGGGAAACCATGGGACCTATGTTTCTTTGGGCCTGACTTACTTCACTTAATATAATTTTTTCCAAGTCTTTCCGTTTTTCTTCTTTCATGCGATTGTTTCTAACACATTTATAAGATTATTTCTTTGTTGCTTTATATGTCCCTCCCCCACAGTATAACCCCTGCTTTCACTGTATTTGATATTATAATTTGTGGAGGGGAAGGGAAAAAACAAATCGTTTAAATAGGGATACAGGTGGACCCATTGCAACAATGAGACGTACAAGTGGTATCTCGAAAATGAACTTTACAACTTTGGGGGGGGAGGGTTGAGTGGGGGGGTGGGGGGAGGATGAGATGGGAAGGGGAAACAAAGGAGGCTACAACGCTTGATAAGAAATGTACTCATTATCTTGCCCATGTAATTGTAACCCCTCTGTACAGTATTTTCACAATTAAAAATAAATAAATATAAAATAAAAAATATTCTTTTAGTAGTTTAGTACAGTTCTGCTGAAATTGAATGCATTGGGTTTTGTTGTTGTCTAGTGCAGGGGTTCTGCTTAGAGTGAGAAGGATATACAGAGAGCTAGCTCCACAGTTTAGCGTAAAGGACTGACATTATTTAGAATGGAAAATGAGTTACATTATGTTTGCAGATTTGTCTAAAAGAATAGCGACCTAGAGGGTGAACCGTTAGGAAGCTGGTAATCCACAATGCTAGTAGCAAAAAGTGAAACTGTAGCTCTGTCAGACGATAAATAAACAAAATCAAAGAAAAAGACAATAAAGAGTTCTACTGGGACCTAAAAATGCCCTCAAAGACTGGAAAAATGCCTAAGAGTGACTCAACCTATAGTAATTTAGACTCTACTACCAAGCACAGTGACTTGCACAGTGACAAGTCTGTAATCCTAGGTACTTGAGGGGTGGAGATTCAAGGATCACAGTGCATGCCCTGCCCTGGGAGTATAAACTCATGAGAGTCTATCTCAACCAATGGCTGAGATGTAGAATGTGGTACAAACCTGTCATCCCAGCTACAGGGGAAGCACAATGGCTGAGTCCGATGAATGAATGACATCCCCAGAAACACAAGGAAAAACATCCAGGAAGATAGCAGCCCAGATCAGCCCAGGCGTAAAGCAAGACCCTATCCAGAAAACAATCAACATAACAAAAATAGTTTAAATGTTAAAGAGTTCTTGCCTACCATGTGTGAGATACCAAATTCAATATTCAGTAGACACAGAAAATTAGTAGAAGCTAACTGTGTGGCATAACATCCACAGAGGCAGACAGCTAGATGCTGATCTTATCGAATGAGAACATTAAAAAGATAAAAGCTATTTTTGAATAAAAGAAAAATTCTAGTAGAAAGTCTATTAGCTGAAATGGAAGATTGATGTGAAGAGCTTAGTAGTGATTTTGAATTATTAAAGGAAGAATCCAAACCATGAAGGTAGTTCAACATACATTATGCAATCTGAAGAAGAGAAAGGAAAAAGAATAAATAGAAATGAACAGCTGGGGTTGGGAGGGGGGTGGGAGATGGGAAGGGATGGGAAGGGGAAACAAAGGAGGAGGCAACAATTCTTGATAAGAAATGTACTCATTATCTTGCCCATGTAATTGTAATCCCTCTGTACGGTATTTTCACAATAAAAAAAAAAGAAATGAACAGCATAACCTCAGGAGAATGTAGACACCAAAATACGCACAATGGGAATACTAGAAGGAAAGGAGGAAAAAATAGTAAAAATTATATGAAAATATAATAGCTAAAAGAAAAGCTTTTTTGAAATAAACTATATATTAACTATAAACTATGATAAACTAAAACACATACAAAGGCATCCAAGCCCAAACAAACATGGTCAAATGGAAAAAGACAAAAGCAGAGAAATCTGGAACTCAGCAAGAAAGAAGTGATTCCTTATACATGAGGGAATTCAATTAGATTAATATGGTATTTCTCATGAAGAAAACTGGCAATGAGGAGTCACTGATATCACTTATTCTGAGGGCTAAAAGAAAAGCAATGAGTCACACATACAGAGAGAGAGAGAGAGAGAGAGAGAGAGAGAGACCCAGAAATTTAGTTCTCATAGTTCAAAAACCTGGAAGTAGAAGATCAGGATGGTCAGGTTCTAGTGAGAATATTCTTCTGAGTTGCAGAGAGCACATATATGAACACGTAAAGTAAGAAAGCCAGCACTCTGGCCTTTTCTTTAAAGAGCACAAAATGCATGCGTAAGGAAACAAGTTTTGTAACTGAATTACTTCCCAAAGCTCAATCCCCAAATATCTCTACTGGATATATTTTAACATATGAATTGGGACACATACACAATATTAAGTCCATAATATTGTCCATCCACTCAGACAAGGCCTGCCTTTCCAAGTAAATCCTTTTTTCTTTGCTAAATGTAAGCTCACTATCAAAGATAGTGGTTTTTTTGTTTTTTTGGTTTTTTTTTTGGAATACCATACAGTGTAGCACCAAATCCAATGTCTAATAGATTCTTAATTTTGTCTGTTTTTTGCCTGTCCTGGGGCTTGAACTCAGGACCTGGATGCTGTCCCTGAACCTCTTTGTGCTCAAGGCTAGTGCTCTCCACTGAAGCAACAGCACTACTTCCAGCTATTTTTGAGTGGTTAATTGGAGATAAGCTTCTCACAGGGACTTTTTAGCTCTGGCTGGCTTCAAACTACAATCCTCAGATCTCAGCCTCCTGAGTAGCTAAGATTAGCGGTGGAAGCCACAGGCACCCAATGAATAAATTAGTTTTTTCATTTCCAATTAAAAGACAGGAAAACAACACAAAAGATGAAAACAAACCATGTATTAAATTACATAATCTAAGCATACAAAAGATTATGGTCTCATAAAAATCTTTAGAGTAATATTAAAAAATTGTATTCTTAGCTGGGTGCTGGTGATTCACACCAGTAATCCTAGCTTCTTAGGAGGATGAAATCTCAGGATTATAGTTCAGAGCCAGCCTGGGCAGAATAGTCCCCATGAGACTCTTATCTCCAATTAGTCACCCAAAAACTGGAAGCAGAGCTCTGGCTTAAAGTGGTAGAGTATTAGCCTTGAGCAAAAGAACAGCACCTAGACCCTCAATTCAAGCCCTACAACCAACAACCAAAAAAAAAAAAGGATACTCTTTTGCCAAACTACCTATGCAGTTTCTCATTTCTGTTACTATATTTTTAATTGTAGAATTTCTGTTTGCTTTTTATAATTATTTAATCTTTGCTAGAATTAAATATGATATGATTAATTTAATTATATATTAACTACTGTTTTAAACGTAATTTCTGACAAAGTTAAGAGTGTATAGGCCTATTTCTATTTCCTGGTTTTTAATATGATTTTTGGTAATGCAATTTTGTTCTCTGACATGCCTGCTAAGTTTTTGATTGAATGTTAGACACTATTTGACAAATCATAGAAATAATACAAGGCTCTGGGTGATGACATCTTACTTTCCAAAAAATTTGCTTTTGTTCTGGTAGACAGTTAAAATAGGGGTAGATAATATCAAAGCAGATTTTAAGCTGTGCTACAATACTGCAATCTTCGGAATAGTTAAATGTACGTTCAGTTCATCCAGGCTCATAGGATTTAATCTACTAGGTAACCCAACTAAAAATTACTGAAGGTATTCCTCTTCAGAGAGGCTATAAAACCACTATAAGCCCAACATAGTTTTGTCAGCTAGATCACTTTTCAGAGGGAAAGTGTTGTAACATGTAAAAACAACTGATCAGCACGTGATACCCCAACAAAATACGTGAGCCCTTCTGTGTTGACTGCCTAAATACTCATTGACATCTTCAAACATATTCTTATGTATGTCTTACCCAGTTTTTCCACACACAAAAACTGGGCTAGATAGTATGGAAAGAAAAAGGAAATAAAGCTAGAGCACAACTAACAGCAGAAATTGTCCTGTTCTCAGTGGGTGATAGTGTTCAATAGGAAATGTACTCATTACTTTACTCATGTAACTGTAATCCCATTGTACAGGATCTTTATAATAAAAAATACATATTAAAAAAAGAAATTGTCCTGTTCTCTAACCCACACATGACAAAAGTTTGACTACTTCTAGTATCTTTCCATTAGTGATTCACCCCCCAAAAAGATACTTTATGTATAATTCAAACCCATTCTTCACCCTAGTGAGATGCTAGAAATTAAATGCATCTAGTGCATGTTTTAAAACTTGTTCATGTTGACATTTGTTTGTATTAACTATGTATTGTTCATTAACATGTAAAAAATGTTCTTGGTGCACATGAATCATTTACCTTTATTTTTTACAGAGATAAGTTGGACTATTCAAAAATTTTGAGAAGTATAATGGGCCGACTGACTTTTGTTATTGTTTAAGGCTGAGTACAATCTCATTTTATTTTATGTCTGTGAAGAAAACTGCCTGAAAACAAATATCTAAAAAACAATTTAATATGCTACTTAAAATGATATTTTATCAAATTAAAATCACTCTAATGCTAAGGTAACTATAGACTATAGGAATAATGCGTGAACAGTTATGATTTACATAAGTCTACTAATGTCCTTTTAAAGCTATCTGTGGTAGTCAAAAAATAACTATCAATTACTTAAGATACTTCAAGAATATTATCTCATTTGTTTCCTATCACCCATCTCGCTACAGAAAGTTATTTCCAAAACTGCATTTTACCTTTATAATAGCTTTAAATTTGAATCAGTCTATAAGTAATATGAAGTTATCAACCCTTCACATTTTTGAGGAACCCAACTTGTTTTTCTCCCATCCCTCACTCTGTTTCTAGATGTCTACTGTGCCTCTCTGTCAATATGTGCATGTATGTCTCTCTGCCTACCTCTCTCTCACATATATGTATATACAACATACATATAAAAAGATAATTCTTATATTTATTTATGTATATGAGTTGTGATTTTTTTTTGGGGGGGGGGGTCTGGACTTGAACTCAGGATCTAGGCACTGTCCCTGAGCTCTTTAACTCAAAGCTAGTGCTCTACCACTTTGAGCCACAGCTCTACTTTCAGTATCTGATGATTAATTGGAAATAACAGTCTCAAGGACTTTCCTGCCCGGGCTGGCTTCGTGATCCTCAGATCTCAGCCTCCTGAGTAGCTAGGATTACAGACATGAGCCACCAGCGCCTGACATAGTTGTGACTTTTTTTTTAAGTTAGAAATTACCATTTCAGTAAATAAACTTGAAAATTGATCTTTTAATACAAAATGATTTATTACCTATATGTAAACAATACATGTTAATATTAGTGATATATTAAAAGAAAAACATACTGTTAATTTACTTTTTGTCCTATAGAAATCCTCATGCTATTCTATTTTCAGAAAACTGAAAAATTATCCTTTTCCTAACTCCTAAAACACTTCTATTTTCATATTAGATGAAGGATGAAAGAATCAAATTAACTCTTCTAGGACTTCCTGGAAGTCTACTTCATTTTAAGATTTTTACTTGTAGAAAATCTCTGTCAATCATCACCTTTTCGTAAAATCCCAACAGTCTAGGGCACTTATATGGACTTTGCAATTTGCCCCAAAATCATATAAAATTTGGCTAATAACAGAAGTAAATCTCATCTCCACTAGGTTTGATAAACTTAGCTTCCCTCTACAACGTTTAGCTACAAATATTTCTTTTCTTTACAACTTAGATAATAAAATTATTTAATACTCAGGTAATATTTTCTATTACAATATGTACTTGAACAAGGAAGAAATGAATCAGATTTTACAAATGAAGTAGAACAGGAAATTGGAGCCAGAATAATTAAGTTCTTTAAGATTCTAGCCACTAGAAGTGGTATTTAAATGGTATTATTGTACAATGAAAGGGCTAGATTCATACAATAAATGAATGAGTCAAAAGGGCTGATGCTAAAAGCATGGAAAGAGAAAAATACTTCCCTCTGTATGTACTGTAATAAAAGATTATTGACATTTTTTTTCTTTCAGCATCCTCTCTTTTTAAAAGTAAATTCTGGCATTACAGTCCCAGCGTTCTTCTCATGAATAATCATGTAAGTTGTCACTCAATTATCACTTTCTACATTTAATCTAAATTATGTTCAGCAACTTGGTTTTCTTTCTTTGAAGTTCTTAGTTGAATTTAAAAGTCAAATTTTTTCAAGAAGAGTTAAGTTGATAGAAGATGGAGGCAGAGATTAAATCAGGGAAATCATTGATCAAGGATGCTTGGAATTCTTATGAATACAAATAGCCTATCAAGGTTAATGAGGTTCAAGTTGACTTCAGAAGAGAAAAAAATGCACTTAGAATTTTTTATGCATACACAGATTTAAGCTCTGAGATACAATTTGAAAGGTAAATTATGTAAATTCAAACGTAGTTTCCTTCCATTTAGGTTTTCTAAGAGCTACATTACTGTTTTTCCTCAGTGTAAAATAGCTATTTTAAATATATATTCTGGATCAACAAAAATTAATGCAATTAGTGAGACAAAGCAAAGGTCCCCTTGAAGTTGACAATGTGTCTAGAAATAAATGTGCTTTTACCAAATGACAATAATGTCTCCTTTTAAAATTGCTATGAAATTTCAGTTTTGTACAATACATAATTGTAGTCAATAAATATTAACTGAGCACATAACACAGGTTAAGAAAATACATGGTAACACAGAGGGGCACAGACATTAAATCTGACTTAATACCCATTTATGTGAGGGGGGAAAAGGGTAAGATTTCTTTAATAAGTAATTCCCATAATGCTACAAGTTTGTATGATAACATTAATTTTGTTCACACAGGTAAGCAGCCTGGGGAAAACTGTGCACAGTAACATGTCAAAAGTTGAAAGTAAAGATAAGGTTGAACATCATAGGAGAAGCACGGGAAAAGATTATTAGCAAACAAGTGTGTCATTCCAACACACTCTTGAGAATAAAGACAGAAAGTGCAGCTGGTTATAGAACCCTCAAAAAGGGAAATGATAAGAAAAGAAGCCTTACAAGAGCAATAAGCAAACAGCCCTTTGGACATCATTATTCGTTGATCCTGAATTCACCACACACAAAAAAAAATGCTGTTTTGAAATTCTTTTTTTGTTTTATTGTGAAAATACTGTACAGAGGGGTTACAATTACATGGACAAGATAATGAGTACATTTCTTATCAAGCATTGTAGCTCCTCCTTTGTTTCCCATTCCCATCCCTTCCCATGCTTCCCCCCCTTCCCACCCAACCCTCCTCCCCTGCCCCCACCAAAGTTGTAAAGTTCGTTTTCGAAATAACGACTTGTGAACATCTCACTGTTGCAATGGGTCCACCTGTATCCCTATTTAAACGATTTGTTTTTTCCCTTCCTCTCCACAAATTATAACAACATCTAAAATCTTGAAAATTGGAGATTCGTACTGTTTTATTTTGAAATGTTGGTTCTATTTTCTACTTCTGTTTTATTAACTTTTATGATGATAGTGTACTTCCTTTTCACTTTTTTTTTTTTTTTTTTGGTGCTACTCTTAGACTTGAACTCAGGGCCTAGGAACTGTCCTAAAACTGCTTTGCTAAAGACTAATGTCCTACCACTAGAGTCACAGCTTCACTTCTAGCTTTTTGGTGGTTAGTTGGAGATAAAAGAGTCTCACAAACTTTCCTCCCCAGGCTGGCTTCAAACCATGATCCTCAGATATCAGCCTCTTGAGTAGTTAGGATTACAGGTACGGGCAACCAGCACCTAGCTTATTGTTAATGAATGAACTGAGAAGTAAAACTTCTAAGTAACATACTTGCAAACAAAATTCAAAAATATATTAAAAGGAAATCATAAAGTGTAACAAAATTGTTTCATTACAGACATGCAATTATGATTCCATATATACAAATGAATAAATGTACTACTATAGTATATAAACAGAATAAAGGGAAAAAACACAGGATCATCTCAATAGATGCAAAAACAGCTTGTAATTAAGGTCAACATCACCTCAGAGTAAAAGCCAAGAAATAAAATAAAATAAATAAAGCCAAGAACAAACTAGTAATAGAAAGAATGTACCCTCAACATAATAAAAACCTTATACTTAGCATGAAAACAATATACTTAATGTGAAAGAACTGAACTGAATCAATTCCCCCTAAAGTAAGGAGCGAGAATATACTATTTACTCTCTCTGCTCTTATTTAATGCAATGCTTGAATTCTTAGCGACAGTAATAAGGTAAGGGAAAGAAATAGCATACAAATAGGAAGGGAAGAAGTAGTCAAATATTCCTATTTGCATATAATATTATCCTATACTTAAAACACCCTAAAGACTTTATGAAAGTACTCTAAGATATAAAAGAACATATTGGCCAAGTAGCAAAATATGAAATCGATATACAAAAATCTATTTATTTTCATGTCATTTTTTTCCCAAAAGATAGTAATAAACAGACAGACTAAGATAAATCAGGAAAATAATCCCACTCACAATAGCAATAAAAAGATTAAATACTTAAAAATAAACCTAATCTCCTGGAAATGAAAGATCTCAATGATAAAAAGCATAAGATCTTTAGGAAATTAAAGATCACCAAAAGATGAAAATACCTCCAGTTTTCATGGATTAGCAAAATTAATATTCAGATAATGGCTATATTGCCAAAAACAATCTACTGACGCAATACAATCTCCACAGTAATAGAAAAAGTCCTCTTTAAATTCTTATGGAAGTACAAAAGACTCAAAATAGCTAAAGCAACCCAGAGGAAAATAAGCTATGATGAAGGTATCAGAATACCCAACTTCAAGCTACGGTACATACTCAAAGTAGATAAAACAGCATAGTAATACAATAAAATACAGATACAATAAGCAAGAACAGGAGATTCAAAATAACCCCATACAACCACAGACATCTGATTTTCTACAAAGGCCCCAAATACATAGTAGAAAAGAGTCACTTCAACAAATGATAGTGGGTAAACTAGATATCCACATGTAGAAAAGCCTTACTACTGACCTTGTACAAAAATTAATTGAAAATGTGATCTTTGAAAATGAAACTCTGAGACTTAAAGAACTAAGCCTAGGAAAAACCTTTGAAGATAAAGCTATACAATAATACCTCTCTGAATTAGACTCCAATTCTCAGGAAATAAGAATTGACAAATAGGATTGCATTAAATTAAAAAGTCTAGAAAACAAAGAACCCAACTACCAGAACTAAAGATAACTTATGGAATAGGAAAACATGTTTACCAGACATACCTTGGATAAAAATTAGTATACAAAATATATGAAGAGCTCCAAATATCAAACACCAAAAGAACAAACATCAAATTAATAAACTGACAAAATAAGAATTAAACAGTTCTCAAAAGAAGTACAAATAGCTAATAAATACATGCAAAAAATTCAATAACCTCATTCAAAAAGAAAAGGAAAATCAAAACAATTCCTTCCTGTCAGAACTTCTATCATCTGAAAAGCAAGCAAAAACTAATTCTGGCAAGATATTAGGAGGAAAAGGAAACCTCATACATTGTTGATTACATAAATTATGGTGGCCACTATAGAAATCAATATACAAGTTCCTCAAAAACTAAAAGTAGGACTATCATATGATCTTAATATACCACCCTGGGCATACAATGGAGATAACCTGCGCACCCATGTACATTCATAACAGCACTGTTCACAATAGTTATAAAACTAGCCCAGATGCCCATTAACCAGTAAATGGATAAAGAAAACATGGAATATAAACACAATGGTGTATTATTCAATCATAAAGAAAAATAAAATTATGTCATTTTTAGGAAAGTGAATGAAATGAGAAATCACTATTTTAAGCAAAAAAAAAAAAAGCCAGAGTTTCAAAGGCCTTGAAAATGAATTGCAAGATAATAATTATGGCCAGGGTGGTTCTGATCAAGATGCACTATATACATAAATGAACATGTTAAAAGGAAACTCCCTGATACAACTAATTGATGTTCAAAGGGCCCCCAATACAGTATGATCAATAAATAGAACATACACGAAGGCTCAATAGCAATGTGTATATAGGATCATATAAAATAATATTTTATGAAAGGAACTCCAAGAAATAGGAACAAGAGATATTGTTGTTGCTGTTTTTGTTGTCCCTTACTTTTGTTTTGTTAGTTTATTTGCCTTTGGAAGGGTTAGTGGGTACAAAGAAATGGTGGAACAAAGGGCGACAAATGCAGCAGTGGTATTCACTAGATAATATATGAAAAATGAACTCTACAACTTTTGGGTGGGATGGGAGAGAAAAATGGAGAAAGAGGGATGACAGTGTTCAAAAAGAAATGTGATGTATTCTTTACCTGACTTACATAACTGTAACCCCTCTAAACATCACCTCTACAATAAAAATAAGATATAATAAAGAAATAAGACATAATCAAAAAATAAATAAATAAAACTAGTAATATCAACAGTCACTGTGAAAAGAGTGGAGGATTTCCTCGTTCCTTTGTAAGGAATTTGTCCTTAGAAGTAAAATAATATCAGAGAACTTCCTGAATCTGATTTTAAATACCATGAAATCAACTGGGTTTTCATTCCTTGTGATGTTGCCATCCCATAGAATGGTACTTGTAGTAATCAATAATACTAGATATGTAGGAAAGGAAAAAAAATTCTCTCTTCAATTGCTCTGCAAACCAAACCCTATGCAACCAATCCAATTCAATCTAAGAAAACAGAACCTTTTCCTCTAACCTGTGTGAAAAGAGCTATTAAAGACTATTAAGTTAGGACACAGAAAGCCAGGTCCTTGAATGACAGCACTATTAAGCTACTAGAAACCATTCCTAAATGCCCATGTATTTGAATTTTTTTTTCCATTTTGTATCACAAGTGGTAAATAAGAGAAACCATGAAAAAGACAAAAAGGAGAGAACAAGAGAGGAGGTAGCAACATGTGGTTAAGAAGAACTAGCAAAGAAATCTTTCTGCCTTCAACATATATTAGAATTTTTTTAAATAATAACTTCAACAAAATAATCATCTTTTAACACTTTTATCAGAACCAAACTAGCAACAATGAAGCAAACTAAAATCCTTAGTTACCATTGCTCTGAGACTATTTCTGATAAATTTTATTAAACATATTAAAGGCTTTATAAAAGGTATGTGAATATTTCATTATCTTTATAATCTGAATTTTAAACCATATTTAAAATACATTTTCCATTGATGTGTCAAAAAGATGAAAGAGAAATTCAGACTGGAGTAATATTAAATATTTCCTTCGGGTTACAAAAAGTTAGGTGCTTTCAACACCAATTTTCTACCTTTCATTATAATTATAAAAATTCTTCAAATGCAGCAACTTATTACAATTACAGCACAACTGCGCTAATAAAAGCAGATACAGAGGAGAACTGATACATATCTATTTCCAAATGTGTCATCTATATTTGATCTAATTTGCATAATTGGAATTGGAATTAAGCCATTTCCTTTTATGAGGTACTCTCCTTTGATTTTTAATATATTCTGATAATTACCTCATCTACACTAGATAAAAGGCAAGCAGGAAATGGTAGCTGCCTAGTTACACTTCATTCATGGTTTCAACATATTCATGAGCACTATACAACTCGAGTTCATGAAGAACAACTAGAGATCTGAAAATCTGCTTTCTACCACAGCACCTGCCAGTTTCACTCCCAAAATCTGAGATAACGTATTGTTAGCTCAGAGAAGATCTCTACTGTCTTCAGGAAGGACTCAATTGCTACTAGAACAAAAATAGTTTCAAGTTTAAAAGATGTCATATATTTCACTATGAAATGCTGAAGAACATTAACCCAGATCCTGGGTTTTGGGATCACCAAAGGAAAGAAACATTAAACCACAGGACAGTCTATACATAGTAAATTAGACATTAACAAAGAAATGCAATATGTATCCCTAAACCTTCACTCACAAAAAAATGTATCTTTTTTCCTTTTGTTGTTTTTCTCTTTTCTTTGGTGACAGTACTTGGGCTTGAACTTGGGAACTGGCTTTTTCGCTCTAGGCTGGCACTCTACCACTTTTAGCTATTTGCTGGTTAACAGGAGAAAAGAGTCTCACAGACTTTCTTGCCTGGACTGGCTTTGAATCTTGATACTCAAATCCCAGCCTTCTGAGTAGTCAGAATTAGAGGCATGATCCACTGACACCCAGAAAATAATACATCTCTACATTAATATTTCATTAGAGCAATTCTACCAAATATAATTAAGTCTTTTAAATATTGCTTTAAAACAGCCAAGTCACCTCTATTTGTGCTGCCAAATTTGCTTTCTCCTTGTCTTTTCGCTCTATGCATCGCTTCACCTCCTCCAACTCAGATGCCATTGAATTGAAGTTCAGGTGTGCTCTCAGATCTGACATCTGCTTCTCCAGATCCTGTTTTTCTCTCTCTATCCCTTAAGAGAAAACAGTGTAAAGCTCAATGAATATGTTCTATTTTACATTCACAAGAAAAAGAGCTTTCAAATGGTACTAAACCTTAATGTCTTAATATTCTTGATAGCATAATCCACTTATGATAGATGTGCAAAAAAACATTTATCTCACATAGTTTTCAAATATATATATATATACATATATATACCTAATATATTGTCTCTATATATATATTATATAGCGAGACTATATATATATATGTATATATATATATATACACATATATACATACTAATATATATATGTATATATATATATAGTATTTTGGTACTATAGTTTTAAGTGCTAATTTTCAGTGCAATTTACTTGAAGAAAATACTATACATTTTGTTCATTAAGTATATAGCTTCTATATCTAGCTGCAGTTATTGAAGCTTACAATAAAATGCTTTGTTACAATATAAACAAAAATAATATTGCTAAATTTGATTGACAAGAGCTACTAGTTTACTAATCTTGCTAATTATATAAAGTATTAAATGAAAGTATAACACTGAATAATTTAAATTAATTTAGCATTTAACACAACATGAAATATTTGTGCTTCAATGAGGCACAAGGCACTAATGTTATTAAAATACAAAGATAGATAAAAAAGAGAGGCCTGGGAAGGTGGCTCAGTGGTAGAGTGCTTGCCTTGCATGCCAGAGGTCCTGGGTTCGATTCCTCAGCACCACATAAGCAAAAAGAAAAAAGCCAGAAGTGGCACTGTGGCTCAAGTGGTAGAGTGCTAGCCTTGAGCTGAAGAGCTCAGGGACAGCACTCAGGCCCAGAGTTCAGGCCCCACGACCGGACCCAAAAAAAAAAAGAGAGAGCCAGGTGCTGGTGGCTCTGTAATCCCAGCTACTCAGGAGGCTGAGATCTGAGGATCATGGTTCAAAGCAAGCCACTGTGGTAAGGTCAAGAAACTCTTATCTCTAATTAACTACCAGAAAACTGAAAGTAAAGCTACAGCTCAAAATAGTAGAGTACTAGTCTCGAACAAAAGGAGCTCAAGGACAGCACTCAGGCCTTGAGCTCAAGCCCCATAACCAATAAAAAAAAGAGCTTCAAGGATTTTTCAGTCCAAGAATATAGACAAAATATGTAAATAAAATAGTCCTTTAATTTAAAATGTCAGCAACTTGAATATGTGCTATCAATTCAAAACTACTGCTTCCAGTAATATCCAGAAAAGAATGGAATGAAGAAAATACTGTCAAATCAAATTTATATATCAATCATAAAATACACCTCAAATTCAAAAATAGAAAAGCTCAGAATTTAATGCAAACAAGGTAAACATTAAAGAAACCAATTTTAGGAATGGAAAATACCCATATTTATAAAGCAGAATAATACCTCTTCTAAACCTCCAGTCATCTTGATCATCCTGAAGGCTTAAACGCTGCTTGGAAATCTGATGTTGTAAACCCTTCTGGTCACCTTCTGCTTTTGTGAGCTGTGTACGTAGTTCTTCTACCTAAATGCATTCAAACTTTTATCCATTTTCAAAAACAGAAATTAAATTGAACCTAAAAATTATTATAAATTATTTCCCTAGGAGAGAAAAGTTTGCTTCTGCTAAGCTACTGTAAACACAAGTTGAAACCAAGTTAATCTCCATGCTATGTATACCAAGCATAGCAGGATGTCCTTGCTCACTTGTCCATTCCACAAAGAATGTCTTTTCCTTTTATGTGTCCATTGTGGGGAAAAAAAAATGTGTCCACTTGTTGATGGTAGGCAACCACTGTACTACTTACCTATATTTCCAACCTAAGAAATTTTAGAAATGTACTATTTTGATGTCAGTCCAGTCCATTACTATCAACCAAAATCACCAGTTGTGTACTATGTGCTGCTAGATTTCCATTTTTCATTGATTTGCTTTCATGTAACATGATCCATTGATGCAAATGATCATGATGGAGCACATTATGATATCAAAATAAGGCCCCAAATAAATAGTCTTATTGAGCAAACTGAAATCCCGAAGGCAGGAACTAATTTGATTCATCACTATATTCCTACAAAGAAACTAGCAAATTGCCTAGCATATAACAGGTACATCTCCCAAAGACCATAAACGTTAGCAGTGGCAAAAAGAATCTACTAAGTAACAATGACAACCTGAATAAAGAAACCTCTTGCTTCAAACACTGAAACCAGAGATTACAAATCAACGTTTTTGTTTTAATTAAAATGGGACTGAATACCAACTGAAAAAGGAAATCCTGAATTTTGCCAACATTAATTCTGTGTGCCCAATGGCTGCAGAATGAAGTCAATAAACATTTTAAAGGTTTTGGAAAGCAGGTGCTGTTGTGTATATTCAGCACCAATTGTCAAAATGTAAAACTTCTCAACACCGATGAAGTCTGACATCTTTGCCTACAGAGCGTATTATCTATGTAAGTTATGTAATGTACATCTCAAAACAGAAGATGGCACAAACAATTGTGCTTTGTATTAAGCACAGGCAGAATGCAGTTAGAAAATCATGCACCCTTATCCAATGTATGTAAGATGGCTATTTAAAGTTATTGAACTTTTAATATCAGAAACACCCAGCTCCCATTATAGGCTAATGGACTGAAAATGTTATGCTTAAAAATTCAGCCTTATCTTTGTTTAAAAAGGTCCAAGTAACATCTTGGAAACCCAAATAAAAGACAATGGTGTATTCAAAATAAACTTGAACATGTGAAGATCTGTTTAATGTATTTTCTTTTCTCCTTTATTCTCCAAAGCCTCCTTGAATAAAATTAAGCTCCTGGGAAAATTTTATCTCACACATCCAGTCTTACTTCTACTCTGTTCACACTAAGAGAGATAAGTAGAAAGCAGAGCAGCAATCAGCAAGAAACATTGTCACAGCAGGAACTGGGCTGGGTTTTTTTTTTTTTTTTTGTACTAGCCTTTTCTGAATCTTCATATTTTGCTTATGTGTGCTAACATACATTCCTTAGGAAAAATTTCTAGAGCTGGATTTTCCTTTCATAAAGACTTTAAGAGAAGAGCTTGAATCATGATTTACTGCAAAAAGAGATTGTCATATCTTGCATAGACTTACCTGATGCAAAAGTATTTCTCTGCTGCCTTCTGATTGATTCAATAGCCTGCGAGATAGCTCCAATTCCTGTTCCAGCTAGAATTTCAACAAAAGATAAAAGCATATGTCCAATGGGGCAGAAAATAACTTAAATTTGTGCCCCAATGGACCAATTATGTCCAATGGAGTCCAATTTAAAAAGAAAACAGCAGAAATTTTTAGGAGAATTTTGCAGCTACTAGGAAAAGATAAATATCTTCCTATAAGCATATATGAATAGAACTATTAAAATAATGTTGATTACATAGTATAAAGTAAACCAGATCAGGCCTCATAGCCATCTGGGATCTAGTTACTTCCATCTCCATGGTGACTTTATTTAACTCTCTTCTCCTGGGGCCTAAATTCGACTCTAAAATAGGATTTTATATAAGACAGTCTCATGAGAAGCTTTGCAATTCTAAGTCTAAAATTTAATCTAAATTGTATTGCAAATTTTTCTTTAAACTGTAATAGATAACATCAAATTTATTAAATCAGTATAAAAACTTCAGGGACCTACTGATTCATGTAATTGATTATTTCTCATATTCTTTAATATTTATATGATATTCCTAAAACTTTTTAATTTCTAAATTCAAATAAAAAACTGAAATTTTCATTAATAATACCAACATCAGATAAATATCCATGGAAAATGTGGTCATTTAGTATATTCTAAATATGTCTACTGTATTTCAACCTGAAAAATACAGTAAGATAAAACAAAGCCTAAGAAAAATTGAGCACTTCTAGGCTGTGCACCAGTGGCTCCACACCTATAATCCTAGCTATTCAGGAAGGTAAGATCTGAAGAGTATGGTTCAAAGCCAGTCTAGAGTGCTAGCCTTGAACATGGAGGCTCAGAGACAATACCCAGGTCCTGAGTTCAAACCCTAGGACTGGCAAAAAAAAAAAAAAAGGCATTTCTATATGCTATCTTGGTTTGTATTCTGTAGCTATAAAGTTTTTCTATAACATAACGTTTTTGTATTTTTTAAGATATTCTGAAGCACCAAGATTCATAATAACTATTATCATTTTATTTGATCAAACATTATCCTTAGAAACTGTCTCTGTGAGCCAGGTGCTGAGAGCTAACACATGTCCTCCTAGCTAATCAGGAGGCTGAGCTCTGGAGGATGGAGATATGAACAGAGCAGAAATGCCTTTTGAGGCTCCATTTCCAAGTAACCAGCAAAATGAAGACTAGAAGCATAGCACAAGTGATAGAGCAACAGTGTTAAGCAAGAAAGATTAGAAAGACCCTGAATTTAAGCTCTAGTAAAAACACAAAGAAAGGAAGGAAGGAAGGAAGGAAGGAAGGAAGGAAGGAAGGAAGGAAGGAAGGAAGGAAGGAAGGAAGGAAGGAAGGAAGGAAGGAAGGAAGGAAGGAAGGAAGGAAGGAAAAAAGGAAAGAAGGAAAAAAGGAAAGAAGGAAAGAAAGAAAAAATAGAGAGAAAAGAAAACATCTGCCTTTGTGGTAAATATGCCTGTTGAGGATGTGTGCCTTGAGGTGATGAAGGGTCCTACACCCTAAGTGTATCAGTGGTAACAGGATTCTACACCTGAGATTTTAAAAAAGGATTAAACTATACAGGTACACTGATGGCATGTAAGGTGAGGGTGGTAAAATCTGTAAAATCCTGTGAATTACACCAATGCCAATTCCCAATTTTCATATTGAGTGAAAATTATGCAAAATATTACCACTGAAGGAAGCTGGTTTTGTTTGGAAATATTCTATGAATCTACAATTATTTCAAAATAAAATTTTTTTTGGTCAATCATGGGGCTTGAACCATGGGCTGGGGCGCTATCCCTCAGCTCTTCAGCTCAAGGTGAGCGCTCTACCACTTGAGCCACAGCGCCACTTCTGGTTTTCTAGTGGTTTATTGGAGCTAAGAGCCCCATGGACTTTCCTGTCCAGGCTGGCTTTGAACCGTGATCCTCAGATCTCAGCCTCCTGAGGAGCTAGGATTGCAGGTGTAAGCCACCGGCACCCGGCTCAAAATAGATTTTAATCCAGTTATATTATTTCCATTTAAAATTATAACTATGGATCATAAAACAAATGCTATCTTGAATAAAAAGCTGAGCACTATTGGTTCACACTCGGAATCCTAGGGGTCACTTATATAACTGAAATTGGGAGACTCATAGTTAAAGACAGCCTGGGAACATACATGAGACCCTTTATCAACCAAAAACTGGGTTCAGTTGTGCATGCCTTAGACCAAACTACAAAAGGTTGAGATGACAAAGATTACATTCCAGGCCCAGGC
The DNA here is from genome assembly GCF_019054845.1 of Dipodomys spectabilis. Taxonomy (NCBI): domain Eukaryota; kingdom Metazoa; phylum Chordata; class Mammalia; order Rodentia; family Heteromyidae; genus Dipodomys; species Dipodomys spectabilis. The sequence continues at coordinate 14,463,687 of NW_024870834.1, read as the reverse complement.
AGAAAAGTTCAAAAGAACTCTTTACAGCCCATAGCTGGGCTCAGGAACTCCTCCTGCCTGTCATCCTAGCAGGAAACGTAAAATAGTGGGATCACTGACTGGGGTAAGCCTGGGCAAAAAGCAAAATCCTATCTCAAAAACAATGAGTGCAACAAAGGGCCAGAGGAATAGAATACCTGTCTAGTAAGACACCGAGATCAAACTTCAGTGTTACCCCTCAAACAAGTAATAATAATAATAATAACAATATGTACTATCATCAAATTCACGCAAAATATTGTCCAATCTATTCTTTAGTTCTATGTAGAAATAAAGGCGGAAGAAATCACACTTTATCAAAACAGCTTAGAGGCCTATACTGGTCATAATTATAATGTAATATTACCAGTCTCAACTCCAGAACACAAACTTGAGGTCATAACATAGCTTGCTTTCTGTAAAGGCAGTATAAAAACACTATTCAAGTTTGTATGTGGAGAAGACAAAAAGCTATCGTTGGCAATAATAGGTAGAAAAAAATGATATGCAGGAAAGAACAGCAGTGCAGTTTTACCCTGTCATTTGGTATCTTGTGCTCCTATTTAGATCTACTCATTTGCAAACTGAGTTGTTTGGCTGATGAACTGCCTTCTAAGGCTAACATGCTGGACTCTACATGTCCACAGACATAAATATATGATAAAGATCCTAATATATAGTGACAAGAAAGATGTTTTCTGAACAAGGTGACTACCTATATTTCTCTTTTGCAAATAAAATGAATAAACCCAAAATACAATCTTCAAACAGTTAAGTCTTTCCTAACTTATAACAAAGTCCTTTAAATGTTCTCCAAGAAGGAATGCCAAAGTTTAATTCATCTCTCAAAACAGAGTGCCCTCGGATGACAAGGTAGCAAACAATCTGTGTATGTTCCAAGAGGAAGCAGTAAAGGGTACCAGAGCCATCAAAGCAGCCATCAAGCAGCTCCACACGGAAGCATATAAAGATTTCACTAAGTTCTAATAAATGATCTGAGGGACACTTTTCAAGGTACCCAGCAACCATCACTGGGCCTGAACTACATAATTTCTTGAAAGACAGGGTCTTACTTGACTCTTCTCAGTTTCAGTTTGCTGTAGCTTATTTTTCATTATTCCCTCAGTTTCCTCTGCTTTAGCTTCTTGTTTCTTCAATGCCTAGGATGGAAGATATAGAAAGATGTATTATCCCAGAAGAATTATAGAACTAAAGTTGCTATGAAGGCTTATAAGAAAAAAGGTCTGAGAAGAATACCATTAAGGAGTAGCAAAAGCTACAAATAAATTACAACTTGCTCATTCTCTGAAGCACATAGAACACTCCAGTGGGTTCAAATATGAACAACACAATGCCTTTTGCTTCCTAACCATATTCCACTTAGTGTCATTTTTTCCTCATCTTTAGGTAACAGTTGTCTTGGAAATAAACCAAGTTTACTGCACATACTGAAATAATAGTATTGAAGAACTGTATTTAAGCCAATATTTATTCTTTATTAAGAACTGTACAGGGGGGGAGGGGAGAGGCTGGGAAAGGAGGTGAAGGGTAAACAAAGGAGGAGGCTGCAATGCTTGGTAAGAAATGTATGCATTATCCTGCCCATGTAATTGTAACCCCTCTGTACAGTATGTTCTCAAATAAAATAAAATAAAATTTAAAAAAAAAAAAAGAACTGTACAATCTGTGCAACTCCTTAAATTTAACATCCAATGAGGTTTGCAAATTCTGTAAATATACTGTCCACAACAAAGACATATGCATATAGTCTTATCATTGTATAGGTGACATTTAACCACATAACCTAACTAGCTATTCCCACTACACTTCATCTGGAGAAAAGAAATTCTTCTTTCTACAGATTCGTCTTTGTAATACAAAGGAAAGGAACTTTTTAAGACAATACAACTTTTCAACAGTGAATCATATTTCTCTGGGCTTATTTATATGTTAAAATTAATATTAAGAAAGAAAATAATATTAGATGTAAATGTTCATATTATCTATAAGGTATTCCATTTGTTTAATAATTTTTGAGAATTTTAACCCTTAGACTTAGCAAGATAGATAGATAGATAGATAGATAGATAGATAGATAGATAGATAGATAGATAGATAGATAGATAGATCTGTCTGGGCAGACAGACAGATATGTAAATACCAAACTAGTTGAGAAAAGCCAAACTGTCTGCCCAGACCTTTTCCAACAAGTACTATAGGAAAGCAAAATACATTCAAACCTGATTTCATATAAGTATACCAAATCACATCAATTTTCACTAAGTTACACATTCAATGCGTTATCTCCTAAATCTATTCACTGTCTGTCAGGCACTTTGCTGGAACTGCCAATACATGCACATAAAAAATAAATATGGACCCCTTACCTATAAAATTAGCTCCCTCGGTAATGACTCTTACTCCTCACTAGTAAAATAGCAATTAAGTAGGAAGCCAGACAAGTATCTTCAAAATAAATAATTGGATAAGCATAATATTATAACACTTTGATAGTGTTTAATATGTCCAGCCATTCTTCTTCTGACACATACTAAATAAAGACATTATGCATGCTAAATGCATATGGTATTAGGCTTGTTTTATCAAAGAGCATATTGGACACAGGGGGTAAATAGGAACAGAAGCGTTCAGCTGCCTTCCTCTGTGTGTCTGTGTTATATAAATTTTTATTGTAAAAATACTGTACAGAGGAGTTTACAGTTACATGAGTACGGTAATGAGTACATTTCCTATTGAGCATTGTTACCACCTCCCTTTGTTTTTCCCCTACCAACCTTTCCCTCCCCACCTCCCCAACTCCTCCCTTCCCACACCCCTCTCCAATATGTAAAGGTTGTTTTCAGCATAGTGTCCTGAACATCTTATCGTCACAATAGGCCAACCTGCATCTTCATTTAAGCTTTCCACAATATCCCTTCCTCTCCCCAAATTACAGAAATGTATATACAAGATGCAGAACACCAGAATCAAATACAGTGAAAACAGGAGTTATACCATGGGGGAAGAACTTACAAAAGAAACAAAATAATCACACAGTGCATTATAAGTATATTAAAAACAATAGCAAGAAAGAAAAAAACCACTTGTGTCTCTGTCTTGGGGTACATTTCCCTTAACATCATCTTTTATGGTCATATGTACATAGCCTTTGGCCTAGAAACACAACAAATCAAATAAAGGTTGGACAAATGGGATTACATGAAACTGCAGAGCTTCTGCATGGCAAAGGACATAGCTAGCAAGATCAATAGAAAGCCCATGGATTGGGAGAAGATCTTCACTAGCAATACAATGGACAAGGGTCTCATCTAAAATATACTTAGAACTAAAAAAAATTAAATCCCCCAACAACAAATCCTCAAAGAAACAACTGCCCGATTAATAAGTGGGCTAAAGACTTAAAGAGAGACTTCTCTGAAGAGGAAATAAGAATGGCCAATAGACACATGAAGAAATGCTCAACTTCTCTAGTCATAAAAGAAATGCAAATCAAGACAACATTAAGATTTCACTTCACACCAGTTAGAACGGCTATAATCAAGAATTGTATTAACAACAGATGCTGGAGGGGATGTGGACAGAAGGGAACCTTACTGCATTGTTGGTGGGAGTGTAAACTTAAACTTGTTCAAGCACTTTGGAAAGTAGTATGGAGGATCCCCAAAAGATTCCACATAGAGCTGCCCTATGACTCAGCAATCCCACTTTTGGGCATTTACCCAAATGATCACAAATGATGTCATACCAAAGCTACCATGTTTATCACAGCATTATTCACCATAGCTAAGATATGGAACCAACCCAGATGCCCCTCAGAATCAAGAAAATGTGGTATATGTATCTATACAATGGAATTCTATGCCTCCATCAGAAAGAATGACACTGCCTCATTTGTTAGGAAATGGAAAAACTTGGAAAAAATTATGTTAAGTGAAGTAAGCCAGGACCAAAGAAACATAGGTCCCATGGTTTCCCTTGTTTGCAATGACTAGTTGCCTACCTCTTAATCATTGCATGGCACTACCTATGCAGCCAACCTTGAAGGTAGTAGTAACAGCAAAATACTTGTAAAATACATGCATTCATACCTGGTATATAAACATATGAAATAAGAGTCAACTATTATTACTGAATTATTAATAGTAATATATCTAATTCAAACCATCTTCCAGGTAGTTAATTTAAGCTATTTTAAAAGCCGATATTTACTCTTTATTTTAGGTCAAGTCCAATTTGCAATATTTAATTCTGTATGCATAATGTATTTAGTTTTGGCTAATGGGAGATGATTTTAATGTTTTCTTGAACAAAATCCTAGAAACTAGAAATTGCTGTTGGCATCATTGTTTATCTCTGATTATTCAGTCTCTTCCTCAGCAGTGTTTGTATATTTTTAAGAAAGTATTTAGCACCATATGCTATTGAATATATACGAATATTCCATTATAATCTCTAATAGACAACTTGGCTTTGCCTTGGCCAGCTATGTCATTTATGTAAGTATCAGGCTTTTCAGATTTCTCTCATTGTTCTTTATTACAATATTCTCTCAAGCATCCAAGTTTCATTTCTTGAAAAATTATTAATAACATTGCTATGATGTGCAAAATAGTTATTTCTTTGTTACAGTATAAAAAATAATAACCTCTTCCTGATGCAGATGTTACCATTTTAATCCTTGACAGTCAAAAACTTCCTCATTATGGGTTTTGTATGTGTGCACGCACACATGCATGCACCAGTACTGCAACTTGAACTCAAGGCCTGAGCACTGTCCCTTGCCCTTTTTTTTTTTTTTTTTGTCGGTCATGGGGCTTGAACTCTGGGCTTGGGCACTGTCCCTCAGCTCTTCAGCTCAAGACGAGTGCGCTATCGCTTGAGCTACAGCACCACTTCCGGTTTTCTAGTGGTTTATTGGAGATAAGAGACTCACAGACGTTCTTGCCCAGGCTGGTTTTGAACCGCGATCCTCAGATCTCAGCCTCCTGAATAGCTAGGATTACCGGCGTAAGCCACCAGCACCTGGCTCCCTTGCCTTTTTCTACACTGAAGTCTACTACCTGAGCCAAGCTCCACTTCCAGCTTTTTCATAGTTAATTGGAGGAAAGTCTCATTGACTTTCTTGCCCAGGCTGGCTTCAAACTTGTAGCCTCAGATTTTAGTGCTTATCTAAGTAGCTAAGATTATAGGTATGAGCTACTAGTATCTGGTTCTCAGTGGATTTTAAATGAGTTCCTGTTGAAATAATGTAAAGTTTGTAGATGAGTTGTAAAGATAGCTCAGAATTCCCAAATATATTTCAAAAACTATTCTCTAAAATTATCATCCAACATAACCATGGTACATTTACCTTGTAAGTCATTTACACTGGCACAAAACTATTTGCCCAGCTACATACAGACTATATTCAAATGTCACTTGTTTTCCTCCTAATGTCCTTTTGTTCAATATTCAATTCAAGGTATGACTCTGCATTAATTGAATTCTTTCTCTAGTCTCTTCTAGTTTATAAAACTTTCTTTGATTCCCTTACTTTTCATTTTCTTAAACATTTTCTTCCATACTGGTCTGGTTATATTATAGAATGTTCCTCAACTTGGATTTACTTGATTCTTCTCACTATTAAACAGAGCTTGGGTTGACTGGGGCGGGGAGACAGTGGGACAGGACACTGCACCATTCTACAGGGTAAATATGATTCATGACTGCTGATGTTAACTTGAACTCTTGACTAAGATAAGATGATATCTACCAAGTTTTTTTCCTATGAGAAATTAGTATTTTTCTTTTCTATATTCTATTTGCTAGAAGAGAGTCACTAACCCCAGCCCACATTCAAGGGAAGAATGAATAATTCCCCTTTCTGAGAAAGAGTATAAAAAAAGTGTTAACTGTATTGGTAGATACAATAAGACTATACAAGTATAAGACTTCCCTCACCAATTTTAGCCTAGGACCAGACCCAGATCACTATAGCAACTACTTGGTCTCAGTCTTTCTGTCTGAGCTCTGCAGAGTAATCTCTTTCTATCCCAGATGTTGATTTTGAACCATTTAACTCATAACCATATATAACAATGCAACTTCCCCTACCTTGTAAAGAAAGGGCATAAAGGGCAACATGAAAAATAATTATCTTCATTCTCACACAAACAGACATTTATTACAATCTTCTTTTGTCATAATTAGTATAAATACTAACTATGGCATTTGGAGTTAGAGGAATAAAAATCAATAAGCTGAACTTTAATCAAATTAAGTTTTCTAATTTATAAATGAAACATTATCTAAACCTAACTCTTCTGAAAGTCACTGGTTATTTTTTTTTTTAAAAGTCCTAATTTCATATGTGGTTTAATAAAAGAACTTTTGATTCTCTGGAATATACAGAAATATACTAAATAGTGTTGTAATACTCTTTTCTTCCTCACCTCTACACCTGATCAGTCATTGACAATATTACTTTTCTAAAATAATATGCTTTTCTGTTGCACCTCTATTTACTGGTGACATTTTCTTTAATATTCTTCTTTCTTTTTTATTTCTCTGTTTTCTAAGGGTATGTAAGTCTTAGAAATGGTCATGAGAAACTTAAATTCCATCATTCTCAATAAAAGGAATAAAAGTGAGGCATTAAACAGTAATCCAGATCAAATAACTACACTTCTACATCATCAAAAAATACCATTAAGTTGGAACATCATCTCTTCCTTCTAAACACCAAGAGTCAGTAAACAAGTAAACACAGGTGCAGTATTCTAGCCCAGAATATTGAACCAAATTTTCTACATTATCTAATTCAAAATGAAAGACAGGATAATCAAACTCTTACAACCTATTAAGTGTATACTGAAGCACTTTAAACTTCAGAGAACAGATAATACTCAAAGAGAAGCATTTTGAAAAATAACTGAATTGAAATTACAAGCCATTTCTTTAAACCTTAATAACAAACTTTAACTCGCTTAGTACCCTTTTTAGAGGTATAAGCCTGCAGTAGATTTCTTTCCATTTGACTCAGATCAAGCATCTTAGTTATATTAAAACTGACCCAGAAAAAGCAGTTACTTTAAAGGAGGAGAACACATCACATGCCAATGAATTTCTGACACTGTTGTTTTGCCTTTTAAAGCTTTTTTTTCCTCCCTCAGGAGCAGCTTAACTATAAAGCTCTCATGTGCCCTGCTCCAGAATTCAGATTGTCTTTTATACTTTTAAGATCACAGCAACAACACTGAGCCTTAATAGAGGGTCCCTGGGGCATATTTAAATCTTTAATAACAACAATTTTTCCTTTTTTCCTTAAGTATGCCTATTTCCATTAAAAAGACAAATGTACTGACTATTGTATTGCTGCAGTTCCTTAGAAATAGATGTTTCTGAACTCTCACAGTTCTATATAATCCCAAAAATGCAGCCTTTTCTTTTAACAAGAAGGGGAGAGGGGAGAGGGAAATGTGTGTAGACCTTTCATCTAAACATAAAACCTCCTATATCATTGACAATAAATATGTTTACCAAGAGGCTCTAACAGATAACACACTCACAGATGTAGACCAAAAAGAGAATTACAAGTGCTTTGTCTGCTTCCAATGGACCAGCAAGCTTGGTTATAATGATGGCACTGGAATAAAATGAAGATCACATGTGAACTCCCACACAGGCCACTGAAATTCTGAGAGAAAAATTAGGAACATAAAGTGTCCTGGCTCATCCTAATCACTCAGCAGGACTGCAACTGCATCGACTGTGGTCACAAGGGCAAGCACATAGAGATGAGTCATGGGCAAAACCACAAAGCTATAGGAAAACAAATCAAAGTACTATTAAACAGGACGGTCAGTAGCTTCATCAACTATCAAATCAGACTCTATTATGTTCAAGTAGTCATATGAAGAACTTACATCTCTGAGAACGAGAAAACAATTGCTCTCACTATACTTTCATGTTTAAATTGTTCATTTAAGTACAAAAACTAGAGAACAAATGTTCTAACATATTGAACCAATATGATCCAATTAGATCACATAATCTATAAAATAACTTTATAGGTTGGTTATATTTCTGTATCTTACAAAATTTGAACAGCTTTGAAGATATTTCAAACATAGGATTGGGCATACATTATTATGGAAATTAGAAATTTTTTAAAGATAGGAGTCTGGTGGCTAGTATCAAAATACTCCATGGAAACCTGCAACCTATCCACCACCATATAACATCAATACACCAATACATATTTTGGAAAGGAACATATATATATATATATATATATATATATATATATATATATATATATGACTGAGAATTAGTGCTACACATTGAAGTTAACATAGATTTCATTTCTGTCCAGTTCTTCAAATGTCTAAATACTGTTTTGTTTCCTAAATAAAGCTAGAGATTCTTCCCCCATGAGAACTAGCTAGTCATGGAAACTTTTAGCCTTTTAAGTTCCTCCAATTGAAGATTATCTAAGCCAAAAAGAGAGAGAGAGAGAGAGAGAAGCCTTTTCAAGAAAGAAAACAACGTATTCATATTCTCAACCCTTAACAATATCTAACTCTAAAATACCTAGGCAGATTTCACTTAAATTGCTCAAAGAAATTTATTTTTCAGCTATGAGTAAAGAAAATTCTATACTGTGTACATCTAAAACAAGCAAACAAACACACACAAACACACACACACTTTCATAAATTAAGGTGGGATTGTCTTAATGACACCATACAAATGTTTGAGATGTCAGGATAAAGGTGAAATTTTTAAAACTTGCTGACATTTGAACTTAATGTATTTTCAGTTGGAAGAGATAAGGATGTGAGTAAAGTCACAGGATGCCAGTTTTGAACAGCAACTCCTTTGTACAACTAAATAAAAATAGTTTTTAAAAAATTTAAAGATATCTGCTGTGCAAGAGTATATACATGCTCAATAAAGCATAGCTTATTTGGGGATATCAGAAGTTAGACATTATTTCTGATAGCAACTGTAAATCTTATTAATATTTGTTAAAGGTATCTGAGGCTGTCAATCATAAAATTCATTTCACACAATTTCATTTTAAGAATGGCCTATATGTTGTTAGATTTCTACTCTCTCTCTCTCTTTATACAATATGCTATTTATTATCTAAGGAACCAAATGCTCTCATATATAAATTACTGCAGAAGAATAGGTGGGCACTTTCTACTGACCTATTTCCCCCCAAGGAATGAGCAAACTTCTCTCAGTTGCACTAGGCCTGTATTTATGGAGTTGGTGACAGGTTAGGGCACCTGGAGCCAATGAAGCCAAACAAGGCCATGGGTTCAATCACCGTGACAGCCAATTTCTTTTGCTCTGCTCCAGGGCCATAATCTTTACCTCAATCCTTTGCCAAAGGCCACATGGGAGACAAAACCAGGGATCATGGATGAATCAGCAAAAGTCTACTAAAAATAACTGAGAAACAAAATCTGTATTTCATTCTTCAAATGCTATTAAATTTGCCAATATGCAAAACAAAATCTTAATTACTACATAAAAAGCTGGTCTCCTAAAAATACATACAAGTCTTTGAACTTCTTTAATTCAAAAACAACAATGGTAATAAGTATTACTCTCTTAAAATGCCATTGCTTTTACTGGAACAGATTATATTTTATGCAATCTTTTACTTAATAAAAATCTTGCAAGTAAAGTTAAATGTGAGCCCAACAAGGGCACTTTCCAGGATTTCCTACAAAATCAAACAGCAAATGCTCTTAGCAGAGGCTGTTTTTATCTGAGTGGTTTCCTCTCAAAAAAAAAGACATCCAGTTTTATTAGAAATCCAGTGCAATATGATATTTCCTTTGACTTTCTAAATAGAAGACCACTGACTCAGAATTGTTGACAAACAGGAGATCATTGGTAATTATGGAAATTTAAATTAGAATGTCTCAGATTTGATATGGCTTTGAACAGAAAGCCTTATAAAATATACAACATCTTTCACTGTTCAGAGTTAGTGTTATTTTATGACTTTGGTTTTTTTAAGTGTTTTCTAATAAAAATAAAACAGTATTAAGTCAATGAATACATCTATCTGTAGCAAAGTGATCTTTGTTTTCACAATATTACTATGCACTCAGTAGTTGCCCAATAAATATTAATCGATAATGATGGGAAAGGACTTTATAAACAGATGGTCCAGCATAGATTCACTGAAACTGTAGTCAAAACTATCCCCTCTTCAAGAACAGAATAGCATAGAAGTTAAACAGGTCCTGCACACAGAAAGTCTCGGTCTGTTGTCAGGCGGCTGTTCAGTCAAGGGCAGAAGACATTTTCCATCATCAGCATAGCATTAACAACATTCAATGTCTATCTGCATATGGTACTGCATAAAGTAACGCAGATTCTTTCAACTTTTTTATAATTTGCAATGACAATACCAGCAAGAGCAAATAAGTACGCATAGTGTGATACACATTCTATAATACTTAAAGAGCTACTAATGGTATAAACACCAAAAAATGTATCAGACATAAATACCAATCATGGTATTAAAACAAGTATTTCTTTATAATGTAAACACCTACTATTTCCAAACAGAATCTGAAGTACTTTAAAAAACAATTATGCACATCCTTTTTTAAAAGGTGTAACAGCAGGATGGTACATGTAACTTTATTTGCTTTTCTGGTTTCCTTGTGGTGCTAGGGATTGAATCCAAGGTCTTGTACTTGCTAAACAAGCACTCTACCCCTCAGCTACACTCCCGGCCCCAAAGAACTCCTAAAGAATATAGACGACAGCATACATAATCAGAATAATGTTGGCAGGAGAAAAAAAAGACAGAGAGAGAGTCAAGAACCTTATGGACACTATGTCCAAACAGGGTAAGAAGGAAGAAGCTATTCATAAATTCATCAATCTAGGAAGATATCCTGAAAAATACAGTTTTCAAAAATTACTTGAATGTAACTTAACAGTGTAAATTAGTAAAACCAGAAATTTAGAGAAAGTTGAAGTTGAGGGGTGGAAAAGAGGCAAAAAGTGCATTGCATTTCATAATTAAGAGCCTGAGGTAACATTTTATAATAAAGTAAAATGTGTAAGAAGACATGACATAAGTGTTAATTATATAAGAGCCACACAATGACTGTGCCATTGGAGATCCCACATAAGTGTTAATTATATGGAAAGGAGAAGATAGGCATTTCAGGGAAACTTTATATCACATCATCTTTTAAAACCGCACCCTTCAAAGGAATCCAGTCATTAACAATTGGCAAGCTACTTCTATGATGTAGAATATATTTATAGGCCTTAAATCTTTGCTTTATCACTATTAAATACTGGGCCTTGAATACCTCCCAATACCACAATGACTGGTACAGTCTATGTCTGCAGTACCCATGAACCACTCAGAAGTTTTCTCTAAATTGAAATTCAAGAATCAACTACAAACTTAAAACAATCATCCTGTAAAATCTCTTGCAATTTCTTTTCTAGAAGAAATTTTAGGAGAAAATGTTTGCAAGAACATTTTAGGAGGAATTTTAGAAGTGTTTTAGTGTCATCTGAAATAATCAAAATCCAAGAAAATAGTAAGAAAGAAGAGCTGAATACGGGACTGGGAGTAAGGAGAGAAATTAAGGGAGAAAAACAAAAAACAGAGAAGACTAAAGAATCTGATAGCTCTGGTCCTGCACACTTCAAGCTGTGCCAAATGGTGTCCAAGCACCTTTGAGAGATAAATCCCATAATAACCAATCACTGTTTTTCATCCATTTCCTTTTTATCAGCATGTTGACGCTAATGGTACTTTCACAACCTTGCAGAGAATGGTGTTTACTTCGTCCTTGCAAGGAAAAGAATAAAATAATGAACAGGCAACAAACATAAAGGAGGGAAGAAAACAATTAGCATGGCATGAAATGATAAGAAAGAGCAGTGGTGTGAATCAAAGCTACTGTAAGTCAGAATGTAAATTAGCATTTCAGCTGCTGTCTGGCAAAGTACTGAACACATAGCAAGAAGCAAAGAAGCAGTTATAGGAAAATTCCTTAAATGACTTGAAAAAAAGGCCTCTCCTACCCCAACTGTCCCAAAGGGCCTACACTATTCTAAAGTTTAGAATCAGTCTCTTGCTAGAAAATAATCATTGTCAATATCTCTACTTCCTTGACTGAACTGGGGATTGTCCAATACCAAGACATTTTAGATGAGTCTAAATCCATAGATGCCAGCACAGTACCTGACACATAGTAGGACTGTGGCAGTACTAGTGTACTAACTACTGGGTTTCAATCCCAGGAAACTGTGGGGGCACGCAGGCCCAGCAAGTGACCAGACAAGATTACAGATCTAAATACTGTTCTAAAACTTGACCATAATATGGATAAAGATATTTTAAAATGATCCAAGTTATTTATTATCTACTGTGTATTAACTGCCTATTTATTAGTTAGTATTTATTGCTTGGTTTATCACTTCCTGATCAATAAATAATACCAGTTGCAGTAGTGGGGAGGGGGGGAAATTAAGGATACTTAATAGAAATATAATTAGAAATGCAATGAAAGTTGAGAGAGCTTTAAAACACGTCCTATCAAATAAAGGGGAAAAAAAGATTAGCAAAGAGAAAAATAAAGAGCATTAAGGTACCAACAGAAAATGAGCAGTACATTTGGAATGGGTAGAACACTATAAAAGGCAATGGTTATAGATCGGGAAAAAACAAATAAGAAGAAAAAGAGGCTCACATAAAATTAAACATTAGAAAAAGAATCATTGGAACACTTCAGTAAAGCTCAGAAATATGAAAATAGATAGAAGTAATATGTGATTCCAGAATGAACTCTGTGTTTGACCACATTTAGGAAGTCCATTTGATAGGAGGAAAAGAAGAAGCAGGAAAGAGGGTGAAAAGTTGGGGTGGGGGCACCCTGAGTAGAAAGCATAAAGGAACAGCACAGAGGCCAGCCAGGGCAGACATGAGAGTTCTACTGTTAAATGAAGCAGCTGTCTTAATATGCAATGCTCAACATATCATTTTAATTGTTAACAGTGGGAAGAAGATAGCTTCAAATTTAAATTTTAAAGCAGTGAATAGTTAATTAGATTTCTTTCAGTTGCAACGTGTATGCCAAGTATGCTAAGAAAAAAAAGCTAATGAAAAATCAGTTTGTAAATAAGATGGGCAACTTTAATAACAAGTGCTGCTAGCTCACAAATAATGGTTCAATACTGACGACTAGTGGTCAAAGGATGTAGTAATTCCCTATTAGGAATTTATCCCATGTTTATCACTGTATCTGAAACACCGAATGAAAGTATGAAAGTCATGTGGAAAACCTACATTAAACACTGTTGCCCGTATGCATTCAAAACAAGCAAAGGAAAATAACTGTATCTGCAGTCTCTTAAAAAGTCTCTAGTAGGATGGGTCTGGCAGCGCATACAGTACGCAGCACTATGGAGGCTGAGGTGGGAGGATAGGAGTTCCAAGACTGTGTAGCAAAACTGTCTCAAATACAAACACAAAAGGAAGCAAAAACAAAAACAAGCCAGGCACCAGTGGCTCACGCCTGTAATCCTGGCTTCTCAGAGGACTGAGAGCTGAGGATCGTGGTCAAAACCAGCCCAGGAAGGAAAGTCTATGAGACCTTGATTTCCAGTTAACCACCAGAAAACCAGAAGGGGAGCTGTGGCTCAAAATGGTAAAGCACTAGCCTTGAGCAAAAAAGTTCAGGGACAGCCAGCCCCTGACTTCAAGCTCCATAATAAAAAAAAAAAAAAAAGGCATTCTTTCCTATCCATTATTTGCAATGTCTCATCAATAAAAATGACTAACATTGCTACTGAACTACAAAGGAAACAGTTATGTGAACGGTCAGTTTCATTCACAGAAATAAATTAATGTTCTTCTAGAAATGTTATTCCAGAAATGATTTTTCAAAGGTATTGTTTTCAAAATTTGTGAATCTAGGTACCTCCATTGTAAAATTTTCTTTCAGCCTGATGATGTGGCTCAAGTGGCACAAAACTTATTCAGCAAGTACCAAGATCTGAGTTCAAATCTCAGCATACCAGAAAATAAAAATCTGACCTAAACTATTTTTCTAACATGTCTGTTATATGCTAAAAATACCAAACAATCCTTATTGTGAAGATCTGGCTAGTTTATTCACTTAGTTGTCAATACAATCTGAAAATTAGCAACTTGCTAGGTAAACTGTTCTTTTTATAAAATTGAGTTGTTTGTAATTAAATTACTGAACATTGATGGATGGAAGGCTTTTTTAATCACTTAAATCATTGCATGCTGAACATCAAAGAAGAAGTTAGTTCACCTTCACTTTCTGCTCTGCAAGAATAAGAGCAACAGTATATATAGTGTATTAAAACTGGGTGAAAACCATTTTTTTTCACCTGGATAAGTCTAAGAAATTAAAGGATCCTTTACACTTGAGAGCAACACCCACTCCCCCAGCAACTGTCCACTGAAGGACATCCAGTGTGCAAAACAGAACACCGGGCTGCAAGTCCAGAGATAAGGCTCGAAAGTATGCACAAATTGTAAGCAAACAATTACAGCCTATTAAGTGTAGGCTAAGTAAGGTAACAGTGGTCAATGACACAGGAGTTATTCCAGAAACCAGGGAGGCAAGAAAGGCTCTCCAAGGGAGTAACAAGAATGTTTGATGAGTCAAAAGAAAAATATCAGACAGGTGCTAGTAGCTCTCACCTGTAATCCTAGCCACTAAGGATCTGAGGATCAAGGTTGGAAGTCAGAAGAAACAGGGAAAGTCCATGAGACTCTCATCTCCAATTAATCACTGAAAAGCCAGATACAGAGCTGTGGCTCAAGTGGTAAAGTACTAGCCCTTAGCAAAAAAAAAAAAAAAAAAATCTCAGAGACAGCACTCAGGCCCTGAGTTTAAGCCTATGTACTAGCACAAAAAATTCCATGTATATCTTACAAAATTAAGAAAATTTAAAGAAGGGGTTAGAAAGAAGGTGAGCCTGGTGAAAGGAATGGCATTGGCCAAGACATGCTGCGCTCATAAACTGTTTTGTTGGATGGCAATTCCTTTGTACAACTACCTAGAGATAAGATGTGTGTGAACGAAAGGAAGAAATATAGTTGAATAGTTACATTCTACATTTTTAGAATAGCCATCAAAAAAGGCAAATATAATCTACAACTTCAAAGCGAATAAAAAGTATAAAAATGAATAATATAAAACACATTCAATACATCAGAAATCAGTAAGAAGGGAGACAGGACAATAAAGAGAGGATAATATTTCAAAATGTATCAATTCTCACAATAAGTAGAATTAACTGACCCAGCCATTAAAAGCATAAATTTACATAATGAAATTTCTTTTTTGTTAAGCTCAGCTCAAACTAAAACTATAGAGGAAGGATTAAAATAGAGTAAAAATTACATGTCATGAAAACAGCAACCTTAAAAATAGCTTGATAGCAAACTAGACATTTGAAAATGTACCAAGAAGAAGTTAAACTATATCCAAGAAACCACAGTACTAAAAAATAAAACATAATTGAAAAAACTCACAGGGAGAAATTGACAATCTTTATTATAATGGAGGATTCAGATTGATATAATAATTAAGAACAGAAAAGGGGAAGAAATTTGACAAACTTGACCTATGTATGTGTGTGCATGCACACATAGTAACATAAAAAATTACCTGTCAAAAGAAACAGAAAATATCTGGGTGCCAGTGCCTCGTGCTTGTAATAGTAGCTACTCAGGAGACAGAGGTCTGAGGATTGAGGTTCAAAGCTAGCCCAGGCAAGAAAGTCCCTGAGATTCTTATCTCCAATTAACTACCAAAAAGCTGGAAATGGAGCTGTGGCTAAAGTGGTAGATTGCTAGCCCTGAGCAAAAAAAGCTCAGGAACAACACCCAGATTCTGCATTCAAGCCCTAGGACTGGCGTACATGTACGCGCACGTTCACACACACACACACACACACACACACACACACACCACACAAACAGTTCAAAAAATTGTTTTCAACTACATAACAAACAAGACTTGTAAATGAAAAAGAGGAGGAAGAAAAAGAAATGGGGAGAGTGAAGGAAAAAACAAGGGAGAAAGGGAAGGGAAGGAAGACAAGTACTAATCTGGTGATAAATATACCAATATTTTTATTGCAGAAAAATAATTGTCTAGTATGCAATTCCAAAAGATAGAAAAAGTAATATGAAGATAAAAGAAGATTCTAATGAAGCAATAAACAAAGATGGTCAAAAAGGAAAACTAATAAAATAATTGTATATCTAATAAGCAAATGAAAAGGGAGGAAGTAAAAAATAATAAAGGGCTATGACTGCTTTTTAATATATATTTTTTGTTGTAGATACTGTACAGAGGAGTACAGTTACATAAGCAAGGTAATGAGTCCATTTCCTATCAAGCTTCTTAGCCCCTCCTTTGTTTTTCCCTACCATCCCTTTCCTCCCCACCTCCCCAACTCCAACCTCCCTGTCACCCATGATTGCTTTTTAAAGTAAATTTCAAAATACACAAAATAGATAAAAACCTAAATCCGGGCTGGGAAGGTGGCTCAGTAGTAGAGTGCTTGCCTTGCATGCATGAGGCCCTGGGTTGGATTCCTCAGCACTACATAAGCAGAAAAAGCCCGAAGTGGTGCTGTGGCTCAAGGGTAGAGTGCTAGCCTTGAGCTGAAGAGCTGAGTGACAGCACCCAGGCCCAGAGTTCAGATCCCACAACTGACAAAAAAGAAAACACAAAAACACAAAAAACCTAAACCCATTAATTATCAAATTTACTAAATAAATTAAAAGGCTATATAAGCTCATAAATGTTAAAATATAAACAACTGCAGGTATTGATATAAGCAGCAGATTTTAAAAAGTCTCATGTTGACTTTTAACAAATATTAAAGAAAGAGAACCTTTCTCTTAAGCAAACAGAACCAGGATGTAGAAGAAGGAATGTGTTGACCCATTTTAGATAAATTTATTGTGACTTTGCTTCTAAAACAAAAGTCAGGACAAAGAAAATTATGAACTGGCTGGACACCAGTGGCTCAGGACTGTAATCCAAGCTACTCAGGAGGCTGAGATCTGAGGATCTTGGTTCAAAACCAGACTAAGCAGGAAAGTCTGTGAGACCCTTATCTCTAATAAACTATTCAAAGAAACCTGGAAGTGGTGCTGTGACTTAAGTGGTAGAGTACCAGTCTTAAACAAAAGAAGCTCAGGGACAGAGCCCAGGCCCAAAGTTCAAGGCCCAGGATTGGCAAAAGAAAAGAAAATTATGAACTGTTCTTACTAATAAGCATAAATATAAAAATGCTAAATAAAACAATAGCAAATTAATTCAGCAATGTATAAAAACAAAACATATAAAACATTGTGTAAACATGTGTGAGTAAATTACACCAAAGAAAGCAACGAAAAATGCAAGGTCTTTGGTGGGGTCAAGGATGCTTGTCAAGCAAATTTAACTTATCAACACAGACTGAAGTTCTCATGTCAGTGAGGGCTGGAAAGAACTTTCCTAACATACTGTGTTTAGCTGCACTCAAAATCAGGATGCTGACATCTCAGAAACATAGAAATCGAATTCTTGCCATCTTTTCTCCTGTTCAGTGTTGGACTTCAGACTCCAGCCATGGGGGTAGGAGAGTAAAAGTCATACACAAATAAAATCGAGTTCCGTTTGGGGTGAGGGAAGGGGAAACGAAGCTGGGTTTGAACTCGGGTCTTTGTTCTTGCTAAGCAAGCGCTGTACCATTTGAACCATGCCTCAAACACTTTTTGCTTTAGATTATTTTTCAGACAGTATCAGACTCAGCCTGCAGCATTCCTACCTCTGAGTCCTCTACAGCTGAGATTCCAGATAATATTCCATGTCCAGCTTATTGACTGAGATGGGGATTCCATGAACTTTTCATTAAAGCTGGCCCTGAATCGTTATTTTCCTGGTCTCAGCCTCTGAGCAGTGGGAATTAGAAGCATAGTCATCACACCTGACAACTGCCTTTAAAATGTCAAATGCCAGTAACATTATGATTTATAAGAACAAGAGCAAAAATTTTTATAAAGAGCCACATATAAATAACCAATTAAGATGCAATCAAAGAAATATTCCATTCCCAAGAGAAAGGGGAAAAAATAAGGTACCTAGGAATAACTCTAGTAAAATATGGATAAGAGTTTCAATGGACAACTTTTATAAAATATTATTGAAAAATATTATAAAATACCTACTCTTCAAACTAATCTATCTATCTACCTATATTTACCATCAAAATGCCAGGATAATTTCTCATGGAGCATGAGGAAACATTTTTATTATAATTTACAAAAGATAATAGCAGCTATAATAACTAAGACAAAATGGCATCAGTGCATCAATAGTGGAGCCCTTAGAACACAGTCAGATGGGACAGGAAGCTAGTTATCTAACAGAAGCAGCATTGAAATCTGAGAGGAAAAAACCAAATACTCAGACCCATACCCTGACAACTTAGACTCCAGTCTCCCTTCATTAAAAAACCCAATCCTAGGGGCTGGGAAGGTGGCTCAGTGGTAGAGCGCTTGCCTTGCATGCCTGAGGCCCTGGGTTCGATTCCTCAGCACCACATAAGCAAAAAGAAAAAAGCCGGAAGTGGTGCTGTGGCTCAAGAGCTAGAGCTCTAGCCTTGAGCTGAAGAGCTGAGGGACAGTGCCCAGGCCCAGAGTTCAGGCCCCACGACCAGACCCAAAAAAAAAAAAACAAAACAAAACAATCCTTGAGGAAATTCAGATAATCCAAGATATTAAAATGAGCAAAAGCTATAAACAGGAAATCTACACAAACAAATGCAGATGGATGACAAAAACATAAGAAGCTGTCAAATTCACTACTAAGGAAATGCAAATAAATGAGACTTCAACAGTACTGTGAGTTCAAAAACCAAGTAGATTCCATAGCACTACAGCCCTTTTGTTCAGACCAGAGGGAAAAAAACAACAGAAGTGAACCATTCCTTAAAAATTCCAAACAATAACAGGAGACTGGTTCCCTTCCACCAGTTTCTAATGATTGACACTGCTTTCATTAAACAAAAATATTCACCAGCCTGACAAAAAATTTTAAGAATAATAACCTAGGAATACTAATAAGAATATGGGGAAAAATAATCGCCTTCAACAACTGTTAAAAAAATGTAAAAGATTAGAGCTTTTTGAAAATATATATGACATATTGTAATACAGAGCCACTTTTGGTTTTCTTGTGGTTTACTGGAGATAATAGTCTCATGGACTTTCCTGTCCAGGTTGGCTTTGAATCGCGATCCTCAGATCTCAGCCTCCTGAGCAGGGAGGATTACAGGCATGAGACACCTCATATAAATATGTTTATACTTAAAATATGATTTTTATATGCTTTTTAATCAATACAGTGATCAGAGTCAGGAAATCAATATCATTACAATGCTCTGATTTAAGGATTTGGGGCAAATTTTGCTAGCAACTTTCTTTTCCAATCCAAGAGAGAAGCTCTGGTACACATGTAATATTTAGCTATGTCTATGTAATTTCCTTCAATCATATAATTTTTCAGTTTTCATTCACGATCAACTTCTCAGGGTCCTATGCAATTGATTTTGTGGGATGTCTTTCATTATGAGATTATTGATTTTTTCCTTAGGAATATATTTAGGTTATAGCCTTTGATTGATCTATCTGTTTATTTGTCTCTCTGTCTGTCTTAATGAAGACTGATATCAAGCTTCTTATTTTATTGCATTTCTTACATTGTATCATTATCATTATAGAAAGTAAATCTGTTGAAGATTTCTGTAAATATTTCAGAAACTTTTCTTGTAGGCAATGACTGCTTAAAAATTCCAAAAATGAAAAAAAAAAAAAAAATCCAAAAATGCGTTTATGTATGTTTGCAGATCATTAACCTTTATCAATTGGCAGGTTTTTTTTTTTTTAAGCATCAGGAGATACTGCCAATTCAAAATTAGGAACAAAACTTGCAACCCAAAAATTATAATGTAAGCTTGAAAGAAAAATTGGCTTTTGATTTCTAAAATTCCATTTTGCTCTATTTCACAAAAGGAAGCATACCTTGTTGGTTGGTAATTACTTAGAAAAGGATACTTGGTTGAATAATTAGATACAGCATGTGGATAGTCTTTTTTTTCTAACCTTGATTTTTATACATTTGTTCTCAAGGCAAATTGCATCTGGTGAACGTAAGAATAGTATTGAAAAGACAATTGTTCTTTTCAGCAAGTGAAAATTAGAGAAATTTTCTGTACTTATTTCCTTCTCTCTTTGCAGAATGCACAAAATTACAAAGAAAGGGGGAGAGGGAAGATTGCCTCCCATCCCTGTTCTTGAGAGTCAAAGCCTGTGTGTTTGTACTGTAATTGTCAATTTGACTAAAAGCTTGAACTGTGATTTGGAATTCCATCTGTGGTAATACAATAGAGGATCACTGTTGATAAGAGATGTTTAATTTCATATTTTGTCACTTTAATATAAGCAATGACCTATACATTTTTAAAAGGTGGTTTTGGATTATAAACACTGCAGGGGAAACAGAAAGAAAAAAAAAAGATTGATTTAGGCTTCTTCTGCTCCCAAGTTAAATGGCTTAGACTGTTCTGGAAAGGTCATGTTTAAGGAGAGAAAGAAAGCTTTGCTTTCTTTTCACCTATTAAAAATGTTATGGAAATTCCTATATTCTATGCTAATAGTCATTGATGCATTTTGTGTGCTGCTGTGGTGAGAATTTGAATTCAGTGGATTTCAGCCACTCTGATATTTTGTACTCTTACAAGAAATGTACATTTCAAAGTCAGTAAAAATTATAACTGGGGCTTGAAAGTAGGGCCTCAAGCTCTCACTTGGCTTTTTCCCTCAAGGCTGATGCTCTACCACTTAAACCACAGCTCCATTTCTGGCTTATTGATGATGAATTGGAGATAAGAGTTTCATGGAGTCTTCTGCTGGGGCTGGATTCCAATTATGATTCTCAGATCCCAGACTCCAGAGTAACTAGGATTACAAGAGAGACCACTACTGCCTAGCAAAAATTCCCACTCATCAACATTAAGAACCAGCTGGGTGCCATGGCTCACGCCTGTAATCCTAGCTACTCTGGAGGCCAAAATCTGTGGATCATGGTTCAAAGCCAGCCCTGGCAGGAAAGTCCGTGAAACTCTTATCTCCAATAAACCATCAGAAACCAGTTCAAGCCCCACGACTGACCCCCCCCCCCCAAAAAAAAAAAAAATAGTGAATCTGCAGGGAATCAAAAAAAAAAAAAAAGATTGCTCTAATTTTGTCATAAATCGGAAACATCAAAATAAATAACACTGGGCTGGGAAGGTGGCTCAGTGGTAGAGTACTTGCCTTGCATGCATGAAGCCCTGGGTTCGATTCCTCAGCACCTCATAAACAGAAAAAGCTGGAAGTGGCACTGTGGCTCAAGTAGTAGAGCACTAGCCTTGAGCTAAAGAGCTGAGGGACAGCACCCAGGCCCAGAGTTCAAGCCCACGACCAACAAAAAATAATAATAATAATAATAATAAAATAAATAACACTTGAAGGGTAATGTTCTACTGCATTTTGAGCTGGTTTGATGATAACCTAATTCATGTGTTGGCAAACTTCTGCCAAGGGCCAGATTGTCAGTACTGTAGCCCAACATTATACTTCATAACTACCACCTCTGCCACTACATCACAGAAGTCCCTACCAACAACACAGAAATGAATAGGCATGGCTGTGCTCCAATAAATCTTTATTTACAAAACAGACCATGAACCAGATTTGACCCATGAGCTATCTTTAAATGACTACTTGGTATCTGTCCAGTCTATGCCAAAAATAAACAGAGATAAAAATTTTTGAATCCATACTATACACTGGGATAACTGCTTTAAAGCATTAACGCGTTTATCTTTGCACCATTTGGGGAAAGTGCATGTTAATACAATCCCTCTTTCCACAGAGTAAACTAGTCACTCTGAGAGGAGTTAAAAAAAACAAAATCTGCCAAGGTCACATAAAGGGTAATTATGAAACAAGGTGGGTCTGATCCTATACATCATACTATAACAGTATGTTAAACTTTTTCTAACGGGTTTACTATATCATCAGGTGCAACTAGGAAATTAAATAAATTCGAGATTTACACTCCTAGAGAATACTTATCACAAACCTCCTGCAGCTTCAAGGACATAAGTCCCAACTGGTCCTGACGTCTTTCCACCAGCTCTCTTTCTGTACGCATCTCTCTTTCTATTTCCTGAAGCCGTCGCTCCACCCGATCTGAAACCTTAATATAAACAAAGAGAGAGAGAAATGAAGAAAGCTGATGTGATTAAATTGAGGAGATACTGTGTGTGTCAGACACATCACTGCCTAAAGCACAGAATTCTGATTTTTTAATAGGACCTTTCCAATGACTCTAATTAGAAAACACTTGACCTAAAATTTCACTGGAAGTTACTAGCAAAAGCAATCATTAGTCTCCCTATAATCCCCACCTGGATCTCAATAACTGGACCAGAATTTTCAAAGGACAATATAATAATTCAATTAGTAGAGTTCAAAGTAATATACTAGAAAAGAGTGCCCTCTGGTGATTTAGAGTAAAATGCCAGTTGCGCCAACAACTGCATTTATTACCCAATTAATGATAAACTGCTTTTGGTTTGTTTTGGTTCTTATTCTCCATGTGGATAACCTGCCTAGGAAGGCAGTGATGTTTGTGTGTAACTTGTAATTAAAAGGTGTTTTCATAGTTTGTCAATCTTTTAAACTGTGATCTGCTACAAATACTGAACTGCAAAAGATCAAATACTAAAGGCAAACTGGAAAATGGTTAGTTTGGATTCTAGAATGGAGGAATTTTTAGTTCTGACACTAGATTTTCTTCACTAAAAACTGCCAAAATTCAAACCCATAACACACAGTCCTCTAAATAAAATTTACATCATATGACAATGTGTTTAGTGACTACAAACATTTTGTCCTTATTTAAAAGAAGTAATAAGCCAGGCAAGGGTGGCTCACATCTATAATCCTAGCTACTCAGGAGGCTGAGATCTGAGGATCAAAGTTCAAAGCCAGCCCAGGCAGGAAAGTCCATGAAACTCTTTATCTCCAATTAACCACCAGAAAACAGGAAGTGGCATTGTGACTCAAAGTGATAGAGCGCTAATCTTGAGCAAAGGAGCTCAGGGACAGCACACAGGCCCCAAGTTCAAGCCCCATAACTGACAAAAAAGAAGTAATAAATACAGTCCTACTATTAAAAACTGTGTTGCTATCAATTCTGTGTTTGACAAGAAACCAAGAAAGGTATGATTCTGAGGGACCTCACTGGGTTGTTGAAATGCTGTAAACTGGATTGTGTAAGGCTGCACACAGCAAATTTACTAAAAGTCATTCCGTTATGCAGATAAATTTGGCTGCAAATTATAGCACAATGGATTGGTACTTTCAAAAAGAGAGATAGGTATGTTTAATTAGACAATAAAGGCTAAGAGAAAACAAGCATGGTATACAAAAATTAGTAGTTATACTTACTAAATATAAGTCTTGGCAGTCCAATTTCACTACTTAAAAATAATTAAGATACTTACTATGATACTAACAGTGCTTTATTAAAACCTCTAAATACTCTTTAGCAACAAGCTCCTAATTTATCCATGCATCAACCTAATACCAAACTATACATGTTACTACTGCTTCCAATATAAATAAGCACTGTCTGTAATAGAAAACAATTCTGGATAACTAATTTTTTCAAAGTTGTCTATTTATTTTATTTTTTCCAAAATGAACACAATTTTATTGTTCACTCTGATTATAAAATTTATGTCAACTTCTCAAATAATAATATAGAACCATTTCCATCCATTAGGATGGTCATCTTGGAAAAACAGTGTTTGAAAGGATGAAGACAAATCAGAGCACTTCATCTCTATAGATAGATGCAAGGAAGCTGCTATAGACAATAATATGGCTAATCAGCCAAACAAAAATTATTAAGTATCATCTGACCCAGCAATTTGATTTGTAAATCTAAACCTCAATTATCTGAAACCAGAGTCTCAAAGGGAAAAATCACACACCCAAATTTTCAGCAACATTGCTCACAGTAAGAGTGTACATATCGGCGGGGGGGGGGGGGAAGGGGGAGGAAGGAGAAGGA
This sequence comes from Dipodomys spectabilis, assembly GCF_019054845.1. Lineage (NCBI taxonomy): Eukaryota > Metazoa > Chordata > Mammalia > Rodentia > Heteromyidae > Dipodomys > Dipodomys spectabilis. The sequence goes on along the minus strand of NW_024870834.1, from coordinate 14,439,442 downwards.
TTGGGATTGGGGGGGAGGGGGGAGGCTGGGAAGGGATGTGAAGGGTAAACCAAAGGAGGAGGCTGCAATGCTTGGTAAGAAATGTACGCATTATCCTGCCCATGTAATTGTAACCCCTCTGTACAGTATGTTCACAAATAAAATTAAATTAAATTAAAAAAAAAAAAGAGTGTACATATCAGATGACATGATCTTGTATTTAAAGAATCCCATGGACTCCACTCCCAAATTACTCAAGCTGATTCAAAACTTTGGCAAAGCAGCAGGGTATAAAATTAAACCTCAAAAATCAATGGCTTTTCTGTATGCCAACAATGAGAAAAGCGTGGCTGAAATTAGGAAAGCAACTCCATTCGTAGTTGCCCCACAAAAAATAAAATACCTAGGAATTAACTTAACCAAAGAAGTGAAGGACCTATATGATGAAAACTTTAAAAACCTGAAAAAGGAAATCAACACAGAACTTAAAAAATGGCAAAACCTCCCATGCTCCAGGATTGGAAGGACCAACATCGTGAAAATGGCAATACTTCCCAAGGCTATCTACAAATTCAATGCAATACCTATCAATATTTCAACCTTATTCTTCAAAGAAATAGAAGAGGCAATTCAAAAACTCAAATGGAACGATAAAAGACCCCAAATAGCAAAAATGATCCTTAACAAAAAGAACAGTGCTGGAGGAATATCAATACCAAATTTTAAAATCTACTACAAAGCCATAGTAATCAAAACTGCTTGGTACTGGCACAAGAACAGACCTCAGGACCAATGGAATAGAATTGAAAACCCAGAAATGAGCCCACAGAGCTATAGCCATCTAATCTTCGATAAGGGAACTAAAAAAATAGAATGGAAGAAAGACACCCTCTTCAGTAAATGGTGCTGGCAAAATTGGTTAATCACTTGTAGAAAACTAAAGCTAGATACTTATATATCACTCTGCACCAGAATCAACTCCAAATGGATCAAAGGCCTCAGAGTTAAAACACTCTGAAAACATTACAGGATGGAATAGGAGAAATCCTAGATCTCCTTGGCACAGGCCGAAATTTTCTTAATAGAGACCCAGAAACACAACAAATCAAAGAAAGGTTAGACAAATGGGATTACATGAAATTGCAGAGCTTCTGCATGGCAAAGGACATAGCTAACAAGATCAATAGAAAGCCCACAGATTGGGAGAAGATCTTCACTAGCCATACAATGGACAAGGGCCTCATATCTAAAATATACCTGGAACTCAAAATATTAAATCCCCCAACAACAAATCCTCAAAGAAACAACTGCCCAATAAATAAATGGGCTAAAGACTTAAAGAGAAGCCTATCTGAAGAGGAAAGAAGGATGGCCAATAGACACATGAAGAAATGCTCAACCTCTCTAGCCATAAAAGAAGTGCAGATCAAAACAACATTGAGATACCACCTCACCCCAGTTAGAATGGCTAAAATCAAGAACTCTAATTAAACAACAGATGCTGGAGGGGATGTGGACAGAAGGAAACCCTACTGCATTGTTGGTGGGAGTGTAAACTTGTTCAACCATTTTGGAAAGTAGTATGGAGGTTCCTCAAAAGACTCCACATTGAGCTCCCCTATGACCCAGCAATCCCACTTTTGGGCATTTACCCAAATGATCACAAACAAGACCATACTAAAGCTACCAGCACATCTATGTTTATTGCAGCATTATTTACCATAGCTAAGATATGGAACCAACCCAGATGTCCCTCAGTAGATGAATGGATCAAGAAAATGTGGTATATATACACAATGGAATTCTATGCCTCCATCAGAAAGAATGACATTGCCCCATTTGTTAGGAAATGGAAAGACTTGGAAAAAAATTATATTCAGTGAAGTAAGGCAGGCCCAAAGAAACATAGGTCCCATGGTTTCCCTTATTTGCAATAACTAGTATATGTCTGAGACAAGCAGAAAAGGTCAGAAAAGTTGATGTTAGGTGAAATGAACCCCAAGGTAAGTATTCAAATGTTTTTTCTTTCTTGCGATTGTTTCTAACATATTTATAAGATGATTTCTTTGTTGCTTTGTATGTCCCTCCCCAATGATATAACCCTTGCTTTCACTGTATTTGATGTTGGTATAATTTGTGGAGGGTAAGGGAAAAAACAAATCCCTTAAATAGGGATACAGGTGGCCGGCCCCATTGCAACAATGAGATGTACAAGTTCTTATGTCGAAAAACTAACTTTACAACTTTGGCAGTGGGGGCGGGGGAGATGAGATGGGAAGGGATGGGAAGGGGAAACGAAGGAGGAGGCAACAATGCTTGGTAAGAAATGTACTCATTATCTTGCCTATGTAATTGTAACTCCTCTGTACGGTATTTTCATAATAAAAAAAAAAAAGAGTGTGTATATCTAAGAGCCAAAAGATGGAAGCACCAAGTAAGTAAAAAAATTTTTTTAATGTGGTATATTCACAAAATGGAATATTAGGCAACCTAAAAAAGGGGAGAGATCCTGACATGTGCCAAAACATGAATGAACCTTGAGGGCATTATGCTAAGAGAAGTTTTAAAAAAAAAAGAAAGAAAGAAAAGAAACTATCTCTAATGTATTTATAAGGTACCATGTGATTTTTCTATTGTTTTGTATGTCCCTCCCCCACAGTGTAACCCCTGTTTTCACTGTATTTGATGTTGGTATAATTTGGGGAGCGGAAGAGAAAAAACAAATTGTTTAAATAGGGATACAGTTGGACCCATTGCAACAATAAAATGTACAAGATGTTATGTGAAAAACAAACTTTATAATTTAGTGGGGGGGGGGAATATAGTTGTAGAGGTGGGAGGGTAGGGATGGAAGGGGAAAAACAAAGGAGGAGGCAACAATGCTTGATAAGGAATGTACTCATTACCTTGCTCATGTGACTGTAACCCTTCTGTACAGTATTTCACAATAAAAAAAAAAAAAACATTTAAAAAAAAAGAAAGAAACTATCATTCCACCATATGAAATACTTAAAAGTAGTCAAATTCTTGATGACAGAGAGTAGAACAATATAGTATCTCCTGAATTAAAAAAAGAATATTTTGTAATGTATTAGAAGTATGGTATAATAAAAGAATCCAAGTCACCTACAAAAGATGACCTAGTGTAACTAAAATACATACACACACCTAGTGTGTATACATAAATTGTAATACTCCTGTAATCTACGTGGCACTTGTGTTATTTTAAATGCAGTATTGACAGAATTTGTAGAATCTTACTAATGAGGTACTCCTCCAGAAACAGCTGGATATGTTTTTATTTTTATATTTAATAGGGATCCTCCTATAGCAAACTAAACTCTATAAATAATTGAACTGAATATATCACCTTCAACTGGTTAAAATCTAGACAACTAATGAATTTCAATTTCCCCTGATTTGAGGCCTATTCTATAGTGGTTATTTTACCAGCACAACTAAGAACTAACAGAAAATATTTACCATAACATCACAAGTATAATTTCTCCCCTCCAAAGCAAAGTCTAAAACAAACCTGAAAATTTACAATTCACAAAGGGTTAACAAATCAAATCGTAGCATACATGAAATCAACCTTTTTGTCTCTCAAGAAACATATATTCCACAAGCTTTCAAGTTACTATGAAAATGCACTAATAAACAATTACAACTTTGGGATAATATATAATAAATGTGATCCACACAGGAGAGCAACAGAGGGTAGGAAATGGAAGTAGTGGTTTATTTTCACTTCATATATTTTACAATATTTAGAAGTTTTCCAGAGCAAACCTGTATTACCTTGATGATTCTGTTCAACTTAAATCCAGAAGGGAGAAACAGCTGTCGCCTCTGAGAAGTTATCACTCACATAACAGAATTTCTCTGACAGCATGTGATCATGAATTCACATACACAGAGCAATATGTCTAACAGTTATAAAATGCAAATGTTGATTTCAGTTAGAAGATGTCACAAAAATCTATATTATGTCCTATGTGAAACACTGTATGGACATCAGACAACCATCTAAAATTCAGCAATATTTTCTCAAGTTTTATAATAGCTAATTATTTTCAGTTAGAACTGTAAACATCCTTACACAAGTCTTACTTAATGGGCTGAGGGATGAAGCTCCATAGGAAGGCAGTTGCCCCACATGTAAAAGGCACTGGAGGTGATCCCTAGCACCACAAAGATTATTTTTTTATTATTATTAAAACCTTAACTTATAAGACAACATTAATTTGACAATAAATTCTAAAAAGCATAAAACAAACTGCATCATGCCTTGCTATGAAAAACTTGTAGATGTACAAGTCAGCTAACTATGTAATTAGATGGGCCCAACTCTCTGGATTTATATGATTAAAAATGGCTACTTCCTGGTGATTTGGGCACAGTGAGGTTCCACAGTGAGTTGAGCACAGTGAGTGTGACATCAGGTTTTGCAATCACAGCTTTACCTGATGTGGAGCAATTCATAATGCACAACAGTGATGACAGAGAGGATATACACGGGCTCAGACCTTCACTGAATTCAGCTGACTGACTCTACATACTGTCTACATTGCGAATATACAGTAAAGCTCCCCAATACATATGAAATAAGTCACATATATCCAAATTCAAAAAAATAGCCTGACAAATTCAAACAATAGCATTACAGTACAACTGGATATGACTGTAGCTCACTCAGTTCCGTGAGGACCTCAGCAGAATACTGAAGATAAACATACTTCTATAAACATACAAATTACATATTGACACAGCCAGGAAAAGAAGACTCATGCGGTAGCTAAAACAATGTTTGTATAATCGTATGCATTAAACATATAGAACAACTGCAGTTACTTGGAAGGCTGAGATTGGTAGATCATAGTTTTGAGAACTGCCTATGCAAAAAGTTCATAAGGCCCATCTCAACCAACAGAAAAGGCTTGGGTGCAATGGACCCATCCTTCAGCTACATGAAAGTATCAAAAGGAAGGTGGCAGTTTAGATTAGGCTGCGCAAGAAGCAAGATCCTACTCAAAAAGTGATGAGGGCAAACAGAACCTCTGAGTTCAAGTATCAGTACCACCAAAACAACAACAATTTTTGTTTAAATTAGCAAATAAAGTAATGGAATCTGTAATGTATAAAAGAGGGAAGTAATGCCGTGGCTCCAGTGGTGGAGCGCTAGCCTTGAGCATGAAGAGGCTCAGGGACAGCGCCCAGACCCTGAGTTCAAGTTCCACAACCGACAAAAAAAAAAAAGAGTCAGAGGACTTCACTTCTAAAATAATGATACAGGAAGTGGCGCTGTGGCTTAAGCGGTAGAGTGCTCAACTTGAGCAGAAAAGCACAGGGACAGCACCCAAGCCCAGAGTTCAAGCCCCACAACTGACCAAAAAAAAAAAAAAGTAATAATAATGATATAAATAATTATAGACTAGAGCCAAAAGCTTGGGTGGCTGAGTGGTAGAGAGCTTGTCTTGCATGCGTGAGGCCCTGGGTTCCATTCCTCAGCACCACATAAGCAGAAAAAAAAGCCAGAAGTGGTGCTGTGGTGGTAGAGCGCTAACCTTGAGCTGAAGAGCTGAGGGACAGTACCCAGGCCCAGAATTCTGGCCCCATGACTGGCAATAAATAAATAAATAAATAAATAAATGATAGACTAGAGCCAAAAGCTTGTGGCTCATGTATGCAATCCTAGCTACTCAGAGACTGAGGATCACAGTTTAAAGGCAGCCTGGGCAGGTAAATAACATGAGATTTTATCTTCACTTCACCATGAAAAAGCTAGAAGTGGAGGTGTGACTCAAGTGCTAGAGAACTAACCTTGAGCAAAAAAGCTAAGGGACAGCACCCAGGCCCCAGTACTGGCACAAAGAAAGAGAGAGAGACAGAGAATAGAATACATCCCTCTCTTGGCACACGTAGCCAATTAATCACATTCCAAAGTGAACTCAATCTAAGAGGAACTATAACCAAATTATCAAATAGAAAAAAATTATCTACTTTTACCAAAAAACTCAAGTTGAATAAAGAAAGTATTGTAAGAGAAAAAATTCTACTAACTTTCCTTTTCTTGAAATAATAAAAGATGTTGTGGGAAATGAATACCCATTGCTCCTGAAGTTACAAATTTGTACATAGTTTAGTTAAAATTTCTTTTTTTTTTTGTCAGTCCTGGGGCTTGAACTAAGGGCTTGGGTGCTGTCCCTGAGCCTCTTTGTGCTCAAGACTAGCACTCTACCACTTGAGCTACAACACCACTTCCAGATTTTTCTGCATAGTTTATAGGAGATAAGAGTCTCACAGAGACTTTTCTGCCGGGGCTGGCTTTGAATGGCAATCCTCAGATCTCCTGAGTAGTAGAATTACAGGCATGAGCCACCCACACAGCTAATGACAATTTCTATTGATGTTTTTCTTCTCCAGAAATTATAATACCTGATGATGGGAAACAATGAACACTATATACACTTTATAGTCTAACATGATTTTATTTAAAATAGATAAATAAATAATGAATGTTGAGAATCTGTGTTTGAGATATAAAACTTAAGAATTAGGAATTTTTCAACTAGCACCATATCCAACAAACAACCCAGCAAGAGGTCTCTGCAGCACAGAGATCACACACTTATGTGAGGTGATCAGAAAATACAGAACAGGGAATGATACAGAACCAGTACAGAAAACACAGTGCAGTCAGCTGTAGTGGCCACATCTCTACTCCCAGCATTTTGGAGGCTGAAGCAGGAGAATCATGCTTTAGAAGCCAGCCTGGGCTACATAAGGAGATGCTGTCTCAAAACATAACAAAATTTGAAAGAAATAAAAAAGTCAAATCTCTAATATACTATTGTTGTGACATTTCAAACTCAGATTTCTAAAATTTATGAACATTTTATATAAGGTACAAGAAAAGATTCTTTGGGGGGGTTGGGAAGGTGGCTCAATGGTAGAGTGCTTGCCTTGCATGCCTGAGGCCCTGGGTTCGATTCCTCAGCACCACATAAGAAAAAAGACAAAAGCCGGAAGTGGCACTGTGGCTCAAGTGGTAGAGTGCTAGCCTTGAGCTGAAGAGCTGAAGGACAGCGCCCAGGCCCAGAGTTCAGGCCCCACAACCGGACCCAAAAAAAAAAAAAGAAAAAAGAAAAGATTCTTTGGCAAAATGGTACACACCACTCAAAAGATTAAACTCTGAGTAAGTTCACTGTGATTAGGACTAGTACGGACACCTTGTTCCCCCCATCTACATGTGAAATAAAACTGTATACTCTGTAAGTCCTTACCACATCTTGTTTCTGGGATTCACTAAGTTTTTCAGTCAATTCTTCCAAAGCCCTTTTTGTTTCAGCATCCGATCTAGGCCAAGAAAGAAACAGATTTTTAAGTTGAATATTTAAGAAAATATACAAACAGTGAACTTCATAATATTTTATAACATTAACAATTACATGTAATACATAGTAATCATATTTATAACAACTTATATTAATAGCTGTTATGTGATAGTCTGCTGCATTGGTTCTCAAACATCTGAAGACTTTGTTACAACACAGACTGCTAGAGCTCACCCCCAATGTATCTCAATCAGTAAATCTGGAATCATCACTTCCATAAACTCCTAAGTGATGCTGACGCTGTGGACTTGTGTTTACACATTTATGTGAGGAGATCTGAAAATTCCTCATAAGGACTGCTACAGAACCACTACAAAAAACATGCTGCAGCCAGGCCTGGTGACCATATAATCCCAGAACTTGGGAGGCTCAGAAAGGAGAATCAGAGTTGGAGGCCAGCCTGAGCTACAAAAGCTAGACCTTGACTCAAAATAATAAATAAAAATAAATAAATAAAAGGTAATAATAATCCATTTATAATATACTACTACTATTTCTTTATATTTATATTCGAAAGGCACCACTACACTAAATTAGGACCTTTAACAAATGAACATGCTACATTAACACCAAATTTACAAACGGAAAAGAGTGGGGAAAAAAAAAGAGAGAGAGGCCAAAGCTCTTGTTGCACACCATGTCTATCGTCATAATCACATTACATCTGAGTGTGCCATCCAAACTCTATCCTCATTTCCCCATCAAATTAATTACATAGTAAACAATCAAACAGTACAAAAAGACTTATGAGCTCAGCAAAAAGCCTTTCCCTCACCTACTTCCATACCTCTAGGTCTACTTCCTAATGGCAACTTCCTACCTTCATTTCCAACTCTTATATTTTCAACTGCCTTCTCATTTTGAAGTATTTAGCTCACTAACTACTCTCCAATACTGAATGAATGACTGTTTTAGGTTGTATTGATCACCTTGCAATTTTACATAATATATGCCATATGAAAATTCTATAACAAAGTGATGCTTTGGGGCTTGCATTCTATCCTGTTCACAATTTCAGTTAGATAATTTGTCATTATCTTTTGGGCTTATTTATTTGTCCATTGATATTTTCTGTCTACTCTTGATTGAACTGCCCATTCTCCTTGACTATGTGCTACTCAAGGACACTTACTTTCCTATTATAATTTAGAGTGCACACAGTTTGTGGGTCAAAACTATATGACTTCTGGAAGAAAAGTTGGGAGAAACTGTCAATGTGATTAGGTTAGAAATGTTGGCCAATATATACTTTTTGAAGTTAATATTCTATCCTGCATGGAGGGAAATAGAAAATGACATTTCTTTCTTAATGATTGCAGTTAAAAACAATATTCGACAACAAATGTACTCACTACCTTATGTATGTAAATGTAACCCCTCTGTACATCACCTTGACAATAAAATTAAATTTAAAAAAACTATATGGCTGTCTTTCTGGGGTTACTTCTACTTAATTCCTGGGCTACTTTTACTACTTCTTATAATCTGTATTTTAGTTACAATCTTATTTTATTTATATGTCTTTAGATAATTTTCTCAGAGATGAGTTAAGTCAAGAAAGTGTGACTCTCTAGAGTTGTGTTTATTTTTCTTTCCTCATTTTTATGCTTTCATGCTCTCCTGCCTTTCCCACATAATCACCAGTTGATTTTTCTCAAGCCAGATCCTCATGTAAAAAAAAAAAAAAAATCTCCTAAATATTGGGACTCCTTGGCATTCTGTTCTATCCTTGATGCTCCCGCTATACTTTTTCTTCTCTTTATATTACAAGAATTAATTTATTCCCTAATAATTCATAAAACCTTTATAAGACCATATTCTACTCTTACCGGCTTCTCCTGGAAAGCTCCCTGTTGAAATCCTCTCCAAGGCGAACTTGTTCACTGCTGAGGTCTCGGAGGGACTGGTGAAAGCTATGAAGCTAGCAAAGGCAAAACACAACATTTAGGATTCCATTGAAATCTTCCAAAAGTCACTGAAAGTAAAAATCTTGATCTTCACAAAAATTCAAGATTTTGTTAATAATGAATAAGATAAATTACCTACATTCAAACAGTAGAGCACCAGCCTTGAGTGAAAAAGCTAAGGAATAACGGCCAGCCTTGAGTTCAAGTCCCAGTACTGGCATAAAATAAAGTAAGATGACAAAAAAATAAAGAGTAGAAGTAATGCAGTGGATGGATAACAGGTGCCCACTGAGCTTTGCTGTCACGATTTCATGATCTTCCAAATTTGCAACCAGAATCATCTTGACACATCCTTTTACTCATTCCTACCTTCCTCTCATGTCTATCTGATCTTCATGACCTATCAATTTTATTCATTAAGTAGCTTTTAAATCTATATTCTTCTCTCCAATTCATTTATCCTAACCCAAGTGACCATCAACTCACACCTGCCAAACAATACCTTCCTAACTAGTTTGTCCACATTGACTCCATTTTCTACACTAGATGAATAATGATCTTTTCATAACAAGTCTATTGGCTCCTTATGAGACACTGCATTATCCCAGCCCTTCTATCCTTCTTTAGCCATATGGCCTTCTCTAAATTGCTCATAGGAGCAATTTGTTCTATGTAGAAGGACTCGATCTAATTCCTCATCCAGTAATAAACCTGATGAAAAAGGAGAGCCTCTTTCATCACTGCCTCCAAATGTAAATACTGTCCCAATGACAGAGGCACTGAATAAAGAGAATAAAAAGTAAATATTGTTGTTGTTGTTCTTTGCTCTACGTTTATTCATATAATCCATGCTAGCAATCTGCATCTATTAAAATATGAGTCAAGGAAAAGTTTCTACAAGGTTCTATTACATTTTTTGTTTTATTTTTATGTTATGATGTAGTTTCCTAAAACTAACTTTGAGAACCCAATCCTAAAATTTAAAAAAAAATGAAGGTTTCAAAGTCAGAAATTTCCCCTAATGCTTGTCTAATTAATTTAGCTCCCTAACACACGGAAGAAAAGAAACTTGGCTCTGAAAAGAGCTTGCAAGAAATGGGGGAAAATATAGCATAGAAATAATGATATCAGAAATCTTCAGTAAACACTGAAGGATGAAATTTCTTACATCGCTCCAATAGTGATTCAATAATGAGAGAAATACTTAAGTAGTAGAAAAATCAATAGGTCAGCCACACAATGACAAACTTATTCGCACTTATTCAAACTTAGCAAAATAGAAAGTAGCTGACTTACAGGGCTTTTTAAAAAACTGAGCAGCCTACACAAGGAAAGAAACAAATATGCCCAACCAAATTAGATGTATAATTTCTGTAATATAATCTCTGTAACAAATTCAAAATAAATGTATGAAGCCAAGCACCAGTGTTTCACATCTGTAAGCTAGCTACTCAAAAAACTGAGAGCTGAAGGATGATGGGTTCAAAGCCAGCCCAGATAGAAAAGACTCTCTCTTCAAAATAACCAGCAAAAACCATGGCTGAAGGCACAGTTCAAGTGGTAGAGCACCAGTCAAACAAGTAAGCAAAGGAAGTATAAGGCCCTAAGCTCAAAAACAAGAAGCACAGAACAAAAATAAATGAATAAATAAACAGCTGGGAGCCAGTGGCTCACACCTGTGATCCTAGCTACTCAAGAGGCTACGATCTTAGGATCCTAGCCTAAAGCCAGCTTAGGCAAAGAAATTTTAGAAACTCTTATCTCCAATTCACCAGCAAAAAGCCAGAAGTAGCAAATGAAACAAGAATAAAAAAGATCAGTACAAAGCTATGCAAAGTTCATAATGATCAAATAACCAAATGATTAGTTAAATATAATCAGATAGCTCAAGTATTATTCATTCATATGGAAATGTAAGAAAATACCACATGCAAATTACACAATACCTGGGTCATGTCATCAGTTTGGCGAACAAACCGGACACCAGTTCTGGACTTACTTCGTTTGGTCCCCAGTGGATCATATTCCTTAAGAGGTGAGGTAGGTGGAAAATTGTGGCTCTCTGCATTTGAAAGAAAAGGAAGGGGATTGAAACAATACACAAGAAGGAATAATCTAAAAACATACTTCATACATGCATAACAGTAGTGAGTACCACACAAGCCTTTAACCTAGGCTATTTCCAAAGTAACTTGTTATACTGATAAAGTTCCACAAGATTAGCTCTAATTTAGTCCTTAGAGCAGACAAAATGAACAACAGAACTAGGAAAAGAACATGTCAAAGCTCTTTTTTATACTTCCAAAGAAGTAGTGTATTTTCTTTTACATAAACAAAAATTGCTCAACTTTAAAAAAAAATTATGACTTCATAAAATATAGTTTTATACCAATGAAATAGAATTTGGCAAATAACAAAATAATCCAAAATCTGAACACTGTGAAAATCAGTAAGAATCAATTAACTAGAGAACAAATAAATGGTTGTGTCCAATTTTTAATTCAAACATGAATCTTAGTATAAGTAAGATTAATTATAGGAAAGCTAAGTGTTTCCTTTTATGCTAGCCACTGACATCTAGCTTACAAGACTAAAATCCTCTTGTTCTCAACAAATGTCGTAAGATAGTTCATAATCAGATACTTGAAAAACTATTATGGTAGGACAAAATTACTAATCCAGAGATTAGTAATTATACCATACAGTAATTATTATTTGTATATTTGGGTTTTTTTCTTAGTATCTTTAAGTAGTTATGGAAAGCATTTCAATTCAATATGCCCATTTATGAGTACAATGTATCATGTATGTTAGATTGTTTGGGAACAGACAAAGATAATTCAGGCTTTGTTAGGTAAAATTAAAAGTACCATAAAGGTCTGAAAAAACAATTGTAGAATTATAAAGATTCGTTAGTAAGTTTCAAAATACACACTAACCATCCTTGAAAACTTCATGTTCTAACCCCTACTATGGATGACATGATGCATGTATTGCCATTTCTGTAAAGGTTAAATGTCTACAATATGAGTATTTTAAAACAAGAAAGGGTTTTCAGAAGATTTGAATGGTTTACCTGTCACAGTGCCACCATCGAGGTCACTTGTACTCACACTTGTAACAGAAATACTTCTCCCCCCTGAGTTTCTCTGTAAGCGTTGACTCCGCAGTTGGTTTATTGATTTCTCCAAGGATTCTCTTAACTAAAGAATATAGTGAAGCCGAGGTTATCCTTTTTTTAACAACTTCCAAACACAAGTGGACTATAGATTTTTAAAAATTATTTCTGAAATATCTAGCTTCCATTAGAAAGTTAATATCACAGGAGGTTTTGAACTAAGATAGAAAACATAAAACTATTAAAATACATTAACAAACAAGGTTAGCCTTGTTTTAAACGGCACCTCTCACCATCTATCCCATCCTTCCACTTCCAGAAGGTAGAAAATGTCTAGCTGATGAACCCATCCATTTGGAGAAACACAACAAGGTTGACACATTAAAAGAAGATTCAAAAAATACTACAAAACAAGAGAAATGAAGTATTACTCGAAATTCTAAAATTGTGTTGGAAAAGTAATTATTTGAGAAACAAGATTTTTTAAAATTTAGAAAAATCTGTGGCTTACTTTGGAAGCTCTAAAATTATAATCCATTGAGTCTAATGTATAAAACCAAAAACTGAAATATAAATGATAGATGAAAGACAAACTTTAAATTGTTCCTACAAGACTCATGGAAAAAAAAATAGATCCCTCAAAATCTCAAAGAATTAAACTTTATATCAGAATTAGTAACAACACAAAAGATACTGTGCATTGAATAATTATAAAGACAGAAAAAAACTCTTGCTAAATCCTTAAATACAAGGTTGAGTCAGCCCCCTCAACCACAAATAGAACATTAAAAATATTAACTGCAATGGATTAAAATCTTCAAAAATGCATATAAATTAAATAATATTCAAAGAGGGCAAAGTCCCATGAGAGGATGCTAAGGAATTAACTTACTATTTTGGAGACTAGTAAATAAATAAAAGGTTTTTTGGAAACTATAGAAATGTCACTTTTCATTTTAAAAAGAAATACATTTTTAATACTCTCAGAGCCTTGTAGTATCTCTTAGAAAAAAATATTAATTGGAAACAAAATGCAGGTGAACATTAGTGTGTTAGGGGAAAAAAGGGCATAAAACTGAAAGAACTGACCTCATCATAAACTGATTCTGAAAGGAAATGATGTAGGCAAGAATGACTATGCCAGATAGGAGAGGTGAGCAAGAGTAAGCATGACCAAAAGGAACGCTCTCCTCAGCTACACTACTGTTCTCTTCTGCTTCGGTCCATGTCTTTCCATCAAATAATTCTACCTTTACCTTATGTTTCATTTTGACAATGAAATAAGCAATGTGTGTAAAAATAATTAGAACAATGCCAAAGGCAGATCAGGTTATGCAATGAATGGTAGTTTTATCATGATTAAAGGCAATGAATATAAAAGCAAAAGGATAAATGGAATGAGGAAATCAGATGCCTCAAACTGGAAAAGCTATATATAAGCATCTGCTACTTCAAAACTAATGCCTTCACTAAATTCCTCTGGTGCATTATCTACAGATAACTGAGTAGGGCAGTGCCAGTATTCCCTAGCACCTACTTCATGTGGGGACATGTCCTCCTACCATTCCTCTACAGTATAGTTCAAATCCCATTTCCAGCTGTAGCACTGTTCACTTCTTGGTGCACTTTCATCTTTGTTGGCCAAAATTCTGTTTTGATTATTTCTTTTTATAAAATAACATTTGAGTGGGTTTATCACTGGGAGATAAAGAGGGAAACTGTATGCTTTGTTGTTACAAAGAAGTCATTTGTAATTTGTGGACTGAAGAGGGATTGCCAATATTTATGTGTGGTTACATTTAGTTAATATACTTTGGCAGGTGAAATTTGAATTTCAGAGGGGTGCCAACATAGTGACAGGACAGTAGGGAAACACTACAACTCTCTCCAACCAAATAAGAGTTTAAGTTCCAACGCTTAATTTCCCCAAGAGACCAACAACAGCAAAAAGCCAAACACCCAGAGGAAAACAAGAGGTGAAGAAAGAAAGAAAGAAAGAAAGAAAGAAAGAAAGAAAGAAAGAAAGAAAGAAAGAAAGAAAGAAAGAAAGAAAGAGAGAGAGAGAGAGAGAGAGAGAGAGAGGAGAGAGAGAAGGAGAGAGAAAGAAAGAAAGAAACAAAGAAAGAAAGAAAGAAAGAAAGGAAGGAAGGAAGGAAGGAAGGAAGGAAGGAAGGAAGGAAGGAAGGAAGGAAGGAAGGAAGGAAGGAAGGAAGGAAGGAAGGAAGGAAGGAAGGAAGAAAGGAAGGAATTTCAGAATGGAAAAGCGCAAAGACCCTTGCCCCACCCTTGCGGCTGCGCAGCTCCACATCGAACCGAGACTGGTCCGGCCCGGCCCAGGGCTGCTGGAGACCCCAGAGTCACAGGGGGTTGTCTGCAGAATGCCAGCACAGAAGATGCCCAAGGTGCGGTGCCGGACCCAGTGATCCCAAACAGAGAAACCTCGGAGCTCGGAACCTGCACAAAGACCCTTCACCCACCCCTCACCAGAGCGGCCCCTCCTCATCCCACTAAGACCACTTGGCCTCACCGCCCAGGGGAACCCCAGAACTACAGGGGTCCAGATGCAGAACACAAGAGCAAAAGACTCCCAAGGTGCTGGTGCTGATCTGGAGAGCACAGAGACAGAAACCTCAGAACTCAGAACCTGCATGAAGACCTCTTCCCCACCCCTCCACCCGCAGGCAGCACAAAAAACACCCACGGCACTGACCCAGACAGCATCAACAGAGGCAGAGACAGGGAGAAACACAGACCCAGAGCGGCCACCACCCAGCCCAGCCCACAAGCATCTCAACCAAACACAGTGCAGTGGCAAACAGTGACCTACGTTGCACAAAAGCAGCAGTCTGCCATAGCACCGCTAGATAGTTCCCAATTCGCTCCAGGGTAAGTACCCCACAGGGGACTGTGTACCCTGCCAAGGGAGACCAGTACTGGCAGTAACCCGCAGAGCTTGATCCCCACCCCCCACCACCTGGACTACAGGTCCCACTAAAACTGAGAACTGTGCAAGCACCCCACCAGCCCATGGAGCACATCCAGCCCACCAGGCTTGATCAACAGCAGGCCTGGGAAGGAGCTTAAACGCCCAAGCTGGGAACAGCACCTGCGGGCCACAGCAGCCAGCAGCGGTAGAAATCCGAACTGCTTATCACAGGCTGCTTACCCCAGATGAATACCCAGAAGCACAGGTCTACCCTGCATGCCCCAGGTGGGGGACCAGGAGCCAGGGCCAGGCCTAGAGATCAAGTGCCTGAGCTACACAACCCACCCATATCGACTGAACTCAGAAGCTGAGCGCATATCTCAGCAGAGAAGGAAAGGAGAGAACTGCAAGCCCTGAGAATCACGCCCAAGATGGGAAAAGACCTGTGTGTCCAGGGCAAGAGAACCAGAAGCCCAAATCCTACCAGAGCCTGACCTGTATATCCCAGACTGGGGATTAGACAGCTCATGCGAAAATCACAGAGAAAAATTACAAGATTTATCAATACCCAGGATAGCAAGCTACCCCTAAAAGCCAGCAGCCACCCAGGAGAGAGCCCCAGTGGAAACAAAACAGGAATGGAAGACAAACGCTACATCCAAGAGATGCTGGAGGCAATGATTCAAGAATTAAAGTGAGAAATAGATCATAAATTTAAAGAATACAGAAACTAAATATCAAAACAGATGCAGGGATGCATGCACATCTCGTTAAGAGATGAGATTGATACTCTGAGAACTAACATAGAAGCCATAAATGGCTCAATTTCCTCCATGCAAACCACAATGGAAGCCATAGTTAACAGAGTAAATGAAAAGGAAATTAAAATAACAGATACAGAAGACAAAATGCAGCAACTGGAAAAAAAAGTCATAGATATGGAAAAATCACTTACATTATGCCAAAGGGAAATCCAAGAACGAGCAGACAGTGGCAAGAAATTTAACCTTTGTATACTTGGAGTGGACAAAGGTGAGGAATACCAGAACAGGGGAATGAAGCACTTATTTAGTAAGATTATGAACGAAAATTTCCCCATCTTAAAAAAGAACATCTTACCGACATAACAGAAGCATATAGAACACCTAACAATAAGGATCCCAGGAGAAATACTTCGAGGCACATTATTATAAAAATGATAGATCTGAATAATAAAGAAACAATCTTGCATGCAGCAAAAACAAAGAAGGAGCTATAATATAATGGGAAAAAAATCAGAATCACTGCAGATCTCTCTACACAGACACTGAATGCAAGGAAAGCCTGTGAAAGTACGATCCAAGCCCTGCGAACCAGTAACTGCCAGTCCAGACTTATATACCGAGCAAGGCTAGCATTCACATTTGATGGAGAAACTAACATTTTTAACAGTAAAGAAAAACTAAATGAATTCATAAACAATGAGCCAGTATTACAAAGAATATTAAGAGGGGGCCCAACCTGAAGAAAACAATCAAGAACAGGGATCTACATCAGACAGATATCACTAAAAATCCAACTTAGTAAGCATAGGAGAAAAGGAAAGAAAAACTTAGGAATTCAGGAAATTGACAGAAAACGGAATGCATCTCTCTATAATAACCATAAATATTAACAGGCTCAATTCACCAATCAAAAGAAAAAGAACTGCAGATTGGATCAGAAAACAAGACCCATCCATCTGTGCCTTCAAGAGACCCACCTCACAGCCAAACATAAAAACAAACCCCAAGTGAAGGGATGGAGAAGGACCTACCATGCAAATGCTCCCAGAAGGAGAGTAGGAGTTGCCATCCTGATATCTGACAAAATAAACTTTTCATTAAAACAATACAAAAAGACAAAGAAGGATACTTCATATTAATACAGGGAACAATCCAAGAAGAGGATATTACCCTTATCAACTTATACTCACCAAACATTGGTGCACCCAAATATGTTAAGCAAATACTCTCAAACTTACAGAATAAAATAGATCCAAATTCAATAATACTAGGAGACTTTAATATCCCACTCACCAAAGGACAGGTCTACCAACCAGAGAATTGGCAAAAAAGCCACCAAATTAAGTGAGGCCATATTTCAAGCGGAACTAATTGACATCTACCAAGTTTTCCACTCTAAAACTACATAGTACACATTCTTCTCAGCAGCTCATGGAACTTTCTCCAAAATAGACCATATCATAGTTCATACAAGGAATTTAAGCAAATACAAATCCTATCCGACCACAGTGGAATCAAGCTAGTTCTCAGTAACAAAGCATACTGTAAAAATTATTCAAATACATGAAAATTGAACAGCACACTTCTGAGCAACACTTGGATAACAGAAGAAATTAAAAAGTTCCTACAATTCAATGAAAATGAATATACATCACAAAGAAACCTGTGGGACACGGCAAAAGCAGTCCTGAGGGGCAAATTTATCACTCTCAGTGCACACATCAAGAAAATAGAGACAGACCAAGTAAATAATCTCATGTTGCAACTAAAACTGCTAGAAAAGCATGAAAAAGTTGAACCTAAAGTTACAAGATGGAGTGAGATAACCAAAGTAAGAGCTGACATTAATGAGATAGAAACCAAGAAAACTATAAATAAAATTAATAAAACAAAAGACTGGTTTTTGAAAAAATAAAAAAATTGATGGACCTTTGACAAGTTTAACTAAAAAAAAGAAGAGAGGAAACCCAAATCAATAAGATCAGGGATGCCACAGGAAAAATTACAAATACCCAAGACATGGAAACAATTATAAAGAATTATTTCCAGAAACTATACTCACTAAGGAAAGAAAACCTAGCAGAAATGGATGCATTTTTAGAGAAATACAAATTTCCCAAACTGAACCAAGAATAAATAAATCAATTAAATAAGCCAATATCTTACAATGAGATACAGGAAGAAATCAGAAGTCTTCCAGCAAAGTAAAGCCCAGGACCAGATAGATTCACTATGGAATTCTGTAGACCTTTAAAGAGGAACTAATACCCATACTCCTCAGACTCTCCCAAGGGAGCTATCCCAATCTCATTCTATGAAGCCAATATCACACTCATCACCAAACCAGGCAAAGACCCAACAAAAAAAAGAGAACTACAGACCAATCTCCTTGATGAACACAGATGCAAATATCCTTAACAAAATTCTAGCCAACAGCATCCAGAAACATCAAAAAAAAAAAAAAAATCACACATTGCAACCAAGTAGGCTTCATCCCAGAGATGCATATGTAAGTCATCAATAAATGTAATCCATCACATCAACAGATCCAAGGTCAAGAACCACATGATTTTCTCCATTGATGCAGAAAAGGCTTTTGATAAGATACAACATTCATTCATGTTAAAAGCTCTGGAGAAAATAGGAATAGAAGGAACATTCCTTAAAACAATAAAAGCCATATATGACAGACCAATAGCCATATTATACTTAATGGGGAAAAACTACAACCAATTCTCCTAAAATCAGGAACAAGGTAAGGATGCCCACTCTTACCACTCCTCTTCAATATAGTTCTGGAATCCTTGGCCTGAGCAATAAGGCAAGAAAAAGACATTAAATGGATCTGCATCCCTTAGGGAAGGAAGAAATTAAACTATCCCTTTTTGCAGATGACATAATACTATATCTCCACCCCCAAACTCTTAGAACTTATAAACCACTTTGGCAAAATAGCAGGATACAAAATTAACCCACAAAAATCAGTTGCCTTTCTGTACACCAACAATGTACAAGCAGAAAGGGAAATCAAGGAACAACCCCATTCACAATAACCTCAAAAAAATAATTTAGAAATTAACCAAAGATGTAAAAAAACTATTTAATGAAAAGTATAAAAACTTAAAGAAAGAAATTATAGAGGACACCAGGAAATGTAAAGACCTTCCATGTTCTTGGATAGGCAAACTTAATATAATGAAAATGGCCATATTGGCAAAATTGATACAAATTCAATGCAATTCCCATTAAAATCCCAATGACATTCATTACTGAAATACAGAAAACAGTCCAAAAATTCATATGGAACGACAAAAGACCTAGAATAGCCAAAACAATTCTAGGCAAAAAGACAACATGGGAGGGATCTCGATGCCGACTTCAAACTCTACCATAGAGCCATAATAACAAAGACAGCTTGGTACTGGCACCAAAACAGACCCAAAGACCAATGAAACAGATTAGAAGATCCAGAAATAAATCCACATGCTTACAGTCAGCTGCTATTTGACAAAGATGGCAAAGACATACAGTGGAAGAAGCACAGCCTCTTCAACTACTGGTGCTGGAAAAACTAGGCAGCCACATGAAGATAACTAAAAGTGGACCCCAGCCTGTCACCACGCACTAACATCAACTCAAAATGGATTAAAGACCTTAACATTAAAACTGAAACTCTGAAACTACTGCAGGACAGAGTAGGAGAGACACTTGAACTTATAGGCACAGACAGGAACTTCCTGAACAGAGTTCCAGGGTCACAAATTGGAGAGACTGGACAAATGGGACTACCTTAAAATAAAGTTTCTGCATAGCTAAAGACATAGCAACCAATGTAGAAAGACAGCCAACCAATTGGGAAAAGATATTTACCAGCAATATCCACTATATACAGGGAACTCAAGAAACTAATCCCTCCCAAACCTAACAAAGCAATTACTAAATGGGCAAGGGAACTAAAGAAAGACTTCTCAGAAGAAGAGATAAAAAATGGCAAAGAAACATATGACGTTGTAAAGGAAATGCAAATAAAAACAACCCTGAGATACCACCTTACTCCAGTCAAGATGGCCTGCATCCTAAATTCAGCCGAGGACAAATGCTGGAGGGGATGCGGAGAAAGAGGAACCCTATTGCACTGCTGGTAGGAAATTACACTAATACAATCACTTTGGAAAGCAGCCTGGAGGGTCTTCAGAAAGCTAAATATAGAACTCCCTTATGACCCAGCCACACCACTCTTAGGCATTTATCCTGAACAGTAGGAACCAGGATATAAGGACACATGCACCTCCATGTTCATTGCAGCACTGTTCACAATAGCCAGGATATGGAAACAACCCAGATGCCCCATTACAGATGAATGGATCCTAAAATTGTGGTACCTATATACAATGGAATATTATATAGCCATTAGAACAAAATAATGGCATTCGCAGGGAAATGGACAGAACTAGAAAAAAATCATGTTGAGTGAGGTAAACCAAGAGCAAAGAGACAAACAGCACATGGTCTCCCTGATAAGTGGATGTTAAATGCAAAACGTGTAAGGTGATACAACCAAGTAAACAAGACTAGAGAAACAAAGGACTTCCACTCATCTGGTCAAATCATTACTAAATGATCCCATGTTACTGACTACATATATAGTATATATGTGCACATCTGAGGTAACCTAGGGGGAGGACAGAGAAACAGAGGGAAACGGGAAAACATACAACAGAGAGACCCGTCAGCTGCACTGGTCATTGAGCAAAACAAACTAAGCAACTCAATGGCAACGATGGGAGGGAGGGAATGAGTGGGAAAGAGGGAACAGCTGACACTAAGCAAAAGGAAAGGAATGTACATATCACCCAATGTGGAAGAAATAACTATACTGTCAACACTCATAGAACTCATAAATTTTAGAGAACACAATAAAGACAATTTGTCCCATGAAGGTTAGAATGTGTTTGTGACTTTAACTAAGTATCACTACCTCACAATACATTTGTGAAATTTATGTAATCACAATAAAAAAATTGCTATTAAAAATAAGAAATTTGAATTTCATTGTTGGAGATCTGTTATAAACTATAGTAATGATATTTATGCCCACTGACACCATTCAAACAGGAAAGCCTGTGTACGCTCTTCAGATCCCTCAGTAGCTGTTCCATGTGTTCAGTAAAGTTTTTAAAAAGAGCCTCACTGAACGGAAGAGTGTGCTAACTCTATCTCACCCAGAACTTGAACTCAGTTCTGTTTTAGTTATTCTCCAAACTTTACTGAGGTATAACTGACAAATATCTAGCTTGCTTTTCCTAAGTAAAAGAAGTATAAGTATATATTTTCCAAAGCTCTGGCCCAACAAGGATTCAGTAAAAAAAAAAAAAAAAAGTTTAACATGCTGCAATTTAAAGCAGGCTTCAATTTTGTAAACCATTTAGAGATTCTATTTAGTTTCTTCAAACATGTTTTACCTCAAACTGTCCTTTAACTTCATACCAAGAAAATATATTCCCTAAAATAACATACATTATAGAAAGAGACATGAAAATATGGTCATGTCTAGATAACTTCATTCCCTCAGATGGAGAACTGAGCATAAATATTTGGTCTAACTGTTCTGATTTGTTTTCATCTGACACTGAAGAACCAAGTTAGCAATAATTTATGATGTACACAGAATTCATGATAATGGAGGTAGTTTAAAAGTATTGAGTATAGATCTATAAAGTTAGTATAAAAAAGCTAAGTCCTAACACTTTCAAATGTCAGGGTTCAAAATCCCAGACAAAACTGGAGGTGGGAGAGAGGTCATCAAAAGAATTTTGTCTAGGATGGGGGGGGGGGGGGGGGGGCGGTGTAGAGGGAGGGAGAGATGGGAAGGTAGAGGAAGGGGAAACAAAGGAGGAGGCAACAATGCTTGATAAGAAATGTACTCATTATCTTGTCCATGTAATTGTAACCCCTCTGTATAGTATTTTCACAATAAGAAAATAAAAAGATTTAAAAAAGTTTTAAAAAAAGAATTTTGTCTAGGACAATAATGCCACTCCTAACTATTTTGATTATTAAATGCCTTGTGCTTGGCTTTCCCTCTCTGCCTGTTTCTACTAGCCAAGATTGATTTGGCAACAGATTGCAAAGTAGATTAGTTTTACCTTAATTTCATGAAGACAACTTTGTTAACGATAGTTATCATTTCCTGTTAAAATGAAAAGGACAAGAAGGAAAATGCTAATAAAATCTAACAATAGTATAAGTGTATGGTTTGCATACCTTTCTTGTCTCATTGGGTGGTGAAGCATATTCTTAAATGGTTGCCATTTTAGTTTGTATTTATCCAAAGATTGCTTGCTCCAATTAGTACAACCTCTCTCTGTACACTGGTCTATAGAAAGATAAGCCTATAGTAATATTCCTGAAATTGAGAAATTCCTTTTCAAAGGTTATACTATTTAGTTTACTTTGGGGGGGGGTTTTGTTGTTGTTGTTGTTGTTTTGTCAGTCGTGGGGCTTGAACTCTGGGCCTGAGCGCTGTCCCTCAGCTCTTCAGCTGAAGCCTAGCACTCTACCACTTGACCTACAGCGCCACTTCCCGTTTTCTGGTGGTTTATTGGAGATAAGAGTTTCACAGACTTTCCTGCCCAGGCTGGCTTTCAACAGGGATCCTCGGGTCTCAGCCTCCTGAGTAGCTAGGATTACAGGTGTGAGCCACGGATGCCCAGCTTTACTTTTGTTTTAATAGGAAATCCTTTATTTCAAAGCTCTGTGTATCATAAACATTCTATATATAATTTTAAGAGAATTTTTTCAACTTCGTGTTTTAAATGTTAATAAATGAACATTCATAGCAAGTAGAAGCCTTGTGTTTCATGAATAACATATTATACATAACAACATATTAAGTATAACAGTATACTCACAAACACAAAGGGGGAATCACTATGAGCTATGCTAATTTAGAATAGTTTGAAGTCAAAATAATCACATACACTTTATACTTATAAATGCTGCAACATGTTGATGGAAATCAGCAGATAAAGAAATTACAAATAACTGTTTAGCATATCTAATGAAGCATATCAAAATGAATTCCAAGGATTGAAAATAAGAGGTTCTTATTATGTCCTGTATGCAGTTATTTCTAATTTTTTCTTTCTGTTTTAGTTTTCTGTACTCTTTGTCTTGAATATAAGCTTATCTGATCTGTGGAAGGGAATGGGAATCACAGAAACATCTGGACAAAGGATGAACTAAGGCAACAATGATACTCACTAGACACTATATTGGAAATTAACTTTACAACTTGGGAGGGAGGGGAGTAGGGAGTGGTAAGCAGCAGAAAATGAGGAAGGGGTAACAATGCTTAAAAAGAAATACTCATTACCTTACTTACTTAACACTATATTGGAAATGAACTTTACAACTGGGAGGGAAGGGAGTAGGGAGTGGTAAGCAGGAGAAAATGAGTGACTGGGTAACAATGCTTAAAAATAAATGTACTCATTACCTTCTTATGTAACTGTAACCCCCCTGTTCATCACCTTTACAGTAAGTTTAAAAAATAAAAATATTTAAAAAATAATAATAACTGCTTAGCAAGGGTCAAAAACCATATGAGCACTTAGATGTTTGCTAATTAAAATCATACATGTAGGATAAAATTCCTTTTTCAAATGACAAAAATGGAAAGTAAATTAATTTGCTCAAATTCAGAGATAGTTTCTCAAGACTAAATCAAGATTCAGCTGCAATTCTGATTCCAAAAATTACATTTTTCTCACTAGCCTCACAGCAAAAGTTCTATAAAAATTACTTTCCTGTCCAGTAATTTCATGTGAAACAGAAATAAAATTTTCAACAGGAGAATTTAAGTACTTAATTCTAAAATCTAAAATATGGTAAAAAAAATGATCTTAACAAAACCTGTTCAGTTAAAATTTTCTACCTGTATATTCTTACTACACAATATTTAGTTTAAAGCAAGATCACGCCAGGTGCCAGTGGCTCACGCCTGTAATCCTAGCTAATCAGGAGACTGAGATCTGAGGTCAAGGTTCAAAGCCAGTGGGGGGGGGGGGGGGGGGGAAGGAAAGTCCATGAGACTCTTATCTCCAATAAACCACTAGAAAACCGGAAGTGGCGCTGTGGCTCAAGTGGCAGAGCACTCGCCTTGAGCTGAAGAGCTGAGGGACAGCGCCCAGGCCCAGAGTTCAAGCCCCATCACCAACAAGAAAAGAAAGAAAAAAAAGAAAATTAATGATTTATCAGAGAAGCAGATACCACCAACTTGGAGATACTCTAAGTGGCTAGTATCTGGCTTTAAACAATCAACAACAACCTACCAGTGAATGTACTTAGCAATAGAAATCCATTTAAGACAAAGAAAACCCTGGACTTTATTACTTAACATTCAACATTTTTACAATGTTCACATACCAGATGGCAAGATGCAATGACTCTCAAAGAGAAATTTTAATCACAGTACTTAATTAGGGAAAAAAAAGAGCTATTAGTATAAGTCTCTAAACTCTAATTTGATAACCAGTCTTTATCTTAGAAATGAACTTAATGAGTCAAGAGAGCTGTATTTTTCTTTTAAACCCAATATTAACTCCTTTATATAAACTTCCACAGACAGAAATCACTCCTATGTTGAATATTTTATGCTGTATATTCTGTTTTAGGGCATTCTATTTTTATAGCATTAACAGAGTATACCCCTTTCTCACATAAATAGAGACACACAGCTCTAGAAGTATTGTAAACACTAAGCTAATCAACTGCACAGTTTTCTGAATATTCTAACACTGAAAAGCACAACTTGCTCCAAAATCTTCTTAAGTTTTTAAATAAATTTTTAAAAATTATTTTTTAATATGTATTTTTAAAATATATTATTTTTAAAAAGAAACCTTCACAGGTTTCTTTACCTATCCTCTTTAGTTCAAATGTTCTCACACCTCCCAAGGAAGTCACAGCATGACAAAATAATGCCAGATGATACTTAATGAAGGTCATGAAGTTCAAGACCAAAGACCTTAACTGAGACTATCCAACTACCTACGGTTCAGTGACTGGAAACCATACAAGAAAGGTTAGTGAAAAATCAATGGTTGTTAGTAAGGATGATAAGAAAAATCAATGCCAGCATCGGCAGCTCACAGAGTGTGCCACATTGTTCAAGTGGTGACAAGATCTACTGCCAAGAACAACACCTCAATGCCAATCTTCACTCAGCACCAGACATCTTCCTAACTCTTTCTATATTTGCTCCATCTAACTCCTAGTCTAGGTATCATACAGTTCTAGTCCCAATGCCAAGAATGACTACAGTCTTCTGTTGTGGAATACATTAAAGATGACGTCCAAGGTATAGTTTCTCAATTGTAACCATTTACTATAAATATTCATCAAAGTCCATGAATCTTGATGTTAAGATCCTGAAAATTTACCCTACCCCAAGTCAGGAGCAGGGCCTCAATCCCTTAGCTCTGTCACTTTAATAGATCATGGGCCCGAGTTTTCTTACCTTGAAAATAATATTAATAATACCTCTTATGCCAAATTAAATGAATTTACATGGAAAAAGTGACTGGTTATATCAAAGTCATAGAGAAATTAGAAACAAAACTTATGTACTGCACCTCCATGAAAAACTAGACCTCATTATAATTTTTTAACATAGGTTGACTCCTCACAAGTCTTCATGTATCATTAACAAAGAGTTAAAGTTAGACTAGGATGAAAAAAATCAAAATCAGTATACAGTACAGACATTTGTATAGTCATTTTTATCCTGGCACTATTCACAATAGCCAAAGTATGACATCAGTCTCCTTTAGTGAATGCATAAGAAAATGTGGCATATACACATAGTAGAACACTAATCAGCCATAAAGAGAAAAATGAAATCATGCTACTTAAAGGAAAATGGATGGAACTGGAGATTATCATGTTAAGCTAACTAAACCGGAGTCAAAAAGACAAATACCACCATATGTTCTTTTTCATTTGCAGGATTCAGACCAAAGAAGAGCACACACACACATACTCACAGTCACTTCCAAAATGACAAGGATGAAATTTATCACTATACTGAATTGAGTTTAAAATAAAGCAATGAATAACAGTTACTCATTTGCTGGAAAGAAAAGGCACTGGCAATCAACTGTTTTACCAGAACAAGAATTTTAGGAAATTACAGAGGAAAAACTAGATTACATGAAGGAACAGCCTGAAGCAAAACTGAAGACTCCTTATCTCCTGTGTGTTCTTTTTTACAACTAGCTAGCTTTGTAGTCAATGAACTAACAGGTCAGAAATAAAAACCTGTTCACTTTACTTCCAATAAATAAAACTACTTTCCCCAGAGAAATGAGCATTATTCCACTCTAAGCCTACTATAAACTACGATACAGACACACACACACACACACACACACACACACACACACACATACACAGACACACATTTAGAGCCATAGGAGAACACATGTTTTGCTTTAAATGCTTATATGTACACAAGTTTCCCTAATAGAAGTTTCACTCCCAATTGCCCAATTCAATGGAAATTTAATACTAATAAATAAGGGTCTAATATTTAACCTGACAACGTAGGATTGTTCTTTGCTACTAATTTATAATATTTTCTATTTTTCAAAAATACAAAGAGGTGAGCGCAGGGGTGGGGGGAAGAGATGGGAAGGGATGGGAAGGGGAAACAAAGGAAATTTTAAAAATACAAAGTTATGAGAGGAAAAAAAGATGAATAGAAAACAATTTTTAAAAACAATAAAAAATTTTTAAAAGGTACAAAAAAAGAGTTCTTTGATTTTCTTTTTTTTGGGGTGGGGAGGGAGGCGGGGAATGGGAAGGTCCTGCATCTCCTTGTGTCCATAACCAGTCTCTTGGTGGAGCCTCTGGTCTGCTTGTGGTATTTGATTTTCCTGTAGCTTAATTGGTTTCTTAAGTCAGGTACTGGCACAAGAACAGACCTGAGGACCAATGGAATAGAATTGAAAACCCAGAAATGAGCCCACAGAGCTATAGCCATCTAATCTTCGATAAGGGAGCTAAAAAAAATAGAATGGAAGAAAGACAGCCTCTTCAGTAAATGGTGCTGGCAAAATTAGTTAATCACTTGTAGAAAACTAAAGCTAGATCCTTATATATCACCCTGTACCAGAATCAACTCCAAATAGATCAAAGACCTCAGAGTTAAAACACACACTCTGAAAACATTACAGGATGGAATAGGAGAAACCTTATGTCTCCTTGGCACAGGCTGAAATTTTCTTAATAGAGATCCAAAAACACAACAAATCAAAGAAAGGTTGGACAAATAGGATTGCATGAAATTGCAGAGCTTCTTCATGGCAAAGGACATAGCTAGCAAGATCAATAGAAAGTCCACAGATTGGGAGATAGATCTTCACTAGCCATACAATGGACAAGGGTCACATATCTAAAATAAACCTGGAACTCAAAATATTAAATCCCCCAACAAGAAATCCTCAAAGAAACAACTGCCCAATAAATAAATGGGCTAAATATTTAAAGAGAAACTTCTCTGAAGAGGAAAGAAGGATGGCCAATAGACACATGAAGAAATGCTCAACCTCCCTAGCCATAAAAGAAATGCACATCAAAACAACATTGAGATACCACCTCACCCCAGTTAGAATGGCTATAATCAAGAACTCTAATAACAACAGATGCTGGAGGGGATGTGGACAGAAGGAAACCCTACTGCATTGTTGGTGGGAGTGTAAACTTGTTCAACCACTTTGGAAAGTAGTATGGAGGTTCCTCAAAAGACTCCACATAGAGCTCTCCTAGGACTCAGCAATCCCACCTTTGGACATTTACCCAAATGATCACAAACAAGACCATACTAAAGCTATCAGCACAACGATGTTCATTGCAGCATTATTTACCATAGCTAAGATATGGAACCAACCCAGATGTCCCTCAGTAGATGAATGGATCAAGAAAATGGGGTATGGAATTCTATGCCTCCATCAGAAAGAATGACATTGCCCCATTTGTTAGGAAATGGAAAGACTTGGAAAAAATTATATTCAGTGAAGTAAGCCAGACAAAGAAACATAAGTACCATGGTTTCCCTTATTTGCAATTACTAGCATATGTTTGAGACAAGCAGAAAAGGTCAGAAAAGTTGATGTTAGGTGAAATGAACCCCAAGATAAGGATTCAAATGTTTTTTCTTTCTTTCAATTGTCTCTAACATATTTATAAGATGATTTCTTTGTTGCTTTGTATGTCCTTCCCCTACGATATAACACCAGCATTCACTGTATTTGATGTTGGTATAATTTAGGGAGGGTAAGGGAAAAAACAAATTGTTTAAATAGGGATACAGGTGGCCCCACTGCAACAATAAGATGCACAAGACGTTATGTCAAAAAATGAACTTTACAACTTGGGGGAGGAGCTGGAAATGGGAAGGGATGGGAAGGGGAAACAAAGGAGGAGGCAACAATGCTTGATAAAGAATGTACTCATTACCTTGCCCATGTAATTGTAACCCCTTTGTACAGTATTTTCACAATAAAAAAAAAATTAAATTAAATTAAAATAGAAAAGAAGAAAAAAAAGTACAAAGAGTCAATTAATACAGCAATTAACCTAAAACAGTTCACCAATTACCCCATTAAAAAAAAATCTAGAGCTCTGTCCTTCAAATATCAAAAATCCTAACAGCTGGTGCAAAATTATCCAAGTTTATTTTCTAAATAATGGTACAACCTTTGTCACAGAAAATGTTTCCTTGTGGTCTTATGGTCAAGAAATTAGTTTCCAATTATAAGAAAATAATGACAGCCATGCACTTTTTAAAAGGAAAACAAAATAAGTAATCAATTATAATTTAGAGTTACAAGACAATTCACTACAGCACAGATACATATAAAACATTATTGTATAAATGTAATATTAGTGTATACTTATCATTGCAAGTGTGAATAAATAAATTTAATTCTTTTCCAAGGCATTACAAAGAAAGTAAATTCCAAAGGAAGGAAAGACAGAACTAGCAAATATCCATAGACTTATTCACTTTATTTCAAAATTCTAGAGTATCTTTCTTTCTTGTATTCCTATGTGAGCTAAATCTAAATTTGCACATTTTTGAAAGGATCATTTGAAATATCAAGCAAACTTTTAAACACATGTATAACCCAGCAGTTCTATTTCCAGGGATTCTGCAAGATTAGATACAAATATATATTAGAAAGGTCACTGGATATTGTTCACAATAAATGAAAAACCTGGATATGTCCTTATTATGAAATAGTATATAACTCCTTAAAAGTAGGTAGACCTACACAATGTTTTGCCAACTATGATATGAAACAATTGAGAAAAGAGTTGCCTAACTATTTTAATACACGTTTGTACATGCATACAAAGTGTTTAGAAAGATCTTTTAAAAAGTCAAAATGGTTACCTCTTTAGAGGCGAATGGAGAGAGGTTTGAGAATTTTGTTAAAACAATGAGCATCTGTCACTTTAAAATAAACCATCCTTAAAATTTGTATCTATCAGTAGTCCAAAATAAGCAAGTCTTTGTTGAATTTATGTCCAGAATTCTACCCTATTACCTAAAGCTTTCAATCAATAGAATCTAATCAAAGTAAGCTGGGGCTTGAACTCTGTAGGCCCTGTCCCTGAGCCTCTTTGTGCTCAAGGCTAGCAATCTACACTTGAGCTACAGTACTACTTCTGGCTTTTTTCTGAATAGTTTACTGGAGATAAGAGTCTCACAAACTTCCCTTCCTGGGCAGACTTTGAACCACAATTTTCAGATCTCAACTTCGTGAGTAGCTAGAATCTAAACTATATTTTAACTCTAAGATAATAAAGCATTTTTAAAAAAATCACAGCTCTGTACATTGTTATCTCCTTTCTCTTACATCTCTACTCCCCAAAGACTGAATTCTCCCAAAAAAACTTGGTAAACAAAAATGTAAATATATTTAAGCATGCTCACATGTTCAACAACACCAGCCTGTCCATTACTATATTCTCGATATTGCCCAAGCATCTGGTCCACTTGTCGAAGGTTCCGACTAGTATCCTTTAGAGAGAAAATACTGTTATTGTTCTGAACAATACCAATCAGCCCTATATCAAAGAGCTAAGCCAACAGTTTGTTAAAGGTATAATTTATATTATAATTAGGTATCAGTGCACTTAAAAAAATAAATCACTGTGGAAAAAAAATCAAATCCTGCAGGGTGCCAGTGGCTCACACCTGTAATCCTAGCTACTTGGGAGGCTGAGATCTGAGGATCGTGGTTTGAGGCCAGTCCAAGCAGACTCTAATAACACTCAAAACCTAGAAGCTGAGGTGTGGCCCAAAGTGGTAGAGCACTAGCCTTGAGCAAAGAGAGTTGGGGGGGGGGGGGCTGGGAAGGTGGCTCAGTGGTAGAGCGCTTGTCTTGCATGCATAAGGCCCTGGGTTCGATTCCTCAGCACCACATAAGCAAAAAGAAAAAAGACAGAAGTGGGGCTATGGCTCAAGTGGTAGAGTATTAGCCTTGAGCTGAAGAGCTGAGGGACAGCACCCAGGCCCAGAGTTCAGGCCTCACGCCTGGAACCACCCCTCAAATAAATAAATAAATAGATAGATAATTAAACAAAAAAAAAAGAGAGTTCAGGGACAGTGCCCAGACCCTGAATTCAAGCCACAACTGGGAAAAAACAAAAACCACTCAAATCTATCTTTTATTTGTATAAAATACAAAATTCATAATATAAATTTTTAATCCAAGGTTCTGAGGTATAACATGCTCAAGTGTAGAAAAAAATCTAGAAAGTCCAAGGCCTGAGTTCAAACTCCAATACTGCCAAAAAATAAAAAGGAGGAGGGAAAAAAAAAGAAGAGGAAAAGAAGAAAGGAAAAAGAGAGGAAGAAGAATCAAAAGAAGAGGAAGAAGTGAAAATAAGGAGGAGGAAGTGGTAGACAGACAAAAAGAAAAGGAGAAGAGGAGGTGACATCAAATGAAGAAAAAGACAGGCAAAATAAGGAAATGTAAGAGCCTAACCCCCCTATCTGGCTTTGAAGACGAATGTAGGGAGCCACAAGATAAGAAATATTGGGCCACTTCTAGAAGCTAGAAAAGAAAGGGAGCAGATTTTCTCAGAAGTCTGATCTATAGAATGATAAGATGTTTTGCTGTTTGAGACAGCTTTATGGTAATTTGTGAAGTAGTACTAAGAAAGCTAATACATGGCTGAAACTATTATTCAGCTCAATCTGCTTAAAATCTACTAATGGCACCCACTATAAAACAAACCTGTAAAGTACTTGTTATAGTATTGACCTTCTCAGTGACATCTACTGTAGCATGACTTCTGGTTTCCGTTGGAATCGATCTGGCAGCCCATCGACTCACACGGTCACGATAGCGGAAGCGATCTGAATCACTGGTTGATTCTGCCATTGATACATGCAAATCCTTAAAAACAGATCAAAGTCAGGTCAATCAGTTAATTATTCTTTTTCATTTTAAGTCTTATTAAAGTCTTTTAGAATATCATAATTTCTACCACAAGAAAACAAGAGTCACTTCCTACTATACTTCTCCTTTGTTTTGTTTTCTCTGACTTGAGAATAATTCTTCAGATATGATTTTAGTTATGGTTACAATTCCAAATACTAATTCCTTACATTTCTGCAGAGCTTCAAATTTTTAAGGTATTTTAATATATAGTGTCTCACTTAATTCTACCAATAAATCTGTAAGATAGATTTAAAATAGATATATTTTGTAAATAGATATAAATTAGATAATCTCTAAAGTCCCACAATTGTCTTAATATTAGTCTGATGTTTATTAAACTATAAAAATACATGTCTTTTGGTTTTTGGTTCTGTGTGTGTGTGTGTGTGTGTGTGTGTGTGTGAATGCACACATGCACACAGCTGGGAGTCACACTTCTACTTCTGACTTTCTGCTGACTAATGACAGATAAGAGCCTCATACACTTTTCTGCACAGGCTGGCTTAAATTCACCATCCTAAAATCTCAGCCTCCTGAATAGCTAGGATTACAGGCAAGAGACATCAGTGCCTGGCTAAAAATGGGTGTAAAATACGTCACATCAACAGCACATCCTACAATAAAAAGAATCCTATTCACTGTACACTGAAAACTTGCACCTTTGAGTATAGCAGAATTAAATGATGCAAAAGAAGTCTAAGTATCACAGTAACAAATTTGATATTGAATCCCACAAAAAAAAAGAGCCAAAGTAATTTCAGCAATGGAAAAATCCTCTAAGCAAGATTTTCTTCTATCTTTACCTCAAATATCTGTTTAAAAGATACAAAAATTATTTCATACAAGAAAACCTCAAGTTTCAGAAATCCTGTAATATAAGTTTGGAGAAACCAAATTGATCAAAAGTAAAAGTTCATCAAGTATTACCATAATACCATTTACTGCTTAATGAAAATTAATTCACATTGCTACAATCTTCCTGAAAATCTGACTATACTCCCCCATCATTCCCCCCCCCCCCACACTGGATTATTTTGTGAAGTTTGATGACAGTTTTCTATGATAGAATATTCTTAGTCTTTAAGATTTTTATTCTCATTGCCTCTTAGAAGTACATGACCATGTGTCAAAAGAGAAGAGGAAAGGAATGTGCCAAATGTGTGCAGATCCTACAACATTTAATGACTGCAATCATGTTTTTAATATATTGGATGAAACAAACAAAGACCCTTGCTGTGAAGTTAGATTTTTCAAAATGAAATAGTCACATCAAAATAGAAAGAAATCGGTGGGAACATCCAGCTTCTCCAACTGGCTGAGACAGGGAAAGAGAGCATCCTGCTCCACACCCCTGCTTCTCCACTGTCCTGTGCACCTGTCTGCTCTGTTCTTGTCTCCATCTCCATCTGTATGCAAGGAGCGGTATAGTGCCCATGATGGAGCTCACCCACACCAGAAAACATGACCAAAAACTACCAGCAGAAGTAACTGTTTGGCTTTGCTTTCCCAGCCTCATGGTTGTCTAAATCCTAAAGAAAAGTAACCCAAAAAGAGATCATAAATGTAATTTGTCTTTCAAAGTTAAGAAGGCATCTGGCTGAGCAATGGGGGCTCACACCTGGAATCCTTAGCTACTCAGGAGTTTGAGATCTGAAGATCCTGGTTCAAAGCCAGCCCGAGCAGGAAAGTCTATGAGTTTATCTGCAAGTAACCATCAAAAAGCCTGAAGTGGAGCTATGACTCAAATAACAGAGCACCAACGTTGAGCAAAAAGCTAAAAGACAGAGCCCAGGCCCTGAGTTCAAGCTTCAGTATGACACAAGGAAAAAAAAACAAGTGACTACTGTATCTCATGAATCTCTGCCACATGACCTTTTACTCTTACTCTATGTTCAAGTGCTTTCCATCATTACCTACTAGTAAAAGCAGGAAGAACCAGCATTTTCTAAGTACTTTCTTTATTCAAGTATTACCCAGGATACTGGTATAAACAATCCAATTTAATTCTTATAGCAATTCTATGAAGAGAATACTATTAGTAAGGGGATTTATGTCCACAGTAGAGTACTTTCTTAGCATTGGCAAGGCCCTATATTCAATGCCCAGCACTGCAAAAATAAGGGAATACTATTCACTCCTCATTTATGGAAGATGCTGTAGCTAAGCGGTATTAAATAACATATTCAGCTCCACACAGGGATAAAAATAGCAGACTTGGCATTAAGCCAGCCTTTTCTTGTATTTTTGTGGGAGGGGGTGGGGCCTGAACTCTGGGCCTGGGCACTGTCCCTCTGCTCTTCAGCTCAAGGCTCGAGCTCTACTAAGCCAGCCTTCTTTATCTTCAATACTATTTCCATTCACTGTATTCTTGGTGTCTGTTACCCACTGGATAAATCTGAACTAAGAGCCAGGGGAAAAAAAACTCAAATTATTATTCCATAAATTCATAAAAAAAGAAATTTTTAGGCACAATGAAACAGTAATATTGAGAAATACAATGTGTTTACTATAATGGTTGTTAGTGAGAATAAGGAACAAAATAACTACCTTTGAGGCAAATAAATGTTTCTAAAAGTACCAGAATACATTTCAATTGATACAAATAGTATATTATACTCTTCTTATTTTGGGGGGGGGAGGGGGGAGTGGGGGGGAGAGTCCGGTCGTGGGCCTGAACTCTGGGCCTGGGCACTGTCCCTCAGCAATTCAGCTCAAGGCTAGCGCTCTACCACTTGAGCCACAGTGCCACTTCCAGCTTTTTTTTCTGTTTCTGCTTATGTGGTGCTGAGGAATCAACGCCTCATGCATGTAAGGCGTTCTACCACTGAACCACCTTCCCAGCCTCATACTCTTCTTATAAGTAGGTAAGATGAGGTTCACCTTGAATAACAACTGTTAAACATTCAATTGCTATGGTTCTTTTAAACAATTTGAAAATTGGATTGAAACACATTATTAGTACAGATATAACAATGAAGGGCTGGAAGTAAGTGGTACAGCACCAGATAAACAAGCAACATGCAGTCTTGAGTTCAAAATCTCAGTATCAACAACAATAAAAACTTTAGCCAGACAGCAGTGGTTCATGCCTATAAAACTAGCTACTCAGGAAATTGAGGTACAAAGGATTGATGTCTGAAGCCAGACCAGGCAGAAAAGTTCATGAGACTCCATCACCAAAGTAACCAGCAAAAACAAGGCTGCAGGCATAGCTCTAGTGGAAGAGAGCCAGCAGATTGAACACAAGAACCTAAGTTCAAACCCCAGTATGGAAAAAAAAAAACCAACAACATAAGAGTTACCATCTGACATAGGTTTCTATTTTTTAGAGTTTAACACTAAAACAGAAAATCTTAATATTATATAGATTTAAAAATGATATTAACTAAATTATCTCCAATTGTCATCTAATCACAAGGGGAAAAAATTTCCTCTCACTTACCCCAAGTAGAATTACATACTTTTATGAGAAAGAATCACACTTTCCAGCATGAATTTCACTGGTATAAGCATGCAAAGTCTTCTGCTATTAATTTCAATTACTTTGAGCAATAAAAGATGTTCAAACTGCATCTGATGGAACTCCTGCAGAGATACCAAGATTTAAGGTATGATATATCGGAGAAATTTACATATACTTTTATTTATATAAAACATGAGTTTAATTACATAACTTTATTTAAAATAATACATAAATATTGAACTAAGGACAATTAATGAATATAATTATAATAAAAAATAGGAATAGATTGTTTATATTGGTGATTAAAAAAAAAAAACCTTGGCACTTTCTTCAACTGCTGTAATGATTAAAACATGAGTCCCATCGCTAACTTGATTGGACTTAACTCTAAGTGCCACAAAACAGAAAGCATCTATGATGGCATAGACACACGCTCATCAGTGTATATCAGCCAACAACATCTTTCCTCAAATATGGAGTTGATGGAAAGGGGTGAGAAGGAACAGAATGGCCACTGAAGTTGGCAGAGGCTCACATTACTTAATCAAACCCTAGGGCCAGACATGAGCCATGAAAATATTTCCCAAGTGCCCTGTAATATGACAGATTAAAAGAAAAGCCAAGGGCTGGGAAGGTGGCTCAGTAGTAGAGCGCTTGCCTTGCATGCATGAGGCCCTGGGTTCGATTCCTCAGCAACACATAAGCAAAAAGAAAAAAGCCGGAAGTGGCGCTGTGGCTCAAGTGGTAGAGTGCTAACCTTGAACTGAAGAGCTAAGGGACAGCGCCTAGGCCCGAGTTCAGGCCTACGACCGGGCCAAAAAAAAAAAAAAAAAGCCAGCCAGGTGTTGGTGGTTCATGCCTGTAATCCTAATCTATTTTAGGAGGCTGAGATCTGAGGATATCAGTTCAAAAGCCAGCCCAAAAAGAAAAGTCCTTGATACTATTATCACCAATTAACCTCCAAAAAACCAGAAGTGGCACTGTGGCTCAAAGTGGTAGAGTGCTAACCTTGAGCAAAAGATCTTAGGGAGAGCAACCAGGCTCAAAGTTCAAGCCCCATGACTGACAAAAAAGAAAAGAAAAGAAATGCCAAATGTCAATTATGTAATCTATATTAACAATGTATTACACTATAATTCTAAGACATGCTTTTTAAAAGTATTGTCTATACTAAGATCACTGGTATTAAAAAAAAAATACTGACCTCAGAAAATCTTCCTCCAGTGAAACAGCACCTAATAGACTATATATTGACAAAAGCATTCTGAATGGGGTCACATAAGAAAACTAGTATGTTCAACCATGGAAACCTAATAGTCTGAGATGTATACTAGACGTGCCTTTGTGGACTACTGTTTTCTTTTAAATAATAATGCCTATAGATAGCCAGATTTCAGGGGAA
This sequence comes from Dipodomys spectabilis, assembly GCF_019054845.1. Lineage (NCBI taxonomy): Eukaryota > Metazoa > Chordata > Mammalia > Rodentia > Heteromyidae > Dipodomys > Dipodomys spectabilis. The sequence goes on along the minus strand of NW_024870834.1, from coordinate 14,402,968 downwards.
AGAGCACTCCTACACTTTTCAAATGAGAATGTGAAGTTGATATAACCTGCTGGATACCAGCAAGAACAGTTTTGAGGTAAACGTTCAGCTGTAATGGTAAAGCACTTGCCTAGCATGTGTGAGGCCTCAATCCCCAGTATGCAAAAGAAAAACAATAAAAAGTGAAAGCCAATTTTTACCTTTGATCTGACATACTAAGGTATTCATACTTCCAAATAATTCCCCTAAAAATCAACTGAATACATACAGAAATTTGCAGGTGAAAATATTTCTGTAAAGCTACACTAGAGTAAAAATTTTAAACAGCTTATATTTCAAAGCCAAGTGCCTATTGCTTATGTGTGTGATCTTGGCTACTCAGGAGACTGAGAACTGAGGATCTAGGAAAAATCATGAAACTCATCTCCAGTTAACCATCAAAAATGCTGAAAATGGAGCTGTGGCTCTGGGGCAGAGCATCAACCTTAAGCAAAACAGCTAAGGCCTGAGTTCAAGCCCCAGTTTTAGCACAAAAAAAAAAATCAAAATACAAGAGAATGGTTAAAATACTGAACTTCCATATAATGGAACAGTATTAGGACATTAAAAATCTTGTTTCTGAAGACCACTGAATGGCAAAGCAAGTAATAAAAGCATAAATTCCACTTTTGAATAAATTCTATATTATCCAATGTGTATATAAACTATCTTTATGTAAATGTAGAGTCACAGGAAATGGCAGGATGTTCATGTTTATATACCCTACACAGTTTAATGCTGGTTTATATTTTTTAACCATTCCCACCATTGATGAATTTACATTAATATAAAGATGGCCTTCAAAAATAGACTGACAGTAGATTAACAGGCTGCCACTCTAAAGATGGTGTTTAAAGTTTCTTATTAGCAGCTCCATTTACCTTGGTACTTTTTTCCTATTCCTCTTTGGCAATCTCTTGACCTTAGTACCTATTCCTCTGTCATCTATCTAGGTAGGGTGATATCTATAAATCTTGGCAATAGATCAGCTCAAGAAACAGGGTCACAATATTGGTCTCTCCTATTTTATTCTGAAGAGCATTTGGACAGCTACTTGAACCATTTATCATGAGTTTGTGAGCTACAAGAATATTTTCAAATTGGCTATTATTCTCTTTATTGTTTTGCTGAAGAACAGCTACTAGGCTTTAAAACTGATTCACTTAAACAAACAATCTACATGCTGGTACAAACTTAAAAATTAAAGCACTACTTGAAAATGTACTGACATCACCTATGCAATCAAATTCTGCTTTGGAAAACAAATTCAGAATTACTCATGAGTGATATGCAATCAGTAGTACAATTTGAAACCCAAAGACAAATTTTAAAGACAAGTAGAAAAACACCTTTATGTGCTCAAAGAAATTTTCATCATTAGTTTATAATTATTCAGAAGAAAAAAGTTCAATTGAATGAGAAATCCATTCTAGCATAAGAAATTTCAAGATGACATACAATGAATGAGAGAGAGCAAGAACTGCTGGAGTCCAAGAATGAGTGAGTGTGCGCTTGAGTATCACTTTTAAAACACTGAACTACCTTTCTGCTTAAAGGTGAGAAAGGGACTTCTCTCATTAGAGAAAAAGCACTAATTCCTCTTCTGAAGCTTACTACAACAAAACTACTGTGGGGGGGGACGGGGGGGTGTATGCATGTGTGCGCATGTGCATGCCACTCTTGAGGCTTGAACTCACAGCACTGTCCCTGAGTTTTTTGCTCAAGGCTAGCACTCTATCTACCACTTGAGCCACAGCTCCACTTCTGGCTTGTACTGATTAGGTGGAGTTAAGTGTCTCACCAACTTTCCTGCCAAATCTTAGCCTTTTGAGTGGCCAGGATTCCAGGCATAAGCCAGCCACCAGTGCCCAGCCACAACAACATTTCTAATGGATGAGAAAACTATTTTTTTTCTGTTTTCTTTTCAGATCTGAGCCTATACAGATAACTAAGTGAGATTAGTGACCTTGAGTGAAAGACTGGAAAATTTCATAGAAAGCTCTGGGTCTCAAGAGCAGATGGTACAATTCATCAATACATCAATACTTTATGATATAAATACTACTGTTTCTGCCTTAATGAACCTTATAAAGAAGATATACCACCACTAGAGCAAGTAATGAACCTTCACCAATTCATTCTCATTGTGCATCATCTAGTCATCTACACAAATATCCATATGCAAACCTCTACACTGTGACCAGACTCAAACCAGTATGACTTTAAAAACTCGAACCCACTGCTTATATATTTATTTGACCTAGAAAGGCATTAGAGAGCCATGTCTTCATTACCGTAGCGCACATTTGTATGTATGAGAGCTGTAATTTATTGATTCTCCTATCTCTTTCCCTCAGAGTCAGTTCAAAACAATTAGGATTTGCAAGCTGTTCCATAAAAGATAAGCACCCAGCATTAAGAATGATATTTCACAAACACTAGTGTTTGTGAAGTAAATGATTGCTTCTTTTGCCTCCCAGCACCTGAGCTGTTTCTATCCAAGGCAACTGTCCTCAAAGAAGATGTTCAAGGTAATGTTGCTGATATTTAGTAGGGAAATGGGTAACGTACTTTAGCTTAATCATCATCCAAGTTTAGAACACATTTCTCACAATCTAATAGCTGTAAGACTTGAGACCTTCATCTCACCCTTCAAGTGTCACAGACAAGGAACCAAAAGAAAAAGAAAAACATCACTACATGTAATTATCAGTTCCACTTGTCTTCTTTACATGAGGGTTCTATAACTTCAGCTCCTCAAACTCTTGTGCTACATTTCTGTAAGACCAAAATCAACTGTCCATTCCATTAGCCAGTTCTCTGTTAAACAGTGAATAAAGTACTCCACAAGAAATGGAATCAAAGGGATTTAAAACAGACTCATGTATCATTTACTGAACTGTTTCTACTAGAAATCAATGATAAAATTAGCAGCTGGTGGCTCACTCCTGCAATCCTAGGTGCTCAGGAGGCTGAGATCTGAGGATTGCAGTTCAAAGCCAGCCCAGATAAGAACTCATCTACAATAAACCACCAGAAAACCGGAAGTGGTGCTGTGGCTCAAGTGGTAGAGCACTCACCTAGAGCTGAAGAGCTGAGGAACAGTGTAGAGGCCCAGAGTTCAAGTCCCACAACAGACCCAAAAAAAAAAAAGGAAAGGAAGGGGAGAAGGGGAGAAGGGGAGGGGAGGGGAGGGGAGGGGAGGGGAGGGGAGGGGAGGGGAGGGGAGGGAAGGGATCAATGATAAAAGTAAATAAGTCAGAGTTCTTGATGGGAGAGAAGTGGGCCTTCCTGAATGGGCTGCCCTCCCACCAGGTCCTTCTCAGGGTTCAGCTTCCTGACCTGCTTTGCTCAGTAGGATTTTAACTGGTATGGCACAAAATGAGGTTGAAATGGAACTATGCACTGTGCCAAACTTCCTACATATCACGTGCTCCAGCTAGGATGAGAAATTATGGAATACATGGATGTCCCTGTGTCTTCCAGCTTATATGAGCAATCTAGTCAGCTGACCCCAAACAAACAAGTCTAGGCATGATAAGCAGACAGCTTAACTGATCTATTATATAAGCATTAAACATTTCTTGCTATTTATCTCCAAGGTTTCATAATAGAACAAAGGCTATCTGAAAGACTTAGATACCGATACATAAATATGTTAAATCATACTGAAAAACCATTTGGCTTTGGTTTAAAACAACTAGTTAATGATATTTACTCTCAACCTGACTCTCTCTGGGAAAGCACAGCTAAAGGAATATTTGTGGTTATAGGATTATACAGATGGATATAATACTTATAAATAATATCAAGCTTTGGAAATTAATGTTAGTATTTACTGGGTAAAAAGGCATGCTTGAAGTAGAAAAGATCTTATGATAGTTTCATATATTTTATATTTCTTTTTTTTTTTTTGGGTCCAGTCGTGGAGCCTGAACTCTGGGCCTGGGCGCTGTCCCTCAGCTCTTCAGCTCAAGGCTAGCGCTGTACCACTTGAGCCACAGCGCCACTTCCGGCTTTTTTCTTTTTGCTTATGTGGTGCTGAGGAATCGAACCCAGGGCCTAAGGCATAGAAGGGAAGCGCTCTACCACTGAGCCATCTTCCCAGCCCCCTATTTTATATTTCTTAAAGGACTTGTTATTTTCCTTTGAGATAGCTAAAAACTTAAATACACACAAGTCCTATATCTCTAAGGCAAGGCCTTCTCCATTTCATTCTTAGACACAAAGGAATCACATAAATCCCAAACAGATTTCAAAATCACCAAAATGTATTTTCTGTCCTTCCTCCTATTTCTCATGATCCATTCCTCTCTTCCTCTCTCCAAAAGTGCACTGAAGAAAATTCCTAATGTACTTGTTTACTTTAAACTAAAGGGTTCATATAATGTGAAATAATGCAGTGTTAAATAAGTAAATCTGTCATAAATCTTTCTACTCCTCTACTATTTGAAGATGTCTGAAAATAACCATTATTAAGAACAGTTACAACCTCTTTCAGAAAGAAATCTGTTCCTACATCATCCACATTCAAAGTGTTACGATTGGTCTCAATAAGCCAATATTAGAGGTGGTAGAACCTTTAAGCGGTGATGAGTTCACTACCATCACAGCCTGTGTAACAGATTCAGGAGTAGGTTGAATCTGTATGGGACAAGATTAGTCATCCAAGAGTGGATAGTAATAAAGTCAACCAGCCTTTTAGTTCATTCTCTGTTTTTAGCTCACTCTTGCTTCCTTTCTCACCATATAACTTCCCTCTCATCTTTCCCACCATACGATGCTATCTGGCGGGCAATGACAGAGCTGAGGGTGCAGGGAGGGATGGTCCTTACAGACAATGGCCTAATGCTGTTAGTAGCCATCAAAATCAAATAAACTTCTTTCCTTTACAAATCACTCACTCTCTGGTATTCTGTTATCCAAGCACAAACCAATCAGAGCATGCTCCTGGCATGTCACTGGGAGCTTGGTATCTGTTCTAATATTGAGTCATACCCTTTTCCCTCAAAAAGTTTTTTAACGAGTTTACTACTAAATTTTTTATTATTTATTCTGCTTCATCCAGAAACAAATTTCAAAGTACAAAGCTTTAAAAATAACAAATACCAACTAAGTAACTGCTAAAGAAAAATTTCAACAAACAGCCAAAAAGTAATTACTTAAGTTTTCAAACATGAATTGCTTCGCCAAGTAATGTTAATAATGCCTAACAAGGCAACACTGCAATTTCACTGTAATGTATTAAAAATTAATAACTGAAGCAAACTTCAGGGGTTTGCTCAGGTGTGCTGCTACAAAGCTCTGAAATCCAGATCACCTAAGCTCTTTATCATCTAGGTCCATTCTCTGGATTGTTTCAATCCAATTTCTGCTCTTAGACAAATCCTCTTTTTTTTTTCCATTTAAAAGATCATCCTTACCCTACCACATTGTTGGTGTGAGCGTAAACTTGTTCAACCACTGTGAAAAGCAGTATGGAGGTTCCTCAAAAGACTCCACATAGAGCTTCCCTATGACCCAGCAATCCGACTTTTGGGCATCTACCCAAATGATCACAAACAAGACCATACTAAAGCTACCAGCACAACTATGTTTATGGAAGCATTATTTACCATAGCTAAGATATGAAACCAACCCAGATGCTCCTCAGTAGATGAATGGATCAAGGATATATGGTATATTTATACAATGGAATTTTATACCTCCATCAAAAAGAATGACATTGACCCATTTGTTAGGAAATGGAAAGACTTGGAAAAAATTATATTAGGTGAAGTAAGCCAGACCCAAAGACACATAGGTCCCATGGTTTCCCTTATTTGCAATAACTAGTATATGTCTAGGACAAGCAGAAAAGGTCAAAAGTTATGTACACATGACCATATAAGAAGATGTTAAGCGAAATGAACCCCAAGATAGGGACACAAGTGATTTTTTTTCTTGCTTGTTATTGTTTTTAATGTATTTACAATTTATAATGTACTATGCAATTTTTTTTGTTTCTTTGGTATGTTCCTCCCCCACAGTATAACCCTGTTTTCACTGTATTTGATTCTGATGCCCTGCATCTTGAATATACATTTTTCTAATTTGGGGAGGGGAAGGGAAAAAACAAAAATAAGGATATAGGTTTGACCCATTGTAACAATGAAATGTACAAGACACTATGTTGAAAACAAAATTTACGACTTCAGGTGCGGGAAGTGTGGGGAAGGGAGAAGTTGGGGAGGTGAGGAGAGAAAGGAGGGTAGGAGATAAACAACGGAGGGGGTAACAATGCCCAATAAGAAATGTACTCATTACCTGAGTACTCATATAACTGTAACCCCTCTGTACAGTATCTTTTCCAAAATATATAAATATATGTATAAAATAAATAAATAAAAGCTCGTCCTTTCCCACCATCATGCATTTTCTCTTGTCTACAATCTATAAAATTGACTATCACTTAAATTAATACTCATAGTTCTGAATGTCATACTTCATCCTCAAGAACCTAGTTCAGGCCTACCTTTATTTCACTCATCCATTTACTCATTCATTCACAACTGACATCCAGTCCTTCATTTATTCAGGAGAACCCTATGCACAGGAGAGATTCTAAATGGTCGTCAGTTAAATGGATTCTTGTAAACCCAAATGCATCCATATCCCAAATGCACCAAACACCAGCAATGCTATGCTAGGGTCATATTAAACTCAGAGACATACATGCATCCAATAAAGGCCTATAAGTCTCTTATAGTCTTTCTTAAACATCATGAGAACACACCAGAAACAAAGTTTCAAAATAAAGGACAAACTTAGAAAAATATAAGCCTAAACCAGAACCAAAGGATTAATCAGCTATTTAAAAAATACACCAAAATAATATTCAGGTAGCAAAAGGCACAAAGGATATAAAAACAAGTGATTCACAGAACATAAATGGCCCTAACAAATGTCCAAATACATTTTATTTCACTAAAGAACTGGATATTAAAAGTAATTTTAAAAAATGCCTTTGTTTCATACAGATGAGCAACAGCCCTCACCTTCAGAGTTGACAAGAACACACCCTGCTGTAGCAAATAAACTTTAACAACTTTTCTGGAGAATAGTTTGGAAAATAAATATATATCTTTTGACTGAAACTCAATGTATATGAACATTATCTTACAACAAAAGACGTATGTATATAACATATGCATACATGTCTTACAATAATTATAGAATTCCTACATTATATAATTATTCATAATTTTCAGTAAGATACATGTAAATCCACTGATCGGGGATATATTAAAAGTATTTAATCATTAGACTACTACGTAGAAGCTAAAAGAGAAAAAGTAGAACCCCTGAATGCTGGTGTGGGACTGATGAGAGAGGGGGATCAGGCGCTCGAAGCCAGCCTGGGCTAGATATAAAGGCACTGTCTCAAAAGAGAGACACATAGACAGAAAGAATAAATGCTGACCTGTAACAATACATTGTTACAAGAAAGAAAAATAAAATAGTATGACTATATTAGAATTAACCCAGTGACTACAGAGATTTTTAAAAAAAGGATTTATCCAAAAAGATCCAAAGCATTTTTATAATTTGTCAAATTATACAGGTAAGAACTTCTGAAACATATTATCCTACAGACAACTCCAACTCTGTAATCTAAACAATATACACCAGAGAGCTTAGATACAGAATCATTACAAGGCCCCACTGTGTCTCCTCTGTATGTCAAAATGCTTTTTATCTGTCAAAATGCAATAGGAAACACTAAATGTCCAGAATTTTAAATCTGTTACTAAATTGAAGTTTTTAATACTATACTTTTGGTGACTAATAACAATTCATGAAGAACATGTTCGTTTTTTGGAAACTCCAAATTACAACTATATCTGGCCTGAATATTCAAGGACCATTATTTTTAAACACTATAAAAGTCCTTTGAACATTTAAAGAAATGAATAACCATAAAGAGTGCTGCACAGATCATCTACGGCTGCGTGTAAGTCATATTCCTTTAGAGAACAATTATGGGCAGCAAGGAGGCTACTTTGTACTTGAGGCATCTGGTACTTGACATCAGACCTAGAAATAAAGACACTCTGGCTCCAGAACTGCAAGCAAGCCACATTGCCTATCTGAGCCTCAACTGCTTGTCTTGCAAAATAAAGATAAGCATAAAAAAAATTCTATATAATGTCCGGAGAGGGTGCCTAATGCAGCGCCTGAGATAAATAAGTTCTCAAACACTTGTCTAAGAGAAACAGTTGTATTAAGTTGCTTTTGTTAACAATATCTCCACTTATTTGAATTTTTGTAACATTAAATACACAACCATCTATCATTACCTTTACACTACATATTAGAAAGCAGCTTCTTGCTCAAAAAAAAAAAAAATACATATATATTGGCAAGGCCCTCTCCCCTGTAAGTATACAACAAACTGTTATCTCAAAAAAGAAACTCAGGGAGAAAGTATACTTACAAAGCACACCCCCAAAACTCCATGTAGCTCTCCTCTGAGCTCAGTGCTCTTCTTAGGCACATATGCCTTCCTCCTATCATTTCTTCATTAGGTTCAGGGCAAAAGTTCTAGTAAAGTAGAAGATCTTTGCTTGCCCCTACACTTTCCCCAAACAACCTACAGATAAATGAAACAAGGGGATAAAACATACCTACAACTTTAATTTTTTTAATTTAAAAATATAAGAATTAACTCACTTTCCCTACATACAGGTTAAAGCCTATCACAGATCACAGAAATCCTTCTAGTGTTGTCTGAAAGCCCAAGTTACCTCTTGATTTCCCAGTTCCCAGGCAGCATATTCCTTACCCATATTTTCTGCCTATGCCTGGTCACCCATCTTGAGCTGGCTGCAATGTGAATTATGCCACAAATTTACTTAAAAATAATGTCCCTGCACATGTCTATCAGCCGGTAAATTAAGCCAGGTAATGAAATTATCTCTGAATGTAATTAATATCTAAGCCACTCCAAGCCTCTTTACAAACATATATGCTACTCCGTTCTTCCCACACTTGGTATTGAAAACACATAAATACTTCTGGTTGCAGGAAAAAGCTGTGGGCAGAAATATTTTCAATTCCTTTTTTACTGCTTTTAAGAGTTTGTTAGGAGTTCGCAGACATTCATCTAAAAGAAATGTGGTTGCTGGATATAGATCTATGAGCCATTTCAACAAAGAAAGTATTCTGGGAAAGCCAATCAAAATCAGCTGTTCAGAGTCAGTTCAGAGTGACCAGTGATTAACACAATGGCAAAGAATACGTATGCTCAGAAGACATAGACTAGTGTGGTACACACTTTTCCTTTCTAACACCTTCAAACCATGAAATGAATTGTAGGCATGATAAAATTTCTCTGTGCCAACTGTGCAAGTTTCCATCTTCCCTCTGTGCTGTCTGTCCAATACAGCTCTTTTAAAAAAAACACACACACACACATCTCAGGGGGTTTTGGGTTTGTGTTTGTCAGTCGTGATGGGGCCTGAACTCTGGGCTTGGTCCCAGTGGTGATACAGTGTGCAGAATTTTTTTCACTTCGTTAAATGTTCATACTATGAAATTTAAAAGCATTATTTCTCTTGGACAACAATTCTGTGTGGTTAAACAATAACAAGTAACAAAACTGGGCATTCTCTCTGTGCCAAATCGTTTAAATAACACTTGTGTCAATACTACAACATGACGGTCCTCTAGTTCTCCTGGATCTCTTCCTAGGAGACAAGGCCCAGGAAAGCAATGGTATTCGACGTCGGGTCCTGTATTTGAGACAATTCAAGAATGGGCCGCTGACCACCTCGGCGCTACCAACGCTTTTTTTCCTTTAGGAAAAACAGGTGGCGGATGACAGCGTGGGGGGAAGGGGAGCAAACGTCTTTATCTCTAGCTTCATGACAGGTAGAGGTGGGGGGGGGGGGGTGAGAAGGGACGGTCAAGCAAGCAAATGCTAGAAGGTTCTGCGGAAGAGCTACCTAAAATGCGTTCAGTCTGGACAGCTAAGGGGTGGCAGAGCCGGCGGCAGGCCACGCCGCCGCCAGAGCCAGGACAGAGCCATGACAGTCCCCGGGGAGCCGGGCCGGGCCCTGCCGGGGATGGGGGTGGGGGCGGAGGGAGGGAGAGGGTAGCAGGAGGGGGGCAGGCAGGAGGGGGACGGCTAACACACGCCAGCATCTCCCCCCCCCCCCCGCCATACGGCTATTCCCACGGCCCCACCCCGCACTCGGCGCACTGGTGGGGTGCCCACCCCCGGGCCCCCCCAAAACAAACGTCCCCTCGGTGAGATAGGGAAGCACCCGAGAAAGGGCTCGGGGAGAAGTGGGGGCCGGCACCTGAGACTAAAGGTGACTCCAGGTTCTCAATGCCGGATCATCGCCGAGGCCCCCACCCGGCTCCCGCGGCCACTGGTGACCCACAAGGTGCAACTGACCAAAGGCTTCGGCGCAACCGACTCCGCTCTCCCCGGACTCGCAGCTATGGCAACTTGAACCTGCCGCCCAGCCGCGGCGAGGGGACAGGACGCGCTGCTGTCGCTTAGCCCTCTGGGAGTTGTAGTCCATCTGTTTCCCCCTCTAGAGTCGGGAGGTCAGACAGAGTGGCCAAGAGAAACTTCAAGTCCCAGGATGCCAGGCGGCAGGCCTTCAGCTGACTTTCCCGGAAGAAGCCCGCGTCAGTGGCTGGGCCCCTCGACCGCGCCCTCAGGCTTGGACTCTAATTTGTTTTTTTAAAGGACCCGTAGCCAATTCCAAATTAGAAAGTGAATTCCAAAATGCCGCCTTGGTCCGGACTGTGCGTTTACTGCTTGAGGAACACGAAAAGGTAACTTCCAGCGGTGAAGTGTGAAGTCCTTTTAATGCCAGTGTCTTGTTCCAAAAGCTCTTGGTCGGTGGAGAGAATCTCCTCGTTCATTCTAGAACATGAAAGATGTTTCCAGTCAGGAATGGAGATTTCGATCATGAATTGATAACAAAAACCTCCGAGCTTCGGAGGAAGAGAGGCGTAATTCAATCAGTCAGGTGGCCATTCTTCCCCTCTGGGCAGGAAAGGCCGCAGCCTGACTGGAGCACCCCAAAGCTAGCATCAAGCTGCACATTGTGTCAGTTGTCCTTGTTACCTAAAGAAGAGCTACAGCACTTTAAACAAGGTGGGTTCACCTGTTCTGACAGTTCTGCGCTGTAATGATCCATGTCCCATTGGGTCTGGCACAAATAAAGATATTTAAACTTTATAAATACCGCTCGCCTTTTCTCACCATTTTTTCCTCACTTTCCCTTCACACTCCCTTCCTCTCCCCCTTCCTCCCTCCTCATCCACCCCTCTTCTTTCTCACCCTCTTTCTCTCCCCTTCACCCCTCACCTGCCCTCTTTCTCTCATTGATAACAGCTAACCATGAGCAATCTGGAAATGCAGAAGGAACCCAAAATGTAGGCTGAGATCACAACCACAACGTTTCTAAGAGAAAAAAAATGTTGTAATTAAGACCTCACAAGACCTCAGCCCTCCAGACTAGACCCAGGGGTAGAAATTTCTCACAAGCAATCTCAGTAAGTGTTCAAACCTCAAAGGATAACGCTGGTTTTCTCACTCTTGAGACAGCTTACTTTTCAGTCTGTTTAAAGGTTTGCTACACATACAAAACATTTTTACCTGGCCTCTCTGCTTCCATTTTGTGTTTGTCATTGTTCTAAGCTGTTCATTCTACAGTCACTTTGCGATCAATCATCTTGGGTTCCAGGAAAGACAGGACTGCTTAATAACATCTTTATGACAGGGACTGTTAAACTACCCCCAAGGAACAGCAGAGTCTTTCAGGACAGATCACCCCCAAATGAGTATTATTATCTATGGTAATCAGGTTGTACCTTCAAGCCCGAGGAAATGTGTCCTGGGAACCAGTGCTTCCCTCAAAATGGCTGGAAGAACAACTTTTCCTGAACCAAAGAGAACCAAACTTGAGAAAATTACCAGCCAGACCACAACTATAACTGGGTCTCTAAACTGTATACCTTTGTCCCCTGTCCCTAATTCTTCCTCTATTTAAACCTAGTGCTCAAGTCTGTACTCTGAAGATGACTAAAGATGGCTTCAAGTGCCATCTTCCCACTGCATCATGCTGTGCAATCCCCTTTCTCTTCCATATTCTTTTCCCAGTAAACTTTCCTGTCACTTTCACTGTGATTCTCATTTTAGTGGAATTATTCTTACAAACTTCAAGGACTTATGTAGGTCACTGTTTTGACTTCCTGGTAACAATTATCACTCAAAATTGGTATAATAGAGTCATTTCAATGGTCAACATTTTTTTTCTGACTCATATTGTGATTAAAAGCTATTGCATAGGGCTGGGAAGGTGGCTCAGTGGTAGAGCACTTGCCTTGCATGCTCAAGGCCCTGGGTTCGATTCCTCAGCACCACATAAGCAAAAAGAAAAAAGCCGGAAGTGGTGCTGTGGCAGAAGCGGTAGAGCGCTAGCCTTGAGCTGAAGTGCTGAGGGACAGCGCCCAGGCCCAGAGTTCAGGCCCCACGACCAGACCCAAAAAAAAAAAGCTATTGCATATCTATTTGGAACATAAAAATAATTCTGCCAGACACCAGTGGCTCACATCTTTAATCCTAGTTACTCAGGAAGTTGAGATCTGAGGATCTCTGTTCAAAGCCAGCTGGGATTGGAAAGTCCATGAGACTCCTCTCCAATTAAGCACCAGAAAAGTCAGAAGTACAGCTGTGGTTCAAATGGTAGAATGCTAGCCTTGAGCAAAAAGAGCTTAGGGAAAGGACCCAGGTCAGGTGTACACACACACAACCAATTCTTCCAAAGACCCCCACTCCACCTGACAGAGAGATTAAGTTAATATAGAAGACTGGGAGAAAAACAAAGTAAGGCATAACATTGTCCAAAAAGAAATGTTACTCATTACCTACTGATGAAACAGTAATCTCTTTGCACATCATCTTTATAATAACAGTAAAAATGTTTAGTTTTTAAAAAGAGAAGATAATTTAGAAAAGCCATATAGTTCATAACTCCATTTCTTAACAAATGAATTTTTTTTAAAGTATTGTACTCATCCACTCAATTCAGCAAATGTATGAAGGATCCTTTTAGAACGTAGACACTGTACTCAAAGACACAGAGATAATGAGGAGATTAAAAATAGCAGTCTTTCCTCTCAAACTGCTCAGAGCCAAGTGAGGGAAACAGGCTAGTAAACAACTAATTACAAGGGAGGAGGTAAAACACTATATCAGTTTCCATGGAGAGACATCAGAGAAACTTCCTGAGGAAGCAATACTTGATCAACTGCCAGAAAAAGGAGAAAATGTCTGCCAAACAATCTACATTAATGTTGGACTTCATTGATATGAACTGATTGCTGACCACCTTTCTCTACAGATCTAACTATATTTTAGAGAATCAGATTCAGTAAGAGCATCTCAGTTTTAAAATACTAGCCAAAGAAACCAAAAATCCGAGGATACCATTAAGAAACTAAGAACAACGAGTGAAAAATTAGTTCATTCTAACCAATAAATCATTTAATGAAGTAATCATATGAATTGACTAAATATATAACAGTTGTCATATGATGTATTCTCAATTGAGAGATGTGACATCTTCTGGAATCAGATCATAGAATCATTCTTTCTTTCTTGAACTCTGGGTCTGAGCACTGTCCCTCAGCTCTTCAGCTCAAGGTCAGAGCTCTACCATTGGAGCCTCAGCACCACTTCTGGCTTTTTCTGTTTATGTGGTGCTGAGGAATCGAACCCAGGGCCTCACGCATGTGAGGCAAGCACTTTACCACTGAGCCACCTTCCAGCCCAGAATCATTCTTTTTTAATTCAACAAGATAGATCTTACCCAGAAATTGTCTCTTAGCTCCCAAATGCTTTTAATTGCTTGGGGCGTTATTGTTTTTATGCTGGTCCTGGGCTTAAACTCATGAGTTTTTATGCTCAAAGCTAGCATAAGACCCATAGTTCCACTTCCAGCTTTTTAGTACTTATAGATAAGAATCTCACAGTTGCCCCCGCTGGCTTCAAATGGTAATCCTCAAATCTCTGCCTGCTGAGTAGCTAGGATTACAAGCATGAGCCACTGACTCCTGGCTGAAATGAATTACTTTTAATTGATATGGCAGACACATACTATCCAACCCAAACTCCATTTACTCTTCACCTGTAAACCAATTGAGGGGCTGGGGCTGGGAAGGTGGCTCAGTGGTAGAGCACTTGCTTTGCATGCATGAGGCCCTGGTTTGATTCCCCAGCACCACATAAGCAAAAAGAAAAAAAGCCGGAAGTGGCTCTATGGCTCAAGTGGTAGAGTGCTAGCCTTGAGCTGAAGAGCTGAGGGACAGTGCCCAGGCCCAGAGTTCAGGCACCACGACCGGACCCAAAAAAAACAACAAAAAACAAAACAAAAAAAAAAACAATTGACCAAGAACACACAGAGATTATATGATGTACAATACATCATATACATAATAAACATATTTGGTCAACTAAAACACATAATTAGTTTACTGATATAACAAGGCACCACAGAATGAGTGGCTTAAAGAACAGAAATTTTTTTAAAAAAGGAAGGAAGGAAGGGAGGGAGGGAGGGAGGAAAGGACAGAGGAAGAAGGACGGAAGGAAGGAAGGGAGGGAGGGAGGGAGGGAGGAAAGGGAGGAAGGAAAGAAGGGAGGGAGGGAGGAAAAGGGAGGGAGGGAAGAAAAGGGAGGAAAGAAGGGAGAGAGGAAGGAAGGGAGAAAAGGAGGAGGAAGTGAAAGAAGGAAGGGAAGAGTCTCTTTCTTGTTTTTGAGAATTTGAGATAAAGAGTTTCAGACAGGACTGACTGCAATTGTGTAGGCTCAATGGAAAAGTGAGTAAGAATGCCAAAATGGCAATAGCAGAGCACTAAACCAAGTGCCAAGCCATTCTAAAAACAGAAAGCCAGTCCTGCCTTCACAAAGAATCATAGTGATACAAAATTTTCTGCTGTTGCCCATAGAGAGAAGAGCTCACACAGCCCTTCTGACTCAGTAGCAGACACTATCTGCTTAGTGTTGAATCTCAACAGCAGGCTATATCTGCCAGTGTTACTGTTCCACAGCCAGTACTGCTTAGCATTTGTTTCTAAACTTCCTTGCATTGTTGTCTTAGGAACTCAACCAAATAAGGTCCAGGACAATGGAGGATGAATATGAAGAACTTTTAAGAAGAGAAATACCTATGTTGAAGGCTGCTGCCACTGCTACTGGACTTGTCCATCAAATATTCTCTCTGTCAGTAATCCAGCCTGTCTTCTTCAGATGGCTCTATCTGTGGCTCTTTGTATCCTGGTACCTCTAGGTCTAGGCTTTCTTATACTCTGGGTTATGCCCTGACTGGGTGTCCTTCTTATAATTAGGTGTTTTGGAAGATAATACCTTATTGGCTGGGTTTCACAATATTCTTACTGGTTGTTAATTTTAACTAGGTCTCTTCTGCAAATCCTCTCTACAGGAACACAGGAAACTAGAAGGGGGCTAGGGAGGGACAGAGTCTAGATGTTCTGAAACAATGTCTCTTTTTCCACATCTGTCTTAGGCCTACTAGGCCAAGCAAGAAACATAGGTCCCATCTCAGAAACATAGTCCTATCTCACTAATTCATTGTCTGAATCTATCTGTCTTGCCCATTGGCAAGAAGGGAGAAGATTCATTCAAAGGTAACTTACTCTAGCCAGGTGCCAGGGCTCATGCCTGTAATCTTAGCTACTCAGGAGATTAAGATCTAAAGATCCCAGTTCAAAGCCAGCCAGGCTGGAATGTTTATGAGACTGTTATTTCCAATTAACTACCCAAAAAGCTGAAAAGGAGGTATGGGTCAAGTACTAGAGTGTGAGCCTTAAGCAAATAAAGCTTATGAACAGTGCCTAGGCCATGAGTTCAATCCCTAGGACGGGCACACACACACAACCAAAACAGGTAACCTATTCTTGGCCCAGATTTTACAGCACATGTAATCACCACCTATGTTTTAAACTTTACTTAGCTCCATCTATCCACCAACTATAGTCAAATTCCCAAGTATGGCCATATATCACAGAACCATTATAAGTCATAAGAAAGAAAATACAAATACAATGCTGTAGATAAAAAAAAATAAACCCCAGCTGGGTGCCGGTGGCTCACACCTGTAATCCTAGCTACTCTAGAAGGTTGAGATCTGAGGATTGTGGTTCAAAGCCAGCCCAGGCAGGAAAGTCTGTGAGACTTTTATCTCCAATTAACCACCAGAAAACCGGAAGTGGCACTGTGGCTCAAGTGGTAGAGCACTCACCTTGAGCTGAAGAGCTCAGGGACAACACCCAGGCCCAGAGTTCAAGCCCCATGACCAAAAAAGGGGAAAAAAGGGGGGTGGAGAGCATTTAGCTTTATTTGGCTCAAACAGATGTATACTGAAATCCACTTTCTATGCCAATAGGAAACAATCTTAATTGGTTCTTGACTCAATTTTCAAGCTAGCTGTAAGTCTAAGAGAAGTCAAAAGACAATGTTGCAACTATAGTATTTCCAAAAGCTCAAAAAATCATTTTTAACTATTTGATATTTAGAAGCATGGTCAATAACATAACCTTCATTTATGTCAGATAGTTACTTTTTAGTGGTAGCTATTACTGACAGGAGCATCACAGTTTTATAACACTACAATTCAAATATATTTAGGTCAGAATGAACAATTACTAATGTACTAAACCAATATTATAGATCATTATTATTTCAGTCAAGACAGATGAGTAACTGCCAAACACCACTTTCTGATATTTGAACAATGTTAGCATTTCTTGTACAAAAAGGAAAATGTCATTTCCCATGGCTATCCTCAATTCTTTCATTTAAAAATGTGTGTGTTTAATAGTTTTAAGGGCAGCCCGTTTTCTCTGAACTTAAATCAACCGTATGTGTTTATTTTTCCAGGTTTAATGGTTATGCCAGGGAAATAACTTCGCCTAAGTGATTTTCATTGCCGTTTGTTAAATGGGCTATTAGAGCATGTCATCCTGAAAGCTTGTCCAATTTGCGGAACTCAAACTGTTAGACATACATTTTTGCCTACATTATGCTCTCTACTAAACCAATTTCATGCTGTCCAAATCTTGACTTAAAATTGGAATACCACTTCAGTTTTCAGCAAAAGCATGGAATAATAGAGTCCAGCTATGCCTTCCCATGAGAATAAAAAAAAATACCAAAATGTATGAAACAATACTTTTCATGACCATAGACATCAAAGGATTGTGATCCCTGAAAGACAAGAAACAAATGAGGCAAGTTTTATGATTGCTACAACTTACTGTCTTAAGAAAATATCCAAACCATGAAGCAATAGGAGTAAACCCAGACAGAGTTCAGCTGATGCCTTGGATTAAAAAGACAAAACTGAGAGGTTGAAAAGATGAAATGGGAGGAGAGAGACATATGGAGAGGAAAGTCTAAAGAACTACCAAATGTCTGCAGGGAATCTTCATTGGTGTAGTATGGGGTGGGTGGGAGGATTAGATGCTGAAGAAAGAAGCCTCTAACTAGCCTCAATATCAGAGGGGAAAATGCCTGTCACTTATCTGGGACCTAGAATAACGACTATGCCAACCAGACAGATTGAAACGTTTCATAATTTACAGAGCATTGATTGAGTACTAGGAATTATACCTAGATTCAAATGCCTAACAAGGATCATAAAAACAAAATGCAAAGATATTAATCCTTTTGAAGTAATCCAACTATATCTGATAATCTCAAGAATATTTACAGGAATGTAAAAAATATAAGGTCATATCAAGATCAAATGAAATTTCTCCCTGTTATTTAAGTTTCAAAACTCAATCACAGACAGGCATCAGTGGCTTGTGCCTGTAACCCTAGCTACCAGGAGGCTAGATCTGTGAATCATAATTATGAGCAGTCCAGGTGAAAAAATTCATCTCTTATCTCCAATGAAGCAGTAAAAGAACTAGAAGTCTGGATCAAGTTGTAGAGCACCAGCCATCACTGAAAAGGCTGAGCAAAATCACAAGGCCCTACATTCAAGTCTGGAGCCTGCATTAAAAAAAATACAATCACTATGAATCACATTAAACACATTCTCAAAGTACTACTGAGACACCACAATCAAGATTGATTAACATCAGTTCTCTGGTGATCATTTGGCATCAACCAAACCTCAGTACTTTGCAATCACTGAGATGTTTCCTGTACTTAGATTTCTTTTTTCTTTTTGAAAATCATACATCATTTGTGTGAATGGTTACACATGAACACATAATCTTTTAACTTTCACTTCTTGTACTTAGCAGTATGATTTGTATATGTTACGTGGGCTTGACAGTTTGGGGTGTGTGTGTTTGTGTGTGTGTGTGTGTGTGTGTGTGTGTGTGTGTGTGTTTTCAACACTTGAGCCACAGCTCCATTTCCACTTTTTTTTGCGGGGGTGGTCAACTGGAGATCAGCATCTCACTGACTTTCTGGTCCAGGCTGGCTTCAAACTGTGATCCTCAGCATTGCAATCCTCAGATCTCAACCTTCAGAGTGGCCAGGGTTACAGGTGTGAGCCACTAGCCTCTGGTAGTGCATTCGTTTTTATTGTAGAATAGTATTCCACTGTATGGAATGTTCATCATTCCTAGACACTCGGGTCTCTTCCAATTTGGGGTGGTTACCAATAAGGGTTCTATAAACATTACAATATACATTCTAAGCATATGGTTCAATGAATAGTAACACATAATGACCTTGTCTAATCAAGATACAAACCCCTGTATATTCCCTCCTGGTTTTTTTTAAATACTTATTTCGCTTAATTCTGATTTCCATCATGATAACTTCTACCACCGGCCCCACTCCTTATTCTGGAATATCATAGAAAATAAATTAGCTTAGAAGGAGTCAAAATTCCTGGTACCCCAAGAAAAAATAGTATGCAAGACCAAACTTTGCAGTAGAAAGTGTGCGATCTGACTCACGTTTTTAATTAATCTTTTTTTTTAATTGGGGGGGGGGGCGGTATGTGAATAACAATGAACCCTGGACCACTTGGGGTGGGGGGAAGGGCAAAACAGAAGCTTGCCCGTTTCCAGGGTCATTCTGCAGTGGGCAGCGGGGTCCCCTCCCCGGGGGGCGCGAGGCCGGGGGGGGGGGGGGGGGGGGGGGGGGCTGCTGTTCTACCTTCTCCACAGCAGATGGCCCCAGAGTCCAGGTCCTGGCTTGCCGGGAGCAAGTGGGGTCCGCACCCCACCAGGGCGGGCGGCTCTCCCGGGAGACGGGCGGGCGCGCCAGGGGGCACAGCCGCGAAGATCCCGCGGAGCTGGCCGGGGACTGGGCGCCAGCCTCCGCCTCCTCCCGGGCACCGGTGCGTGCGTTCCCCAGGACGATCCCAAGTCCTGCCAGACCCCCAGCTCAGCCCGGACCGTCCACGCCCGCGCCGCTGCTGACTTTGGACGCGGTGCGCGCCCCGTGGGGTTGGCACCTGCGCCGGCGGCGGCGGGCTGAACTCAGCGGGCTGGGCCCGGGAGAGAAGAAAGAGGCAGGCAGGCATCTGGACGGTGCCTTGGAAGAGAACTGATGGGAGGAGGCGTGGGGTGAGGGACAGAGCCGGGGGCCGCCCCGCACGGGAGTTGGGGTGGTGGGGTGTTCTGGGAGCACACTTGGAGGGCTGCCTGGCCCTGGCCAAGAAGCGTGACCAGTAGGCTTGTTTGGGTGGAGAGAGTTGCCCCGGGAGGCAGAGCACTTAAAGCCTCTTCTCTCCCCCACCCCCGCCACCACGCCCCTCTCCAGCCTCTCCCTTTGGTGTGGTGAGGTCATAGCCCTGGGGGCCCTTCCCTCCCTCGCCCCCTGCCTGCTCCCCGGCCTTCCTTCAGCTCCTGCGCTGAGGCGCAGACGGGCAGAGAATGAGACTGGAGCCCAGAATGAAGAAGTAGCCCTCGGGAGGGGCCGTGGACCATGAGGCCGGGGCGTCTGCTGCAGCAGCTGCTGCTGCTGCTCGCCCTGCCCGGGACCCTGGAGGGCAAGGGGTGCCCCTCTCCACTCTGTGAGTGCCACCAGGAGGAGGACTTCAGAGTCACCTGCAAGGACATCCACAGCATCCCCAGCCTACCGCCCAGTACCCAGACACTGTGAGTACCGGGAAGAGAAGAGGGAAGGGCCCAGAGAGGCCCCGGGCACCCGGGACAGTGGTCCAAAATGCCCAGAAGCAACTTGAGAAATGGCCCACACAGGGGGTGTGCATGGCTGTGTGTACTTTCCGTGAGGGAGATCTCAGCCGATCACATTTGCAAAGTTGACACCTTCCCCATTGGTCACTCAGAGAAGGTAACAAAACTTGGGGACAGGACAGCAATGCAAGTTGCTGTTTTTCTCAAGAGCTACTAGTCTATGCCTTTACCTACTCCTAGCTCTGGCTGAGTCTTAGTTTCATGTCAGAAACGACTAAGCAGCTTAAGGAATCACTTCTATAAATATTTTTCTTGGGTACTAAGAAAGGTTTTCCTTCCCCGTCTTTCTAGATGAGAAATTATCTAAGCACTTTTGCTGATTCACCAAATAGTTATAACAAATTAACCATAGGCTCATTTTAAAATGCAGCCTTTAGGAATGTGTACACTTAATTATCAACCGTGTGCCCACACAGCAAATACACCCAGAACTCTTTTTGATCAAGGCAAAGATATGTAATTTCATACAACATGACTTTTATCTGCATGTTGAATGTTACAAAACTGGAAACTTGATGTTAAACAAAATACACACGCACACACACACACACACACACACACAATTTTTAACAAAATTTTATGAACCTCATTGGCTACGATACTGCCACTGCGCAAAGCTAAAATTTTAAATCAATGATCATTGAAAAGATAACTGTAGATAAGACCAAACAGGGAGGGAAAAAGAATTTCTGCCATCACAGAAGAAAATATGTTAACATCTTTCTGATGAAATCTTTACATTGGCTCTCTATGGCCTCCAGAATAAAATTTTCTTTGGTATAGCCTTCAAGATCCATCAAGACCTGGACCAGTCTGTCAAACGTCATTGATTGCTCTCAGTTTCTCTGACCTCTGTATACCTATTGAGCAGCACTTCTGGCACATGCTCCAAAGTTCCCTGTTTAATCTCAGGCATTCTTCCACCTTCCCTACATTTCCTCCTTTTGCTATGGCTCCATTTCCCCTTTTCTGCCTCTGATGAATACGGATTCCAAGATTCAGATCCAGGATCAATTTCTTCAGAAAGCCTCTCTTGACCCGTGACCCTCCACTTAGCTACTCTTTATTTTTCAAATTTCTCTGAGTGGACAGAACCCTAATCCTGACTCAATTTATATTTTCCTGTGACTTGTTATTTGTATGCCTACCCAAGCAGACGTGAGAGCCTCTAACACAAGGGACCCTGTCAATCTATAATCCTAAAACCTAGCATAGGGCCTTGGAACTGCCTAGTTGCTCAAGAAAATCTTAAAATCAATGAAGAAATGAATACACTGGTCTCGTCTGCTGTGTGGTAGGTAGAAGGTCCAAAGATATCCTTTGATCATTTTCATGACTTTATCCATTTAATAACTCTTCAAAAAGTTATGTTATTTGCCCTATGAAGGTTAGAATGTGTTTGTGACTTTAACTAAGTATCACTGTCCCACAATACTGTGAAATGTGTGAAATTTATGTAATCACTTAATCACAATAAAAACTGCAAAGATAAATACACAAATAAAAAGTAAAGCAGGGTTGGGAAGATGGCTCAGTGGTAGAGTGCTTGCCTTGCATGCCTGAGGCCCTGGGTTCGATTCCTCAGCACCATATAAGCAAAAAGAAAAAAAGCCAGAAGTGGTGCTGTGGCTCAAGTGGTAGAGCGCTAGCCTTGAGCTGAAGAGCTGAGGGACAGAGCCCAGGCCCAGAGTTCAGGCCCCACGACCGGACCCAAAAAAAAAAAAAAAAAAGTAAAGCAAAGAGTTATTAGTGATAGAATGTTTAAGTCATTGAAAGAGATGTTGCTCTTAGGATTACAAAAGAACTGTTTAAAATTTCACCAAATACAGGAGAGACAGACAGACAGACAGAACACTTAACAGAAGAGGAGTCAGAAATCTGATATTCTCTTCATCCCTCTTTTCCTTCACTGTGAAACTGCAGTTTTTAGAAGGGATAAATTTTCCATTTGGGTAAAGTGGTTACAAGTGTATGCTTTCTCATATCCACATGCCAATGAGGACAGTCTGAACCTCTTGAGCCACAAAGAGTGACTGGATAAAGACTATAGCAAGGAGGGTCTGACCCCAAGTCGCATAGGAGCATAGTAGTACATTCTGCAGAATGAAGCTATTCTGACATGAGAAAGAGAAAAGCTGTTGTTAAAACAGTCTAGAAGTCAGGCTCTGGTGGCTCACACCTGTAATCTTAGCTACTAAGGAGGCTGAGATCTGAGGATCACAGTTTGAAGCCAGACTGGAAAGAAAAGTTCTTGTGAGACTCTAAACTCCAATGAGCCACTCAAAAACCGGAAGTGACACTGTGGCTCAAATGGTATAGAGCACTAGCCTTAAGCACAAAGAGGCTCAAGGACAGCACCCAGATCCTGAGTTCAAGCCCCACAACTGACAAAAAAAAAAAAAAAACCATTGTGGGAAAAATGTTATGTCATGCTCTTTGAAACTGTGACTATCCCTGAGAGATGTTCTCTCGCAGATTTATGCTATGCTTCTTAAAAGCTTTTGCAATGTGCTCACTAGTTTAAATGGTAAGGTTTAAAGGCATGTTCTTGCAGAGTTGTTTGCCTTATTTCCACAATTATCCTGAAAATGTTGTCTAGCTATTGACTAGCTGTTTTACCAGTTTTTATGGTACTGAGAATAATTCTTCCTCAGTCTTCTACCCTTATATTATGCTGAAAAGGCATTTCTATCTAGTCTATTCTAAAACGTGCCTTGTGGTCTTATAAAGAGGTAGGAGATTACGATGATATACTGTCATGTTTTTCCAGTGGCTTCACTGGATGACAGGTGAGGCAAAGCTCTTCTCTATCTCTTCTCATCAGTGAAGCGTTCGACAGTCTTTCATCTACAGGAAGTCTGAAATTATACCCTTACTTTGAGAATTTCCAAGTGAAGGAACTTAAACTACAGAATCAAATTAAAGGGCTGGGAAGGTGGCGCTTGCCTTGCATGCTTGAGGCCCTGGGTTCGATTCCTCAGCACCCATAAGCAAAAAAACAAGCCAGAAGTGGTGCTGTGGCTCAAGTGGTAGAGTGCTAGCCTTGAGCTGAAGAGCTGAGGGGCAGCGCCCAGACTCAGAGTTCAGGCCCACAACCGGACCCAAAATAAAAACCAAAACAGAATCAAATTAAAATGTTAAATTGACAAAGACCCTATTACCTGTAATCCCAGATAATTGCCCCATCACTCATTCAGAGAAGTGGCCATTTTGTTACTTTTCTGTAGAAAAGGACCATCCCTTTCTAAATTAGGACATGGATTTTAATAACCATTCTGCATTTATGTGTTTTCTTCTGGGACAATGTGCTGGCTTGGCTTGACCTTTTGACCTACTTGCTTCAGTTTATCAGGGCACTTTTCCTGCCCTTCAACACCCCACTGGTTGGGAGCCAGGCTGTAGTGCAGTAGATGGCTTTTCCTCCCCATATGGTTTGTGAGATTCCGACTGTAGTCATTTACATTCTGCATTTGTGACTCTGATGGTCTATCCTAGTGTTTTCTAAACTAAATAATCATTTGCCACCTCTGGGATTTTTTTTCCCCCTCTATGTTCCATTTGTACTGTTATTCTCTCTCTCTCTCTCTCTCTCTGTGTATGTGTGTGTGTGTGTGTGTGTGTGTGTGTGTGTGTGTGTGTGTGTGTGTGTGTGTGTGTATGCCGGTCCTAGGGCTTGAACTCAGGGTCTGGGCACTGCCCCTGAGCTTCTTTTGCTCAAGGCTAGCTCTACCACTTGAGCCACAGCGCCACTTCCAGCTTGGCTTCCAACAGTGATCATCAAATCTAGCCTCCTGAGCAGCTAGGATTACAGGCCTGAACTACCAGTGTCTGGCGTTGTGTGGATTCTTTAGTCAACATGTTTAAGCAGACTCAGTTATTTAGGAAAGCATACATGGCTACTACACATGAAAAATTAACATGGCTTGCAATTAAAGAAGGGCAACTAGAAGAGCGAGAACAAAAATGTAGTGAAATTGTAAGAACAGACTATTGCCAGAGCCCACCTAAAATAATCATGCATGTGTCTTCAAATCATCCTTGTTTCACTAGGGCTTTGGTGATATCAGTGGTGATAATCTAAATGATGAATGGTTTCCAATCTAAAGGGAAACGTCTGCTTCATAGCAACCGCCTACTGCCCAATACTTTGTCTTATAATGGTGGCTTAATTTCCTGCTTCCAAGCTTAGTGATTTGATAGGTAAGTACTTAGGTAGGTAGGTAGATAGATAGATAGAGAGAGAGAGAGAAATAATAGATAGATAGAATCTATCTATAGATAGATAGAATCTATCTAGGTATTTATAGATGGACATATAGACATACACATATATTCTAGTTCTGAGTTTTCAATCTAAAGTGGTCACTTTCCAATATACAGCATAATTTGCTTAATTTTGTGTTTCTTATTTATTTCCCTATAAACAACAAGAAGAAAAACCACAACATGAAATTTAAGAAATGAACAGCTTTTTGGTTTGCTATTATACTTTTTGTTTAGTCGTAGACTCCAACATCCTAGATAGAATTTGGTATAGAATAGGTAGTAAATAAATACTTGTTTATGGGAAGTCAGGCACAGTGGCTTACACCTGTGAATATTCTGTCTACTTGGGAGGTTGAGATCAGGATTTCAGTTCAAGGCCAGCTCCATCAAAAAGCTCATGTTACCCCTTCTCAAAATTCAACAGCCTGTGTGTGGTGATACATGCTTGTCATCCCAGCTGAAAGGATTTAGTCTAAACAGGGACTAGTGCCAAGAAAAGGGGGCGGGGAGGCTTGATGGTGGAGTGACTGGCTAGAAAGTATACCTTGAATTTAAGCTCTAAGTCACCAACTTAAAGGTCTGGGATGTAGCTCAGTGGTAAAGCACTTGCCTAGCAAGTACAAAAAAAAAAAAAAAAAGCTAAGGCTCACACCTATAATCCTAGCTACTCAGGAGGCTGAAATCTGAGGATTACGGTTCAAAGCTAGCCCAGCCAAGAAAGACCTTGAGACTGTTATCTCCAATTAATCATCACAACACCAGACGTGGTACTATGGCTCAAAGTAGTAGAGTGCTGACCTTAAACAAAAGAGCTCAAGGACAGAGATCAGGCCCCAAGTTCAAGCCCCACAATCAATACAAAAAAAAAAGAGAAAGAAAATACAAAACAATGCTCAAAACATTCTCTTAAATAAAATAGTCTGTCTAAATGTACCCATGATCAAAATAGTATTTTTTATCCAAAATTGAGTAATTGTTTTCTTAAATCAATCTACTTGATAATTATGTTTGCTGGTTGTATAGATGCATTGGATATACCCCAGATCAAAATTTATAAAGATAAACTTACTATATATATATATATATATATATATATATATATATATATATATATTGTAAATATACTGTACAGAGGGGTTACAGTTACATGAGTAAGGTAATGAGTACATTTCGTGGTGAGCATTGTTACCTCCTCCTTTGTTTTCCCCCAACCATCACTTCCCTCCCCACCTTCCCGACTCCTCCTGCCCCCCACACACACATTGTAAAGTTTGTTTTCAACATAGTGTCCTATACATCCCATCGTCATGATGGGTCAATCTGCACCCATTCAAGCATTCCACTATACCCCTTCCCCTCCCCAAATTACCAAAATGTATATACAAGATGCAGAATACCAGAATCAAATACAGTGAAAACAGGGGCTATACTGTGAGGGAAGAACACATGCAAAAGAAACAAAAGAATCACATAGTGGATTTTAAGTACATTAAAAACAATAGCAAGAAAGAAAAAACCACTTTTGTCCCTGTCTTGGGGTACATTTTGCTTAACATTGTCTCATATGGTCATATGTACATACCCTTTGACCTTCTCTGCTTGTCCTAGACATGTACGAGTCATTGCAAACAAGGGAAACCATGGGACCTATGTTTCTTTCGGCCTGGCTTAGTTCACTTAACATAATTTTTTCCAAGTCTTTCCATTTCCTAACAAATGGGCAATGTCATTCTTTCTGATGGAGGCATAGAATTCCATTGTGTATATATACCACATTTTCTTGATCCATTCATCTACTGAGGGGCATCTGGGCTGGTTCCATATCTTAGCTATGGTAAATAATGCTGCAATAAACATAGTTGTGCTGGTAGCTTTAGTATGGTCTTGTTTGTGATCATTTGGGTAAATGCCCAGAAGTGGGATTGCTGGGTCCTAGGGAAGCTCTATGTGGAGTCTTTTGAGGAACCTCCATACTGTTTCCAAAGTGGTTGAACAAGTTTACACTCCCACCAACAATGCAGTAAGGTCCTCTTCTGTCCACATCCCCTCCAGCATCTGTTGTTATTAGAGTTCTTGATTATAGCCATCCTAACTGGAGTGAGGTGTTATCTCAACATTGTCTTGATTTGCATTTCTTTTATGGCTAGAGAAGTTGAGTATTTCTTCATGTGTCTATTGGTCATTCTTATTTCCTCTTCAGAGAAGTCTCTCTTTAAAGTCTTTAGCCCACTTATAAAAAGATAAACTTTAATCAGTGTTCTACTGGTCATCTATGATGATGTGAAAATTTATAATTAAGAGTTTTCAAAATGCCCTTGAGTCCCTCAGAAGTGACAAAATTCTGCTATGGAATAATTTAGCATTTTTGTATGCACATGAAATTTACTATTACAGTCTTTGGTTTATTACAAGCAGCACAAAACACATATTTTAAAAATAAAAACTGCTTGACCTTCCAATTTGATATGTTATTATGATGAGTATTTTGTGCTGCACAATTAAGCTGTCCCTTGAGGGACTCTTCACACAAAGTCCACTAAATGCAGCCATTCTTTAAGTGAATAGCTTTTAAAATATTTTGTGAGGTTCTGATGTGTCGTATCTGGAATCAATTCCTTAAGCTAGTTCTATTTTTACAGAAATAAAATACTAAAATAAAATATTTATTCCTTGCTGTTAAAAATGGATGTCCAAAATTTTGAACAAAATTTGAACAATCCCATTCAAAATTACACACTGGATTTTTAAGTGTTCCATTTAGATGTCAAATTCTGCTTTTTTGCATCATTTCTGGTAAGTCAAGTGTATCTAAAAACTTGTCCACATTCAGTTAAGATATGTTTTCAAAATATTTCCTAATGATCTTCTGGATTTCATTGGCATTTTTATTATATCCCTGGTTTCATCTCCAATATTATTACTTTAGTTCTTTCTCATCTTCTTGTGGTCAGTTTGGCTAAGTGTTTATCAAACTTATTTATCATTTTAAAGAACCAATTTTTGTCTCCCTGATTCTTTGTTTCATTAGTTTTTTACTTTGTTTTATAATTTCTTTCCACTTGCTAATTTCAGGTTGGGTTTGTTCTTGTTTTTCTAGTAGCTTGACACCTATCATTGGGCTATTTAATTGAGATCTCTCTCAGGTTTTTCCTTTTTCTTTTCAAATGTAGGTTCCCAAAGCACCTACATTAAAAACCAAAAGAAAAAAATGGATTCTGGAAACTTATGAAATCATTTTCATTAGATAGCAGAAGTTTATATTACCATCCCTTCTTTGATAACCCACTGACTATTTAACAATGTATTATTAAATCACTCTGTCTTTGAATAGTTTTGTAATTTTTAATTTTTCAGTGTTGGTTTCTAGTTTTATGCTAGCATAAAAGTAGAATAATAGTATAAAAGTAGAATATAGGGAATTGCTTCAGTTTTCTTGTATTTGTTGACATTTGCTTTGTGTCCTAAAATATGATTATTTGAACAAAGTTCTATGGGAAGTGGAGAACAATGTGTATTTTGCAGCTGCTGGATGAACTATTTTGTATATATTGGTTAAATACATCTGGTTTATAATTTATTCTGAAGTTTATTTATTGAGTTTTTTGGGGGAAGGGGTCCCCTGAGATTATTTACTGATGAGAGTAGGATTATTTATATTGAATTTTCCACTATTATTTTGTTAAAATGTACCTGTCCTTTGAAGTCCAGCAATATTTGTTTAATGAAATTGTATGTACCAATGTTTAGTATTTATATGTTAACAATTGTTGTCTCCTCTTGTTTTCTTTATTAGTATGAAGTAATTTTCTCTCTTCTACTTTTGGTTTTAAGTCAGTTCAATGAAATATGAGTAGAGCCACTCCTGTCTGCTTTTGGGGTTCATTTGCCTAGAAAATAATTTTTCATTCTGTTACTTAAGCCACGTGCTTTTCTGTGCCAGTCAGGAAAATTTTTGTTGAAAACAAATGGTTAGGTCTTCCTTGTCAATCTAGTCTACTAAACTGTGTCTTTCGAGAATTGATATTATTCAGTGTTAATACTGAAAACATGTAGTATTTCTCAGTCATATTAATGTTTTGTTTTTTCTAATTCTCCTTCTAATCTTTGACCCCTCTCTTTCTCAAAAAATAAATTTTTATGATTATTTTGTCGAATGTTTTCAATGTTTTCTAATCTCTCCTCCTTCTATACCCATGATTTGTAGGTTTGGTCTTTTGATTATGTCCTAGAAGTCTTGTACTAATAATTGCACATTTTCTTTTTATTTGTTTTTCTCCAATGGATCTAATTCTTTTACTTTATCTTTGATCTCTAATATTTTCAACTTGAAAATATTAGTAAGGCTTTTGAGTTTTTGACTTAATGAGCTTTTCGCCACTCTATAGTGAAAACAGACAAGAATAAGACAACAGATTCTTCCATAAGAGACTCCAGCTGGTTTACTTTGATCTGAGTAGTGCTGGAGATCAGTCCCAGTGCTCTGTGCATGTGGGCAAATGGTTGGTCCTGAGTCACACCCCTCAGTCCAGGGGTGAGAGGAGTACTACACTGTACTAACTGAATGTCAACACTATTCCAACTGAAAATCTTGGCCTCAGAAGCATAACGTGAACGTACGAAAACACATATTATGACAAAGCAATATGTCTCCTCCAAAAATCTGCAATTTCATAATAAAGGACGTGAACAATAGTGTGATGGGTTAAATTTCAAACAGTGAACTCAAAGAACAATGCTATGGGATGATCAATAGAATTAATGAGGACATATATAAGCACCTTTATGAGTTGAAAGAAGATACAAATCTGATGGACTTAAAAGAGCGTTCCAATAAACAGATGAAGGACGGAAGATAAAGCAAGATATGAAAGTGAATTCAACAAAGATATAGAAATTCTGAAAAAAAAACAAATGTGAAATCTTAGAAATGAAAAGTTCTTTTCTTCATTCTCTCATCTCTCTTCCTGTTCTTGTTCTTGTTTATCTTCCTCTCTTTTTCTCTCTTCTTTCCTTCCCTTCCACCATCTCTTAATTATAGTTAAATTCAAACAAGATAAGGTTATCATTCTGAAGTTTGTTGTATCCACAACATTGTACAAACACTATCCCTAGCTAACATCATATGTTAATTAAACAGGCATTCCCCATTCTCAACTCTTCTCAAGCCCTAGCAACCATTCATCTACTTTCTGTCTCTATGGTCTTACCAATTCAAGAAATTTTATTCAAACAGAATCACACAATATGTGTCTTGTTTCTTTCACTGAGCATAACATTTCCAAGTACCATTAAATAATAAAGATGCAGGGTGAGTGATCAGACAAGTGGCCCAATGTAAACAAACCAAGTCAAAGTCTTAAATATTTCAGCAAGGTCCTTGATCATCCCATGCCTTACCTTTTCATGCAGCTCCATTGTGGGCATGCCAGTGCACAGAGGAGCCCCACTTTATGTGTTAATGCCTTAAATTTTAGATATAAAACTGTTGATACTGAAAATGCCTATACGTATTCTTAGAAGCTTAGAGCACAAAACAACTTTCCAGTGTCAATGTTTTTTGAGACTGCTTATATTGTGAAGGAGGGCATTTGTATTCAGTTGGCTGAGGAATACCATGCATTTATCCCTTCTGAATTTCATGCCAATCAGACAAGAATCTAGGAAGAGATGAGGTTATAGCAATGCATACACCATTGCCTGTAACTCTTTATGACTCAAGCAAAGGGCTTTTCTCTATTATAGCAAAGCTGAGGAACACCTCAAATAATACCCTGGTTTATTGATATTTTCCCATAATAGTATGGGCTTCTTATACTTCATTTTGTATCTACATGGAAATTTTTGATAATATGCTAAGAAAATTGGTTATGATTTTTTTAAATTTAAGAAATGGATATTCTTCAATGCTTCTATCTTAGTTTATTCCTCTCCCTTCATCTTCCTTGGTTTAGATGCAGAAAATGTGCAGTCAAATACTCATCCCCCAATTCTCCTGTTTTCTCAATTCAAAGGAAAAATAAAGTAATACAATCTATGATATTTACCAAAACCATGCCATAAAATGCTTAGAAGCATCTCAGTACTGGTAGCAAGTATGTGAAATGCCTGGTAAAGTAGACCATGCCTCGGTAACAGGTTAGCTATTATGGCCAAAGACTTGATTGAGTAGAGATCTTGTGAGCTCCAACCTCATTTAGCCCTGGAAGGATGTTATATCCATTTGTAGAGCACAAGCTTCCATGCTGAGACCATTAGGCAGCTGTCTGGCATCAGGGTTGTACAGCTTTGTTAAGAAGAGCAAACACTTGTCCACTTTGCCCAAGAGACCTGTGAAGATTTATAAGAGTTCTTTTCTCCTTTCAGTAATACTCATCCCCAGGGAGTTGTCTATTAGTAGGGTAAAGTGACTGAAATTCTTATGGGGGCAGGGAGAGGGGAGTATTTTCATCCCAACAGGGCTCAAATCTGTAAGAATAATTTATCTGTTCTGTTTCAAAGTTTGGCTAACAAGCCTGTTAGTATTTCCAAATTCTCCAGATGCCCGTATTTAATGCTTGGCTGGCCTTCTTACGTAGCATAACCAAATTGCTATTTCACAACCACCCTCAATCCCTGGAATCTAAATCAACAAGGCCAGAAGCTCTGAAATGTGCTCTCTGAGGCATGAAAGAATTCATTGAGGCTCTGTCTGATTCAGTTCTGTGCAACAATAGAGAGTCTGATTTACTTGTGAAAGATTTCTTTGACTCATAACAAACTCTGCACTTAAAGTATCTCATCTCACCTAACACCCCCCACCCCAAAAAAGTGTGGATTGGAGGGGATCTGATTTCATTTGGCATTATATCCAATATCTTCATTGCTTGAGTAGCAAAATAGGGAGGGAAAAATACCTTGCATAAAGCTTTGTCATCTAAAAGTCATGGTTTCACACCTACAGAGAAATTATTCTAAGGCTATAAGAGTTGCTTATATAGAAAGAATGGTGAATACCAATTGAGATAGCCAATCAAGAGACCTCCAGTAAGTCATAAACATTTTAGCAAGGTTTTTAATCATCCCATGCCTAACCTTTTCTATCAGCTAAATGAAAACCACAACATGGTTCTAGTCTACTTCAAAGACCAAGCAAGACCTGGTTCAACCGTACAAAGATCTCCAATATTCAGAGACAATCATTGTAATAGAGCAGAGTAACAATCTGAGAGGTTTTTTTTTAATCAAATATTTGGGGGAACACAAACTAACCCTTTCTCTCCCTTCTCTTGTGACAATGCAAGAGGAGTGTCTCTAGATGCCCACGATGTTCTGGTCTCCTTACACTGCTTTGATTTCCCCCTATTTGTCTTTCTCCCCCAGATCCTTCCATTGCTATCTAAACATCTTTAAATGTCTTTCCACTAAATCTTTTTCTAGCTGGGCTCCGGTGGCTCACACCTGTAATCCCAGCTGCTCAGGAGCATCCAGGCCCTGAATTCAAGCCCTAAGACCAATTTTTATTTATTTATTTGTTCATTAGGTTTTCTTTGTCAGCCATGGGCTTGAACTCTGGGTCCTGGCGCTATCCCTGAGCTTTTGTGCTCAAAGCAAGCGCTCTACCACTTTGAACCACAGCACCACTTCTGGTTTTCTGGTGGTTAACTGGAGATTAGAGTCTCACGAACTTTCTTACCCTGGCTGGCTTTTGAACCATGATCTTCAGATCTCAGCCTCCTGAGTAGCTAGGCTTACAGGCGTGAGCTCCAGAACTTCTTTAAGTTAAATTTTTTTTTCTTCATAACTTTCCTATTTGATTCCTGTCGCCGCTTCAACCTCACTTCCTCATTCCCTTCATAGCTCAATGTTAATGAAGACTTTCCTTGAGCCATTCTCCGCTGTTTTCACTTTCCATTCATCCTTTAGCTTAGTGCAAAACTGCTTTTGTCCACAGTACTCAATTGAAAAAGTTTTGCCTAAGTCACTGACAGCATTTGTTGCAAAACCAAATGGGGAGCCTGAGGTTGATATTTGGTAGCTTTTCTCCCTTCTGATCGCTTCATTTGGCTTCCTCTACATTGCACTCCTTGACTTCCGGTGCCTTCATGAGGGTCTTCTGATGACCACAGGAGGCAGGGCTGCTGCTGCCTAATGAAGGTGATACTGGCTGCGTGGGTGTGCCGCCTGCACTCCTGGCAGCTCAACAGCATCTGCATCCGTAAGGAAGCATTCATCTTTATCGTCTGCCCCTGGCCCTATGTGATCTACTCCTCCATATCCATTTGGGATAGGTTGCCCAGGATTCCAATGGGTCTTTCTTCTTAGAGGAAACTCAGAGGAGGAAGGTTAGGCGAATGAACTTTAGCCTCTATTAGTGCAGTTGGTTTTAAGACCATAATTAGTATTTGCCATCTCTTTTCAACCATTTATTCTAAACTTTCTCAACTTTCACCTCTTTTTTAAAAAAATATTATTTGTTGTTCCTTTTGTGCCTGTACTAGAATGTGAATTGAGGGCCTGAGTGCTGACCCTTAGATTTTTTTGCTCAAAGCTAGTACTCTACCACTTGAGCCACAGCTCAATCAGCTTTTTGCTGATTAACTAGAGATAGGAGAATCGTGGCACTTTTCTTCCAGGGATAGCATTGAGCCCTGATCCTCAGATCTCAGCCTCTTGATTAGGTAGAACTACAGGAATGAACTACCCGTTCCCTGCTCACCTCTTCTGGTTTTGATAGCTTATCAGGGAATATGGACAAATCTCTCAGTCCTGAGGACCCTAAATCCATGCTTACCATATGTTGCTTATGGTAGGGTTATGAACACTTGTACATGTATAGTCAGATAACATGACTCAGGTGGATCCTCTGAGTTCCTCATCTATTCCTCTGTTCACGTTGTATAATAACAGCTCTTTCTCTTTCTGATTAGGGTCAGTTATTTGTAAGCATGCTGATATTTTTATACAAGGAGTCTAGATTTCCCAAGTAGCAGTCATGATTCTGGGTTTCCTTCAGAGACTAGAATTGTGGGAATAAGAAGCAGGTTCTCAAGTGGATCATTGGCTAAAATAACAATGGGGGCTACTCCTGCATTAGCCTCTTGGTTTGCAGACTCATAATTCTTCCTAATAAGGAACACAACACCCACAGACGCTTATGATTTGGTTTTTAGCCTGCATGCTGGTCTCTCATCATGGTATGGCATTGCCTACAAATTGTCACTTCGTTTTTTGTGCCTTTGGTAGGCTATTCCATTGCTCTTTTAAGCTAACTACTTCTGAGTTGTGTGATACTTGGAATACAGAAAGATCCATAAGCATTTTATCACTCCCCAATCTTACCTACCAGTGGGTTTCATATGTTAGAGGATAATCTATGCTGGTGGAGCAAATAATTTGAAATCTCTCCAGATAGTTCTGATGGAGGCCCTACAGGCAAGAAAGACAGCATTACCAAGATTAAATATCTTCAGCTATGGTAGAGAACCATTGGCCTTCTAGAGAAAGAGACTCACTGTAATTAATGTCCAGTAACCAGGTAATCTATTCAAGGAAGATGTCACCATCTCTTTTGCAATTCCTTATACTTTTGAAGATGGAAGTAGACATACCAACCTTCACAAGTGGGAGTCCATGCTACCTATCCTCATGAATCTAGTTTAGACTTCCTGCTCTGAAATCTACTATTTTTTTCTCCCCAGGAGTCTGACCAACTGGCCAATGGATCTGTTTATAGCTCCCTCTGAATTCTCACCCTGGGCCACTGTTGATTGAAGTCCATTCATTTTCTTTTGGTACTTACTTCCAAAGACAGGTCTGTGTGTTTATAATATCCATGTTTGGTGGACATGCTAGTGAATCACTCTCCACATACCAAAAGAACACATTAAGCACTTTCTAACTTCCCTTTTCCTTCCACTGTTCATGTGGAAGTGCATTGACCTGTGAGTGAGAAAGAACAGAGGAGCAGACTGTCACTTTAGTAAGTGACTTAGCAGGGGTTCTTGAGCAGCTGCTTATGGCTTTTTCTTAGGTTTCATAGTCCTGCTGTGACCGATTCCTGATGCATCACTTTCCATCTGACAAATTGCTGCCCAGTCTGCCTGACAGTAAGACTTAGTATGTTGCACAGAACTCAGCTCCTGAGGAGTTGTTTTGGATGCATGGTACTTGCTTTTCGATCTTAACCCAGACCTAGTCGCTCCCAGAACACTGTCCTTCTGCACTACAGATGGTGTGGCTTCACTCCAGAATCCCAGAGTTTTACAGCTTGATTCTTTACAAATTATGGCTGCCATAAAGCCCACACCATATCTCCAACATGATAGGGCCTGCCAGCTCATATGGTCCAAGTGGTGACTGCAGCTGTGCATGTACCATAGCCTGGTGCTTCAGAGTCCTCTTCAGCCCTTACCGGGATCTGGCAGACTGCCAGGTTAACTGACACATAGGAAGAACCGTCCTTATATATCATTCCATTGAATTGTGTTTCAATTGAGATGAACTACAAGTCCCAAGTTTGGTCTTCAACTTTTTCTAATTTCCCATTGGACAAGATTAGGAGCTTCACAGTATCTGTTCAGTTATTTGCTAATTGCTATCAGCTTTATCTTGATATCATCTGACCATGGTAACTTTTGGGCAATTTAACAAAATCCAGTTAAGACCTTTATTCTTTTTTTCTTTTCTTTTCTTTTTGTTGGTTGGTCGTGGGGCCTGAACTCTGGGCCTGGGCGCTGTCCCTCAGCTCTTCAGCTCAAGGCTAGCACTCTACCACTTGAGCCACAGCACCACTTCCAGCTTTTTTCTTTCTGCTTATGTGGTGCTGAGGAATCGAACCCAGGGCCTCAGGCATGCAAGGCAAGCGCTCTACCACTGAGCCTCCTTCCCAGCCCCAAGGCCTTTATTCTGTTAAACATTGCCTCCCTTTGTCTTTCTTTCTCCCTACCTCCTCTATACACATGCTCTTTTCTGTACCATGAATCCTTGCACAGGACTGAGAAGTTCCCTCTACAGAACATTCTTCCAAGGCACTACTGGTGAGAGTTTTAGAAAGTGTGCTCACACCTCATTGCCCGGGACTATCTGTCCTGGATGCTGACTACAAGCTGGCAGGAAATAATTGCCTTAACTCCTACTTTCTCAGAACACTTTCGGTATTAACTGTTTCTCTCACGTTATTCTAGGAAGCAGATGCTGGGACACAGTAGGGCATATAAGTGTATGATAGCCTTGGTGAAAAATAAAATGCCAGGAAGGTGGATTCAGTTAAGGAGAGCTCAAGCTGTGCTACAGCTCTGCTAGAATTTCATTAACCAGTCAACCCAACAGAGGAGCTCCCCAGCAAAGATGGACTCTCAGAAAAACTCCACATTGAGCACAAAGGCCAGACTCTAGTCTCCCTGGCGTGCTCAGTCAGTGGCTGTGGCCTTCGGGGAGAAAGCAGGAGAAAGCCTTTCTTAAAATGCTGAGACAGCCTGACTACACTACTGAAAACAGTGGGCAGCTAACTGTGTCCAGACAATGCCACAGACAGCTGTTTCTTGGAGAAAGGGTTAGAGTGGCGTATCTTCATAGCTGTTTAAACCCACTTTGTCTCTTTTATCTCTGTTTCTACATGGTCATAGGTTGGATATGGCCTTGTCCAGAATGTTGATGTGCTTGAATCTTGCTTTCAGTGTGATAGGGGTAAGATGGCAGAAACTTTAAGGAGTGGGACCTAGTAAAGGTAATTAATTATATCCTTAGATATAGATTAATGCTTGCTTATGGACTGGGTCAAGTTTGATAGGAATGAATTTGTTTCTGTGAGGTAAGGGTTTATGAAAAGATCAAGCATGCCTCTTGCGTTCCCTGACTCTCATGTGACTCATCTCATAAGGAAGGGTCTCTTCCTGCATTGCTACCACGTTATACAGCCAGAGGTCTCTTGACAAGGCAGGTATCATGCAGTTTGGACCCTGTACTTAGAAAACAAATAAGACTCTCCTTATAGATTTGCCAGTATCCACTGGTGTCTCACAGCACACAAAATGGACTAAAACACACATGCTAGACTTTCTACCCAAATTTCTTTTCATCTGTTACATAAAGAATGCTCTGTGTTAGGTTCTTATGGCATACCACACTTTCCTAACAATCTTACCCACTCGCATTCACACTTCTAATGAGATTCTAATCAATTCTGTCCTAATTGGTATCCCAGTGCTATGACAAAATACTGAGACAACAAAGTTAAAAGGAGGACAGGCTTATTTTGGGCTCATGGCGTGAGAGTTCATTGTTTTTTCCCCCATTACTTTTGGCCCATGGAAAGACAGATTACATTAGCAGGGAAGACAGAGCACACAAAGACGATCATCTCAACGCAGCCAGGGCAGGGAGGGACGAAGGTAATGAAGGAGACAGAGATTTGTTGTTGTTGGTGGTGGTGGTGGGGCCTCATGCATGCAAGGCAAGCACTCTACCACAGAGCCACCTTCCCAGCCTGAGAAGAGATTTAAAAAACAAAAACAAAAAACCAGGATTACAACATCCCTTTAAAGACATACCCCCCTAGAGACCTCCCTTCCTCCCACAAGACACCACCTCCTAAAATATCACATGGTCTCCAATAGTACCTCCAATATTGTCACATGGCCTTGACAGAACACTTTAGATCCCAACAAGAACAAATTCCAATTTCAGGTCTTTAGGCGGGTCCTCTTTCCTTAGGCCTAATTTTTTTTTTTAAGCCATCTAATTGCTCCTGAAGAATCCTGTACAAAAGGAAATGTACTCATTACCTGATGCACTCTGTGTGCTAGTTTTATAATAACAATAAAGTAAATTAAAAAACATAATCCTAATATTTATTACTTGTATATCACCTTTATAATAACAATAAAGTATGTTTTCAAAACGAATTCCAGTATTTAGTACTTCCAAAAATAACTTAACTGCCTTCTCTCCTAGTCTCAAACTACCTTTCTGTATACTTACCTCAGTGAATGGCTGTAGCCTTTACCTACTCAAAACTGATACCATAGAATTACCCTTGATACTTTCTTCTTATTCTTTCCTAATGCAAAGTCCATTATCAGTCATTACCAGTCTAAAATGCCTCTTGGTTCTATCTTTGTTTCAGTTCGTTGGTACCCACATTCACACTATCATCATTCTTTCCCACTTAAACCATAATAAATGGAGTTTCATCCTTGCTACACATAGCAGTCATAATATGAAATACAGTTTGAAATGTACTGCATATCAGAGTCTCAATTCCCTGTACAAAATTAATTATTGGCTACATTA
Source organism: Dipodomys spectabilis (assembly GCF_019054845.1). NCBI lineage: Eukaryota > Metazoa > Chordata > Mammalia > Rodentia > Heteromyidae > Dipodomys > Dipodomys spectabilis. Next base: position 14,365,162 of record NW_024870834.1, on the reverse strand, counting down.
GTTTGTGGAGAAATTTTAACCTCTTCCCAGAGTTAATGAAGCCTCCACAATGTGGCCCTTTCAGTAAAACCATTTTAGTAAAATTTCTTACCAGTTTCTTTCCACTTTAGTCATTTCTATTATTTCAGCCATTTTCAATTATATTTCTATTTTGGAATGTGTACTTTACTACTCTTGTGTCTGCACAACCTGTGTATTTTTGCTGGAGTATTCTTTATCTCTACTTCTTTTATTTCTGGCTAACTCTTACCTTTTAACTTACGAAAATTTACATATATATATTATATATATATATATAAAATCATGTACTGGTTGACCCACTTTAACAATGAGATGTACAAGACATTATGTTGAAAATGCACTTAACAACTTCCAGGTCAGGGGAGCGGGGAGTTGGGGAGGTGGGGAGGGAAGGGATGGTAGGGGAAAAACAAAGGAGGAGGTAACAATGCTCGATAAGAAATGTACTCATTACCTTACTCATGTAACTGTAACCCCTCTGTACAGTATTTTTACAATAAAAATATATAAAAAATAAATGTACAAAAATACAAATAGATAAAATCATGGAAAAATAACACAGCTATATGCTTTTATCAAAATCAACCAGAATTTAACATTTTGCCTCCTTTAGCTCATTTAAAAAAAAAATAAGTGAAACAGGGGCTGGGAAAGTGGCTCAGTGGTAGAGTGCTTGCCTTGCATGCATGAGGCCCTGGGTTCGATTCCTCAGCACCACATAAGCAAAAAAGAAAAAAGCCGGAAGTGGCGCTGTGGCTCAAGTGGTAGAGCGCTAGCCTTGAGCTGAAGAGCTGAGGGACAGCGCCCAGGCCCAGAGTTCAGCCCCCACAACCTGACTAAAACAACAATAATAAAACAATAAATAAATGAAAGGTTACAGACACAACACTATCTACTTTTGTTCTCTACTATTGCTTTTAAGAAATCAGCCATCAGTGGCTCATGTCTATAATCCTAACTACTCAGGAGGCTGAGATCTGAGAATGACAGCTTGAAGCCAGCTTGGTCAGGAAGTTCCATGAGAATCTTATTTCCAATTCATCAGTAAAAAGCTATGGAGCTGTGGCTCAAGTGGTACAGACTAGCCTTGAGTGAAAGAACAAAAGGGCAGCACCAAGGCCCCGAGTTCAAGCCCCAGAACCAGCACAAAAAGTAATCTATCGCCAAAATAATGATAATTATTTTGGTCATTATTTTGTCTCTGACTTTTAAGTCTCCCGTTGTTCTTGCTGTGTAACAGCTTCACTGTAATTTAGGTAGGCATTGAGGAACTCTCTCCTGCTTCGAACTCATTGCCATACTGTGCTTGAATGAGAGGCTCTCAGCCCTCATTCCTTCAATATTGTCACCCCTCATCTTGTCTCCTGTTTTCTTTAGTAGGTCCTGTTACATCTACGCTGAATATTGTTCTTGTCTCCTGTTTTCTTTAGTAGGTCCTGTTACATCTACGCTGAATATTGTTCTTGGCTCTTGTTTTCTTTAGTAGGTCCTGTTACATCTACGCTGAATATTGTTCTTGGCTTCTCTTTTATGTTTTCAATAGGATGTTTGTCTGTGCTACATTTTATCTAATTTTCTTTGCTTTACCTTCTGGCTTTAGTTACTTTTCTGTTTGATCCATCCTGTAATACTGCATGTATTTTCACTTTTGCTATATTTTGATTGTTCTTTCTCACAGTTTTTTTGGGGGTTGGCTATATATCTATATCTATATCTATATATATCTATATATATATCTATATATATATCTATAGAAGTGGCCATAATGCCACTTCTAGCTTTTTCTGTGTATGTGGTATGGAGGAATCAAACCCAGGGCTTCCTGCATGCTAGGGAAGCACTCTACCACTGAGCCACGTTCCCAAGCCTGGTCCTTTGAAATATTTTAAGCAAACCTGACAGTTGCCACGAAATCTTTGCATTCTCTGTAATTCTCCAGGCTCTCTACTTGCTAAGTAAATTAATTGGCTCTTTCACAATGAATGGTTACCTTCTTATTTTATAATTTGGGTGTGATAAACTCATCATCAGAATCTTGTAGTTTGGGCTGAGGACACATATCATCCGGAGTTCTCTTATAGTTCCTGTCGGCAGACTGAGGGATTTGATGACCTAGGTCCATAGTTCCTGTTATTATCTAGGCTGGGGAGGTATCTCAACCACGATGTGATTTAAATGACAACCCAAACACCTGAGTCTGTGAGAGGCTCACTGCTTCCAGATTCCCAATACTGTTTTTCTGTACAAAATATGAAGAAGTGCTGCATAAACTTTGTCCGGTGTACCTATGCAGACTCACACTTGCACTAAGTGTGTAGCTATGTGATATTCCTTATATTACATTACATTCCTAATATTACAGCAATACCTGAATTTCAACCAAGTGCTTCATAGAAAATGAAGGCTTGGTTTCCTGCCAAAATGTCAGCATTGAAAGCCAGACCATCAAGCCTGGAAGCTCCTTTCCCACCATGGCCTTCCTAGTCCTAGGTGTGCCCAAGGCTTCTCAATCCGTTTTCAGCTCTCGCTTGATACTTAGGGAAGTTCTCTTCTTACTTGGTTATTGAACTATATATATATATATAAAGGAACTGTTCCATTTTTATCCGGCATTCATGAATGATCATGATGGTCTTGGAATGACCAGATTTATAAGAAGTCTTCATTGTTTCAATTTTTGATTCTTTGTTCTGCAGATATTTACTGCTTCAGGGTTATATTCTATTATTGATTGAAGATAATTGCAAAGGAAAATAGATGGGAATTCTATATCGTAACTATATCATAACTTCATGTTATGAATTTGTCATCAGGAAGATTTCCTTAACTCTTCAAATCTGTATTTCATGGGAATAACGCAGAACCATACATTTCCTTCTTCTGTCACATGTTTATTTGTCCACATTCTTTTCTGGACAATAAGCTCAGGGATGAGAGAGAAGTCCCCTCAAGCAATAATTGCACAGATATTCTGGAAATATTCTAGAATATTATACAAACAAGAATACAGAGAAATTTCTTTCTTTTTTGTGGGGGGGGTCCAGTCGTGGGGCCTGAACTCTGGGCCTGGGCGCTGTCCCTCAGCTCTTCAGCTCAAGGCTAGCACTCTACCACTCAAGCCACAGCGCCACTTCTGGCTTTTTTCTTTTTTTGCTTATATGGTGCTGAGGAATCGAACCCAGGGCCTCAGGCATGCAAGGCACGCGCTCTACCACTGAGCCACCTTCCCAGCCCCCAGAGAAATTTCTTAACACACCATGAGGTTATATCCTGATCCTCCCATTAAAGTTGAAAATATCCTAAGGTGAAATCTCTTTGACACATCTATCTTATCAACTATACCATTGCATATCTCACTTACCTTACTCATGTTCTGAACATATCTTAGTATACAGTTTGGAAAAATCATCTAATGTAAAAACCTATCTTACAATGAAGTATTGAATATCTCATCTAATTTATTTAATAACTATACTTTAAAAACATTGGCAATACAGTATACTAGAATATTTGAATATTACCCTCATGGTTGTTTAGCACCTGGGAGTTTGGACTTGCTCCTGTTGTCCAGCATCAGGAGAGAATCACACCATATTTCCCCTTGATGGCCGGGGGGGGGGCGGGGGGATCAAAATTCTAAACTTCAAAGTCCAATTACTAGTGGATTTGTATTGCCTTTTGTTGTTGTTGTTGGTTGTGGGGGCTGAACTCTGGGCCTGGCCTCAATTTAGCTCAAGGCTAGCACGCTACCACTTGAGCCACAGCACCACTTCCAGCTTTTTCTACTTGTGTGGTGCTAAAGAATCGAACCCAGGGCCTCATGCATGTGAGGCAAGCGCTCTACCACTGAGCCACCTTCCCAGCCCTTGTATTGCTTTTATACCATCACACAGTTGAAAAACCATTCAATCCAAACAGCACAAATCACCACTGCGTGGATCACTGAACACAATGGCTTCAGAGGTTCTTGAAAATTTTCAGTCTCTTCATGAAGATTCAACTATCTGACTATTGTCGTCTCCATCATTCACTTACTAATAGCCTTTCTTCATTCTCAAACTTGTTCTTCTCCCTATATCAATCTGTCCAAATGTTAACTACCTTGAAGACAAAAAACAGTACTATCTAACCTTGTCCTGTTGTCTTCTGAGAGACAGTATGCCATCTCTTCTGCAGAGTTTTCTCAGCTTACCATTTCTGCTTCTGTAAGTTCTCTAAAGGCAATAGGCAAAGCAGTTCTGGTGCTTCTCACATGCCATTTCCAAAATAATTCTGATACCCATGAGACAACTTGATTTTCATGCTCTAGTGCTCTTACCTGGTATCTCCTGAATCTTGGTTGGGTGCATTCCTGGTTCAATTTTCTGTATCTGAATTACACCTTAATCCTGCTGTACCTCACATGTATTTTTAGAAGCTTAAAAAGAAAACATTTTACTTGTATTTCATACTTCTCATTGGCCTTGGCCATTCACCTGGGATTCTTCAGGTTGCTCAACTCCAGAAGCTCTCTACTTCCCCCTGCTGGTAGCTGCCCGACTAATAGTTTTATTGGTTTCTATTGAGATGGACGCCTTTAGTGCTTCCTGTGGTTTCCCTTTGGATTCTTGCTCTTCTTTTTTACTCTCACTCCTCACTGCTATGCTAGTTGCTTTATCCTATATTAATTTTTTATGATTATTTTTCATAGTGGATGTCTGTAGCCCCTATCTTTCTACCAAAACCTGGTAGTTCATGGAAACAAGCCCTCTTGTAAGACTTTTGAGTTCTCTGAAATCTGAGATCGGAGGGTAGCAAAAGCGGCAGAGTGCCTACCCAGCAAGCATGAGGCCCTGAGTTCAACCTTGAATACCACAGGTGGAAGGGGCTAGTTCTCTTCTCTATTCTAAAGGCTTTCAAACTTGCCACCTATTTTGTCCCTATTCCTGAAAGTTCTTGTTTTGTACACTGAAATAGAAGTTAGAATTCTACTTTTCCATTTGCTCACCCCATTTCATAAAAGATGCACACATGGTAATAATTTAAACAATACTAATGGACAAATGCTAAAGTATAAGTCATTCCTTCTCCATCCAGAGAAAGTGGCCTAAAAACCCAAATACCAAGCAACTACTATTGAGTTTCTTCAGGATCCATCCAGATGCAAAGCCAGTGTTTTCACTGATTTTGATTTATCCACTCCACTAAGATTACAGTGCTTCTGATTTTCTGATTGGATCTGGTTCAATCTTCTTCTTCCTCCTCCTCCTCCTCCTCCTCCTCCTCCTCCTCCCCCTCCCCCTCCCCCTCCCCCTCCCCCTCCCCCTTCCCCTCCCCCTTCCCCTCCCCCTCCTCCTCTCCCTCCTCCCCCCTCCCCCTCCTCCTCCCCCTCCTCCCCCTCCTCCTCCTCCTCCTCCTCCTCCTCCTCCTCTTCTGCCCTCCTCCTCCTCCTCCTCCTCCTTCTTCCTTCTATTTTGAAAAAAATCTTCCCAAACCCATGAGTTACTTGGGAGAGGATTCCCTTATGTCTCCCTCTCTTACTCCAGTATCTCAACAGACTATACTCACAGATCAGCATTTTCCCCTACTTATTAGACATTTCTGCCTGGTTCTCTGGGAATACTTTGGCTTCAACATCCAAGACCAATGAAAATTTCCAGTCAATTAAAAAAAATCCCTGCTCATCCTTCTCTCATCCTATCATCCATACGATATTCTATCATCATCAATTCTTCCTCTGCCTCTTCAACATTTTATACTTCTAACATGTCTCATTTTCATTCTCTCCACTCCAGTTTTGTTCCTTCACACTAGTGTCATTCAATTTTCCCACTTCCTTACCCACTAGTCATAAACCCCACGGGGACCTCTTGAGGAAAGAGGTCTATTTATTTATTATTTTTATTTTTATGTTCTTAGTACCTCACTCATTCTCTGCTGAGCCAATGAGTAAAAAGCTCAGATTAACACTCAGACTTTTTTTTTTAACAAGCTGGTTAAGATTTCTCATTGCTTCATGAGAAGTACAAGTTGTCATGTCCAAAACGAGATTTACAACGTTGGTGTGGGGGGAGGGGGGGGCGAGGGGGAAGGGGGGGGAAGGAGAAGGATTGGGATTGGGGGGGAGGGGGGAGGCTGGGAAGGGATGTGAAGGGTAAACCAAAGGAGGAGGCTGCAATGCTTGGTAAGAAATGTACCCATTATCCTGCCCATGTAATTGTAACCCCTCTGTACAGTATGTTCACAAATAAAATAAAATTAAATTAAAAAAAAGACAAAACAAAACAAAACACACACACATAAAAAAAAGATTTCTCATTGCTTCTTTACCAATCACTTCAATTCAGATACCTCCAGTTGCCTTTTGCTTCAACAAACTGAAGTACTCATTGCTTTCTTCGGTGTACTCTGTATTTTGTGTTGCTTTCTATATGCTTTTCTTCCTACTTCACATGCTCCTAGAAAGCTTAGTGCCAATGAATAAAATTGACATACAGACTGAACAAGTTCTTTTTCCCCTAAGAATAATTTACAAATCCATCTATGACTTTTAGAAAGCATCAAAGTTCAATGTTTTCTTGTATGACATTATGACTGTGCATTAAACCAGTAAAGTTCTCTTCTCACTAATTACTCAGACTAGCGCAAAGGAATCCCTCCATCTTTTAAACCTGAGATTCTGTCTTCAAATAGAAGGCAAACCCTTAGTGAAGCTGAGCAACCGTGCACGTGACTAAGAACTCGTGAATGAGGGGGAAATCTTTGTCTTTCTTCCTTTCTTTCCTTTCATTTTTGGTCAATTAGTTTTACCTACTTACTAAAAAAAAAAAAAAAAGACTTGAGAATCTGGACACACATCAAGATGCCTGAATGTTTTTCATTGGCATAAATCCCAGTCCAGATGTTTAATAACTAGGATTGTCTAGAAAGAGGAAATAGAAAAACAAATTTTATGTAGGCCAAAAATTGAAAGCAATTAATGGTGACAGGTCCAAGGATTATGCTTCATTTTATTGTTAACACTCATTAACAGTTTGGAACCACTTGTTCCAAATCTTATTGTCAGATGTTGAAAAGGAAAAGGAAAAAGAATAATCTAGGAATCAAGGATAAAATTCAACATGAGGGAAACTTTAAGAAAAATGAGTTAAGAACAGAGGAAGATTAAAGGGTAAGAAGTCTGTAAAGATAGCAGATCACAACAAATGACAATTAGGAGGCCAGATAACTTTTTCTTTTTTCTGCTTATGTGGTACCGAGGAATCGAACTCAGGGCTTCATGAATGCTAGGCAAACACTCTACCACTAAGGCACGTTCCCAGCCCTCTTGGTCTTTTCTAAATTGGGGCCTATTTAGTCTCATTTCTTTATGTATTAGAACTGTTTTGAGGAGTAAACAAGATATACAAAGTAATCATCAATTCTAAATTAATATAAAAATGGCAGTGATTAAATCTTTTCATTGCATTTATGTTGCACTTACACCTACTTCCACTATTGATTTGCTCATATTGCATATTTATATCCACTTTCTCTACTAGCATATGAAATGCTCAAGAAAACAGATTGTAACTTATTTTTTCCATGTGATCTCACAATCCAAAACATTTATTTGCCTTTAATGGGTACTTAATAAAGATTTTCTGATTAAATAATAATCTCAGCAGGTCATGCTATTAAATTAACACACACAAGAAAATAATTAGCTGAAATAATTATGAGCTTTACACTTGTTTGACAATGGTATATTGAACCATTATAAGATGGTAAAAATCCTGGTTTGACGTTTGTAGCAAAGGATCTGGAAGTTTTAGTTACCTATAAGTGGCATGAAACAGATGAAGTTTCTTAAAACTTTAAGTATAGCAGTCGTAGCATGGCATTCTAAAAATTATGGGAGCCAGAGGAAATGGTCTAACTGCATTCAGCATGAGTCAAATCACATATTAAAAGAACCTGACAAACTACCATGATTTCAGGTGACTCATCCAAGAGGGTAGACCATGTCCTATACTGCACTAAAAGAGCTTTTGAAAAAAAAAACCCAAGTAGCACACTGGGAAAGAGAAAAGAAAGATAGACTTGAGCTGTATTCAGATATTAACAACCATCCAATAGTGTCCAATTTTAGGCAATATTTAGAACACTAAAAGTACTGTCACATGTAAAATTTGTTTTTTTTTTTTTGGTATGAGTGTGTATGTGTGTGCACACGCGCGTGTGTGCTAATCCTGAGGCTTGAACTCAGGGTTTGGGCACTGTCTTTGAGCTTCTTTTGCTCATGGCTAGTGCTCTACCACTTTGAGCTACAGTGCCACTTCCAGCTTTTTCTGTGATTAATTGGAGATAAGAATCTCACAAACTTTCCTGCCCTAGCTAACTTTGAACCATGATCCTCAGATCTCATCCTCCTGAGTAGCTAGGATTTAAGAGATAAGTAGCCTACTCTGTACACTATTTTTACAATAAAAAAGTATTTTTTTAAAAAAGAAATGAGCTACCAATCCCAGGATAAAATCTGGATTCCATACAGGGCCTATAATCCAAGGAGGCTGTAATCTCAGGAGGCTAAGATCTGAGGATTGTTGTTTGAAGCCAGCCTGAGCAAACTAATCTTAGAGACTCTTATCACCAATAAACTGGTAAAATGTCAGAGCGGAGGTAAGGCTCAAGTGGTAGAGGGTCATCTTTGAGTGGAAAAGCAAAATGAGAGGGAAAGAACCTGGGTCAAGCCCCAGTACCATAACAAGTGTGAGCATGTACATACACGCATGCACATGCACATGCATACACACATCCCATTCAAATAATGTAAATGTAGAAGATATAAAATTTTGAAAAGAAAAATACTTGTGATTTTTTTTCTGAACACCTATGGATCATCGTATGGTCTCAGATACCTAAATCAGTTGACTCTTATTGTCTGAACACTGTGTATATCAATCACAATGTTTCCATTCCCTTTTCTCATGTAGATAAAAACAGGACTCCCAGGGCTGGGAAGGTGGCTCAGTGGTAGAGCACTTGCCTTGCATGCTCGAGGCCCTGGGTTTGATTCCTCAGCACCACATAAGAAAAAAGCTGGAAGTGGTGCTGTGGCTCAAGTGGTAGAGTGCTAGCCTTGAGCTGAAGAGCTGAGGGACAGCGCCCAGGCCCAGAGTTCAGGCGCCACGACTGGACACCCCCCCCCCAAAAAAAAAACAGGATTCTCAAAAGGAAGGGTTTTAAGTGCTCTTGGAGAATTACTATGTCATTTTGCAAGTCTTAAAAATAATTTCAAAAGTTACCTTCTTGTTGATTCTGTCATTTTGGTCCAGCTTTTTCTATCATGCGTCTCAAAATAGATGCTATTCCCCTTATAAATATACCACACTTTTAAAAATCACAATAGCATGATGTTCTGTTGAAATAAAATAAATGCATCATCCAGAATATATCCATAATTTACTACTTTTCCCCGTCAGACTTTCAATTAAATCCTCAAATCCAATACAGGACCAACAGCCTGGAGTATTTTGATGTCTTGTTTCATTTTGAAACAAAGACTTGAGTTACTTTTAAGTGAATTATTAAGCCATATGATATAATGGATGGTTCTGAGTCTTTTTGCTTTATGACCTAGTAAGTGACTCTGATTAGCTTCACTGTGAAGTTTTCTGAATCACATTGTTACATTGTATTAAGTTTCCACCTCACCAGCAGAGGGAGCTCTAAGAGACAAATTAGTTCCTTCTCCATGTTCTTCCAATTACCAAGAAACCAAAAAAATGCATCCATAAATCCAGATCTGGTGTTCAGCAAGAAGATGGTTTTAGGCATGTGAAAAATCCATAGCTTCTTTCTTCATGGTGTTAAAGATCAGATGAAATGATATATGGAGATTTTTATGGGATAAGTAAGCAATATGCAAATCAATAACATAAGTCTGTTATTGATTAAGAAAGGCAAGACAGAGCAGGTTAGTTCTTAGTCCGATCTCCTCACCTCCCAATTCCCAGGTAACATGGACTCCAGCTGCCCCATCTCACCACTCAGAGAAGAATGTTGTCTGCAGAGGCATTAGAAAACATGTAAGAAGCAGGGGATTACCAAAATTTACTTACAACTGTTGGTGAGTTTGCTCAGCTCAACTGTCCTATTCGATGGTATTCATCTTTGTGGGAAGTCAGCCATCCACAGCCCATTTTCCCTTGCATAAGACTTGGAAGTAGCGTTACTTCACGTTGGAGTAGCAGCTCAAAAGTCCAATGAGGATACATCACTTGTGTTTCTTGATTTACAGTAGGGCTATACCTGACACCTCCACCATACATTGAAAATATAGTAAGTTGAAAATATGCTTACTGGACCTATCCTACCAAGTAGCATAGCTTAGCAACAAAACACACTGTTGGAGCATCCATTGTTGCCCAACATGACTGCATGGCCAGCCAGAACTGCGTTTGCTGCACAAGAGCTGCCTGGGAAAGGATTCCCATTGCATGCCACTAGGCTGGAGAAGATCAAAATTCAAAAATCAAGAGCACAGTCTCTGTTAAATCTGTGTTGCTTTTGTAGCAAGAGAAATCGACGAACTGTAAACTACTATCTGTAGTTTAACTATCATTATGCTCATTAGATAGAGTTAACACTGAGGATTAAAGGCAGGCACTGGGGGCTCACACCTGCAATCCTAGTTACTGAAAAGCTGAGATCTGAGGATCCTGGTGTGAAGCCAATGCCAACAGACTCATCTCCAATTCACCACCCCAAAGCCGTAAGTGATGCTGTGGCTCAAGTGGTAGAGTGCTAGCCTTGAACAAAAAAAAGCTCAAAAACAATACCCGGGCCCTGAGTTCAAACCCTAGGACTGGCAAAAAAAAAAAAAAAAATTAAATAGCTTAAAAAGAACAAATGGAATATTTGCATTTATCCAGGGTAAAGGCACATCAATATACCACTACAATTTTCACACCAAAAGGAAGGCTGTTTGTATTGTTTTAGGAAATAGTACCCCCAAAGTGTGTAGTATATTGTACGGGTAATATCAGGAGCTTTGAGGGTGCAGACAGTATTTACTTGCTAGATGTATTCATTTGCGCCAGTGGTGTTGGAGCCCTTCTAGAGGTCTAGTTGAGGAACTAGAACACTGAATGAGACAGGCACGTTGCTCATCCAGTCATGGAATTTACATTCCAGATTGCCAGCACTGACAAAATAATGACCAAGTTGGGTGGACATTATAAAGGAGAGAAATATTCCATAATTACTTTAAAGAGAAACACAATGATTTGTCTCAAAGTAATTATTTATGAAGATCAAGGAGAGGCTTCTGCTTTATACTAGAGATTTCCACATAATTTGCCACAATGAAAAAATTTGAATTTCCTAAATGGAAAACTATTATAAGAAGAAACCAGATGGCTAATCTTAGTTCTGTCTCTCCAAAGCCAGGACAAGAGAAATAAAAAGATTCAAAACATTATCTTGACTCCATTGATCACTAGACAGCCCCAAACACAGTGCATGCAATAGAAGCAAAAGCAGAAATAAAGGGTGTATTTTGTAAGGATAATGAATTCCGTTTACATTTCGCCTTCTGGGCTGTAATATTTTCCCTCTTTTGTAATCACACGCTTTTGGAAGGCCACATGACTTGGACTGATTTTTGCCTGCTACAGATTTTGGTTACCAAAAGTACATCTTCATGACTAAGGAAAAGAGCTGTCTCCGGTTGGCTGGTTTCCACAAGAACACTTAAAATTTGACTGCATCATTATGTAACCCGCAGGGGTCTTAGCATCTTGAATTTCCTCATTGGCATCCAGTTCTGCAGGTATCTTATTGCTTGGAGAACAAAAGGGAGTAGCTATCATTCTCCCAGACTTATAGGGCTTTAGTATTGGAAGAGGGACTTCGCTACTTTAACATAAGAATCTGCTCTACTCACTTGTTGAGTAGATTCATGCTTTGTGTATGTATGGTAAAATGAGTTTACTAGTCTCCTTCTTAACGAATTCTGTTATTCTTTCTTTTTTCCAAAGAAAATCTACCACCATTTGTGTTAAATGTGTCCACTAGAGCCCCCACAGATCAAAGCGGAAGGAATCTTACTTCCATGTAATGACTTTGCTCTTTCCCACACAAGCAGGTCTCTTCTACTAGTCTGTACGTTCTAATTTTGTCTTGCTCTTTTTTATATACAACATGATCCTCTAATCTGCTACCAATTTGGACAGGAGATGTTGAGGAGGTGAAAGGGGGGGTCAAAATGTTTGATCAAATAAGTTACTTAACATGTGTGTTATTTCTCTCGATCAAGTTCCAATCATCAGATTCGATCAGTCTATCATTCCATTTCTTCATTAACGTTGCCAGATGGGGTAGCTTGACAAATCATTCTCTTTGCACAATAATATTGATTCTAAAATTAAGTTCTAGATTTGAAGATGCTGTTATCCTGTTAAGTAGCAGAAATAAATTATTTATTTCATTTATTATTTCATTTGTGTGTGTGAGTGTGTGTATGTGTGTGTGTGTGTGTGAGAGAGAGAGAGAGAGAGAGAGAGAGAGAGAGAGAGAGAGTTGGTTCTGAGACTTGAACTCAGGGCCTGGGCACTGTCCCAGAGCCTTTTTACTCAAAGCTAGTGCTCTACTACTTGAACCACAATTGATGATTAATTGAAGATAAGAGTCTCATGAGTTTCCTGCCTAGGATGGCTTTGAACCTCAATCCTCAGATCTTAGCTTCCTGAGTAGTTAGTATTACAAGCAGGAGCCACAGCACCTGGCTTATTTAGCATTATTTTTTATTCCTGTCATTTTAGTATCTCTGCAAAATAAAATAGTAAAAAACAAAACAGGTAGTGTTATGGGACTGTGTTGCAGAAGTCTTTGTTTGGGATGTATTTCTCATGAGAAATATTCAGACCAGCTTACCAATGACATTTTAACTCCTAAACTACAAATACAAAGATCAAGTACCAAAAAATATTATTTCAGGGTTTTTTGTTTAATATGCACTTACACAGCTCTGAATACTTATACGCTGTCTTCTGGATTCATAGGATCGGGATCCTTCCAGAGAACATCAGAAACAGTTTCATGCTTCTCCTCTTTTATCTGATTAAAGATGTCTTGCTCACTGCTAATGAAAGAAATCTGGGCTCTGGGTGACCTGAGCCTGGTGGTAAGCAGGAAGATGAGTGCAGTGGTATACGCTGCAGACCTGCTGGGAGGATCCATTGTTTAGGCATCCATCTTCACCTCCTTGGGCTCCATTCACACTCTCTGTCTTTCCTTCCATCTCAGCCTGAATCAGAGTCTCTTCAAATGCCTGCCCTCTCCTCCTCCATCCTCTTGGCTTGAAGTACAGTGTAGACTTTCAGCTTTGCTCCACTTGTCCCGTAAGCACTCTTTAAGATTTTGTTTGCCAAGACATTTTTCCTCCTGTTGGGTAGTTAGTACAAATGTTCACAAGGCATGTCAGTAGTCTCAAAAGGGAAATGGAGCCTATAAAGAGTCTTCTACGTCACATTCGGTCAATCCTCCATCTTTCTCTGTCTCAGTTGTACTTGGCAAAGAGAGGCAGAGTCATCTGGAGGTGCTCCTTGTGGGTGAAATAAAATGCACTGGCTTCTCCAAGGCCTGGTCAGGCAGGCTGCTTTTGGGTGTTGAGGGAGGGGCAGAATTGGTGTAAAATCTGACCTTTGATGAGAAAGCCAAACAGAGCGATGTGTGGGAGTTGCGAGTGAGGAACTTGGACCCTTGACCTTTTTGATCTTGGTCTCACTTCTATCTACACAAAGGAGCAGATGTTCCCAAAGCCAACTCTCCCCCAGCTCTCCCTCCCTTTTCTGAGGAAGACTTTGCTTACTGCCAGAGCATATTCTTTATCCTCACTTTTAAAATAATACGTGCTCTGAACATGGGCAATTATTGAGGGGAGTAACATTATAACAGAATGTGACCCAGAAGGATATATCTTTTTTCACTCATATGTTGTCAACAAAAAATATCACCTACCGGGGCTGGGAAGGTGGCTCAGTGGTAGAGCACTTGCCTTGCATGCTCGAGGCCCTGGGTTCGATTCCTCAGCACCACATAAGAAAAAAGCCGGAAGTGGCGCTGTGGCTCAAGTGGTAGAGTGCTAGCCTTGAGATGAAGAGCTGAGGGACAGCACCCAGGCCCAGAGTTCAGGCCCCACGACCGGACCCAAAAAAAAAAAAAAAAAAAAAAAAAAAAAAAAAAAAAAAAAAAAAAAAAAAAAATATCACCTACCAATGTGGCTGTTCAAGGTACAGTCCTAGATCCTCAATATGTGTTTTAAGAGTTTTTTCCTGTTTTCCGGAAGATACTTGACCTTTTGATCTTGATGTTAATAGCTTTAAGTCTTTTCCATTCTGACGTGATTTTTGTGTACTTGGAGCTAGTGTCCAATGTAGATTCTCCTCTGGAATCTTTTCCTCGGTTATCCCATAATCAAAAGAATCACCATTTTTTCATCACTTTCTTCTTTATTTAATATATATGTTTTATTGTAAAGATATTGAACAGAGGGGTTACAGTTACATGAGCAAGGTAATGAGTCCATTTCCTATGGAGTATTGTTACCCTCCCCTTTATTTTTCCCCTACCATCCCTTTCCTCCTCCCCCTCCCCAACTACTCCCTCTACTCTCCCACTCCCCACCCTCCACAGAGTTGTAAAGTTTGTTTTCAACATACTGTCTTATACATCTGATTGTTACAATGGTCATCCTGTATCCTTTTTCAGCATTTTGTTATTTCCCTTCCCCTCCCCAAATTAGAAAAATGTATGTACAAAATGTAGGACACTGGAATCAAATACAGTGACCACAGGGGTTTTACTCTGCAGGGGAAGAACATACAAAGACACAACAAAAAAAAATCACTGAAAGGGAACCTTACTGCACTGTTGGTGGGAATGTAAACTTGTTCAACCACTTTGGAAAGCAGTATGGAGGTGCCTCAAAAGACTCCACATAGAACTCCTCTATGAACCAGCAGTCCCACTTTTAGGCATTTACTCAAACGATCACAAATAAGACCATACTAAAGCTACCAGCACAACTGTGTTTATCACAGCTTTATTCACCATAGCTAATATAGGGAACCAACACAGATGAATGGCTCAAGAAAATGTGATATATATACATACATGTGTATGTGTGTGTGTGTGTGTGTGTGTGTGTGTAATGGAATTCTATGTCTCCATCAGAAAGAATGACATTGCCCCATTTGTTAGGAAATGGAAAGACTTGGAATAAATTATATTAAGTGAAGTAGCCAGAATCAAAGAAATACAGGTCCCATGGTTTCCCTTATCTGCAATAAATAGTATATGTCTAGGACAAGCAGAAGAGATCAAAAGCTATGTACATATGACCATATAACCTCATGCTAAGCTAAATGAACCCCATGATAGGAACACAAGAGGTTTTATCTTTGTTACTGTTCATCATCATCTTCATCAGCAAAAAAATCAACTTTTTTTCTATTGAACATGGTTGTAATTTCCAGGGACAAATTGCTTTTTAGATGTGCTTAAGAGCTTTGCATTCTCCTCCTATTTGTCTCCCAACTCAGCATCCTCTTCAACAATTATTAAAGAATGACTACTAATGCGCATAGGTCACAGGTACTGTAATTTCGAAGCCACCAAGGGAAATCATTAGCTATACAGACATTGTCAAATTTGCTAGTGTTACTTAATTGGATTGCCTTTATTAATCCATTGCGTCTGTTTCAAAGATGTATAATTCATCTGTGAGATTCTTTTCTCCAATTAACCAGCAAAAAGCTGGAAGTAGAGCTGTGGCTTCAGTGGTAAAGTACCAATCTTGGGCATAAAAAGCTAAGAGATAGCACACAGTTCCTGAATTCAAGCCGTACTAATCACAATGTATGCACATATACCATACATGTGCGCGCGCACACTCACACACACACACACACACACACACACACACACACACACACACATCCCAAAAGAACATGAGCCCAATTTTCAATTTTCCACTCAATGGTTCCATTGCCTTTTTTTCCAATGAATCATCTCCACACACTTTAATTAATTAATTATTGGACATGGGGTTTGAACTCTGGGCTTGGGTAATATCTCTCAGCTCTTCAGCTCAAGGCAAGTACTCTACCACTTGAGCCACAGCGCCACTTCTGGTTTTCTGAGTGGTTTATTGGAGATGAGCATCTCACGGACTTTCCTGCCCAGGGTGGCTTTGAACCATGATCCTCAGATCTCAGCCTCTTGAGTAGCTAGGATTACAGGTGTGAGCCACCGATGCCCGGCTTCCACACATTTTTAATGTGTGCTTGCAAACAGCACACTAAAATATATTTGCCACCTAAAGTATATGTTTACATATGCATGTATACCTATTACTGTATCATTGTATCTTGTAAATGACAAAATATAAAAAACTTAACTTCAGAGGATATGAATTTCAAAATTTATCAGTAAAATTTTTTACTATTTTTCTGCACCCCTAAGTATTGCCTTAGACATTGTATTTTGGCAGTAGTAAGCTTTTTTACTTAGAATTTTTTCCTTTCTATGTAAGAATATTGATCCACCACTAATATTGTTCCCAGGGTTACTTTTCAAGGTATAGCACCACAAATTATAATCTGATTCTTAGATTTTTTTTTGGGGGGGGGGGAAGGGTCCAGTCGTGGGGCCTGAACTCTGGGCCTGGGCGCTGTCCCTCAGCTCTTCAGCTCAAGGCTAGCGCTCTACCACTTGAACCACAGTGCCACTTCTGGCTTTTTTCTTTTTGCTTATGTGGTGCTGAGGAATCAAACCCAGGGCCTCAGGCATGCAAGGCAAGCGCTCTACCACTGAGCCACCTTCCCACCCCTGATTCTTAGATTTTTGATACCATTGAGCTACGTGAGTTTTTGGTTATATATGGGATCTCTGATTACTGATAAAAGGAGTGGATCAACAGAAGGCAAGAATTCTAAATAATTTGCTCTCCTGACTTAATAGTTACGGGCCTTGAAAAAAAATTGGTCTTTGTTTTTAGTCAGTCATGAGACTTGAACTCAGGGCCTGGGCGCTGTCCCTGAGCTCTTTACCCAAGGGTAGTACTCTGCCACTTTGAGCCACAACTCCACTTCTGGTTTTCTGGTGGTTAATTGCAGGTAAGAGTCTCACAGACTTTCCTATCCTGGCTGGCTTTGAACCATGATTCTCAGATCTTAGCCTGAGAAGCTAGGATTACCGCTGTGAGCCACCAGCAAAACATTAAATCTTAACAGATCCTCTAGCTTTCATGTAATAAAGCCACCAATATCATACTAACTCTGAGAAATAACTGGGGCAGACACTGTCTTCTTCACTTTACAGGGGAGAGAGAGCTCGAAAAGGGTAATGCCCATACCATGAGAGATACAAGTGGGCCTCCCTGTGGAAACTTCTCTCATGTAGTTCCCTGCTAAACCTCTTTGAATTTCCCTTCTTAAAACTTAATTCTCTATTTTAGATTCTTCATTTTAGATTTAACTAAAAAAAACAAAAACAAAATTGAGAAACAGGCCAGACACAGTGGTCCATGCCTGTAATACCATCTGCTTGGGAGAAGGAGATTGAGAGGATTATAATTTCAGATTACCCAAGCAAAAAGTGAACAATACCCATTGTCAAAAGAAAACCAGGCCAAGTGGTTTGTACATGAACCCAGTTACATGAGATGTGTAGTTTGGAAGTGAGGGCATGATGATTGCCTAGCAAGTGTTCAAACACCTATACTGTATTTTTTTTAATAAATATAGTTTTCCTACTTATCTGTTAAGTTGATACTTTAGGTCAATAACAAACTACCAAGTTTCTTTTTTTTTTTAATCAATCATGGGGCTTGAACTCTGGGCTTGGGTATTATCCCTCAGTTCTTCAGCTCAAGGCAAGCACTCTAACGCTTGAGCTACAGCACCATTTCTGGTTTTCTAGTGGTTAACTGGAGATAAGAGACTCACGGACTTTCCTGCCTGGGCTGGCTTTGAACTGAGATCCTCAGATCTCAGCCTCCTGAGTAGCTAGGATTATAGGCATGAGCCACCAGCACCCGGCTACTACTAAGTTTCTTAAACAACAGAAATTTATTTTCTCAGTATACTGAAGACCTAAAGTCCAAGACAAAGGTGTTGTTAAGATTAGTTTCTTTGGAAATCCCTCTGTGGCTTGTAGATCTTAGGTCAGTATAGTACATGCAATAAACCAATAATTATATACAATTATTCACTTTAGTAAACCATAATTCACTAAGGTTTCTTCCATTCGCACCTTAGGATTCTTCTCTGTTTGCAGATCTTTTCTAGACCCACATGTTACATTTCATCACTGCTATAACCAAATTTCTATATTTTCTACCGGTTCATAGGGTTTTTGGTTGGTCATGAGGCTTGAACTCAAGGCCTGAGCGCTGTGCCTGAGCTTTTGTGTTCAAGGGTAGCACTCTACCACTTTCAGCAACAGCTCCACTTCCAGTTTTCTGATGGTTAGCTGGAGATAAGAGTGTTATGACTTTCCTGTGCAGGCTGACTTTGAACTGTGATCCTCAGATCTCAGCCCTCTGAGAAGCTAGGGTTATGGGCGTGAGCCACCAGCACCTGCCTCATAGTTTGGAACCTTGGCTCCCATGGGATGGTATTTGGAGATAGGCTTTTGAGAGATAATTAGGTTTGCAGGAGGTTGTAGGTGTAAGATTTCCATAATGGGAATGGGAATGGGAAGAGGAAGACGGAACAGAACCAAACACTCTCCATCTGTAAAATGAGGACACAGCCACAACATAGATCAACAGGAATCAAATATGCTGGTAACTTGATCTTGGATTGCAGGCTCCCAGAATTCCAAGAAATAAATGTCTGTTGCTTAAAGCACCCACTCCCTGATATTTGCTAAGGTATCTCAAGTCACTGTATTTCTCCAAACTGTTTATACCAATCACCTCAGGACTGTCTTGCTTTTCATGACCCTGACAGTTCTGAGAGATACCCAGTCAGGTATTTTGTAAAATACCCTTCACTTAGAACGTCTCTGATATTCTTTCTCATGAGTAGACTGGGATCATGGGATTCAGAGAGGAGGAATGCAAGGAAAATAGCATCCTCATCACATCATATTAAGTTTATGTATGATCAACATACATCCTCACTGTTGATATTAACCTCATGGCCTGGCTGTCCTAAGGTTTATCAACTTTCTCCCATAAAGTGGGGGAAACGTTCTATGCTCTACCCTCTGACAAGTAGTCAGCATCTTCAGCCCACATCTAAGGAGTGGAGAATTGTGAGGGTTCACCATTATTATCTGTAAAATAGTAGGTCTGAGTGAGTTGATTTCTTCTAAATTGTACCTAGTTCTTCCCTGGTCATCAATGAGAAGTACTAGCCAGATTGAAAACGAAATCTTTTTTTTTTTTGTCACAGAACAAAGACAGAAGACTCCAAACCTAATGCTTCTTAGCAATCATTCTTACAGCAGCTGCGCAATTTTAAAAGTCCTGAGTACTGCAACATGGTCTACTCTCTTACAAACTGGCATGGATAATGAAAACCCAGAGCTCAGACTCCATGTTACAGCTTGCCTGTAAAGAAGGGTGTATTGTTTAGTCTTCACACTGGCAACAGTGTTGCTGATCATAAATCAGTACCTGCAGATTGCTAAGAAGCACAAGAAACTCTTAGACCATTTTACAAACTAGTAAAAGTAAGCTTTATTAGAAAGGTACCTTGCAAATAAATCTTATGCAATTTACATCCTTATTCTGATGTGTGACAAATGCCCAGGGGGAGTCTAGCAACAGGACAAAACAATGTTGAATGAATTCTGGGGTCTTTAGTCTTAGTTACAGCTGAGTTACTCATCTATGGCTAGTGGTTACATAGCTATCTTCTTACTTCTCATTAAGAAATTCTTGAAAGAAAAAGCATCTTTCTCTTTAAACAGAATAATAATTTTCCCCCTAGGAATATTTCCTTTTGCCACTATTACAAAAGCACATTTGTCCATCCCCTACAGCAGTGCACCCCTGCATGTGGAATTGTATTTTATCAGTAACAGTCCTCAAAGGAGATACATGCTTTTCTTTCCTGTAAACTAATTAAAATCAAACTTCAGTCCACAGTAAATACTACATGGGCAAAATGCCCTTATTTTAAAAAGTGAGTCTTACAGTGTGAATTCAGAGAGTGAGTTTATAATTAATAGCTTCCACAGTCTCAGATTTCCTTAAACAATATATCAAGGTGATATGCTTTAATTCCCTCATAATTTATAAGAAATGGAGAACATTGATTTTGTCTTCTATATAGGAAGTTTTATTGTACTTTGTTTTGTTTTATTTTGGTGGTACTAGCACCTGAATTCAGGATTTGTTTGCTTTGCGGGGTTTTGTTTTGTTTTGTTGTTTTTGTCAGTCCTGGGGCTTCTACTCAGGGCCTGAGCGCTGTCTCTGACTTTTTTGGCTCAAGACTAGTGCTCTATCACTTGAGCCACAGCTCCACTTCTGGCTTTTTGTTTTTTGTTTTTTTTTTTCTTGGTAGCTAATTAGAGATAAGAGCCTCATGGACATTTTTGACTGGGCTGGCTTTAAACCGTAATCCTCAGATCTCAGTCTCTTCAGTAGGCAGGAGTACAGATATGAGCTACCAATGCCCAGCTTGAATTCAGGGTTTGAACTTGGTAAGCAAGCACTCTATCACTTGAGCTGTACCTCCGGCACTTTTTGCGTTTATTTTTCAGGTAAGATCTCCTACCTCTGCCTTAGGCCAAAAGCATGCTTAGCTCCTGCATAGCTGGGATTATAGACATGAACCACAATGCCTAGCTTCTTTGTTGAACTGTTCTAACATTTTTTCCACCCTGGTGTCAAGCCAAAATCCTCCCTTTACCTGTCAATTAACTGAGATTGCATTCAAATGAATTCTATAGTAATATTTCAGAGATGGATATCATTAATATAAAATTTGCTATATAAATTTTGGCAGCAGTCCATTCAGAGGGTGTGTAAGTCAAATCTTACAGTTGGGGGTAACTGCAACTCACCTGAACTAACTTCAACCACAATTCAGTGCATCTGTTTCTTTAGGGTACTGCAAGGGCTCTATCACAGGGTGTGCGGCCTCTTGGGGGCAAGCACTGGTTCTGTTGTGTTTTCACTGCCATAGCTACCAAATTTTCCCTAGTCGTTCTCAGGATCCAAAGGCCCAGATAAGAATATTTCATTAGAGCTAGGACCTGAGAACGTTGGTTTTCGCTTTTCCTTTCTTCTACTGGAAGGTCCACTTGAGCTTTGGGCAATGTCATTGTGCCCTTTTTTGCCTTCTTTTCTCCATCTCCTTTCCTTCTCCCTTTTCCCCGTCCTCCCTTTCTTCCTGCCTTCATGTGGTCTCTTCCTTCCTTTCTTCCTCCCTCCCTTCCTTTTTTACTCTCTTCCATTCTTTTTCATTGTTTTCTGGGATGGTTGACTTAAGAAGGAAAGTTTCAAGGTTGGACAAGGCAAAAAAAAAAAAAAATGAACCTGGTGTACTTTTAGGAAAGAAGGAGAAAGAGAAAATATTTATTCATTATTTGTTCAGTTTTCCATTTCTACTTTAGTCATTTTTTTCTGGGCATATCAACTTTGTAGGCTAGGCCTACTCAAAGCACCAATTTTTAAACCAGTATAATATTTATCACTGTAGCTTTTCTATTCCCAATGCATTATGTGTTGTGATTTCTCCCTCTGTTTTTAATGACCGATTTTGCTGGATTTATGTCTATTTTGTTATATTTTCCCCCCTATGAGCCAGCTTCTTATTTTTGGTCTAAAAGGAATAGCAATCATATGTTATTTGTTAGTAACTTATAGGAAAAAAATGAACTTTTGTATTTCAATTATATTTAAAAATATGAGAATATGAGTGAAGATTTTTTCCACCTAATCCTTACTAATGAATTGTGTGTGTGTACACATTTGTGCATGCACATGTATATATGTATGTTGGTACTATGGCTTGAACTCAGGTCCTGAGCACTGTCCCTTAGCTTTTTTGCTCAAGGCTTATGCTCTATCACTTGAGTCACATCATGACTTCTGGATTTTTGCTGGTTAGTTGGAGATGAGAGTCTCAGGTACTTTCCTACCTGAAAGGGCTTCAAACCACATTTCTCAGATGTTAGCCTCTTGAGTAGCTAGCATTACAGTATACCACTGGCACCCACCCAGCCTTGTTAATATATCTAAACAGATACACATGCTTATAGAGACATATAGGTGCTTTTTACCAATAAATATATTCATATGGCATTTGTTAAATTAGTGTCATTATGATAAACACAGTTAAAACAAAGAAAAAGATAGTTGCCCTGTCTTTTTGGAGTTTTCAAGGCAAAATAAAATTATATCCATTTGTTATCATTCATTATAAATAATGGGCCTTATTGACCAAGTTCTCATGACACTGGACAGTAGCTTTTAGGGAGAGGATGGAAGGTACCTTCCTCTCAGTGAGCACTGGAGATTATGCTCCTTCCACCAAAGCAACTCTTCTTATCAGACCACACATGTGCCCAAGAAAGGATATGAAATCTGCTCTTTCAGAGCCTGAGAAATCATGGTAGTGATCTGTAGTCATTTATATAAACCTGGCTTTGATTTGGATTACAATACATTCTATCCCTTGTTGGAAAAGGTTTTGATGAATTTGCCTTTTGGGATTATTTCCACACTTAGAATGATCCATGGGAAAAATGCGTACTAATTCTTAATTGGGGATGAAAGCAGATATACGCATTTGATGTGGGTCTATAAATACCATCATTTGTGAAAAGAGGCAAAAAAGCACTTTGATAATATCTTGCTGATTCAGTTATTTTAGTCCAAAAGCCAATTGGAGATCTGTTCTATATCAAGAGTCCCTGGCCTTTTATGAGAAGGGGCTGTTTTTCATTTGCTTGCAGTTTGAAGAGCAATAGAAACAATGCCAGAATGGTCTCCATGGAGCTCTAGAGGGCCTGTCTTTAAGAAAGTGTTTGTTTCTCTAGGGGAAAACAAATAGGCTGAGCTTAGGAGTCTGAGCAGAGAGAATGACTGAAAATCAGCATCCAATCCCTCCCTTTAGAGGTTTCTGACTGACACAATGCGAAATAATCATCTTTTCATTGGGTGTCAGAATCCAGAATGGAGAAGTACGTGTGACTGGGGAGATTAAAGAGAATAAATGAGATCATGTGTATTTTTCAGGTATACTACCTGAAACAAACAAACAAACAAACAAAACATAAACGCAGCCTTCAGTAAATTCCTTCTCTACTTCATCCTTTTCATGGACTTAGCTATAAAAACCTCAAAGGTTTGTTTCAATAGTGATGCCATTCAGTCAATGTTACTAGACATTTTTCTAACATGTCACCACAATATCATCAGATAGAACCAAGGTGGCAATAACTGGGGTGACTGTGTCTTACCAGGTAGGAGTCATAAAATGACTTGGACACCAGAGTGATATTTTAATGGAATGCAGGTGTGAAAAGTTATTTCCTAAACATTTTGCCAAAATTTGATTCTTTCCAGAGATAGTTTGGGCCAATTGTAATGATAGCAAGAAACTGAAGACTAGGGGCTGGGAAGGTGGCTCAGTGGTAAAGCACTTGCGTTGTATGCCTGAGGCCCTGGGTTCGATTCCTCAGCACCACATAAGAAAAAAGCCAGAAGTGGTGCTGTGACTCTAGTGGTAGAGTGCTAGCCTTGAGCTGAAGAGCTGAGGGACAGCGCCCAGGCCCAGAGTTCAGGCCCCATGACTGGACCAAAAAAAAAAAAAAAAAAGAAAGAAACTGAAGACTAGCCAATGGATCCTATGCTTTAAGTTTAATTTTGCTTTGGATTGAATATTTCTAAAAAAACATAAACCTTCACCTGGTCCTAATTTTCATCTCGGTTCCATTGGACTGGTGATCTGAGCACTGGGGATAGAGTTCTTCAAACATGTTTATATGATATAAATATAGAAATGGTCTGGTTTGGAATATTAGGATTATGGTTGGAATTTTCATATAAATTCAGAGCCTCTTCAGATTATATGTATCTTTTCTGAAGCATAAAATTTGGACTTTGCATACCAACTAAATGCTATTGTCTGAGAAACATTAAATTAGCCTTGAATTTTCTTGCCATGAAGTTCTGCACTTGTATCTAAAAAGCTTCTTTGACAAATCTAAAGCTGGCAAAGAAATCGATCAGGAAAGAGGAAAATGGGAGGATTCTGTTTTGTGGTAAAGAGAAGAACAAAAGGAGAGGAAAAAAGGAATTTTTGCCAAATTAAGATTTTTATATTAAGTTCACATTTTATAGTTTTCAAGACCAGCAAGAGTTTTAGTTGCTTTATCCACATATAGTGACAATGTTAAATAGATACCTGTTCACAACCCAAAATGTGAATGTCACAACTTCAAGGAAAAGAATTAACTGAATTGTATATTTTTACTTAAAATTAAATTATATATATTTATGGTAAATGGTAATCCTAAAATATGTATATGTAGGACTTTATATTGGGTTAATTAATGAATGCCTTACCTCACGTACCTATCATAATTGGTGGTAGGAATCCTTAAAAATCTACTCAGCAATTTTCAAGTATGTAATACATGGGTTAACTACAGTCATCATGTAAAACAAGACAACTGAACTCTCCAACTTGCTTCCCCTACTTAAATGAATTTGTTATCCTTTGATCAATTTCTCCCTAGTCTCTCCTCCCCAACCACTAGTAACCACCTTCCCATTTGTTGCTTTTATCAGTTCTACTCTCCTAGATTCCACCACTTAGTGAGATAATGCAGCATTTCATTTTCTTTGCTTGATTTATTTCATAATAGCTTTCTTGTTCATCCATGCTGTCACATGATCAAGTTTCCTTTTCTTAATTCAAAAGCCAAGTAAGATTTCCTTGCATAGTTATAGCACTATGATATTAGCTATTCATCTGAGAAAGAACAGTGATGGGAAATTTTTTCCTTTCTTTTTTTTTTTTTTTGGTTGGTCATAGATCTTGAACTCTCGGCCTGGGCACTGTCCCTCAGCTCTTCAGCTCAAAGCAAGTGTTCTACTCACTTGAGCCACAGCACCACTTCCAGTTTTCTGGTGGTTTATTGGAGATAACCGTCTAACAGGCTTTCCTGCCTGGGCTGGCTTTGAATGGTGATTCTCAGATCTCGGCCTCCTGAGTAGCTAGGATTACAGTCATGAGCCACCAGTACCTGGCTGGGACATTTTTCGACACAGAATTTTAGGGTTAGTTTGGTTCTGGGCAGGAGACAGATTGAATGGATGAAGGCTATATGAGAATATTGGGCACCAAGGATTTGAGGGATGTGAAAGGGTATTTGGGGGTGGAGGAGAATGCAACCTGCATTTATCAAAAGGATGCCTTGAACCCAATGTATATCCTACAAAAAAGAAGAGTAAGGGAAGAGGCAGGTAGGGGAGGGATGGGTGAGAACGGTAAAAGGGATGACATTGATCAAGATACATTGTATTCACAAACTGTTTTGTTAAATGGTAACTCCTTTGAACAACTACTTAAAGATAGTTTAAAAAAATTATGACCAAGAAGAAAAAAAAACCTAAATAACAAAATGATGTCTTGAAATGAACCTGCACCCAGGGTCATGAAGAAAAAAATATTCTTCCTATGATGGGTATGGTTTTTCTTATAGCACAACACTCAAGCTGGTTCTAGTTCCTGTACATGAATACTTGAGACAGGCTTTGGGATACTCCCCCGAGAATTGGACCACTATATGGAAAAATGCATTCAAATGCTCATAAAAACATTTACTAAAAAAAATCCAACTCAGAATTGAACAAGGGTTAGAAAAGAGTTCTCTTACAAATCAACCTAGCAACAGAAGCAAAATATGCTTGTGAAGACAGAAGTCAAAACTCTAGAGATACAACAAGACATATTTTATAAGAGAGAAACAAGCTGTTGTGTGAGGGGCAGGAGAAATTAAAAGAAAAAAAAACACATACACATCCTTAAATGAACAGAGGATGACAAAATGAACATTTTCTGAAACAGAAATATACTCTTCGTAATATATCATACACAAGTGAATCCACTGTAAAGAATTGCTAGTATTACTCCAATGTCCAGATAGAAACAATATTGAACAGACATGAAAGTGTGGATGGTTTAACTGCACACCAATGACCAGTTCTGCAACTCAGTAAGAAATAGTTATTGTGTGTGTGCACATGTGCTCAGGCAACTGCATAAAGAGTGTTTAATAAATCTTCTTTAGTGAGGGGCTGGGAAGGTGGCTCAGTGGTAGAGTGCGTGCCTTGCATGCATGAGGCCCTGGGTTCGATTCCTCAGCACCACATAAGCAAAAAAAAGAAAAAAAGCTGGAAGTGGCGCTGTGGCTCAAGTGGTAGAGCGCTAGCCTTGAGCTGAAGAGCTGAGGGACAGCGCCCAGGCCCAGAGTTCAGGCCCCACGACCGGACCAAAAAAAAAAAAAATCTTCTTTAGTGAAACATCCCCATATGTGATTACCTAATGCAACAGGTACCAAGCTAGTACTAGGAAATAGTCCTGTCTGGGACAAAATTAGTATTTGAGCTCATGTGGGAAGACAACCATTAAAAGTGTTGCAGGTGAAAAGCAAAGACAAAGTTCCATGTGTTAATGAAACAAATATCAAATGGATTTAATTAAAGCCAGAAGTCCCATAATATGACTATAGAGGAGAAAGGAGGAAAACGTGGGGGCTGGGGAGGGGGAGAGGGCAGAGCCGCATGGAGAACTGTAGTGGAAATGCCCTGCACAACCCTAAGTAGGCCTGCAAGTGGTCCTAGAGGTAGAGAAGAGGGTAGATGACATATCCTTTCCTAAATAACATGTCAGGTGAGGGAGCTGGGCTTATCTTAAGGGATACTGTAAGGGAAGGGCAACCATTTACAGTTTGGAGATATGTGGTTTGAAAAGGAAGCCATCAGTTCTGGACTGAAGGTGAGACATGTTTGGAGGCTATCCCGCCAGAGTGAATGTGGATGGCTCTCACAGTGACCTGGCGGAGAGATGCAGTAGCCTGGCTGGTAATCCTGGGAAGACACTGTGAGGTAGAGTAAGCTTGGGTTTGGAGATAAAGAGAAAGGGAGGAGTCAAGTCCATGAATACGAAATATGAGAGAAAAAGAAATGGAGGCCTAAGTCTGTTACCCCTGCTCCATGAGTCCCTAAATCTCCACCCTTTGTAGTCTCACCTGAAACTGTATTGTATTATAGAGCCAGTACTAGCAAGAGCAAAGCATTCTGGGAGGCTCTGTAAATTTCAAGTTCATAGTACTTGCTGTCCAAGCAGTACTAGGTGTCTACAATGCTCCTTCATGGGAGCCGCAAATACTAGGAATGGTCATCTTCTAAATGTGCCCAAAATATCTCATTAAGGCACTATCAGATGATGAGATGAAGAGGCTACTCTAGGGACTAAAAGCTTACTACCTGTCTCTTGTTCAAGGACTACCTTTGCAACCCTCCTGACACGGCCAGTGCCTTCCTTTTGCTTTTTTCTCTTTGTGATATTAGATATGATCCTTTTACTTAGATTTTCAGCATTCCATAACAAGTTCATGAACTTGAATGGGGAAAAGAATTTATGTCTTGATTTTTACAAACATCTAAACAAAATCTAGTACCCCTTATAATGATGAATTTGGGTAACTCACTGATGATTTTAGGAATATTTGTAAATGTTTGCTGTTAGGAATTGCAGATATTTTCCAATTCCATTACTGTTACAGATATCACAGAATTTGGTTTATTACACAATTTCTTAGGTATTTTATCCATTAATAAATAAATCATAACAGTTCTAATCACATATTGTTTTTAATATTTTGCTAACTATATTTTAACATATTTACTTCCTTTCGTATCCTGTGTATTTTATTTTATGTATTCCAAAGCATTTTTTTCATATTAAAACATCTTTTTATTTGTTAATGTCACATAAGAAATTTAAGCATGTTACACTATCTTAAAAAACACAACTAATGCATTTATAGAGAAACCCTCCCCTCTCCACTCCCTCCCATTCCTTTCACGAATTAAGAATCTAAGAGAAGTGACCATAAAACAAGGTTTGCGGAATCCTTCATCCAGAGTGCTTACGTGATGATTAGGTTAATATTGCCTTCTTACAAAATTTTTCTTTTCTGTTTAAAAAAATTGTCATCTTGATTGTGTATTACAAAAAAATTCAGTCCAAAAGTTCAATATAATGAAAAATGCCTCCCTCCCTCCCTCACAGCACGGTTTCTAATAGAGCAGAGAAGAATCAAGAGCAGATTGTGATTCTAGATGAGCAATCTCCAAATTATCCCTAGACACAGTGGTTATTTACCCTCCTGACCCATTCTCCTAAGAACTGGGAAGAAAACAAAAGTCCACATACGTGCATATAAAAAAAATAAAAAGCCAAAAATGCATTTAAAAAAAACTGAGGGGCCGGGCGCTGGTGGCTCACGCCTGTAATCCTAGCTACTCAGGAGGCTGAGATCTGAGGATCGCGGTTCAAAGCCAGCCCGGGCAGGAGAGACTGTGAGACTCCTATCTCCAATAAACCACAGAAAACCGGAAGTGGCACTGTAGCTCAAGTGGTAGAGCGCTCGCCTTGAGCTGAAGAGCTGAGGGACAGCGCCCAGGCCCAGAGTTCAAGCCCCACGACCGACAAAAAAAAAAAAAAAAAAAAAAAAAAAACTGAGGAAACCATTACAAACAGTACAGTTAGCTAGTTCAGTGTCGGTAATTCACATCTTGCAACAAGATGTATGGATATGGTTCTTTTACAAAACTTTCAGGGGGGAAAAGGAAATTAAGGCCATCAGATTTGCAGCTTAAAAATTCACATAAAGGAAATATAAAAGCATTATTTATTGGCTAAATGTGGTGGCTCACACCTGTAATCCCAGTACTCAGAAGGCAGAGCCAAGAGAATTGACCATGAGTTCAAGGCTAATTTGGGTTATAAAGCAAGGTCCTGTCTCAAAACAAAACAATACAGCAAAATGCATTATTATTGTATTAGAAATGTCTGCCACATTTCTGGCTTGAATAACTCTTAGAGATATTTAATGAGATGAGGAAAACGAGAAAAGTTTCCATCTGTATTAGATACAGTATAATTAGAACATTTTGTGACATAAATAAGCTCAATATCACTTATGAACCCAATGGGTTTTACTAAGTCAAAGAAACTTCATGGCATCCGTAACCCAAAACATGATGCCAAACTAGGGCTGTGTCCCTACAACATACAACATTGACAGTGAAAAATCTTAGCACTTCACTTACTTCAACATTTTTTTATAAAGGTATATATTTTCTTTGAATCATAAGTGATTACCTAACAGATCTATTTTTCTTCTTGTCAATTTTGTACAAAATGACTTAAGGGTGTGGATATTTGAAATACATGGTCAATTATGTTTTCAGATGGCCCATATAGTAATTCAGCAAGGTAATTTATTAAGTGCCCAAATCATTTTAACTAAGTAAGCCTTTTGGAAATCTACTTAGATTTAAAAACAACTTCCTTTATTCTCCTACATGAATAGATACAGTGCACACATATATAAGCCTTCCCAATGTTTTTATCTGGTTGAAAAATATAGAGTTACCAGCAGATCTGCTTAAAGCAATGGTCAAATACCAGCCACTTAATATGGGATCCATCTGGTTTGTTATGTAACACAATACCTTGAGATTTCTGATAAAATTAAGGACTTTTGATACTCATGTCATAAATACCACTCAAGACTGATGCAGAATAGATAGTCAGGTGGACAGAGAGGTACATTACTTTCATTTCACTGGAAGATAAATGTTGAATCTGAGGAAAATATATACTTATTTCTTTTTTTAAAATCCTTTCAGAATTTCTAGAAATATTAGCTGTTAGACTTTGAAACAACATCAGATACTCAGTGACAATTTGGTAAAGTCATTAAAAGTTTGAATTTTGAGGTGGTAGTGAAGGGCATAGTCTTTGAGACCAAAGAGAGTGTGGTGAATATTTATTCGACAAATTCTATCCAAGCTCTCACTACTGCAGATATTAAGAGATCACCATGATACCTATTTCACAGTATCATTGTAAAAATTAAATAAGAAAATACATGCAACAGTTTCAGTACAAAGCCAGAGACATAGAAAAACAGTAAATAAATATGGCCTAGTAGTTGTGACTATGATTGAAAGGAAAATAAAAGTATTTGTGGCTTGATTTTGGTTTTAAAATGTATTGGTGAGCTGGTATCATAATTATAATCCTAGCTACTTGGGAGGCTGAGATCTGGATAATCTCAGTTCAAAGCCAGTCTAGAAAGGAAAATCTGAAAATTTTCACCTCCTATTAACTAGCATAAACTTGGGCTGGAGGTGCGGTTCAAGTCATAAAGTACCAGCCACGAGCTAGAAAAGCTAAGGAAACAAGAGGTCCCTGAGTTCAAGCCTCAATACCAGTCCCAAAAAATGCATTAAGAAGGAGAAAATACAAACCTTTCTCATTTCCTTTATGAATAAATTTCAGAAATAAAAATTTTATGCTGCAAGATTCACATAAAGCAGCTGAACATAAACTTATAAAGGATGTAAGAGGAAAGAAGGATGCTAAGAAAGTGAACTTTAGCCCAACACTTTATATACATGTATGGAAATATCACAATGAAACCCTCTAAAATACAATTACTATATGCTATTAAGGAAAATTTCAAATAAAAATAGTTTGTACTAAGTGGTAAAAATGAGTATAAGCCACTCTCCTCAACTGGAAAACTATTCTTCAACTGGGTTACCTGGTAACCTTGTGCCGTTGATCGAAATGATAGTTTTTGAAAGGAACGAGAATGAAATACTCACTTGGCCTTTCTTGTAAAAACATACTCAGAGTCTCTGCCTGCTTGCCAGTTGTCTGTTATGTAGTTTATTGAGACTGCCCACATTGTCTGGAATTTCCAGGCCTTGATGTTATAAAAATAATTCACTAGAACTGCCTCAAAATAAATTCCTATTGTGTAATGACTTAACACTGCACTTTGGACACCATGGTTTATAGTGTGCATGCTCTAGAAATTAAATTGGGTTCAGTGTGAGTCCTATGCAATGCTTGTGTTGTCAGAGAGTAGACTCTTGATGTTTAAGGTCCTAGAAACTTAGTACTGGACCACATTTATTGGAGGACAGAGAACAGTTCAGAGTGGTTGATACAATCTTGGTAAAAACAAGGTTACTGACATTCTAATGTGAACCCTCAAGAGCCCTTGAGAAGGAAAAGAAAGAAATCACTTTCACAGAGACCTTTCAATTGCTTGCTCTCTGATGCCTAAACAGAACAAACTCTGTCCCTTTTTACTTTTTTTCTTTGTTTCTTGGCTGAAAAGACCAGAGAAAACTGATCCTTCACTTAATTTCAAGAAAAAAAAAATGTGTTGCTTTCGGTCAAGTTCATTATTTTACCTTGAGGATTGAGCCCCAGAAGATCTCATCCAAATATATGTTCTTTAAAACTTTCTTTAAAAAAAATTCACTCTGGTTGTTCTTGTGGAAAGCAAATTTTTATTAAAAGTAATTTTTACTTGAATTATGTCAGGATATAAAATTGTTTGGTTATTAATCTTATTCCTTGTCTTTCCCAATGACTTCAGATAAATGTAAGCTGGGTATCACCGGTGCCCACAGATAATTCTAACTACTCGGGAGGCTGAAATCTGGAGAGCACAGTTTGAAGCCAGCCTAGGCAGAACGCCCATAAACTCCTATCTCCAATTAATCAGAAAAAGCCTGAAGTGCAACTGTGGTTCAGGGAGTTTATGTCTGGCCAGTGCCATCTTGGCCACATGGTAGATGGTAGGGTCTGGCATCTCATCTTCATGGTGAGGGAAGGTGAGGCCCCGCCTCCCAGGTGAGGGACATGTCTGAATCCCTAGAGGCAAGACGAAAGCACTTGGCTGATAGGTTATCAAACCTGTCAGTCCAGGGCCTGAGACTAGGAGTTTCCTGTGACCCTTCCCCCTGTCTTGACCCTATTTAGGCCTAGACCAGCTCAGGCACCATTGCACCATGCCCCATGTCTCCCTGTTGTGTCCTGGCTCTTGTCCTGGCTCTTCACCATGGCATCCTACTTCAGCTCTCCAATGGAGCTGAATTGGTTTGTTGGATTGTTTTTGTTCTTTCTTTCCTCTCTGGCCTTCATGGCTCAGTTTCCTAACAGTGTTAAGTGGACTTGCTGGCTGCTGGTCTCTGAGACAGGAGTCCACCATGCATTCGCCAGCCTTTTAATAAATCTCCGAGATTCAACCTCTCAAAGTGTGGCTTCTCTGTTCTCTCACCTCCTAACTCCTTGAGCAAATAAAACTCAGAGTTCAAAAGCCCCAGGACCAGCAAAAAAAAGACAAATATAAGCTCCATTTAAAAAATTTAATTATCTTTAACAATGATAATTTCCATTTTGTGATTTTCCATTATCTAAATCCAATAGCATCATTCAAAAAACAGATTTTTATAGAGAGTGTTTCAATGACTCTGACTAGAACTTAAAATAGTCTTCCAGATACAGATGGGTTTAGACATTCCACCCACTTAGACTATTCTATTCAAAATGGAAAAGTGTGGGTTTCATTATTATTTGTTAATTGAGAAGATTGTCAAGAGGAAAAGTGATTGTGTTTTTGTCATCATGTGGCTTTTTGTTTGGAAATACAAAGATGATGAGTATAACAAGCAAAGGCCTTAACATGTTTTATTAGAAGTTTTTAAAATAACCTTAAGAAAATAAGAGATGATTATAATTACAGAAATAGGAACTATTAAGAAGATAATGTAGCCGGGAGCTAATGACTCACATCTGTAATCCTAACTACTCAGGAGGCTGAGATCTGAGGATTGCAGTTCAAAGCCAGATGGGGCAGGAAAGTCCCCGTGAGACTCTTATCTCCAATTAACCCCTCAAAAACCAGAAGTGGCGCTGTGGCTCAAGTGGTAGAGCACTAGCCTTGAGCTGAAAAGCTGAGGGGTAGCACCCAGGCCCAGAGTTCAAGCCAGGAGAAGAAGGAGGAGGAGAAGGAGGAGGAGGAGATAAAGAAGAGAGGAGGAGGAGGAAGGAGGAGAAGGAAGAAGGAGAAGGAAGAAGGAGGAGGAGGAGGAAGAGGAGGAGGAGGAGGAAAGAAGAGGAGGAGGAGGAGGAAAGAAGAAGAGGAAGAGGAGCAGGAAGAAGGAGGAGGAGGAGGAGGAGGAGGAGGAGGAGGAGGAGGAGGAGGAGAAGGAGGAGGAGAAAACAATAATACATGAAAATTAGCAAATAAATAAATAGGAATAAGTGCATTGACCACTACAGGATGAAATCAGACCCATGTGACAATATCAAGAATTTAACTTACACGTAATTAGGGCTCCAAAGGAACCTGAGAAAGAACACAATGAAACTTTAGAACAATAATGGCCAAAATTGTCCAAGTTCAATGGTAACTCTCAGTCCACAAATCCAAGAAGCTCTGCATGAAACCTGAAGCATCAAATGCAAAGAACATTATTCTAAGGTCTTGGAGTCGGCTTGCCTATCCAATCTCCGCCCCGTGTCCCCTGCTTGTTGTACTGTTTTCCAGGTGTGATGTACAAGTTCCCACCCCAGTTGCAACAGTCTTTATATTCCTTTTCAGAATATTCCAGTTCCTGTGGCCCATGTAACACCTCCTTCTTGGACCTGACTCTCCCCACAGTTCCCACAGCCCATGTAATGTGACTCATGTGACTGCCCCCTAAAAATGTGTTTAAATTTGCCCACACCTGTCCACTACTGCCGTCTCCAGTCCTACTTGAAGCAGCCCAGCAGGTCTGTCACCCAATAAAGCCTTGCGCCCCTACTGGTAGCTCACCTCTCATTTCTTACAACTACAAGGAACATTATAACTGAAACTCTGTAAATAATTAATAAAGAGAATATCTTCAAAGCACCCAGAGATTATTCATATATAAAAATATATTGCAAACTGGGCACCAGTGTCTCATGCCTGTAATACTGGCTATTCAGAAGGTTGAGATCTGAGGAGTGTGGTTCGAAGCCAGCTTGGGCAGGAAAGTCCATGAGACTCTTACCTTCAATAAACTAGTCAGCAAATAAAATTAAATTAAATTAAAAAAATAAATAAACTAGTCAGATAAAGCTAGAAGTGGTGCTGTGGCTCAAGTGGTAGAGCACTAGCCTTGAGCACACAGAAGCTCAGGGACAGAGCCCAGGCCCTGAGTTCAAGCCCCAGGTCCTGCAAAAACAAATATACATATATATGTACATTCACTTATATATTATATATGTGTATACATACATATACTCATATATACATACACATATATATATATGTAGCAAAGACGTAAAGACATGAATGAAAATTGACATAATCAGAAACTACATCAGTTGGGATGTAACAAAACCAAAATTTTGAGAATTTTTCTTCATGTCAGTCATGGGGCTTGATCTCAGGGCCTAGACACTACCCCTGAGCACTTTTGCTCAAGGCTAGTACTCTACCACTTTGAGCCACAGTACCACTTCTAGTGGAAAATTGGAGATAAGAGTCACACGAATGTTCCTACCCAGACTGGCTTTGAACCATGATCCTCAGATCTTAGCCTCCTGAGTAGCTCGAATTACATGCATGAGCCCCTAACTCAAAACTATCTTTTTAAAGTATTGATGTAAACTAAAGCTTTATGCCTAGAGTATTATATACACAATGAAAATACCTTTCAATATTGAAAGCTAAAGACTTTTTCAAATAAGTGAAAATTGAGCAAAGCCATTGCCAGCAAACCTATAGTAAAAGAATAAAAAGGAAGGGGAGAGGGAGGGGGATAACTAAATTACAACAAAAGGAACTTCTGGCAGAAAGAAGATGGAAATTTGGATTTATATGAGTGAATGAAGAGAAATCTGAACAGTGGGTATGTTTGGGTAGGTGGCTCACATCTTCATTTGAGCATTCACTTGGGAGGCAGAAGTAGGAATAATGTAAATCTGAAGCCAGCCTGACCTACAGAATAAAACCCTACCTCAAAAAAGAAATGTGCTCTTTATCTGACTTCTGTATAACTCCTCTGTGTATCACCTTTATAGTAACAATAAAAAATGCATGAATTAAAAAAAGAAGAGACGAAAAGGGAAAGAACGAAAAGGAAGGAAGGAAGGAAGGCAGGCAGGCAGGAAGGCAGGAAGGCAGGAAGGAAGAAGGAAAGGAGGGAGGAAGAAAGGGGGGGAGGAAGAGAGGGAAGGAAGGAAGGAAAGTAAGATGAGCAAGGTTCTAAATCAATGTGTAAGAGTTCAAACAAGCACAGAAAGGAAAATTAATTCATGCTGAAGTTTTAATGCTTGAAATGCAAATTAAGAGTGAGAAGAACTTGATTCTTGGTTTTCAAATTCTGCTCCCCCCAAACAACAACACACACACACACACACACACACACACACACTCAGTAATACACTCACATCTCTTCAGTTGTTTGCAACTGGCATTTTGTATTTTTGAGCAGAATATCCAGATGATAAATACATGCATGTTCTCTTCTGAATGTCTAGCTTATTGTCCCAGTGGGTTTGTAAGCTTCCTAAGCCAAGAAGTTCTTTTCTTCCTGGGTATAATTCACTGGCAATACTTTTAAATTTTAATGAGAGATGGTGATTTTCTGGACTGCCAAAACTGTTTTCCCCAATGAAAACTCAGGGAACAACATCACCCTGTGCCAAAGCCTGCAATGCCATTTGGTCCTTTCAGAACACCAGGCAAGATGACACGTGCATCTGGCAGCTTTTATCCAGAAGAAAATACATCGCCAGCTCTGCTTCTGGACATCATTTCAGATAAGGCACTATCAATTACAATTGCTGCTGATCACTCAGGGCTTTGCAATGTATAATTCACATTCATACCTCCTTTGCCTTCTCCTCATCACATCAGAGGAAGATCTGTTGGGATTTAGAAAGCTCATTGCCCTGTCTCCTTCACTGTCGTGAACCAAAGCCTTCCCGTCCACCTGAAATCACCTCCTCAGAGACCACTCAAACCCTCACAGATCTTTCGCTCCTATCACCCACATAATCATGGGCTGAGAAAGACGTGAGCGTTAATGTGATGCACATTTTTCCCACTTTGAAAAAGGGTTTGACTTTCCTTCTTTAGTTAACAAATGTTCTGCAGACAGAACCATGGTTCTGGGTTGAGGTGTGGTGGGGGAAGAGGGTGGGCAGCAAAACCAGCTGGGTTTCCTATCATTTGATTCAGAGGGGAATGTTTAGGGATTAATTTGATTCAAGGGGAATATTTATGGATTATGATCAAACGCGACTTGCTCTTAGCTGAGAAATACCTAATTTATCTTAAGGCAATATCACAGAGTGAGGTACATCTCTGGAGCCTGGATCCAGTTATAAAACTCCCCAGACCACCCCAAGGGTTTTCTCTATCTCTGGTTTACTAAGAAACTATGATTACTTAAAGGTAGTCACAGTGATAACTCAAGATGGCTGTAATTATCTCAAGCTGAATCTATACAACAAACAATTGGATGTATTTAAGGAGGAAAATGTGACCTTGATACTTGCATGCATTGGGCAGTGGTCAAATCAGGCCAATTAACATATACTTGTCATTTCCTTATGTCTGAAATATTTAAATTCCTCTCTTCACAATTCTGATATATACCATACATTGCTATTAGTGATAGTCACCATGCTGTACAATAGATCACTAGATCTATTTTTTATCTCCTATCTAACTTTAACTCTATAGTCTCTGACCAACACTTTGAATTCCCCTATCCACACACCAACCTCTGGTCATCATCAGTCTACTTTTTACCTCTGTGAGATTATTATTATTATTTTAGATTGTATAGATATGTGAGACCACATAATTTTTGTCTGGGTGTCTTTTTTCACTCATAATATCCTTTAGATTTACCTGTACTGTTGTAAATGACAGAATTTCCTTCCAAGACTGAAAACTAGACTGTTGTTTGTATATGCTACATTTTTCCCATTTTTTTAAGAATTTAATTGATACATTAAAACATAAAAATTAAACTGGGCACCAGTGGCTTACACCTGTAATCTTAGTACTCAGGAGGCTGAGTCTGAAGATCACAATACAAAGCCAGTCAGGACAGGAAAATCTGTGAGTCTCTTATCTCCAATAACCTAACCCCAAAAAAGTTAGAAGTGAAACTGTGGCTCAAGTGATAGAGTAGCCTTGGGCAAAAACATCCGGGACATTTTGTTTTTCCATCTCCATTCACAGATGCAATAT
The DNA here is from genome assembly GCF_019054845.1 of Dipodomys spectabilis. Lineage (NCBI taxonomy): Eukaryota > Metazoa > Chordata > Mammalia > Rodentia > Heteromyidae > Dipodomys > Dipodomys spectabilis. The sequence continues at coordinate 14,327,809 of NW_024870834.1, read as the reverse complement.
CTTTTGGTAACATTTCATCTTGCAACATTCTCTTTTCCTCCCTACCTCTTCTGTTCCCATAATTCATTCCTACAATTGCTATCATTGTTCTTTATACATATACGTCCTGTGTGTGTGATCTTGCATATGTTTACATATATGTTACTCTTTTAGGTCTTGCAGATACGTATCAGAGAAAATGTGACCTTTATCCTTCTGAACATGGTTTACTATGACTAACATGACCATATTCAGATCATTCATTTCCCTGCAAATTCTATTCTTTATGGTTGACTATAATACTCCATCATGTATATTTGTGTGTGTGTATATATATATATATATATATATATATATTCATATATATATTCTTATTCTGTTCATCAGTTGTAGGGTATCTTGAGGTAAAAATGTAACTATTATAAATTGGATTGTTTTCTTAATTTCTTTTTTTTATTTTTATTGTGAAAACACTGTACAGAGGGGTTACAATTACATGGGCAAGATAATGAGTACATTTCTTATCAAGCATTGTAGCCTCCTCCTTTGTTTCCCCTTCCCATCCCTTCCCATCCTCCTCCCCCCGACTTCCCCCCACTCAATCCTTTTTCACATAGTTCATCATTAAAGAACAGAATATATTACAGAGTGTATGTTGAGTTTGTTACCTAAAACTTTACGGAATTCATTTATAGATTCTAACAAGTTCTTGGTTAAGGGTTTCTCTATAGGAGGAGATCATGTCATCACTGAAGAGACATCTTAATTTCTTTCTTTTCTTCCTTCTTTCTCTTTCTTCTTCCTTCCTTCCTTCCTTCCTACCTTCCTTCCTTCCTTTCTTTTTTTCTTTTTTTCTAATTTGGATACCTGTTACTTCTTTGTCTTGTCCAATTGTTTCACTAGTGCTTTAGTACAATGTTGAGTAAAAGTAGTTAATAGTAGTCTCCTTACCTTTCTTAAGATTTTAGAGGGAAAACCTCCAACTTTTATTACTGAGTTTGAAATTGGCTATGGGTTTTTAACATATGGATTTTATGTTTTGTTCAGAGTTTTTATCATGAAAAGAAGCCAAAAATCATTAATTTTATTTTAAGTCTAATCTGCAACTCTTTGGAGGATTAAAACATTAAACATGCAGAGTTCTTATTGGAAAATAAGTACCAATTTCTGCCATTTTGTTGTTTTGGTAGGGTTTGATTCTTTTCTACTCCTCATTTGCTTATCTCCTTCCATAGTGATATTTATTCTTTCACATTTTTCCATGGTTGCCGTTATCTCTCTCTCTCTCTCTCTCTCTCTCTCTCTCTCTCTCTCTCTGTGTGTGTGTGTGTGTGTGTGTGTAGACTCCTTTTCACTATTTTCTGCAACACTTTTTTTAGTAACCATAGATTCTTTTGCTTTTAGTTTATTATGAAAGGTTTTCATTTCTCCTTCAATTAGAGAGGATAGCCTTGCTGCATACAGTAATATAGGTTGGTAGATTTTTTTCTTTCAGGGTTTGATATACATCAGTCTACATTCTTCTTGCTCTTAGAGTTTCCATCAAGAAATCTAATGCTACTCTTGTGGATTTTCCTTTATTGGTGATTTTTATTTCCTTGTAAATCTGATTCTCCAGAGAAAGATACTCAATAGAAAATGTCTCTAAATGTGATTTGTAATTTTATTCCATTGTGATCAGATAAGTTACAGGAAGTTATTTTTATTTTCTTTTTATAAATCTGTAGTTAATATTTTCATTATAGCATTTCATGAGGAGGGTCTCTACTTGTCTTCTGTTTAGAGTCCCAAAGGCCTCCTGTATCTGAGTGTCTTAATATTTGAGGGTTTTCTATTATTTGTTTGTTTGTTTGTTGCATGTGGGGCTTGAAGTCTGGGCCTCGGCGCTGTCCCTCAGCTCTTCAGCTCAAGGACAGCGCTCTACCACTTGAGCTACAGCACCACTTCCGGTTTTCTAGTGGTTTATTTGAGCTAAGAGTCATCGACTTTCCTGCCACAGCTGGCTTTAAATGCCTATCCTCGGATCTCATCTTCTGAGTAGCTAGGATTACAGGCCCCATTGGTGCCTGGCTTCTGCTATTGCTTTTTTTAATTTTCTATGCCTTTAGCTGGCATCTCTTCTTCTATGCTAATGATGCATAGTTTGGTTTTTTAGTGGAATCCCAGCAATCTTGCATGTTCTATTAATTCTTCCTTTTTATTCTTTAACTAACTATTCTAATACATCTACCTTATCTTCATGCCCTAGTATTCTTTCTTCAGTTTCATCCAGTTTTACTGGAGTTTTTCAACTGAGTTTTTTAATTTGACATATTGAGTTTTTCACTTCCAGAATTTTACATTGATATTCAGGATTTCCATAGCTTTACTGAATCCTCTTTTAATAGTCTCATTGTCTTTCTTATTCAGGTGTTTATTTGTATTTTCTTGGCATTCATTTAGAAGTTTATTCATGTCCACTTTGGTCTTGTTGATCATTTTCATAGACATTCTTTGAGTTCTTGGTTTGGTGTTTCATTTGCTCAACTACAATTAATGTCATTAATATAGACTGATTTATGCTTTGAGATAGGAGTTCACTGATTTATTTTGTCAAGCATTGTTGCCTCTGTACGGTATTTTCACAAAAAAAAAAAAAAAAAAAGCAGAGACTAATTTCTTTTGCCTGGATGTGCCTTCAGCTTTTATCCATCTACCTCCACCTTCCATGTAGCTTAGATTATGGTAATGAGCCACTCCTTCCTGGCTAGTTGGAAGGGTTTTTTCTTTCTTTCTTTCTTTCTTTTTTATGTTTTTTTTAATTGTAAAAATACTGGAGAGAGGGGTTACAGTTACATGAATAAGGTAATGAGTACATTTCCTATCAAGCATTGTTCCCTCCTCCTTTGTTTTTCCCCTACCATCCCTTCCCTCCCACCTCCCCAACTCCTCCCTACCCACCCCCAAGTTGTAAAGTTTGTTTTTAACATAGTGTCTTATACAATCTCATTGTTACAATGGGTCAACCTGTATTCTTATTTCAGCATTTTGTTATTTCCTTCCCCTCCCCAAATTAGAAAAATGTATATACAAGATGCAGGGCACCGGCATCAAATACAGTGAATACAGGAGTTATACCATGTGGGAAGAACATACAAGAGAAACAAAAAAAAATTACATGTTACATTTTAAATATGTTAAAAAAAAACAATAGCAAGAAAGAAAAAGCCACTTGTATCCCTATCTTGGGGTTCATTTCACTTAACATCATCTTCTATGATCATATGTACATTAGCTGGCAGTTTTCATCACTTATAGTTATCAGTTGAAGTGTTCTCAGTGTTCAGACAGGGCTAGAAAGTGTCAAGGAGGCTGTGCTATTTCTCTCCTGGATTTTGTGTACAGCTTAGCAGCCAAGCGCTCACCCACATGCCCAGGGGCTAGGCCTTGATTCAGCACTGTTCAGATTGAGAGAAATTAGTTGTAATCTGCTTCTAGACTACTTTCACTACAGAAAGTTCCCTTCTTTATGTACTGGAACTTGCTGATGGTCACAAGGAACTTTCTAATCTGGGGGCTACGCAGGCTCCTATTTGTTCTACAAGCCTCCCAGTTAGTGTCCCAGGACAAGCAACATCCAAGCCTCGGTGTGTCTCCCTGAATCTGTCAGTGAGTAGAGCAGACAAATAGAACATAAAATTTTACATTCACAAGTGAATTACTGAAGGACCTAGGTACTCAGCCTAGGAACTCAGTGCTTTAAGACCCTATCCAACAAGTGACTCCCTATCTGTGAGAGGTAGCTGTAGAAATTTCGTGCTTCTGTTGGAAAGAGTGACATTGATCGAGGTATATTGTATTCATAAACTGCTTTGTTAAATGCCAACTCATTTGTACAACTAGTATGTGCTTCAGAGGGCCTGGACTCTGCTTTCACTTCTACCTGACTGGCTGGGATGCAATTTCCCCACAACAATTGAAAGTGTATGAACACTTTCAATCCTGTTCAGAAGTTTTCCTCCCTGTGGAGGAAAGAGTGTGAAAAATCACATGGTTCAAGAGGCTGTGTTTGGGACTGCCAGACCCACCGGGTAGTCAAGACACACACCGACAGGAGGCAGTCCTGGAAGCCAAGTACTACACCAGTCGCAGATCCTGTCCTTTGTTTCCACTGCAACCCTTTGACCTTGGGACTCGGTCTTGAGGAAGGGTGGGGCCTCGTACCTGCTGCGCCCTGCTCAACCCAATCTTTCTGCAGCTTAAACTTCTGAGCAGGATTCAAGCCGGCCCCCTCCCCTTCTATGACCTCTCTGATGGCTGTCTCCCACCCACATTGTGGCTAGGACCTTGACCATGATCATTCTTTATTTTCACATCCCAATCTCAATATACCCCCCTCTCACAATGACCTCTTGCTGTAGCTTGCCCAGCTAAGGAGACCGTCAACAATGTCTTTCTTCTCTGTGGCTAGCCTTCAACACCAGAGCAGTCTCTCACCAAATCCTGTCCTAGGCTTGAGGCTGTGGGCGATGTGGGCTTATTCTGGAGCTTGAGTTGCCAGTCTGCCGCCTGGGCCAGCTCACTTGTGTTTGTCTCTTTGGTTTCCCATCCCAGGCACTGAACATGGAACTCTGCTGCTTTTCTTTTCTCATTCACCTTTCTGGCTCTCCATACTTTTCAGTGTTCATGCGCCCAATGTTCTTCCTCTCTTTCTCTCTTCAGAATAGTCTGACCTTTGTTACCTTACTGTTTTCATTCTCAACCAGACATCTTGCATGGATCAATATGCTTTTACTCAATCCAGTTAATGAATATAAGAAAGAGATCTTTTGAGAGGACAGGTAAGTTATGAGACCTACATTACCTAAATAATATTGGGTTTCATGAGGAAATATTAGGGTTGTGAAGAGCTAAAAACGTAACCCTTATCACATCATCCTCTCGTACACATAAACTAATTTGGCCTGATGACTCTGATTAGGCAAGTTACAGATACATTGCAAGCACTGGATAAGTGAGTAGTCCAATGAAAGCATAAATCAACGAATGTGACTACTGAGAAATAGTCCTGCATCTTAGGAGAGAAAGTGTACAATGTTAGTTTGTTGTCCATAAATAATATAGTAAGTGGTTAATATGTAATTAGCAATACTTAAATGACAGAAATAAGATACTGAATAAAAGACGATGAATGTGGGGCTAGGAATATGGCCTAGTGGTAGAAGGTTTGCCTAGCATGCATGAAACCCTAGGTTCCATTCCTCAGTACCACATACACGGAAAATGCTAGTATGGCACTGTGGCTCAAGTGGTAGAGTGCTAGCCTTGAGCTGAAGAGCTCAGGAATAGTTCCCAGGCCCAGAGTTCAAGCTCTACGACTGACCAAAAAACAAAAAACAAAAAAAACCCAAGATGATGAATGTGGTAGAGTGTTTTCTTTTGCAAAGTGAATTAGGACAGCAGGCAATTCCTTTTCCATACAAGATTCTATTCTGAGTACTCACTACATAAAGAGGGCTGCCCAAAAGATGGAACACCAATATGAAAAGATACGCTGGCATACTTGAAAACACTTTCTTTTTTAGTTTTGGTCCGGTCGTGAGGCCTGAACTCTGGGCCTGGGCGCTGTCCCTCAGCTCTTCAGCTCAAGGCTAGGGCTCTACCACTTGAGCCACAGCGCCACTTCCGGCTTTTTTCTTTTTTTTTGCTTATTTGGTGCTGAGGAATCAAACCCAGGGCCTCATGCATGCAAGGCAAGCGCTGTACCACTGAGCCACCTTCCCAGCCCGAAAACACTTTCTTACTCATTAGGAAACAGCCTTCTTGACATTCAAAGAAATCAAACTGGTAGAATACCCACACCACCGGGTTGTGCATCTAACAAAGATATCCTCAGGTTCTGTGGGAGAATTAACAGCTTGTCAGTCAGTTATTTCCAAACTTAAAGCGAACGCTTAGATTGAGATAATGGTGAGAGAGACCTTTGTTGGGCAAAAAAAAAAAAAATGATCACAACCATACCACTGTCTTGAATGTTTAACATAAATTAAGTTTGTTTAGTTCCACCTAAGATGTACTTAATGTGTATGCTTGTGACATTCCAAGTCATTTCTGTTGACAACTGTGTGCTATGAATGCAACAGCAACAGTAGTCATAAACTCATGAGGATGCCATATTCCCCTTAGTTAACAAAGGGACTATGAAGTGGGGCAAAGCCACACTTGTTCAGTACTCATTGGTATTTGAAGTTTGAAGATTTCTTTTCTGAACAAGTCTCACTCCTATCTTTAACTCATTGGGGAAAAAAATCATACACTTGTTTTTCATTGAGTATTGTTCTTATATATGTTTGAGTATTGTCATGTTCTAATAATATGATTGTTACAATTAAGATGAGTTATTAGAAAAAGCCTGTGACAAAAACTAATTATGTAACTTATTTTCATAGGAAGCTTATAGAGACGCATCTGAAAACGATTCCTAGTCATGCGTTTTCCAATCTTCCCAATATTTCCAGGATGTAAGTCATTTTTTCAATACAAAAAACATTTGCAATGGTGATATATTGCTTTCTAAATGTGTTCGGTCAAGGCAAATCCTTTCTGTTGTGCAAGAATAAGCCAATCCATATTTTAATGTATCTGCAGAGTCTATGAGCATGATGGTCACCTAATTTTGCCAAATGTCCACTTAGTAGAAGATTTAATCCTAAAGAAATTTAAATTCATTCCATCTTGACAGATTAACCATTCTCGATGCATTTTAGTATATTTTAAAATGTGGTAAAACTTTAGCTGGGAATCCCTCCTCTAAACAGGTTTATATGCCTAGCTCTTATCTGTCTATACTAGCTTCCGACTAATTCACTTTCCATCATGAATGCAAATTTTTACATACAGCCAAAACGTAGCCAATGGTTTCAGACTTAGCTGAAAACAAAAGGACTTAAAAATAATTCTAAATCTGAAAGACTGAATTGCTATACCTTCAGAGTAAGGAGGGAAAAAAAGAAGTAAGATGGTTTAACACAAATTTAGATCTGTATATGAAGCAAGTCAGCCCTTTATTTCATTTAACTGGTTCTGTCAGTGAATGTATGCAACTCAAGCATATCAAGTAATATCATCAGGACCAACTACTATAGCTTCTGGCTAAACATTCATTTTGTGACCATTTATTGAGTGCTTATTGTTTCATTTCAGTAAGTCCCAAACAGAGGCAATTCTGACATCTGACAGTTTGGTTGTCAAAACTGGAAACTGCCATTTTCTACACGGGGGGAACAGAAAAAAACATTTCTCTTTTTCTATTTCTCCCTATTTTAACCTATCACATTAACATAGATCCTTATTAGAAAAATGTCATCTTGAGGGGAGAGATAGGGTCTTGCTGCCTGCCGAGGCATACGCCTAGTTTACAACGTTTGTCATAGCTACAATCACAGGCACACACCACTGTGCTCAGCTCTCTGTTAAGAAGGGGTCTTGATTACTTTTCCTCTCTGGTTGGCTTCAAACTGCAGTCCTTCAAATCTCACCCTCCCAAGTAGCTAGAATTTCAGTGCACCAGCATCAATTGCACTGATTATATTTACAATAGGCTCTTACTTCCTGTCTGGCAGATGCTTGAACCACTTTCCACCTATTTTAGGCTTTCTGTCATAGCTAGGACAGCTTCTTCCTTTGTGATGGAGTCCTGTGGACTTTTCTGTCCAATGATCCTCCCATTTTCAGCTTCCTAAGTAGACAGGATTATAGGAAAAAGCCACTGGTGCCCAGTACATTTTTTTTAAATGTCTATAGCAATCACTACTTTAATCTTACTGAATAAATGGTACCTAATTGCTGTCTCCACAGCCAAATTAAAACAGTCTAATGGGGGCTGGGAAGGTGGCTCAGTGGTAGAGCGCTTTCCTTGCATGCATGAGGCCCTGGGTTCGATTCCTCAGCACCACATAAGCAAAAAGAAAAAAGCCGGAAGTGGCGCTGTGGCTCAAGTGGTAGAGCGCTAGCCTTGAGCTGAAGAGCTGAGGGACAGTGCCCAGACCCAGAGTTCAGGTCCCAGGACCGGACCCCCACCCCAAAAAAAGGCACTCTTTAAAAAAAAAAAAATTTAAAAAAAAAAAAAAAACAGTCTAATGGATGGGTCTTCAGTTAAAGAAGCTAGAACTTCAGTCCAATGAATGTGGGCTCTCACTAAAACCTTATAAAGTCTTAAAGTCTTACACTTCTTAACTAAGAAATTCGGCAGAAAATTTGGAGCAAGGGATTGCTGCAATTGAGGGGAGCAAGTTGGCAGACTTCAAAGTGAATCTTACTCTTCTTATGGCTCTGTTTCAGCCGTGAGAAATCCCATGCAGTCCATAAACAATAAATCAATCCTTCTAAGTATGTTCCATTGTTGCCTCTATGGTTGAGATATGATATTTGTTATCAAAACAATTTATATAATGTCATTACCATCAAGAGTCAAAGGATTAGGAAAACTGATAAACCAAAGGGTAGTTGCTTAGAGTATAGATAATTCAAAACAAAAATCACAGGGCCATTAGAACATTCACCATACTATGATTTTAAAAACTCTGATTGGACTGATTAGTGCTCCTTTTATAAACATCATTTCAATTAAAATATTTTCCTAGTAGATTCAATTCAAAGTGGTTCTCGACCTTACCTACACATTATCACATAAGAAGGATGTGAAAAACCAAAGTGCTTGACTCATCTTTCATAAATGCTCATTTAATTATCTAGGGCCAGTGTTTGAATTTCTGTGTGTTTGAAAAGCCCCCAGGTACATTCTTTTTTTGAATTGTATGTCCAGGATTGAGAATCTCTGCTTTGTCTATGGCTAGACACCATCTGTTAATCATTAATTTTCTCAAATGTCATAGACACATCTCTTAATAGAAAATGATCATTGAAAATGATCATTACAAGATGGAATGTAAGGAAAGTATTTGAAACATTATTACTTTTGTATTCCTGACAAGCTGTTTTTAGGAGTTTCCTCTTTTTCTTTCCTTAATATTTGAAACATTAATTTATCATTTGTATAAACAAAGCTCAAAATGAATTTCAAGTTTTCAGCCTCATTTAAAAATGAAGAAGGAACCTTATGCTAGTGGCTCATACCTATAATCCTAGCTATTCAAAAAGCTGAGATCTGAAAATTGAGGCTTGAAACCAGCCTGTCCAGGAAAGTCTATGAGACTCTTATTTCCAATTAACCAGCAAAAGTCTGGAGGTAAAGGTAGGGCTCAAATGACAGAGCACCAGTCTTGAGCAAAAAAGCCAAGTTCTGAGCACATCGCCATCGCCAGTAACCACACACACACACACACACACACACACACACACACACACACACACATACACACACACACACACACACACACACACACACACACACACACACACACACGTGCATATGCTAAAATCAAGAAGGGAATTCTTAGGAGCATATGTAGTCACCACCCTATGGAATATTCCACTACACGATTGTTGTTTTATCTTCCTCTTCTTTGAAATGACATTTCTAATCCTATTCTATTATAAGCTTTATTTAAAATGGTTCTTATTCATTCGAATATTCTTTTTCTAATGCTTTCATTTTATTATCTTCGTTTATTAACTTAACACACTTACTAAGAATCTACTACACATTTCTGCACTATTCATCATTGCCAAGTTATAAAAATAGCTAAGATGCCCCTTAATGAACAAATGGGTCAAGAAAATATATTATATGCACATGATGAAATTTTACTCATCCATCAGAATGACAGAACATCATTTGCAAAGAAATGAATGGACCTGTACAAAAGTATGTTAAGTAAAGCAAGTCAGGCCCTGAGAGACAAAGGATACATTTTTTTTCTCTCTAGGAAAACTAAAACTAGTTTATAAATGTGCAAGTAAACACATATGAGCTTGTATGAAAGCATCCACAAATGTATTAACCAGAATATGGTATTTACTGGAGATCTTTCAAGAGGTATAATTCCTTAGAAAAATGAATTCACAGTCCAACAAAATGAATACCAGGAAACTGGTTCTTGTAAGGTGTGGGAAGGGAGGTCAAGGGGTAAGAGGTAGACAACTGGGCAGAGGAAGTGAAGGCGCACAGTCATGATATTCCAATACGTAGCCTATAAAACTAGGAAAACTGAGGAAGGCTGGGGGAGAATGAAGAAAAGGTGTGACAGCCACCCAGATGCACTGTACTTCAAAGTGCTTTGCTGAAGGGTAACTCTTTTGTACACAACTTAACGAGAATACTACATGCCCAAAACTAGCTAAACCACGAAAGATTCAGTATTGGAAACCAGACACAGAATTTATAGTGGAACAAGATAATATGACTCAAATATTATCCAACCCACTGGAAATGTGATTCGTGAAAGGAGGAGTTTTTGTTGCTCAATAAAGATGCAGTGTGAGAATTTTAACCTCAAGAAAAAGTTGGGAGAAAGCTTCTGAAAGATGTGACAATTGAGACCTTAGGAGAAATAGGAAATAAGGTATTGGGAAGGTTTAAGTACTATAGGATCTGAAAAAAAAAAAAAAAAAGTAACAATTTCAGCATAGTTGGGAGAATGCATGTGTGTAGTGCTTTTTGCATGATCTGGGAAGCTCCTGACAAAGAAGTTATATCAAAAATAGTATACATCAGCTAATGTACAGTGGTTTATGCCAGTAATCCCAGCTACTCAGGAGCCTGAGATCTGAGGATCATGATTTGAAGCCAGTCTGCAGAAGAACATCTGTGAGACTTTCATTTCCAATAAATTACCAAAAAGACCAGAAGTTGAATGGTGGCTCAAGTGGTAGAAAGTTAGACTTGAGCAAAAAGCAGCTCAGGAACAGTGTCCAGTGCCCTAGTTCAAGCCTCAGGACCAGCAAACAAAAACAAAAAACTAGTATACTAAAACCAAGTGCTGGAAGCTCAAGCCTGTAATACTGGCTATTTAGGAAGCTGAGATCTGTGAATCAAGGTTCAAAACCAGCCCAGGCAGGAAAGCCTGTGATTCTTACCTCACATGAACTGCCTAGAGCCAGAAGTGGAGATGAAATTCAAGTGATAAGAGAACCAGCCTTGAGTAAAAAACTAAGGGAGAGCACCCTGGCCTTGAGTTTAAGCCTTAATACTAGGGGAAAAATTATATACACACATATATATGTATATGTATATGTACATATATGCATGTATACATATATGTTTATGTATATATAAGGTAGTATACTATATATGTTATACAACTTTCTACTTTGAAATACTAACTTTCTACTTTATCTTATTTTGTGACATTCAGCTACTTATCTATAGACGCAACTCTACAGCAGCTGGACTCACATTCCTTCTTCAATTTGAGTAAAATGACTCACATGTAAGTACAAGGAAAAGTGAAGCATAGACCCACCCTTGACAATTTGGGGGCCTGGATAGCAATAGCTGGTTTCTGGGTCACGGGTCAAAACTTGTCCTTAAGGTTAAATCCTCTTGTTCTCACTCAGTTTATGCTAATCCATTCTAATTACATGTTTAACTCCTGTGGTTGGGGAAATGAATACCAATTTTTTCCATTGTTATTCATTTTAATAAAATGAATACAATTGTAATACAATGTAATAAAATTGTAATACAATGGTGTCAGCAAATTTTACTGGTATCAATGTGAGTGAACCAGAAAGTCTATGCTGAGTACCTACCTGACTCCAGAGCCTGCTCAAGATCCTTCAGAGCTACTATTTTTCCCCTAATTAGGAAAATGGGAACATTATGTAGTGAGATTTGACAGGAGTGAAGCTAATAGCTACCCTTGAATTTGAACCCTAGTTTCTCAATGCTTCCATGAACTGTGGATATGTCAGATAATCTTTCTTTTCTGTGTGTGTAGGGGGTGCATGTAGCCTAGAAAATGACTGACTTCATGAGACAGAAAGCAAGGAAAGACAGGAAGTGACCAGGATTCCATAATACCTTTGGACAGCATATCCACTGAACTTCCATTAGACTGACTCTCCTGAAGGCCTACAGCAACCCCCAATAGCACAACTCAGAGGACCAGGTCTTTAACATGGAGAATTTTGGGGGGGAAAGGGGCGTGATACTCTTGCAAACTACACAAACAAAATACTAACAAATAACAAAAATACTATCCGTCTGCAAATATTTGGTACATTTTGGAGATTAAATATATATACTTTAATTCTCAAAAAAAATTGCATTAACCAAACCTATAGCTACAAAGAGGCTAAATATATTTTCTCTAGCCATTCAGTTACTAAGGAATAAAGATATAATTTTCTTATTACAAATGTCTAAGTCAAGAATTCTTACATGTGTATAATATATTATGGTGCTTTCAGAGTACCAAAGCCAACATTTTGCTCCTAAATTATGGTAGGCTACCATACATCAGATTAACCACTAATCTGAGAATAAATAGAGGATACACATAAAAAAAAAAAACATCTTTTTGAATGTGTTAGGGATGCTACATGGGCTTGAGCAGAGATAAAGCAAATCTAGAAAATAATGTTTGTGAAGTATTTGCTAAGTAGAAAGCATCATTGAAAGGCCAGGGGAGGGCAGCATAGAGATCTAAGCAGTCTCTTGCTACTAGGAAATAAAAATTAGTGATCAAGGCTGACTAAGAATGGTTTCTAGGAAATACCTAGTGATTTTAGCTGCAATCCTTTAGTAGCTTTATTCTACAAGTACAAAATGACTAAAAATAGGCCAGTCATCACAAACATGAGAGCTTAGATTTGAGTAAACAAAAATAACCAAATATGTATGGAAAATACCAAAGAAATAGAAGAAAAAAGACAACCAAAAGTGATCCTCAGGAAATGGACCTGTCATGGATATCAGACAATGACTTCAAAATGACTGTAACTAATGTGTTCAGAACCAAAATAACAAGAGAATAATTGAGAATAGGAGTGTAAACCACAGTAAAGGATCCATTGGAAACTCTGAGATTCAATGAACCAAATGTTGAAATTACAATCTAAACACATAAGCTTGACAATAGACCAGATGCAGCTCAAAAAAGAATTAGAAACTTACAAGCTATATATAATACCCAGGGATTAGGGAGGAGAAGGGGAACAACAAACTGGAGAGACAAAGGACAAAGGGTGAACCAAGGCAACTGCGAGAGTCTCAAGACAGTATGTTGGAAATGATCTGGACAACTTGGGGCAGGAGGGAGGGAAAGTAGGAGTAAAATAAGGGGTAACAAGTTTGACAAGAAACGTACTCACTACCTTACATATGCAACTGTAACCCCTCTGTACATCAACTTGACAATAACGTTCTTTAAAAAAAGAAACATATAAGCTAGAAGATGTTTCCTCAATGCATGTGTGGAGTACTGAAAGTAGCGTGTGCTGGCATGAAGGCAGTCCAATTGCCACCTTCACTTACACTCCTTCACTCAAGCTAGCCAGGACCTGGGAAGGGCAGAGCAACTGTCAATTAGGGAATAAAACTGCCCTATTCCCAACATACGAATATAACTAAAGGAAAAATAAACATTACAGGCTGTTCACAGTAAATATCGTGGAGATAGTTTAAAGATGTGTTCTTCATAAAATTCACATATATATGATGGCTTTCAGGATCACCTTACATCTGTTCTGTAATATGGAATCATGGACCCGCAATGCTAAAGTTGCTTCTGTTATTGGCCTAGATCTAGTACTGAAACATAAAAGGCTCTCTGTTCATTCAATAAATGCAGTATGTTTAATACTGTGTTAAGCCTCTGCCCCTAAAGCCTTGAATCCTCTAAGCAGGACTCAAAAGCGTCAATCTTTCTATTCTTATCAAAACCCACCTCCCCAGGTCTCTCTGATGCCACAATCCTGCGTGTTCCTCCTGCCATGATGCCCATCTTTTCTTACGAGCCTTTCAGGCTTCTTCTTCCTCACTGCTAACTATTTAGGGCTCCCCAACTGGTCTAATCCTGTGTCTTCTTTATTTCCTCCCTCCTCGTTCTCCCCCTTTGCAATCTTATTGAGCAGTTCTGAAGTTGGTGTATCTAGTGCAGCTTCCTCTTAATGCTGGACCCACCTGTCAGTCTACTTGACTTAGTCGCAAAATAATTGTATTAACAAAACCTATAACTACAAAGAGGCTAAATATATTTTCTCTAGCCATTCAGTTACTAAGGAATAAAGATAGAATTTTCATCTTACAAATGTCCAAATCAAGAATTCTTACATGTATATATTATGGTTCCTTCCAGAGTGCCAAAGCTGAAATTTTCCTCCTAAATTGTGTCTATCTGTCTGTCTATTTGGATACCCAGGCATCATAAACCTTCCATCTTAAATCTCCCAACCTGAAGCTTTGATGCTCCTTCTGACATCTACCACTCTTTCAGAGTTTGCTAAGCCAGAAAGCAACAATTCTACTTGTCTTGATGTAAATCTCACATGCCTCAGAGTTCTCGCTATACTTTCCTTGTTTAAATACACATCTATGACTTGTGAGTTCTTTTTTTTTTTTAATGGTCAGCTCTAGAAAGTTTTATCCAATTCCAATAGAAGGAGTTAGAGTGACACCTTATCAAAAAAGATACTTCTAGCCGGGCACTGGTGGCTCACGCCTGTAATCCTAGCTACTCAAGAGGCTGAGATCTGAGGATCATGGTTCAAAGCCATCCTGGGCAAGAAAGTCTATGAGACTCTTACCTCCAATTAACCACTCAGAAAAACAGAAGTGGAACTGTGGCTCAAGTGGCAGAGCGCTAGCCTTGAGCTGAAGAGTTCAGGGACAGCACCCAGGCCCAGAGTTCAAAAAAAAAAAAAAGATACTTCCTATCATCTTTTATTTCATAGCTGTTCTAACTAAAGTGATAGCTCCGTTGTAGTTTATATCTCATTAAATATCATGTTGAAGCCGGGCGCTGGTGGCTCACGCCTGTAATCCTAGCTACTCAGGAGGCTGAGATGTGAGAATCACGGTTCAAAGCCAGCCTGGGCAGGAAAGACCGTGAGACTCCTATCTCCAAAAAACCACCAGAAAACTGGAAGTGGTGCTGTAGCTCAAGTGGTAGAGCGCTCGCCTTGAGCTGAAGAGCTGAGGGACAGGGCCCAGGCCCAGAGTTCAAGCCCTACGACCGATAAAAAAAAAATATCATGTTGAACAATTTTTATGTACCTTTTGACCATATACATATTTTATATATATATATATATGTACATATTGAGAAATGTCTAATTAGACCTGGTACCCATTTGCTTAATCAGCTTACATGCTTTTTTTTCCTGTTGCTTGTATTCTTTTGATCTAGAGTCACCTTGTCTTATGTATGGTGTATGTTGCTGCACAGCTTTTTATCTTAATGTAGTTTACTTGTTTACTTTTGTTTTTCTTAACTTGATGCTTTCGGGGTCTTATCCCAAAAAAGTCCCAAAGCATTCCAAGTCCTGAGGCATTTCCCTTTTATTTTTTTCTAGTAATTTCATAGTCTCAGGTCTTATATTTAAGTCTCTTTTTTTTGCTTTTAAAATATTTTATATATTTAAGTCTCGGATTAATTTTAAGCTGAATTTTTTATACAGAGAAATAGGATCTAGTTTATTCTTCTCCATGTGATCACTAATTCTCTGCATATGCTCATTTCCCCGACATATATTGTAACCACTCTTGTTTATTGTTGACAATTTGTTCACTGTAGATTCATGGGATAGCTGAGTGCTTTAGGCTCATGCTTTGAGTAGAAAAACTAAGAGACAGCATCTAGACCCTGAGTTCAAACCCTGTATACCAGAACAAAAATAAATAACTGAACGAACTATAGGTGTACGGGTTTGCTTCTAGGCGGTTTGCTATATTCCAATGGCCTATGTGTCCATTTTTATGCCAGTACCAAGCTGATTTTATTGCTATAGCTTGGTAGTATATTTTGAAGTCAGGTAATACAACACCTCCTTTGTTCTTCACTCAGGGCTAGTACTTTGCCTTTTGAATCAGGCTTCCAGCTCCAGCTTTTTGCTTGTTAAACAGAGATAACAGTCTAGAGAAAGTATCTGTCCAGGCTGGCTTTGAATCACAGTCTTCAGATCTCAATCTCCTGAGTAGCTAGGACTATAGATAGGAGAGATGCACTAGAGCCCAGCTTGTGATGGGAGATTTTTTTTCTTTTTTAATGCAAATTTGTTTTAAATCATGAATATGTATTACATTTGTAATCAGATAAAACAAACTTCAAAAATTAGAAATTTCTACAACATGCATTGGACTTGAAAATAGTCACTGATGTTAAAATTCATTAGGGATTTTAATAACACAAAATTATTTAATTAAACTAAAACCAACTCTCAACAACTGTAAATAGGATAATTAGCCTAATAATGATTCTCACTTTTTGCCTGAATATTGTAGGACATTTAGTCTATTTAAGCTAACAAGAGTACAAATCCCAGTACCACCAAAAACAAAGGGAGAGGATTAATATTTAAGCATGAGGCCCTGGGTTCAATCCTTTGAATTCAAAGTGACCTGCCTCTCATTTTTGAATCATAGGCACCTAAAATCAGACCATTAAAAATAAAAACTGTAAGTCAAATTGAAGTAGGACTTAAAGCTGGGGACTGGCTGAGAATTAGGTTTTAGGGTAATAGTCTTGTTCAATTTTGTTTTCAACAGCCTAGCATTATTGCACTTATATTCTTTTTTTTTTTTTGTCAGTTGTGGGGCTGGAACTCTCGGCCTTGGTGCTATCCCTCAGCTCTTCAGCTCAAGCTGAGTGTTCTATCACTTGAGCCACAGTGCCACTTCTGGTTTTCTTGTGGTTAACTGGAGATAAGAGTCTCACAGACATTCCTGACTGGGCTGGCTTTGAACTGCAATCCTCAGATCTCAACCTCCTGAGTAGCTAAGATTTCAGGCATGAGCAACTGGCACCTGGCTCTGCACTTGTATTCTTAAAATGCCAATTATTCAGGCTGCAATAGCCCCTCTTCCTTTCAGATATCTTATTATAAGTCAGTCTCCATGAGGTGGTATGAAGCTTTTTCATTTTCCTTGGTACTTTAAGCTCAGAAAATAATAATCAGAAGTCTGGTGCTGCCATGCTGAGCACTTTAAACTAATGGCTGTCGGAAGGCCCCCAAAGCAGCATCTGACTCTCTCCTGCTGTCTCCCACCCTCATTTCTCCCCTGAAGCAAGCATAGAAACCAGTATCCTATCCCCAAGGTGGAAGATAGAAGAAACTAGAACCTCTACTCCCCCAGAAACGGTCATAAAAGCAAGAAGTACTATTCAAGCCTTCCTCCAACTTTCTGTGTAGGAGATAGCCATTAAAAATAATAATAATAAAGGGGGGGCTGGGAAGGTGGCTCAGTGGTAGAGTGCTTGCCTTGCATGCATGAGGCCCTGGGTTCAATTCCTCAGCACCACATAAACAGAAAAGCTGAAAGTGGCACTGTGGCTCAAGTGGTAGAGCGCTAGCCTTAAGCTGAAGAGCTTAGGGGCGGTGCCCAGGCCCAGAATTCAGGACCCACAACCAACAATCAAACAATCAATCAATCAATAAACAAACATTTTAAAAAATTCCTTGGTCTACAGGTCTGGTAGTAGTTCATAAGACTTTGTCTCAGAGAGATCCTGCCCCGTATATGAGAGGAAGATCCATACAGAGACGTCAAGGAGAATCTAAATGGACAGGCCTTACTAGTTTCCTCCCTCCGTCTATTACCTTTAGGTCACGTCTGTTTATCCAGTCACAGTGTACATGGCCGTCCATTATTCTCTGAATCTAAGCATCAAAATGCACAGCTTCCCCTGAATTCTTAGGTCTTCTTTCCTGATGTCATGGAAAACGTTGATTACTGTAGATTTCTTAGGCTCTTGTTAAACCTTTCTGTTGTTGTTATATGAGGGTTGGCCCTGACATACTTGGTGAATATGGAAAGCTAGCATATCTTTACCACACCTACTGCTCATCTAAATCCACAGGTGAAATGCTACCCTGGCTTCTTACCACCTTCGTTGTTTCTCAGCGTGGTGTGATTTTAATCAAAACTAGGGATGTTTCCAGTTGTAGGAAAACATCTCTAGAGATGAGAATCATAGCTAAGCTCCACGATCTAAAGCCTACTGAATAAATGAGGTGGAATACGGAAATGGGTGAACATAAGGAATGAAATCAGTTGCTGGAAAGCTCCTTAACAGCAGCAGAGTTAAGCCTTGGTGCTCCTTTTCTTCCTCTTTCCCCTTCCTTAAACTCCTCCATCTCTCACTCGACTCTTTCCCCATCCATATTGTTTGGGAAACACTAGGGAACTAAATGTTGACCAAATGCTAGTTGTTTTGACCAAGTCTATTTTTCTTTTCATGGCTCTTACTGAGAATTAATGTTTCTTAGGAGAAAAAGAAAAAACAATCCAGAATCTAGAAAAAACGATGATTAAAGGAACCTGAATTATTGATCTGTGAATTTGTGATCTCACTGTAGGCTAGACATCAACATTATGCTTGTCTATAAATGTCCAATTTTATTTGAAATTCAATAAAGAGGAATTAATAATGCAAGACTTAAATGGTCTTCTTGAAGCATAATTTTTAAAAGGGGAAATACTGTATCTGAAGTTAGAAGATCTAGGGTGAGACCCAGTGTTGCCTCTAGCTAGAAGACACTGGTGACCCACTGGTGACCTAACCTTTGCATGTGTTTCTTAGTTGTTTGTCTGCAAGGTGAAGAGGATGCCTACTGCTTTACTTAAGGCTATGCTTTTCTTGTCTCCTTGGTAGGACTAACTCATGTGAGAAGAAATACAGTTTCTTTCTTCTGTCACATCTTCCTAAAAGGAAGATTTTTTTTTTCTTATTACAGAGCTTTGACAATCTCAGATAAATAGCTCAATCCCATAGGAAAAGATACACCCTAAGTAATGTATCTGGTACTTTATACTGCAAAGATTTTTCTTAAAACAGAGAATGTCTCTTAGATTTTTTACTTAAGATTTGCACTCTACCACTTGAGCCAAAGTTCCACTTTCCACTTTTTGGTGGTTAATTGAAGATAAGAATCTCATAGACTTTCCTGTCCAGGCTGGCTTTGAACAGTGATCTCCAGATCTCAGCCCTCTGATTTGTTAGGATTACAAGCATGAGCCACCAGCACGTGGTGTTTTTGTTTATTTTTCTTCTGGCTTTTGTCATTGTTGTTGTTGTTTGTTTTTGCATGCCTTTTTCATCTGTCCTTGAAACCAAATAAAAAAGTAAAAATGTTATTGTAAGAGAAATAACCACTATAAACCATGTGCTCTATATTTTAAGAATTTTATCCATGCTTATTAGTTTGTGTGGATAAATTAAGAAATAAACAAGAAGCTGGGTGCTAGTGACTCACGCCTGTAATCCTAGTTACTCAGAAGGCTGAGATCTGAGATCTGAGGATCATGGCTCAAAGCCAGCCGGGGCAGGAATTTATCTAATCTCCAATTAACCACCAGAAAACTGGAAGTGGCACTGTGGCTCAAAGTGATAGGACACTAGCCTTAAGCAAGAGAGTTCAGGGACAGTGCCCAGACCAGAAAAACAAGAAGATATAAACAAGAAGAAAATTGTACAACAGCCCTAAGGGGTGGGGGGGTAACATTTATTTCTTGCTCATGAAACAGTACTAGGTGGATGGGTGAGACATCTAACTTTTCTAGTGAGGGGTTCTAGGATCCTCACCTCTAGCCCTCCATTTTTTCTGTCTTGGCATGGGTTACACTAGCTGAATTTGCATCTTACATTTTCTCTGTCCATTTACCTAAGCTCTTGGTAGTCTATGCTTACTTCACTGCTGATCCCTCCTCCCCCCCCCCCCCCCACCTCTCATGCTTCCCCTCAAAAATCCTTCCGTGTTTCTTCTCTCTTCTTGCAGCCTCGCTCATGCTTTTCTCCTTTTCCAGCCTCTATGTAAGCCGCCAGCCTTACCTTAACCTTAACAGCCTTAACCAGCTGTCCGCTCACAGCAATCGTCATCTCCCTTTCACCTTTTAAAGCTCCCGCCCTGGGCTGCCTTTACTCTCATTGTGACGTTTGCTTGTGCCTCTCATCCAAGTCTACTTGTTCAAAACTTATCACTTATGGGCCAATCTTCCAGGTGACAAAATACACTCCATTTCCGAACTCTCTTATTTTCCATTTGTTTCGCACAGCAGCTAGAACCCACCTCTTCAAATGGAAACTTGTGGCAAGAAGGTGATTGCTGATCTGGGAAAGAGAGAGAGCCACCTCCATAGAACAGAAGCAAATCCAAAGACCGAGGACGTTCAGTTTTAAAACTAGGATACGACGTAAGGGCTGGTTTAAGGAGATTTTTTTCCCCATGAAGGGTCTTGGTTGGGGACAAATCATGCCTTAATAATCAAGGATTAGCCGCTGTAGCGGGGATCAGACCCAGAGACTGAGCATGGTAGGCTGGTGCTGGTGCACTGAGCAACATCCCAATAAAGACAAGGCTGAAGTGAAGGATGGAGGATGAAGTGAGGAGTTCTAAGAGCCTTGATGTAAACCCTTGATCCTTTTATTAGAGACATTCACAGGTCTTGCAGGAAGTTGCTATAATGGCCAAACACAATGGCTCACACTATAATCATCCCAGCTACTCAGAAAGTGGGAAATAGGGAGAATCACAGCTCCTAGTCAACCCAGCAAGAAAGTTAGTAAGGCCTCATCTCATCCAGTAAGCCTGGCTTCATAGGAGGCTGGAGGTAGAAAGATCATGGTCCAGTCTAGTCCAGGTGAAACCTTACTTAAAAATTAAGAAAAAAATCAAAAAAGGTTGGGGTTATGGCTCAAGTGCAGCTCTGAGTTCAAATCCCAATACTATTAAAAAAAAAAAAAAGTTCCTGTAGTTAACAATAAAGTTACTTGCCTAGATTAGAGTCACCTGGATTAATACAGCTATTGAATGAGTAAAATGGACCAGTATGGTTAGCTCTTATGGACAGTAAACTATGTGCGTAGGGAGGAGGGGAAATGGATGGTCTCTATTGTCAGAGCTATTATTCCAGCCTTTCATTTCCAAGGACTGTTTCTGAGGCGATGTGCTTAGTTGAAATATTTAACCTAGCAGGTTTTTATTGTTATTATAAAGGTGATGTACAAAAGAGTTACAGTTACATAAGTCAGGTAACCAGCACATTGCTCTTGAACAATGTCACCCCTTCCTACGCTCTCCCAGCGTCTCCCTCCCATCCCCACCCACAACTTGCATAGTTCATTTTCAACATAGTGCCCAGCGCATACCACTGCTGCATTTGTTTATCCTTTGTCCCGCCATTTCTGTCCTTCCCCTTATACTCCCAAAGATATATACAGGAACAAACAAGGCAAGAAGAAAAGAAAATAGCAACAAAAGAAAAAAAATCCTCGTTTCCATTTCCTGGCATTCATTTCCATAAATATTACTTTGTATGATCAGATGCACGTGGGCATTGCACCTTTGTGTTCCATTCCTAAAAGTGTCTTTATTTGGCCTTACTGTGTATACCTAGTGGTTTTCAAACCTGTTTTGTAAAAACACTGTAACACTCCCAACCCCTAGTCCTTGGTGTCTACTCTAGCTCTCCTAGGACTTGTGAGAATGACAATAATTAAAAGCATAATTTGTAGAAAGCTTTTAGCTACAGGAAGGCCACATGTCAAACCCCTTCCAGAGGAAGAATCTCTAGAAAGAAAATGTGCAGTTGTTATACCTCTTGCATAGAGATTGTAAACTTGGTGTGAGGAAACTACACCTCAAAGCTATGGAAAGATGGTGTCCAAGGTCATGTAATCCAAAGTAGCAGAGCGGAAAATTAGATCTCAGGTCCACTTGAGTTTTCAGTAGTGAAAAGGAACACACTTCTGATACATACAACATGCATGAACAAACAAGGCAAGAAAGACATCAAGCTAAAGGAAAAGATTCCACCTGTTATAATGATTTCAGATATGGCAAACTTATAGAGATAGAAAATAGGGACAAATAGTAATCGAGTGATTACTTAGCATGAACAAGCTCCTAGGTTTGAGTCCTAGAGACCTGTAAAGAGGAAGAAAACAAAGAGGAAGAGGAGGAAAAAATAGGACAAAAAAAAAAGAGTTCATGATGTGATTTCTAGGCATGAGGTGGGAAACAGGGATTAACTGCTAATATATATATGGTTACTTTATTACATAGTTCTGTGAATTTGGTAAATATTATTAACTGTAGACTTATAATGGATGAACTTTGTAGAATGTAAATTTTCATTGGATAAAATAGTTTTAAGAGGGCTGGGAAGGTGGCTCAGTGGTAGAGCGCTTGCCTTGCATGCATGAGGCCCTGGGTTTGATTCCCCAGCACCACATAAGCAAAAAGAAAAAAAGCTGGAAGTGGTGCTGTGGCTCAAGTGGTAGAGCGCTAGCTTTGAGCTGAAGAGCTGAGGGACAGCACCCAAGCCCAGAGTTCCGGCCCCACGACCGGACCAAAAAAAAAAGTTTTAAGAACTACAGAAGTCAGATGCTAAGCTTTCTAATTTGCACCATCAGACTTAACCCAGAGGCCCACAGAAATTAAGTATCAGGAGACGTCTGTAAGGAAAAGGGCTCCTCCGGGTTCACTAGGTTCTTATATACACTTGCCTTTAAGCTTGTTCAAGTTGACCAGCTCGTTACTAACCATGATTTATTTTGCTAAGGCTAATTGCATTCTTGATCAGCATACACATAAATCTGTGTAAATTATGGACACTTGGAATATCACAGTATTTATGCAGAATAGTCTTAAATTATTGACATTGTAAAATAAACTCAAGAGGATTATTAAGGTTCATTTTGTCCTCTGCATCTGAAATAGCAATACCAGACCTCACTATTCTTTTTGCAAGACTCTCAACCATCCAATGACTCACTTAACCTCCCACTCCAGGGCCCCATTATCTTGGTCAGGATGCTGGCTATTATTAATATTAAAGATAATTGTCCTCAACTCCTCCTCAAGCCATCAGAGCAGTGTTTGAGGTTCATTTTTCCTAACTAAATCCAAAAGGGAAGCAAAACAAACACCCTCTGAAACTCCAGTGGAGACAAAGGTGGTCTGTAAACTCAAATGGACTGAGAAATGAAGTCATTGAAGCAAGAGGGACACAGTCATGTTCCTTTGAGGTCTCTTGTCCATTGGGGCAATTACCAGAGCACAATAATCACTCAGCAATGCATACATGCACATTCTCCTCCTGGATTTTGTGAAACCTCATTTATGTTTACAGATACTCTGTTGACTGTGCTTCTGGTGGCTTTTACAGAGAAATCCGGAACACCAGAAGTTTAACTTCCATAGACCCCGACGCCCTGAAAGAGCTCCCCCTCCTGAAGTTCCTGTAAGTGTACCTCCTTTCTCATTCCACCTTCTTTTGAGAATTAGAATGCTAATGTCTTCCAGTCACCTGCCTAGAATGCTGTCATTTCAATGATGCATGGCTTCAGTGAAATCACTTCTTGATGGGCAAGGAATCCAATGAAGTAGTTCACATATTAAAAACCTATTTAAAAAATGTCAGCACCAAGTGTGGGAACAAGAGACCCACTCCAAGAGATTAAAAAAAAAAAAGGAGAAAGTGCCATCACGTGTATATATAGTTTTAATATGTGGTATCACAAGACAAAATGAAACAAAATCTTCAGTGGTAACTGGTCAGTTCTGTTTGGAAGTAGGTACTGAAGCAATATTAGGGTGGCTTCCACAGAGGAAGAAAGGTCGCAAATGATAAAGTTTAGTCTTTCATAAGTCACGGAACAAAAATAGCCGGGGCACCACTTTATGCATGGCCTTAGTCAGGGCTCACCAGCTGGCCATGAGTGACCAGAGCATTTTTGCTTTGCTTCATCTTTATGATGTAATGCAGAGTTATTAAGTGTTCATACCATATTATGTGCAACTTTTAATCTACATTTTCTCCTAGATAACACACACTTGTGTTGGGGGGGGAGGGGGATGGTCTTTGAAATCTTCCTTCTTTTCCTGAACATGTTTTTAGATGTTGTTGCTACTACTCACAGGTCACTGTTACAAGAAAAGGTCATTCTTAGCAAAATAACACAACAAAATGTTTATCTTTGAACGGGAAAGCCTGGATTGAATTGAGTAACCATGTGTCCCTCCCTTTTCCAGCCTCTTTCTTTTTCCCATCTCCTTCACCCCTGCCCCAAGCCCCACCACACCACATACACAAACTCCTTCCAGTTAAAACAAGGAAACATCCCCTCACCCTACACACACACACACTCACTCACACACACACACACACACACTCACTCACACTCACTCACACACACACACACACACACACAGAGGAAGACACTGCAATTCCTATTTCTAGGAATTCAGCTGGCATTCTAAGCAGAGCAAATGTATTGACATGGGATTAACTTATTGTGCCTTGAAGGGACATCGTCCCCTAGCCAGGCACGGGTGGCTCATGCCTGTAATCCTAGCTACTCAGGAGACTGAGATCTGAGGTTCGAGGTTCAAAGTCAGCCCAGGCAGGAAAGTTTGTGAGACTCTTATCTCCAATAAACCACTAGAAAACCGGAAGTGGTCCTGTGACTCAAGCGGTAGAGAGCGCTCGCCTTGAGCTGAAGAGCACAGGGACAGCGCCCAAGCCCAGAGTTCAAGCCCCACGACCAACCAAAAAAAAAAGGGGGGGGCATTGTTCCATCCCACAGTTGGAACTTTCCCATCGTCACTCAGAAACTGAATAGAATATTTAGGATTTGACTTCCAAACCACCTTTTCAGCTAATATATTTTTCTACTTCCTATATATTAATTTCTTACCTAAAACCTTTGCTTTCTTTCCTTTTTGTTTTCTATAATTTAGTGGCATTTTCAACACCGGACTTCGAATATTCCCCGACCTGACTAAAGTTTCTTCCACTGATGTATTCTTTATACTGTAAGTACGTACAACATAGAGTATTTGGTACTAGTTCTCTTGTCACTGACAAGAATGAGAGTACAGCCATGGCCATGGGCTGAAGCCAAGTAAAGCAATTCATTTGAGGAAGAAAGAGTGCTCAGGAAGTGGCGCTGTAGCTCAAGTGGTAGAGCGCTCGCCTTGAGCTGAAGAGCTGAGGGACAGAGCCCAGGCCCAGAGTTCAAGCCTCACGACCGACAAAAAAAAAAAAAAAAGAGTGCTCAGTGTGTGAACACCGATGGCTGATAGAAGACGGGACTGAGAAATTACACTGGGATTTAATCATGTGGGCCACTAGTGATTTTACCAAGAACAGTTTCAATCAAGGGCTGGGGGGTGAGGAAACAGGGTAGGAGTGGGAGCAAGAGAGAACTGGAGGAGCTAAATTGAGAACTCTTTCACCTGACACTGATGGCCCATGCCTATAATCCTGGCTACTCAGGAGGCTGAGATCAGAGGACTGTGGTTCAAAGCCAGCGGAATAGAAAAATATGTGAGGCTCTTATCTCTAATTAACTAGCAAAAGAACCAGACACGGAGGTGGGCATCAAACTTAAGAGCCTCACACATGCTACACAATTGCCTCTTAGACACCAAACCTCATCCCCAGCCCCTGTTTAATTTCAGATTAGACAAATTATACAATACTTGTTGATGGAAATAATTGAAAATATGGATCACTAATCATTATAATGACTATTTGTCATAGTTTAATATTAAATCACTTTCCCAACATAGTCCAATACATTACATTTGATCTGCTCAATCACCTTTTAAAAGTTACTATTTTTTAGTCAATAAACCAGGAAACTGAGGAACAGAAAACCTACATGACTTTTGCTTGATCCAAGCCCAATGGAGCAGTAAAGAGTCCTAGTAAGCTGGTGGGGGTGATATTGTAAGACTACTTATTTAGGAAACTGAGATCAGAGGATATCCATTCCAAGCCAGCCAGTGCACGGCAGTCCATGAAACTCTTATCTCCAATGAACCACCAAAAGGCCAGGACTGGAGTAGTGGCTAAAAAGCCAAGAATGGAGCTGGGTTCAAGTAGAAGATCACCAGCTTTCAGCAAAAACTAAGGAACAGCACCCAGGCCTTGAGTCCAAGTCCTAGTATCAGCACAAAAAGAAAAAAAAGAAAGAAAGAAGAAAGAAGAAGGTGGGAGGGAAGGAAGGAAGGAAGGAAGGAAGGAAAGAGGGAAGGAGGGAGGGAAGGAGGGAGAGAAGGAGGAAGGGAGGGAAGGAAAAGAGGGAGGGAGGGAGGAAGGGAAGAAAAATCATAGTCAAACTAGTTATTCCAGTGCTTTTGGTTAGTGGCCCCAGTGCTTTCCCAAACCCTGTGATACAGATCTGTTTTATATATTTGTACAGAAGGGAAGAAAAGTATAGATGCAGAGAGAATTATACAGGTGGAGTTCATCCAACAGAATCAACATGTGCACTGATAAAACCCAAACTCTTGGGTTCTTTCTAACAAAACAAAAACAAACAAACAAAAAACTCTGCTTTGCTGCCCTGCTACAGAGAAGCTCAGTATGACATGTAAGCAATCTTCCAGGAACAAGTCTGGCATAGAAAGGTTCTCAAGAGCATATGCCTAGCAGTTTCACAATAGAGGCTGTTTTAGAAACCCTCATGAAATGAAACCAATTCATCCTTTCTCCTGACCCTTCTATTGATGTAGAAAACTCAGTGGCTATTGACAATGTATTTCAGATTCACAAGTTTCTGAGAACCTTTTATTCTCTTGAGATGAGGAGACCTCAGCCCATTCCCAAAGCTCGCTCGCTTACCATACATGGGACTTAGCATATAAATCTAAGACAGTTCTCATCACTGCAAATGACCACCTCTGGATAAAAGGGATCAGTGAAACTGAAAAATGAATAAGGCTGTGTTACATCAGGTTATTTAAAGTGTCTTTGTGTAACAGACCATTTCAAGCATTTTCTTTTCCAAGTGTTTTTGTCCCTGTCTCTTGCAGTGAAATCACAGACAATCCTTACATGACTTCAATCCCTGTGAATGCTTTTCAGGGGCTGTGTAATGAAACTCTGACACTGTGAGTATTGCTGATTTCATTCCTACCAACAATTAAGATTTTCTAGAGCCGTTGTCTAATTTTACAGACTACCCAAGAACCCAAATTTACCTTTAGAATATTACTCCATAGTCAACAAAGGATTTCGGTAATTAAATAAGAGCATTTACCTTTGTGTTGTCATAGTCTGTAGAACACTGTTTTAAGCAGTGAGAAAAGCATATTTCCTTCCAGCAATGGTTAATACATTTCTTTCCTGGGGCAGGACAGTCATACAAGATTGTAAACCTCTTTTTTTTTGGGGGGGGGGTCCGGTCGTGGGGCCTGAACTCTGGGCCTGGGCGCTGTCCCTCAGCTCTTCAGCTCAAGGCTAGCGCTCTACCACTTGAGCCACAGCGCCACTTCCAGCTTTTTTCTTTTTGCTTATGTGGTGCTGGGAATCGAACCCAGGACCTCTGGCATGCAAGGCAAGTGCTCTACCACTGAGCCACCTTCCTAGCCCTGTAAACCTCTTTAACAACTGCTTTTTCAACAAAAGTAACTACACACAAACAAACTATTATACATATCTGTGTTCCAAGTGACATTCATAGGAACAAATAATGGATTCAATATGGCCTCTAGTACTTGTGGCATAGTAGTCTTTCCTCAACTATCTGAGTAAATCTGGCTTTACTAAGGACACTGAATTACAGAGCAGTGGTGCTAAAAGCTTGGCACACTCTGAGTTCTTGCTATTCCTCTAGAATCACCAATGAGCATTAGGCTCCTATAGAAGATGGGAAATAGAAAGCATTATTTTTCCGGAATTTTGGATGCGTTTGCCTTATGCTTGCTTGAGCAGGGATAGTCAGGAAAAGTTCTAATGGAGAAAATCGAACAGAAATATAAAAGATAAGTAAATGTTCCATGGTGGTGGCAAATTCTCTCATTATATTAGCCACAAAGTAAAATTGTGACCACTTCAGCAGTTCCCTTCCATTTTCAGTACCACTACCTTTTTTTTTTTTTTTGTCTATCATGGGGCTTGAACTCTGGGTCTAGGTGCTGTCATTCAGCTCTTCAGCTCAAGGGTAGCGCTCTACCACTTCTGGTTTTCTGAGTGGTTTATTGGAGATAAGAATTTCATGGACTTTCCTTCTTGGGCTGGCTTTGAACTGTGATCCTCAGATCTCAGCCTACTGAGTAGCTAGGATTACAGGCATGAGCCACTGGTGCCTGGCCCTCTTTTTTTTTTTTTTTTGCCTAGATTATCACCTAAGCTCCCTGACTCTGGTCACATTACAATTTGGTTTCTCTATGAGATGCAAGCATGATTCAGTTACTCCCAGAAAAACAAATACAAGCTTTCATATGTTTTCCCATCATTTTGTTTTGTTTGTATGCCAGTCCTAAGGTTTGAAATCTGGGCCTGGCCACTGTCCCTGACCTTCCTTGGCTCAAGGCTAGCACTCTACCAGTTGAGTCACAGTGCCACTTCAGGCTTTTTCTGAGTAGTTTATTAAAGATAAGAGTCTCATGGATTTTCCTGCCTAGGCTGGCTTGGAACTACCATCCTCAGATCTCAGCCTCCTGAGTAGCAAGGATTACAGGTGTGAGCCACCAGAGCCTGGTTATGGTTTTCAATTCTTATAATGTGTATGTTGCATTATGAAATGAATTAACTATTTACAAAAACCTTGAAATTTTTAATATATAATTCTCACATCTTTGTAAAAGCTGCAGTTTAGAAGTAAAAGTTAATTTAACTATTGGATAAGTTAATTAGCTATGGCTTCTGTGAAACATTGCGATCCTCACTTGGGATACTTTGAGTCACCAGGATTAAACTTACCACATAATTACTTAAAACAAAAACAAGCACATAAACAACAATAAAACTGAGATTGTTCTCAGTTCTTCACAATGCTATAGTATGAATGCAAGTTTTAAGATGCTGCATATAGCACAGTCATCTCAAAAGTGACCCCCCCAGTGTATCAGAGGCATTGTGTGATTTGATCTTCTTCTGGATAAGCATTATTATCATATTTTTAGAGTAAAGAAACTGAGGAAAAGAAAGGATAGGGCATTTCCAGGAATGCCTAGATACTAAATGGCAGACCCAGGCGTAGTTCCAAATCTGAATTGTCCATGTGCTCGTAATGTGCTCCTAGAGTTGGCACTTGGTGAATTACAGTTGGAGTTAACGCTTCCACAAGCTCTGCCTGATTGTGGTGAGGGCTGTCATTCATCTCTTCTATTTCAAATGCATAACCGCAATTATCTCCATGGATCTCAAAGTTCCCAGGGCTGTACTTTTTACTCTGCAGAAAGGAAAGACATGTGCTGATGGTAGGGTAGAAGGTGGTCCTGGACCCAACTGTGCTAGGCCAATATGTTTTTGGTGAGTCACCTCCCCTACTTAAGGGGGGTAACATTTCACATTGGCTCCCAGGTGAAATTAACTAATTGCAAAAACAGCAACAAGTGAAAACATTAAAAATTTTCTATTTGTTTTCTTAGGTTTGTCTATGAAGGTCACCTTAATTCATCTATAACTACTAAGCATTCAAACAGTGATAAATCTTAAGGAAAAAAGGTCAAAAACAAATATGAAATAATATTTTAAATAGAAAAAACTGTTCATTCAGATGAATGTTTTTCAAAGTGTTCATCTCAAGAAACTGCAGTTACATCTCCACTATTGATACCAAGTTAACATTACCTAACCCTTTTTTCCCCTTTCACTTCTTGATATATGTGTGTGTATTCAAGATATGGGGATACCTACATATATTAAGTATGGATATATATACACATAGAGTCCTATATATGATAAGAAAAGGGCCATTATTATAGGAAACAATTTTGTAAGACACAGATTTTAAGCACAAATTTCAATTATGTATGCTTTACATATCAGTTACCACATAAGGATGATGTATTGATGTTACTGTGTTTGAAAGGATAGGAAAGATTGTACTGAATGTTGGGTGTGAGCAGTCTTGAAAGATTATGAAAGTTATATTTTAAACAATGGAAGATAAGCTGTTTATAGGTCTATAGTTTATAACTGGAGGTTTATCCTTAATGAATTAGCCATCTATAGCATAAAGTGAGTTTCTTACATTGTATTCAGGTTGGAAGACTGGCTTTTTTTTCTGTACTTACAGCACCTAGAAAAGTGGCTGGACATAATTGTTGACTGAGTTATGATTTGTATTCTACATAATAGATTTGGAAATGTAACACTAGCATCCATTGCCTAGAAAACCAAAAATTGATTTTTTAAATATCAAAAAAAGTATAAGTCTGGTTCTAAGAAAAGGTTTACTGGCACCTAAGTCTGGAAAATTGCTGTTAAAACTATTAAATATTATCTTATGTCCCAAACAAGGAATACTTCAAAATTTTCTTGTGGGGTACATATGATACACCTATGGAAATTTATGCAAATTCTTGATAAAACTATGAGAGCTAATGCCCAATAACTCAAAAAAAAGGCCAATACTACGTCTCACAAATCATTGACTCTCTTTCTCTCTCTCTCTCTCACTCCTCTCTGTCTCTCGTTGTTGATTGTAGGAAACTATATAACAATGGCTTACTTCAATCCAAGGACATGCTTTCAATGGGACTAAGCTGGACGCTGTGTAAGTCAAGGGTAGCCATGGCAACTGCTACCTTTCTCCACCCTTTCCCTCTCAGGACCAGCCAGTCGGTCAGAATTCTACTGAGAGATAGGTTCTGTCAGATAATCTATCCATTCCAGAGTTAGTATACTAAGATGTGGAAATAATGTTAAGGAACTCAATTAGGCCAGCTGAAGTAGACATTCACGTTAACTCCAATTCTAACTTTCAAAACTTTTATCCTCAACAAAATGGAGAATTATGGGTTACCTGCAGTTATCTTGTAAAGATGCGTGTGTGTGCACAAGTATGTGCATGTGTGTATGTGTATTTATTTACTATGTTCGTGAAGTGAAAGGGTATCCTCATACCTAAAGTTATGCAAAAAATTAATGTTTCTCAGCCTTTTTTAACTATTTTTAGAAAGATGTCAGTTTGTGTTGGTAGTTCAGAAATAGCTGAAAAACCATACCAAAGTCTTTTTTCAAGATAAGTAATGCTCAAAACAGCTAAAAAAAAAAGAGCCTGTTCTCTTTTTATAACACTGCTTAAATGTTTCTTTAATAATCAACCATGTTTTCAATATCATATATTGTTTTTTCAAATATACCTACTCATTTTTGAGTGACTTATTACTCTAAACAATTCATAGTTACTTTTTTCTAGCAATGATTATTGAAACATCTGAAGTCCTTCTAAACTTGTCATGTAGTACAGGGCTTTTCAAACTCCATTGAGCATAGAAATCAACTGTGATCTTGTTAAAACAGAGATTCTGATTCAGTAAGTTTGGTGTTTTTCCTACTCTCAGTCTCAATACAGAATGCTCTACCTCTCATCACCAAAATGTGAGGAAATTTCCCTCTACAAGTCTATTCTTCATTCTACCCTAGGTTGATGGAAATTTGTTCTTAGATTTAAGCATTTCAGTGAAAACTATCATATGAATTCAATGTGTAATGAAATTGATGATCATGATAAGGAGCCCCAAAGTTGAACGAAAGCAGACTGAGCTGTTGGTGAAGAAAAAAAGATATCAAATGTCCATAATTACAATGAAATAATATACATTTGTGTTCTTAATATAGGACTGTTTCTTCTGTCTCAGTGTTCACTGAGATTTCAAATAAAGGGTAATTACCCTAAAAGGATTCAAGAATTGCATAGAGCACATTAGCAATTTGGTGATTTCTCTACAAATATGTTCAGATATCTGTGAGCTCTAGCTTAATAATTTATCATCCAAAAAGCAATCATTTGCCTCATGCCAATTTACTGAAATTAGCAGATTTGACCTCAACTACATCCCCCCCCCCCCCGCCTTTTTTGTTGTAACTAATAATACTCTCACAGCCAGTTGAACAAATTCCACACGGAGTTGAAGCCCCAATGTCTCAGAAGCAGGTGGGTAAGTAGAAGTTTGTGAGAATCATGTCAGATGTGCAAAAGGACAACATCTTGTGATTACCCATGGAGCCAAGCACTTGTCATCACTCAAGTGTGAAGTTAATAATAACACAAGCATGCTTGCTCAACAGATGTTGCACTGCACTCAGTCACAAGTTCATTCTTTGGAATCTCTTTCCCATCATCCCTTTATTCATCCCTGCTTGGATGTATATTGTTCTCTCACACACTGATTCTCTGGAAATTTTGGTTGCCAAAGTCTAGTAACTAGCTACTATCTGTCAGTAAACACTTGAGCAGGCAAAAAAAAAAAAAAAAAAAAAACAGTCATTTTGATATGCCAAGACACTAATCATTATGAATAGGGAAGTCAACACAGTAAATGTGCTAATTAGCATCACACATTAGCTGATTAGAAGTAAAACACCACAGCCTGGAGCAATGGAGAAAGATGACGGTAGAGAAGATTATAGGATTAGGCAAGCTAGTATTTCTCATGGGTAAGTATTTGAACAGCTTGTAGGATATGCTCCAAGACTAGCTTTTTCCCTTTGTCTATTGAAATCTTGAGCACTTTCTCACCTGTTTCTGTTTGTAAAAAAAAGTGTCCTGAATGCTGCAACCAACAAGACTTTCACACACCTGGCTTGTCTTTAGACAAATATAGGATCCAGGCAAGGGATCTCTGTACTTTTCTGGATATCAAGAGCTATGGGAAAGAAACATGGTCTCCCACAGAAATGCCAGGTGCGATCCAAACTAGAAACATGGTCTCCCACAGAAATGCCAGGTGCCGATCCAAACTTTCTCTAAAGGGATTGTGGAGATACAGGCTGAAATTCCATCTTGGAGATGAAGTATATCCTTAAACTCCCCAGAGAGCAAGGCTCAGCTGCATGAGCTGACTTCCTCACCATAGTGTATTCCTGTCCTCCACATAAATCACTTCCTCCTAAACACTGCATAGAAGATGCCTCTCTGAGTTATCTAGGAAAGTGGACTTCCATTTATTCATCCAACCAGTCTTTACTGAATGCTCTGTTTCAAGACTAACACATACACCCCTGCAAACGCACCCGCATGCACGCATATATGCACACACATATTATCTGTCAGTTGAGTATTTTCCCCTTATTCTTGACTGCATTGTTTTTCCTGTGAGATTCAGAATCTTTTAGGGTCTTAGGGTTTGGGTTTTTTTGTTTTTGTTTGTATATATGTGTGCCAGTACTGGGGCTTGAAGTCACACCTGATTTTCTGCTCAAAGTTGGTGCTCTACCAGTTGAGCCATACCTCACTTCCAGATTTTTGGCTGATTAATTGGAGAAAAGAGTCTCACAGACTTCTCTGCCCAGGCTGGCTTCAAATCTCAATTGTCAGATATCAGCCTTTTGAATA
The DNA here is from genome assembly GCF_019054845.1 of Dipodomys spectabilis. Taxonomy (NCBI): domain Eukaryota; kingdom Metazoa; phylum Chordata; class Mammalia; order Rodentia; family Heteromyidae; genus Dipodomys; species Dipodomys spectabilis. The sequence goes on along the minus strand of NW_024870834.1, from coordinate 14,294,429 downwards.
GCTAGGATTAAAGAGGTGAGCCACAAGCACCCAGTGAGATGCATAATCTTAAATCAGATCAGGGTTTCTTAAACCCTTGTGTCTTTTTCTCCAGAAATAATATCATTTTCTAGAGGTTCTGAAAGAGGCTTAAGCCCTCCACCCCAACATTGATGAGATATTGAACACTTATTTTTAAAGAAATAATCAGATCTTTTTTTTATAAGCCCTTTCCTATGTTTGCATTTAGAAATCACAGCTTTTCAGAAAATTTCTCACTTCTTGTTGCAAGCATTTCTCTGTTGCTTTCTTATGTTTCCCTTCTCCTTGCAAGGACTAGTTTAAGTTACTCTCCTCCTACAAAATTATTGTCTAGAGTAGATTTTCATTTAGCCTACCAAGATTTGCGACTAATTTAACCAAGCCAGTCTACAGAACGTGGACAATAGAAATCAGAATAGGCCATAGACTTGATTCTGATGTGCCCCAAAATATTATACAATAATGGGGCCAGTAAGTGCTTTATTCCTGGTTTTAAGGCTTTTGCATCTGTATTTCCTCACTCTCCTCCCTAGACTTCATACGGAAGGTGGTAGGAATCTGAGACCAAATTTAAAAGCTAAATGAGAAAGCCCTAAATGTTGTAAACAGTACTACAGGAGAATCATCATAAGTCAGCCGGGATACACAGAGAGTTCCACGCCAGTCTAGGATACATAGGAAGATGCCTTATTCCAAAAGAAAAGTGCAGGCCTATAATCCTAGCTACTCAGGAGGCTAAGATATGAGAATCACAATTGGAAGTCAGTCCTAAGGAGAAAAGTGAGACTTTTATCTCCAAATAACCACCAAAAAGTGAGAACTAGAGGTATGGCTCAAGTGGTACAGCACAAGCCTTTAGTGAAAAAATTCTTCAACTTCTGAAGAACAGAATCCAGGCCCAGTACTGTTCAAGCCCCAGTACAAGGAGAGAGAGAGAGAGAGGAGAGAGAGAGAGAGAGAGAGAGAGGAGAGAGGGGGTAGAGGGAAAGGGAGGGGAGGGAGGGAGGGGAGGAAGGAAGAAGGAAGGAAGGAAGGAAGGAAGGAAGGAAGGAAGGAAGGAAGGAAGGAAGAAGGAAGGAAGGAAGGCGGCGGGTGGGCAGGTGGGCAGAAAAAAAAAAAACAGCAAACAAAAGGAAATGCAAAAAGCAGAGTGGCAGTTGCATTTTTAAGCACCTAATTATCTCCAAGAGTTGAGTACCCAAACTCTGGTTTTAGAAAACATAGCCTCCTGAAAGGCCGGTTCATCTGCGTTCACGCTGGCTGCACCTCCTCTGGAACCTTCTTCCCTCCTGTACTCTGGCTGCCTTTCTCAATTTGAAGTCTTATGCAGTGTTTCTGGTAAACTGCAGTGCGTATCAACCAGTCCCATCCTCAGGGGTGTATTCTGGGGTGTATTAAATATCAGATGAAAAAACTACAGAGTTGGACAAGCAATAATTTAGTGTTACAGTAATTTCTCATGATTAGAGCAAGCCGATTTTTACTCACAGCAGTCAGAGATGAAGAGGAAAATTTGATGAGCTCACCGGTTCTTACTTGATTTTCAACAGTCTGGGAACAGAATGTGATCTGCAAGCTGCATTGTCCAAACAATTCAAGCCAGTGCTGTCCTTATGCTGAACTCAGTTGTCTTTAAAAAAAAATAAATTCCTACTATTCAAGATAGTTGTTTTCTCCAAAATGGCTCTTTCTAATTCTCGCTACCATTCACCAAAGAATCTTCATGGACATAATAATTTGAAGGGAATCAAACTATGAGCCAATGAAGTAATCCATTGGAAAAGAACAGATTGGTTGTTTGGGCCATCTTGGTGAGAGCTTTGAATATAAATATAATGATTAGTTCATTTCCTTCATGTCAAACTTAACAATGCTCTATGCTATAGTCTGGATCTGGACTTTGTCCACTAGAACCTATGATCAAAATCTTGGTCTTTAGTTGTAGACCCCTGGAGAAGTGAAGCATGTGGGAAGGAGGTTAGGTGTTTGAGGCTGTGACTTGGAAGGGGATATTGGGACTCTCTTCCTCTTTCACTGGCTTTCTAGTCACCACGATGTGAGCATATTCCTCTACCACTTGTTGCTGCCATACTGTACCACCTAGCTTCTGCCATGATATGCCCTGACATTTTACACAGGCTCCAGTAGCAATGAGACCAAACCACCATGGAGTGAAATCTCCAAAAGTGTGAGCCCAAATGAACCTTTTCCTTTTTTTGAGCTGCTTGTCTCAGGAGTTGATTATAGTAATGGAAAACAAATATATCTTGGAAGCTGGTGTCTTGCTACTGCCTGAAGAGGCTCTATCTGGGCCATCCCTTTGTAAACCAGCTACCTCAACAATCACGGTCATCAAGGAAGTCAATTTGCCGAATGCCACCCTATTATAGGCTAAGTGTTCTATTCTTTCATTCTCCATTATTTTTTCTTTAAAGCAATCACACGTGTCACACTCAGAGCTTAATGTGTCCATCTTACTACCTTGAAGGAAAGATGCTTTAGTTTCTTTGTTTACTGACAATTCTCATCCAAAAATAGCTAAAAGGGGGGCACTGAATTTGGCACTGGGTATAGAGCAATGACTAAGGCCTAGAAGTTGCATTATAATTGGGGAGGAAGATAATACCCAAGCAAATGAATAAATAAACAAATAAGGAGTTACAGATTTTAATATTGCCATGAAGGAAATAAAAAATGTAAAGTTAGAAAGTAAACTGGTGGTGGCTACTTTAGATTAAGTATTCTCCATCTATTTTTTTAATGAAACACTCAAAAATGACTCAAATACCAATTTTTAAGATCCATTGTGTGGAGTCCCAGTACTTATCATTGATTTGGTTAATCCTCATAGTCCCCAGAAGATGATTGGTAAAACTCTTCTTTTGTGTGTGTGTTTGGGGGGGGGGGGGGGAGGGATTCATGGTGCTTGAATTCTGGGCTGGGCACTGTCCCTCAGCTCTTCAACTCAAGGGTAGCATTCTGCCACTTGAGCCACAGTGCCACTTCCAGTTTTCTGGTGGTTTATTGGAGACAAGAGTCTCATGGACTTTCCTGCCTAGGCTGGCTTTGAACTGCGATCCTCAGAGCTCAGCCTCCTGAGGAGCTAGGATTACAGGCTTGAGTCACTGGGCATCCAGCTCTTCTTACCTTTTGTTGCTTAAAAGTTCCTGCTTTGTCCTAGTGGCTTGGCTTTTGTTAAGGAAAAGAGGAACTGCTTTGTGATAGGAAGGATTTTTGAAATGTAAGGTTTTTGTCTTAAACTGTTTTCAAGATGGAATTAAGACATGCCCAAGGATGTTCAAGAAATAGCAAATGGTGCTGGTATATTTTGAGATTACTGTGTACTGCTAATCTTATTTCAAAATCACCTTCTGTAAATACATTTTACCCTATTCAAACTAGCCAATCACAAGCAGATTGTGAACCTGAAGCAATCTGAGCAGAGGGGCGGAGCCTGCTGCATTAGGGATAAATAGGGGAGCAGTTTGCTTACTTTGTGTGCTTGCTTGCTAGAATTTTGGCAGATGGGCCATCCTTTTGCAGAAGTAAATGTTGCCTTGCTGGAAAAAAACAAAAACTGTCCTTACCCACAGGGTTCCAATAATGTGGGTCCAAGTAACCAGAGGAAGTTTCACTGTGACGGCCTTGGAAAAAGAATCCTCCTGATTCTAAGTCCTCACGCAGCACTACTATTATTACTTATCATCCTTAGGAACTTTTCATACTTAAGATCAAACTCCATCACTGCCACAATGAAAGCATTATTCTTAAGCCGACATCCTAGTGGTCCCCATTGTACTCATTTTGCAAACCAAGGCCACTCACTAGACCTTAAACTAGCGAGGCTAAGCTGTAAGTTATTTTAAGTGCATCATTTATTGGGATCATTTGTAACAAAAATATAGAGGTAGGTATAGATATGGACTTTGTTTCTTTTTAGATAATTTGGATCTATAAGAGAAAAACAAGCCGGGCACGGTGGCTCACGCCTGTAATCCTAGCTACTCAGGAGGCTGAGATCTGAGGATCAGTTCAAAGCCAGCCCAGGCAGGAAAGTCCGTGAGACTCTTATCTCCAATAAAAACCACTTGAAAGCTGGAAGTGGTGCTGTGGCTCAAGCGGTAGAGCACTGGCCTTGGGCTGAAGAGCACAGGGACAGCGCCCAAGCCCAGAGTTCAAGATCCATGACCGACAAAAAAAAAGAGAGAGAGAGAAGATAAACAACAATGGGAAGGGAAAGGTCGCTTACTAAATCTTTGGGAGCTTTAATTCATTTGGGAGAAATTTAGGTTTCAAAATTTCAGTCATTTGGTGACTTAAATTGCTTAGAAATTACTGTGCTCTTCAAATGTCCAACGTGCTCTGAAATGGAAAGATCAATGTGTCCATCAAACCCCTGCCATTCAACACACGTTTGAAATCTTATCTGTCGGAACTCTTTTCATTCTCTCCCCCACCCAAAATATGAGGCAAAAAAAAAAAAATGCTGCCATTCAATTACATTTGAATTTTAACTAAACGACATGACTTTCAACCTAAGAATGTCTCTGAAATTACATGAGGAACACTTAAAGAAATTATTCATTATTCAAATTAAATAAGGTTTAAATTACTCTGGCATCCTGAGTTTCATTTGCTAAATCTGGCATCCTTGGCTCAAAGATCTGAATCTCTGACCATCTCTAGTACCACTCACCGTTCTCTTCTTGACTTAAACTCTGTCTTCAAAGCTAAATTGACTGGAATACTAGTCAAGATTGAGAAACAACATCTAATTCGGTTGGTGTTGAACAGAAAAAGTACTAGCGGCACAACTGCCATATGCAAAGAGACAGGAAATGTAAGCAGCACTGTTAAAATTTAGATATGCAAACTAGACCATGAACGTACTTGTCCTCAATGATTTCTGTCATAATAAATGCATCTCAGGCTTGCACAATTGGAATATGGAATGCACAGTGTTTCAGCTTGAAGAAAAGGTATCGTCTAAATTCCCCAAAGGCAGTTAAAAGTTGGGAAGGCCATGATCACATTTATTTTGATACTTGCACTAATTCGGTATGATTGCTTACATTCACCTAATCCATTCTCCTTCGTCTCTCTTTCACTCTCTTGTCTAGCTACCTGAACAAGAATAAATACCTGACAGTTATTGACAGAGATGCATTTGGAGGAGTACACAGTGGACCAACCTTGCTGTGAGTAAGACAAACAAAAGACTATTTTAGCTTTTTTGGAATAGAAGGAGACATGGAGAAGAAACACTGATGTTCAAAAGTGGAGAAAAAGTGATTGTCTGCAATAAGCACTTCCAACAATATTTTCAATTTCGATCTGTAGTCTACCTATTAAAGGAAAATCCTTATTGAGCCTCAGGAGGCCCCAGGATCTGGTATGCTACCCAGATGCGTGGTCAGGCAGCACAAAGAAGTTGTCTTCATGGAGATGCTACTTCTTTGAATTTTAACACACAATGTCTACAAGTAGGTGAAAGGTCCTCTAGATTTTGTAGAGAAAATAGTTATGAATGTATTAAAGAAGAATATTAATAACAGTTTAATCGACATCTGGAAGCACTGAAAATCACTAGGGAAGATAAGAGGAGCCTGTTTCTGAATTGCCTCTGATTTTTCACCACCATGTGTAATCAGTAAATAGGCCTCTTTGTCATTTTCATTTTCTCCATCCTCTTGATTTTAGCCTAGTTTAGAATCTCATCAGTGAGAATCTAGTCTAGTCCTTGCCAAAATGAAACGTAGTAAAAGATGCAAAAGATAATCCACTAGGTCCAAACAGAAACTCTATTTTTTTCTTGTTATGTCAGTGCTGGGACTTACACTCTGAGCTTCTCACTTTCACCCCACTTTATTGCTCATGATTGGCACTCTTGAGCACCACTTGAGCAATGCCTCCAGTCTGATATTTTTCTAGTAATCTTTTCTCCCTGAGCTGGCTTTAAACCTCAGTCCTCTAGGATCCCAACCTCCTGACTAGTTAGGATTATAGATATAAAGTACTGCCACTTGGCTTGACCATCACTGTCAGGTAAGGATGGATGCATCTTAGAGGACAGTGGATGATCTCCATCCTAAGGACTTGACTCCTTTGCTCTCTCACCTTTAACTGTACTTTCATTTTTATATTAAATGTACCCAGCTCAGTGGGTTTATGACCTGCTCTCTTAAAACCTGCTGTACCATGAGGGGAGTTACTGCTAATTCATGGCAAATTAGTTAAATTCATTTTACATTTTTCTTTTTACAAAAAGATCAAAAGTATGTATGTGGGAGGGTTAATATTTTCTATAGTAAGTCTCTATCAGAAATTTTCTAAATCATAACCAATGAATGAGGAACATTACTCCTTTTCTTATTTTAAAAAATGAATGCATAAGCTGGTTGCCAGTGTACCTGTAATCCTAGCTACTCAGGAGGTTGAGATCTGAAGATCACAGCTCAAAGCCAGCCAACGGAAGGAAAGTCCATGAGTCCCTTTTTTTTTTGGTCTTGGGGCTTGAACTCTGGGCTTGGGCACTGTCCCTCAGCTCTTCAGCTCAAGGTGAGCACTCTACCACTTAAGCCACAGTGCCACTTCCAGTTTTCTAGTGGTTTATTAGAGCTAAGAGTAAACACCTAGTAAATATTTGTAGTAGATATATTGTTTGTAGTAAATATATTGCATTGTAACTGAATATCCAATAGTCAAGGTTTGGTTGTCATTGATTGTAGAAGTTCAAGGAAATCTGAAAGTCTAAAATAAAGAGAATTAAATGCCATCTGTATTTCTGCCTTATTAAGCTATAAATATATATGTGTCTGTATGTATGTGTGTGTATATACATACATATAACAGGATACATTCATCTCTAACAGTCAACAAAAACGGTAAAATGCCACTAAGTAGCTGCACAAAGGTGTGTCAAGTGAACATGTGAATTCATGTGTACAATGCAAATAAACCAGTGTCACTCTTTCCATCATTCTCCTTCCTACACTTACTGATGTAATCAAGATATTCAATCCCATCTTCCATTTTTACCATTTCTATTTTTGAATATTTTGTTTTCTTTTCATTTTATTTTGAAAGAGAAGCTCTTGGTGTTTATAATACCACAGAGAAGAACATACCGAAATTCAATGCCTTCCATAATAATCAGTGTCCTCTAAATTCTAAGTTACATAACTCTCTTTAATAGCATTTAGCATACTGATGCAAATTACCATAACATAATAGTCCCAACTACTATTATAAGAATCTCTAAAGAAGAGGGAATCTTTGCGATAATATCCTTGAGTTCACATTACATGTAACAACAAAAATACACTTTCATAATAATTATTTGTTGCTATTAGATCAAATCAGTCATTTGAAAATCCACAAATTACTTTCTTCTTTGGATAAAATAGGTCTTTGGGGGGCTGGGAAGGTAGCTCAGTGGTAGAGTGCTTGACTTGTATGCAGGAGGCCCTGGGTTCGATTCCTCAGCACCACATAAGCAGAAAAAGCCGGAAGTGGTGCTGTGGCTCAGGTGGTAGGGTGCTAGCCTTGAGCTGAAGAGCTGAGAGACAGCACCCAAACTGAGTTCAGGCTCATCACCGACAAAAAGAAAAAAGAAAAAAAATAGATCTTTGGTTTATGTTGTTTCTTTATGATTACTACAAGATTATACTGAACATGGCTAAAAGTGTGTGGCAAATTTCTTTCCAGTGTGACATAGTCCCCAGGTATGTGAGTACATAATTTTCTATGTGGATCCTGGGCACAATTATGTTTTATTCAGGTATAACTTACATATATTGACAAACATGGGGTTGAAGGTTTTTTGTTTGCAGTACTGGGCTGAAATTTAGGGGTTTTTACTTGTTAGGCAAGCACTCTCACTTGAGACATACTTCCAATACTTTTTCTTTCTTTCTTATTTTTAGTTTATTTTCCAGCAAGGGTCTCAAAATAACTTTGCCCAAGGGGCTTGGTCTACAGTTCAACCTCCATCTCCTGAATTGCTAAGATTACAAGCACACACCACTATATGCTGATTGAATGAACAGAATTTAAATGTAGAGTTTAATTATTCTACCCTAGTTAATCCTAAGATTATTTTTATTACCCAGAAAATTCCCTCATGTAAAGAAAATTACATATAGTTAAATTTTTCTAGAATAAAAATCTAACAGTAAACTTGCCAAGTCATAGGACAGATGATGTTAAACTTCATAGGAAGTATGACAAAACTGTTTTCCAAATTATCACCAATTTCTACCAGCAAGCTCTGATATCAGGGCTCCATAATGGCCAACCCTTTTTATTTAATCTCTCTCCCCTTTCCTCCCTCCCTCTCCCTCTCCCTCTCTCTCCCTCTCTCCTTCTCTCTCTCTCTCTCTCTCTCTCTCTCCCTCTCTCTCTCTCTCCTTCTCCTTTCTCTCCCATCCTCCCATCTCCTCTCTTTCTGTGCTGGAGATCAAACTCAGAACCTTGCACTTGCTAGGCAATTGCTCTACCATTGGGCTACATTGCTAGCCCTTGGCGTTTCTCATTTGTTTTATTATTGATCTTGTTGCTTTTTAGTGCCTATTTCACTCACTGTTTAACTCACACTAGCTTTGAAAGCACAATATTGCCCAAGCTGGCTTTGAACTCACGCTTCCTCCTCCAGACTGCTGAGATATGCAGTACAACACCTATCTTTTTGAGCTAGCCATTCCAATCCTTCATCCATTTTTTTGGTCAAGTTTCTTTTTTTTTTTTTTTGTCGGTCATGGGGCTTGAACTCTGGGCGTGGGCACTGTCTCTCAGCTCTTCAGCTCAAAGCAAGTGCTCTACCACTTGAGCTACAGCACCACTTCCGGTTTTCTGGTGGTTTATTGGAGATAGGAGTCTCACGGTCTCTCCTGCCCGGGCTGGCTTTGAACCGCGATCCTCAGATCTCAGCCTCCTGAGTAGCTAGGATTACAGGCGTAAGCCACCAGCGCCCGGCTTTTTGGTCAAGTTTCTGTCTCATTATTGAGTTGTAATCCTATAATTTGAGGCCTAAATTGTCAGTTTGGCTCTAAACTCCAATTCTCTGCCATCTCTAGCTTACATTTCTTTCCTTGTCTGGCTCTTTCCTGAGGAGATGTGGTTAATCTACAAGCTAGGACCTGGGGCACATTTGCCATCGGCATCTAATCTGAGTGCTTATTGAACTCCATGAAAGTTATGAATAAGAAGCTGTCTCTGTTTTACAGAGATAATAGTCAGATTTTAAAAACATATAAATAACTAACTATAGCCTAAGTATAACAGAAGAAGAACCAGAAGAAGAGATAGAGAATCATGGTTTCTGGTACCAAAGACCTTCATAAGCAGGATGATACTTGAGATGGGCTTCAGGTGAGGGGTGGAGGTACACAGAACAAAGGTAAATCTTCAGAGGAAAAATAAATAGAACCTGGGCCAAAAATTAGTGTTTAAAAGATGTGTTGAAATCATGTCATGGGAAACCTAATCTGATGAGGAAGGATGGCGTTGTCATGGAAATATTAGTAACAGTGGCCTAATCCTTTCCAGGTGGCCCTCTTCAACTCACCCTGCACATCTAGCCTATTCTCACTCTGTCCATCCTCAGTCCTGACACTAACAGTCCTGGGTGCCTCAACTGGTACTGCTTTTCCCTACTTGGTAGAGACTAAAGCTCCCTCAGAGCAGAAAGGAATCAAATGCTGAAGACTAAACTAGCCTGCAACATTATATATTATATACACTTATACTTCTTAATTATATTCATAATTATCTGGAGTCCTTTTATCTGTAAATCCCGATTTTGATATTTTATTATAAACAGAATCACCACTCTAGGATTTATTTCTTAGAAAGATAAGGTAATAAATTTCTCAGCCATCTACCTTTTAGTGAGTGTCTACTAGGCTCTATACTAACCACTTTTTACAGAAATTTTATTTCATCTTTTCAACTCCACAGGACTTTTGCCTCTCCAAAATTATAAGAACATCCTCGCATAGTTTTTTGTGATTTTATAGTATTTATCACTTATGTGATGAAAGAAGAGAACTGAGACCACAGAAACTCTCTAGTAAAGGCAAAAATTAAGAGTGTCCTATATCATTTACCCATGATGTTATAACTAATTACAGGATGCTGGCATTTGGCTAACTGATGGGAGGGATAAGTCAATCAGGGATTAAAATTGTCGATAAATAACTTACAAATATATACAGAAAAGAAGCAAGTCTCAATGCATAATTAAGCACACAATTATTCCCACATAAAGACAGACAAGCACTAATTTCTTTGACTCTTCTGGGAGTTTTGTTTCTAGAATAGTTGAGAGAAATACTGAGTTTTCATCCTGATACATTACCTGTAATGTCACAGAAATCCATTTTGTGAATTATGTTCGACATCTAGGTCTAAAACTCCTAAGAGGAAAATGGATTTTTTTCATTTCTCCTGGGTAGCATTGAGCCTGATTCTTTGCTATTATGGTGATGATCATTTTGTGTGAACAGAATGTGAAAGGGGGAGAGGGGAAAGCCTTGTGTTTCAGCATCTTACTATTGACAGTGAATAGCCATCATTTCCTCTTGTCCCCAAGAGGTAAAGGACTAACATTACTCAATTATGGTACGGGTCTAATTTTCCATTACAGGACCCATTATGCTGAGACAGAAAAATCCATGAGATTTCATAGGTCACATATGCTGAAGGCTTTTCAGAAATACAACTGTACAAACTCAAGAGGGAGAAAAAGAGGATAAGAGTGAATTCTGAGCTATAGAGCACGACACATAGACTTTGAGAGAAGGTTAGTAAGTTATGATGATCTGAATCTTGATAAGTCATTTTCTGAGCTTTAGCTGTGGGCTAGCCTCTTCCACATAGTTTATCACCTTGACCTTCTTAACTATTTAGTAGTGCTATGTAACTATGTAACTATTTAATTGTGCTATGCAACCAATGAGGTACATAAGGTACCTGAAAATCACCTGGTCACAGAGCAGAAGTGGGATGTAAAGTCTGCACTAATTCAGAAATGCAATCTCTTTACAGCATAACATATATGAATCTTCATATTCATATATGAATCTTCATGCGCTCCACCGCAGCTACACTAATAGGTCACTCTGAGCATGCTTCCAGAGTGCATTAGTTGCTCTTTCACCCAAAAGGCTCTTTTCCCAGATATTCATATCATATCTCCTTCAGCTTTTTCCTTAAGTGTAAGGTGCCTATTAAGGTCTTCTCTGAATGCCCTATTAATAGCCAAGATGCTCACCACTCTTCCTCTTACTTGCTTGCTTTTATTTTCCTCCAAACAAAACAACATCATGTGATAATCTGGATATTCACCTACTTGATTAGACTGTCTCCATCAGCGTATACATGTATAGAAAAAGCAATTGTCTTCTTCCTCCCCACCCCGCTGTGCACACCTCTACTGTTTTAACTCTCTATGACTGAACAACGCATTAATCCATTGTAGAAAATCCACCAGGCATCTGGTGAATTATAAATAAATTCAAACCAAATGTCTTGGCATTACAGGTAGAATCAGAACACTTCTTCCCTTATGGATTTTCTGAAAATGAACACACATAGTTGGTCAATAGTGGAGATTAACAAAGGCCTTCCTTATGGGAGAAGACTGAAGAAACTTACTTGTGGGTACCAAGCACTTTGAAGTATCTTAAAGTAGAATATTTAAACTTGAAAACAATACTTATTGCCTCCTACATAGAAGCATACCCAATCACTGCACTTAGAGCAGATGTTTCTTTTCCTTGTCATTGCTTTTAAGACCTTGTCCCTTCTACACTCCTTAACCATTCTCAACTTGCACTCACAGGTCATCAGACATTTGCACACAGACATCGTTTGTTGTTGTTTTTATCTGTGAACTTCACGGTTATTTTGGGTCATTTCCTTTTTTATATTAAAATACTTCCAACAAATAAAGATTAGGTGACAACATAATGTACCATTTTTATCTCTGTATATATTGTGAAATGATTCATAGTGAACCTCCATCACCTCCCATATTTTATATTCTTTGCAGTAAGAGCATTTTTGCTCTAGTCTCTTAAGTCATTTAATACCTTATCATTATCTACAGCTACCATATAGTACACTACATTTCCAGAACTTAGTCACCTTGTAAGTGAAATTTGGTACTCATTTACCAGTCCTCCAGTTTTACCCCCATATCCTCTGTACCTAAAAACCCACTCAACTCTCATTTTCTCTAACTCTGACATCTTTAGATTCCACATTATAAGTTAGATCATTCAATAACTGTGTTTCTGTGTTGAACCAGTTTTGCCTAGCATAAGACCCTCTAGGTTCAGCCATGCTGTCATCAGTAGCAGAATTTCATTATTTTTAGAAAGTTGGATGGTATTCTACTCTGTGTGTGTGTGTGTGTGCGCGCGCGCACGCGCGCGCCACCAATGAAAATTAAAAATGCTTCAATATGGTAGCTATCTTGGGAATAATGTTACAGCGAAGGTGGGTGGTAGATATCTCCACAGGGATTTCTTTGATAAGTGAGGGATGGCTGGGTCACATGATGGACATATTCTTAACTTGTTATGGCAGTCATGCCAATTTTCAATCCCACAGCAACATGGAGGGGATCCTTTTTAGCCTTTGTCTCATTGTTACAAACCTAAGATGCTGTTCTCCTGCTGTTTGGTGATTTCAGTATCCCTATGGATTGCCTTTCCTATCAATGAGCCTCTGACCTCCTCTTCTCCAATAACCTTGCCCCCCACTCTACCTCCAAATGCACGTCTGTGATCAAACTCTAGAACGAGCAATGGTTACAAACTCTCCACAACCTCATTCTCTAACGTCCTAACTCTCTTTCCATCTCTTTCAAATACATTAACTCTTTCAGTTCTTTGGTCCCATTCGAATCTGTAGTCCATTCCTAACATTTCCCTTTTTCACCTCTCCCTCACTCCTTCCTGTGAGTTTAAATTTCACCTTCTATCATTGTGAGCACTGAATTGTGCACACAGCCAATAACCTAGTCCCTTTCTCTTATCTCATCTGGAAAAGCCCAACTCCAATAAATACAAGTACCTAACTGCTCTGGGCTTGGACTTTTTTTTTGAGGGGGGGTCCGGTCGTGGGGGCTGAACTCTGGGCCTGGGCGCTGTCCCTCAGCTCTTCAGCTCAAGGCTAGCACTCTACCTCTTGAGCTACAGCGCCACTTCTGGCTTTTTTCTTTTTGCTTATGTGGTGCTGAGGAGTCGAACCCAGGGCCTCAGGCATGCAAGGCAAGCGCTCTACCACTGAGCCACCTTCCCAGCCCCTGGGCTTGGACTTTTAGAGCTGAGCATAGCAACTGGTTTTAGTTTAAGTCATTTATCCCAAGTGGGCTCTAACTGTTGTACAGCATTCATGTTCACTCTCTTCCATGTCCTCTCTCGGTGACATAATCACCCCTCACTTCACCTCTTTAGTGCTTCTCTATTAGTCTCATATCCAGTTGATAACTTTGATTTCTTCTTCATTAAGAATAAAACTGGAAGTGGCGCTGTGGCTCAAGTGGTAGAGCGCTAGCCTTGAGCTGAAGAGCTGAGGGACAGCACCCAGGCCCAGAGTTCAGGCCCCATGACTGGACCAAAAAGAAATTTTCTCCTCATCCTACCATCTTATCCTTCTCCTCCTATCCTTCTTTCTGTTTCTATGTTTGCAAAGTTAATCTCTTCATCAAAGTCTCAGATCCCATTTTCTCTCAGCAATTCAAGGCATTGCATTAACATCTCCCTTTCTGTCCTTATCTATGGGATTCTTCCACATTGGAATTTGAACATGCTGTAGTTCCTCCCATCTTAAGACAATACTTTCAGAAACTACAGTTTAAAAGATAAACAAGAGACAAATAAGTTACATCATAGCTCAGCACAGAGGCTCACATATGAAATCCTAGCTACTTGTGAGGCTAAGATCAAAGGCATTGTGGTTCAAGACAAGCCTAGGCAAAAAGTTCACAAAACTCTATTTCAATCAGTACAAAACTCACTGTGGTAGTACACACCTGTCCTCACAGCTACGTGGGAAGCATATATAGTAAAAGAAACTAGAGGTAAAGGTCTAGGGTGGCGAACAAGTGGAGGCCCTGAGTTTATACCCCAGTGTAGCCGAAAATATCAAATATCATATCTACATATAAATGGATCCTGTCTTAAATAAGACATTACATTGTCTCTCTTGGAACACTGATTGAAACTTTGATGACTTTAAAATATCATTATTATTTGAGACATTTTATTTTTAGGAAGTACTGTGTCACTTAGGAAGACATATTGAAACATTTATAGCCTTAAAATATCTCATCAACTCCATATCTTCTTCCAGCTACTGCCCTATTTATATGTAATCCCTTTGCAACAAAGTATCTCAAAACAGTTGACGATAACATCTCTAATTCTTCTCTCCCAGTCTCCGGTAAGCTCACTTCCCATCATGTCACTGACAGTTCTTTCCATGGTCACTGGTGACTTCCATGATTGCTAAATCAAAGGACAAGTTGTTAGTTCCCGCCCCCCCCCCCCCAAGCCCCCGTCAACCCTGGGCCTGGACGCTGTTCCTCAGCTCTTCACCTCAACACTAGAGCTCTACCACTTGCGCCACAGCGCCACTTCCACTTTTTCTGCTTGTGTGGTGCTGAGGAATCGAACCCAGGGCCTCATGCATGCAAGGCAAAGCACTGAACCACCTTCCCAGCCCCAAATTGTTAGTTCTTAACTCACAAGCATTTTACTTAGTTGCTGACTGCATACTTATTGTATTTCTTCAGCTTCTACAACATCATTTTCGCCACACCATTGCTTCTTTTCAGTCTCCTTTTCTAGTTATTCCTCTTCTGTGCATAAAGTGAGACTATATCTTGAAAATAGCGTAATAAAAAGAGCTGGTGGAATGGCTCAAGTGGTAAAATGATTGCTAAGCAAGCATGAGGCCCTGAGTTCAAACCCCACTATGCACATCAAAAGAAAAAAAAGTCAAATTATATCATTTCCTTAAAGGTTCTGGCTTTCACCCCAGTGAAAATAAAGCCCTTTTAATAGCCAACAGGTGATATATTATTTGACTTCCTAGTACCTCTGATTCCTCCCACACTTTCTTCTAACTTCCTGTCTCAGTTCTAGCCTCCTCCATCTCCTCTGCATGCCTCTTTACCAGAGTACTTAGCACCATTAAAATTTTAATGCAAGAGATGGAAGATATACTGAAGGAATTCTATCAGGAGAGTTAGTAAAAGTTAATATTAGAAAATTAGAGCAAAAGATGGAGATGTGCCTGAGGAATCCAGGAACATCCTTTTCCAGTTACTTGGAATTCCCAAGAGGAGAAAATAAAATGGTAGTAGTAAGGCATCCCAGGAACAATCCAGGAGCTTTTCCTAAGAGCTAAAAGAGTGCAGTTCTGTAGATTTAAGGGGCCTGGGCACTGTCCCTGAGCTTTATTGGTCAAAGCTAGTACTCTACCATTGAGCCGCAACTCTACTTGTGGGATTTTTTGTTTGTTTTGTATTTATTTGGAGATAAGAGTTTCGTGGTCTTTCTTGCCTTGGCTGGCAGCAAACCGAGATCCTCAAATCTTAGACTTCTGAGTAGCTAGGATTACAGGTGTAAGCTCCAGCACCCAGTGGAAGAACAGCTTTTGAAATTCGAAAGGAAGAATTATTTTCTTTTAAATTTTGTAACCCAAATTGCTACAAGATAAAATATCAATTAACGGTAACAGAAAGAAAACAGAGGGTCTCTCTTATACAGGATAAGAAGGTATTTGATAATATACTACCTTAAAGAAACTTTAAAAAGACAGCATAGAAGGACAGACTTCTGCTGATATAATAAAGGTTACTCTTTTAAGAAACTTGAATTCAATTTGGTAAGTCTCGAAAAACCATGGGCTTCCAGTTGTTGAGAAATAGATCATGTTTTTAGGAAGAAACATTCTATTTTAACTGTGATTATTATACACTTTCTGGTAGATCATCAGGAAGATTTTACAAAACAAAGGAAACATAATTTAGACATAAACTAACTTGGTAGTAATGAGAACTATAAGACCATAGACATAAATAACTGAGCTGATGACATCGATGGAGTAAACACAATTTTTTTAGAGTAAATATATATATATATTGTTTGGGGGGGGGGGTGGTGAATGTCAGTTGTGGACTTGAATCTAGGACCTGGGTGCTGTCCCTGAGCTGTTTTGCTCAAAGCTAGCACTCTACCACTTTGAGTCACAGCTCCACTTCCAGTTTTCTGGTGGTTCACTGGAGATAAGTCTCTCACAGACTTTCCTGCATAAGCTAGCTTTGAACTGCAATCCTCAGATCTTAGTCCCTTGAGTAGAGAGGATTACAGATGTGAACCACCTGCACCCGGAAATTTAACAGTAAATGTTTATGATATGAATAAATATAAGGCAAAGGTAAGACAAATGCCACAGGAACACTGAAGCTTCAATTCTTGGAAAAGAGCAGTTTTTTTGTGGGGTTTTGTTTTTTCTTTTAAGTATCAGTAAACTTGGAATAAAGACTCATTGCAGCCGGGCGCTGGTGGCTCACGCCTATAATCCTAGCTACTCAGGAGGCTGAGATCTGAGGATCGCGGTTCAAAGCCAGCCCGGGCAGGAGAGACCGTGAGACTCCTATCTCCAACAAACCACCAGAAAACCAGAAGTGGCGCTGTAGTTCAAGTGGTAGAGCGCTCGCCTTGAGCTGAAGAGCTGAAGGACAGCGCCCAGGCCCAGAGTTCAAGCCCCACAGCCGACCAAAAAAAAAAAAAAAAGACTCATTGCATTTGGGATGTTTTCAGTGAAGAGGCAACAGTGCTTGGACTGAAAA
Source organism: Dipodomys spectabilis (assembly GCF_019054845.1). Lineage (NCBI taxonomy): Eukaryota > Metazoa > Chordata > Mammalia > Rodentia > Heteromyidae > Dipodomys > Dipodomys spectabilis. The sequence continues at coordinate 14,277,541 of NW_024870834.1, read as the reverse complement.
TTATAAAGGAGCTGCCATCTTCCTTGATGATTATACCTAGTCTGCTTACAACTGCAGGTATCTGTAAGAAAGTTTAAGTTCAAAGGAAAAAAGAGATAGTAGTCCCCTACTTGAAGTGAAGTGACATCCACTAGGAGAAGACACCACTGCAGGGGAGCTTAAGGAAGAGCTTGTTTACTGGATATTAAGAGCTACATCAAGTGGCCTTATATCCTTCCAGTCCAGGTTGGAGAGGGAGTCAAGGACCAGATTTGTAGGGCTTTAAAAGATATGGGTATAAAAAGTAGATGTTTTTTATGGTACACTGGGAACTAGCTGCAAGGTTTTAAGCAGAAGAGTGTCATTAATCAATTCTGCTCTGGCTGCTGTGTGCAGAACAGACTAGAAGACAGCAAAAGCAACCACAAAGCTTACACTGGAGCAGTCAGTGGTCATATCTAAAACAGGCTGATTCAAGGATTCTGTGACGACATTAAAACTCCGAAATGGGAGCAGGGAAGGTGGCTCAGTAGTAGAGCGCTTGCCTTGCATGCATGAGACCCTGGGTTCGATTCCTCAGCACCACATAAGCAAAAAGAAAAAAGCCGGAAGTGGTGCTGTGGTTCAAGTGGTAGAGTACTAGCCTTGAGCTGAAGAGCTGAGGGACAGTGCCCAGGCCCAGAGTTCAGGCCCCACGACCGGACCCAAAGAAATAAAAATAAAAAAATAAAATAAAACTCTGAAATGTTCAAGTCCCTTATATAGCATGATGTAGTATTTATGTGCAACCTATACTTACCCTCTTGTTCTAGGGTTTTAACTCAAGGCAGGCATTCTACTTGCCATACTTCCAGGATGTTGTTTGTTTGTTTAGTTTTTTTGTATTAGTTATTTTTGAGACAGGATAATCTGGAAGGACCATGATATCCTTCAAAAAAAACTATAGCTGATAGGTATATATACCATGCTCCATTATTTTCCTACTCACTCAGATGGAGCCTCAATAATTTTTCTGCTGGGCTGTCTTGGAACTACAATCCTCCCAAGCTCAGCCTTCCACATGGCTAGATTGACAGGCATGTACCAACATACTCAGCTATTGGTTGAAGAAGATACCTAACATGGGCTGGCCTCAAACTAGGATCCTCCTAATCTCAGCTTTACACGTAGCTAGGGTTCCAAGTTTGAGTGAGCCACCAGTGCCAGGCTCCTCTTGTATACTTCCAATCAGCTCTAGATTCCTTAAAATACTGAATGTAATGTAAATGCTATGTATAATTATGCTTTTTTGTACAGTGGGGTACAGTGTATTTTGATTATACTGACCCACTCTATTATTTGTTATCTTCTTATTCCTCCACTTAAATCTGAATGTGTTTTGTTATTCTGTTTCATATATGGGTATAATGTGCTTCAGCCATATTAACACCTCCCCCTCCCCCTCTGCTTCTGCCCTCTTTCTTCCCACTGATTCCCACTGCATTTACATTCACATCCTTGTTGTTTTTGTTTTGTTTTCATTTCATTTTTTAGGTCTAGAGTCCACAGATGAAAAAAATACAAATAATAGTTGTCTGAGTCTGGCTTATTATGTCTCTTAGTATAATGAATTCCAGCTCCACCCATTTTCTTGAATGTGATATAATTTTGATCTTTATTGCTTTATGCAACATTTTTGTTACTTGACAGTTGATAGATATCAGGGTTGTTTCTATGGCTTGGCTATTATAAATAGTTCTGCTATTAACATGAGTATGAGAGTGCCTCTATTTTGTTCTGACTTGTACTCCTTAGCATATCACCTGGGCTTACATAGCAAAATCATATGATAGTTCTATTTTTATATTTTAAGGAATGCTCATACTGATTTCCAATTGTGGCTGTACTAGTTTATATTCCCACCTGTAGTATCTAAGGGGTCCTTTTCTCTACACCCTCAACAGCATTTACTGTGGCTTATTTTCTTGATGTTTACTATTCTGATTAGAGTGAGATGGACTCTCAAACATTGATTTACATTTCCTTTGTGACTAAGAGTGTTGACCATTTCTCTTTTTTTGTACGTTTTTTATTGTAAAAATACTGTACAGAGGAGTTACAGTTACATGAGCAAGGTAATGAATACATTTTTGCTTCCGCCTTTGTTTTTCCCCTATCATCCCTACCCTCCCACCTCCACAACTACTCCCTGCCCCCCCAGTGTTGACCATTTCTTCATGTATTTATTGGCCATTTGTTTTTCTTTTGAAAACTGTTTATTTGCTCATTCACTAATTGGTTCTGTTGCGTTTGTGTTTTAAGTTTTTTTTACCTTTTTACATATTAATATCTCTGTTGAATAAGTACATATTAATATCTCTGTTGGCAAAGATTCTCTCCTGCAGGCTATTTCTTCAATCTAGTGATTATTTCTCTTCATGTGAAGAATCTTTTCAATGTGATATAATCACACTTAATTGTTCATTTGTTTGAACTGGGGTCTTAGTAATATTTTTTGCCCAGCCAACTGCATATCTCTGACAGTTAGGATTACAAGACTAGGCAATCATGCTTGGCTCTTCTTTTTTAATCTTTATCAGAAGGTTCTATATTCATCTGCCTGATTTATCTTCAAGCCCTGATATCCTGTTTTGGAGATGTGTTTGTGTGTGTGTGTATGTGCATGCGTGCGCATGCATATGTGTGTGTGTGTGTGTGTGTGTGTATGTGTGTGTGTGCGTGTGCGTGTGTGTGTGTGTGTGTGTGTGTGTGTGTGTGTGTGTGTCTGCGTCTGTGTGTGTCTGCATCTGTGTGTCTGTGTGTGTTTGCTGGTCCTGGACTTGAACTCAGGGCCTACCTATGGTTCCTGAGCCTCTTTGTGCTCTAGGCTAGCACTCTACCACTTGAACCACAGTGCCACTTCTGGTTTTATCTAAGTAGTTTATTGGAGATAAGAGTCTCAAGGACTTTTCTGGCTGGCTTCGAACAGTGATCCTCAGATCTCAACCTCCTAAGTAGCTATGATTATAGGTGTGAGCAATGGGTGCCTAGCCTGATATCCTACTCTTAACTTGATCAACTACTCTATTGGATAGGCTCTCATTTTTTTGTTGTTGTGGTTGTTGTTGTTGATGGTGGTCTTGGGGCTTAAACTCTGGGTCTGGGCGCAGTCCCTCAGCTCTTCAGCTCAAGGTGAGTGCTCTACTCAGTTGAACCACAGCACCATGTCAGTTTTCTGGTGGTTTACTGGAGTTAAGGCTCTTATGGACTTTCTTGCCCAGGCTGACTTTGAACCGTGATCCTCAGATCTCAGCCTCCTAAGTAGCTAGGATTACAGGCATAAGCCATTGGCACCTGACCTTGGATAGGCTTTCAATTACATATTTTATTTGAGTTATTCAGTTTTTCATTTCTATTATTTTGTGATCTCTTTTCAATATCTACATTTTTAGTAAATTCCTCTTTCATAACCTACATTGTCTTACATATTTAATTCATCTATATCCCCAGTAAAGAATAATACTAAGGGAATTAAGTTCTTACAGGGTACACTAGGAATTTTAAAATTACTAACGATATAGGAACTAAACATTAAGTAGCAAAAGCAGGGGTGAGGGAAGGAAAGAGGAAGAAAGAAGATGAAGAGAAAGAAAAAAGTCTATGGGATGGTGTAATAAGAAATAGTAGTGTGTTAAAATACAACATAATTATTGTGGATAAAGACAATATAGTCAGGGAATAAGAAAGAATGGAAAGAATATGAATAATAAAAAGTAAAATAAAATGAAAATAGAAAAAATTTAAATAGAAAAAAATGAAACAACTCAGTGCTTCTTCTTGCTGAGGACAGTGTCTACCAGCGGGGCTACATCAATGCAATGTGTGCTCTCCTTCTTTCACTGGCCCTCCGCTTTCTGTCTACAGTTCTTCCAATGTGTTCACATCTAGGTCTTCATCATTTGGGATTCTCCTTGCTTCCTCTCTGGATGCAGCCCTGGTATGGCAGTCGGTGCCCACTAAAGGCTGTAGGCCAAGGACAGTGACTACAGGGAGATGAGGGGGTAGCTATGTGTACTAGTATTACAGTGGAGGTTCAGGGCGGGGAGGGGGATGTTAACAGTTCCAGGCATGCATTGCCGTAGTCGGAATGGTTGAGGGATGGCTTCCGTGTGCAATTGGTGGGTCAGGGTGTGCTATGCTAAGTATGCCCATTTGTGTGCCTATTCTAGACCCTCACTGTGACTTTCATGAAAGATTCAGTGCAGGGAGTGAATAGGATTTTTTTTTTCCTAATAATGTTGCTATGTTCCACCTAGCCTGCCAGCCTGGTGTTCCATTTGTAAAGTGGTATACCTGACTATCTTTCACCATATAAATGTGCAAGGGATGGTTGTTAATTTGAAACTAGGGCGCACTCTGTGGAACTGACTCACTCACATAGCTTTCCCTGTGCCCACACTGTTACCTGGGTTGGGGACTCAGACATCTGTTAGCTGTAGCTTATGTGCAGGTAGATTTGCCATCTTCCTGTTCAGGGCCGGTGTTCCATTTGCAAAGTGGTGTGCATGCCTAGCTTTTGACATACAGTATTCAGGGTAGGGTTTAGAGATGGCTCCAGGGGCTAACATTGGGCTGGCAGACGGCACATAGAGGTTGGGTCTGGGCTCCACTCACATGTAGTTCTCATCTTGCTCTTTCATAGAAACTTTATAAAATTTGCTATTTCTTGAGTTCCTTTTATCTCTATTATTTTATTGTTGCTTTCCTCTGCCTTTCTAAACTGTCTTTACTGTGCCCACAACGCCTGAAGCTTTATTTTAGGATCTAAGAGACACAGGAACGTGGCGTCTCTAATTTGCCATCGTATTCCCTCCAGTTATGGTTTTTGTTGAGGGAAAGTCTAAATGGATTCAATACAGATGAAATTTTTTTTTCATATTTTGAGCATGTAGTTGAGTTCACGAATTCAGAACCTACAGGTACAGAGGGCTGACTGTACATGGATCTGAGATTCTTTGGGGCTTATTTATTTTTTGTCAGTCATGGGGCTTGAATTCTGGACCTGGGTGCTGTCCCTGAGCTTTTAGCTCAAGGCTAGTGCTCTACCACTTAAGCTGCAGCATCACTTCTGGTTTTCTGAGTAGTTTATTAGAGATAAGAGTTTCACTGATGGACATTCCTGCCCAGGCTGGCTTTGAACTGCAATCCTCAGATCTCAGCCTCCTGAGTAGCCAGGATTATAGGTGTGAGCCACCGGCGCCCAGCTCTTTAGGGGTATAAATCTACAGGATTTGGTTATATTAAATGTTGACGAGCCAATGTTAGAAAAGAAGTCCAACACCATAGAGTTATTTCAAAGGTTTTCATTTGAGCAATTCAGTGAATGGGAGTGCCAGTTACCAGATGGAAAAGAACAGACAAGGAATAGACTGGCATGGGAGTAGAGAATTACAAACTAAGTTTTAGATGGATCTATTTAGTTGGGGGCACCTCAGGTGGTAATGTCAAATAAGCAGCTGAGGACTGGGCTAGAGCTATATTATTTGGATCCTTTTGGCTTAAATTCAGATAAACTCCAATATGGAGTTCATCTGACCCTAATGAATGCCTATTATTATTTGATAAGTGTTTCTGCTATAAGATCTGTGTGACTACATATATATATTCTCCACCATCTATTTTCTCTATACCTACACCAAGCACTCTCATAGCAAGAAGCCACCTGGGGTATGCTCATCACAAACACTCACACCACAAACTCCCTCCTTCCCTCCCTCCCATATTTTTGATGAGTCCCTAGAGACTACTGCACTTAGATCTATGTTCAAAGCCTCCAGAGACAGGAAGATAAAGGCCAAAGCACCTGGAACACTGAAGCTGAGAAGACTAAATCCAAATTATTCTGATGGCTCCATTCTTGATCTGATGAGTCTCTTTGACCTTTGTCTAAATTTTAGTAACTTCCTGCTCCACAAAAAATGCTGTAATAAGTGAGATGAGCTTGTGAGCCACCCAGAGAGCATATTAAATGATGCAGACTCCTGGTGTGGGATGTGGCTTAGTCTGTATTACAGGTAATTTTCATGCTAGCCTAATGTAGTGCCTAGACCAGAAATGCTGATTTTTTCCGAGTAGAAAGCTGATAAACCCCTCAACATCAACTATCTGCCTTAGTGATAGCTCTACAACTTAGAACACCTGGCAGTTTTTAAGTAAAGCACTAAATTATTTGACACTCCCTTGAAGAAGTTGGTTCAATATCCTCTGCCTTATAATTTGTTAGTTCTTTCACTGATTTGCTATCTACTGCATATATTGATGTGTGTGTTCACCTGAGCTTATTCCTTTAAGGAATGAGTTTGCATTTTAATAGGTATCTTGATAAAATCATTCTCAAGAATTCTTTTTTTATATATATTTTTTATTGTAAAGATACTGTCCAGAGGGGTTATAGTTACATGAGTAAGGTAATGAGTACATTTCCTATCGAGCACTGTTTCTTTTGTTTTTCTCTTACCTTTCCTTCCTTCCCCTCCTCCCCAACGCCTCCCTTCCCCCCACCAAAGTTGTAAAGTTCATTTTCAACATAGTGTCTTGTACATTTCATTGTTACAATGTTAAGAATTCTCAAGTAACCATTATTCTTGAGTAGTCATTCTAGTTACTGCACTGCCCAGCATCCCAAAACTAAGGGGTATAAAACAAACACCTTATTATTAGCATAGCTTTTATAGATCACGAATTTAAATAATGGATTCAAGCAGGATCCTCTGCTCTGTGATACCTGGGGTTCAGCTATGAAGTCCTGAAGGCTAAGATGACTCAACAGCTGGGAACTGGCAGCTTTGGTGGTGAGGTAAATCCTAAAATGGACAGTCTTACTTTAAAAGTATTAATGAGCTGGTCACCTGATGGCTCATGCCTGCAACCCTAGGAACTCAGGAGGCTGAGATCTGAGGCTCACAACTGTCAGGAAAGTTGGTGAGACTCATATTTCCAATTTACTGCCAAAAGCCAAAAGTGGAGCTGTGGTTCCAAGTAGTAGAGTGTTAGTCTTGAGCAAAAAGGCTCAAGGACAGTACCCAGACCCTGAGTTCAAGAGCCAGGACTTGGGAGAAGGGGAGAAATCAAGTGATGATCTTAGTCAAGCTAATAATTCACTGCAAGTGAAACAATTATGGAACATGACAGACAATCTTGACTCAGGAGTTGAGAAAAGATAATACCTGGTTAAAAGTTATGAATTAATTTTGAAATTCAAAATTTTAAAGTCAAGCTTACTAAGGACCTCACCCATATAATACTAATATTATATTTATATACATTAATATATTTATATTATATATTTTATTTATATATTTATAATTACTAATATTTAGTAAGAATTTTGTTGTCAGGTCAAACACATGTACAAAAAAGTAAACAACTCATAAAAAATTATGAATTAATTCTACTTTAATACCTCACAGGAGTACACAATTCCCAGGCCTAACACTATCCCTCCCATAATTTGTAGGAGTAACTTGAATCTCATTTCAGATAATGATTTGAGCTTTCTTTATAGAAATGCATTTATGGGGGGCGGGAGAAAGTGGGAGAAAAATAAGGGAAGGGGTAACAAGTTTGACAAGAAATGTACTTACTACCTTACTTATGTAACTGTAACCCCTCTGTACATCATCTTGACAATAAAAAAAAAAAAGAAATGCATTTATAGTCTTCTAAAACTGGGGAAATAAGAGTTGTTCTTAGTCATGAATTCGCTAATTGAGGCCTGTAAGTTCTGAAATAATTAGGAAACTATTTTCACAATATTGGTGTTATACCAGTCTACTTGTCCCTAGAGAGACTGATGAAAATTCAAGTGCCAGTGAGCATGTTCAATTTTATTTATCGCGGCTTCTTGAGATCCTTTATCAGTTGTACAGTATCATTTTGCAAAGTAAAACTAACATCCATCTGTAACTCCAAGAGTTTGCAGACAGAATATAACGTGAAAATAGTATTTGTGTTGATAAAATACTGGCATTACAAGCAAAAAAATAGCCGTACTTATTGGTATTGATCTAAAAACTGAGTGTCCCTTCCTCAGACCAGTAGCTGAATATAAAGAACTCAGTTCACATATTCAGCAGCAGAAAAGCAACAGATCTGTCCCCATTCATCTCAGATCTGTTTGATTTTCTGGCCAAGGACTGAAAGGTCCTAGGTGCTTACAGCCTCTCTGTGTGTTCTGTTCTCTACATCCCAGGGATGTGTCTCACACCAGCGTCACTGCCCTGCCTTCCAAAGGCCTGGAGCATTTGAAGGAACTGATTGCAAGAAACACTTGGACTCTTAAGAAACTTCCACTTTCCTTGAGTTTCCTTCACCTCACACGAGCTGACCTTTCCTATCCAAGCCATTGTTGTGCTTTTAAGAATCAGAAGAAAATTAGAGGGTAAGTAAAAGGGGCCTTGAATAAGTGACTAAAGTCATGGTGGAAGATGAACTGATTTCTGGGTTTAGGGAAGTATATCTCTGTAGTTTGAAAACCAGAAGAAAAGACTTAACAATGTCTACCAAAACCGGAAATGCATCAAGCAACATGACTGGAGACACAAAGTGGTTGTAGGTGAGAAGAAATGCCAATGTTACTGGAGAGAAATGCAGAGGGGAGGTGCCAAGCAATGATGAAGTAGAGATAGGCATGGTTATATCATGTAAAATCTTGTAGAGGCTACATGGATATGATTTCAGGCTTCCAAATGAAACACGAACACCACAGCCATAAAGATAAGCTTACGAACAACACTCACAATTGGGATATCTGATCTGTTTAGGCCTTGAAAATGTCATAGTTCACTGGGTAGATGTGAATAGGCCTTGGAGTAAGTTTGGCTTATACTCAGCCTGCCAGGTCCAGATTGTTATTCCAGTCTAGTTACTCAACTGCTCTGAGCTTTTGAAATGGAGAACATAATGATATACATCACTCATAGTGATTTTGAAAAGAAGAAATAAGAGACTGAACAGAAAACACCTAGAATGGAATAGACTGGAATGTTGAGTACTAATAACTATCAATTGTGGTATATGTTATGTTAGTATCTAGCTGCTTATCAGAGAAACAATCCTCTTTCCTTTCCATGCTTTCTCTGACTCTTTTCATTTAGTTATTTCCCCTTTTGTGTCTTATAGCAGGCCATAAATTTCTATACTAAGATTTTTCAGTCAGAGGAAACATAAGGATCTTACTGTATGAGTGGCAGTGAGAGTCAAATTCAAATACCCTGCAAAGAAACCCAAAACTAGTGAGGAGGGGTACTGCAATGAGAATAGTAGATGCTGTACTCTGGCACTGAGTAGGAATGAATAGGGATGGGTGGGAAGGTGGAGTGAATCTCAGGAGCAAGTCCAGGTTTCTTGGAAAAACTAGCTAGCCCACTAGATAGTTTCACAGGAGTTCAACAGATGAATCAAAATCTGCTCAGAATTTGTAAGTTTGGTGAGCCAGACATAAACTAAATCTCATGCCCATGAGCATGCCTGGACAGTAGTGTCCATTTATTTATTTGTCCAATAAATATTGGTTGAATACTTCTATGTGCCTGGCACTGTCTTCTCCACAATGGTAATCAGGAGAGACAAGAGCTCAATCTACATGTTGTTTATGCCTAAGGGAAGAGAAACAAAGAAGAAGAAAATGTCAGACATACCAAACATAAAGATATTTAAATTTTTTTAAGGAAGTCTCTCTGAGAGAGGAGTGTTTGGTTTACAACTGAGCAATCTGTAGAAGCAGCTATGAGTTTTCAGACAAAAGGAACACAATTTCCATGCTTTGAACAGGAGTAATACGTGGCACTCCCAATGCTCCAAGAACTATCGATAAGAAATATGGTCATTGAGGGGCTGGAAAGGTGGCTCAGTGGTAGAGTGCTTTCCTCCCATGCATGAGGCCCTGGGTTCGATTCCTGAGCACCCACATAAGCAGAAAAGGCCAAAGTGGCGCTGTGGCTCAAGTGGTAGAGTGCTAGCCATTGAGCTGAAGAGCTGAGGGTTAGTGCCCAGGCCCAGAGTTCAAGCCCCACAACTGAAAAAAAAAAAAAAGAGTTCATATGTAGAAATATGGTCATTGGATCATAGGGGAAAGGAAGCAATGGAAAACAATGTAGGAAAGGTAGTTCCAACTAGAGTGTATGGTATGGTGTAAAACTATGTGTGTCATAGTAAATAGTTTACATGTTTTTCCAGTGTTGTGAGTATCACTAGTTGATTTTAAAGAAGTGGTCCTGTTGTCTTACAGAATCATTGAGTCCTTGATGTGTAATGAAAGCAGCATCCATAGCCTGCGTCAGAGAAAATCTGTGAATGCCTTGAATGGCCCCATCCATCAGGAATATGAAGATGTTGGCAATAACAATGTTGGGTATAACCAGAACTCCAAGTTGCAAGATAGCCACAGCAACTCTCATTACTATGTCTTCTTTGAAGAGCAAGAAGATGAGATCATTGGTTTTGGCCAAGAACTCAAAAATCCTCAAGAAGAGACTCTACAAGCCTTTGACAGCCACTATGACTACACTGTGTGTGGGGACAATGAAGACATGGTGTGTACGCCCAAGTCAGATGAATTCAACCCCTGTGAAGACATCATGGGCTATAAGTTCCTGAGGATTGTAGTGTGGTTTGTTAGTCTACTGGCTCTCTTAGGCAATTTCTTTGTCCTGTTCATTCTCCTCACTAGCCACTATAAACTGACTGTCCCCCGCTTTCTTATGTGCAATCTGGCCTTTGCGGACTTCTGTATGGGGATATACCTGCTCCTCATTGCCTCTGTGGATCTCTACACTCACTCTGAATACTACAACCATGCCATTGACTGGCAGACAGGCCCTGGGTGCAATACAGCTGGTTTCTTCACTGTCTTTGCCAGCGAGCTGTCAGTATACACCTTGACAGTCATCACCCTGGAGCGATGGTATGCCATCACCTTTGCTATGCGCCTGGATCGGAAGATCCGCCTCAGGCATGCATACACCATCATGATTGGGGGTTGGGTTTGCTGCTTCCTTCTTGCCTTGCTCCCTTTGGTGGGAATAAGTAGTTATGCCAAGGTCAGCATCTGCCTGCCCATGGACACCGAGACTCCTCTTGCTCTGGCATATATTGTCCTTGTTCTGTTGATTAATGTTGTTGCCTTTGTCATTGTCTGTTTCTGCTATGTGAAGATTTATATTACAGTCCGAAATCCCCAGTACAACCCTCGAGACAAAGACACTAAAATTGCCAAGAGGATGGCAGTGTTGATCTTCACTGACTTCATGTGCATGGCCCCAATCTCATTCTATGCCCTGTCAGCACTTATGAACAAGCCACTCATCACTGTTACCAACTCCAAGATCTTGCTGGTCCTCTTCTATCCACTCAACTCTTGTGCCAATCCATTCCTCTATGCTATTTTTACCAAGGCCTTCCAGAGGGATGTGTTCATCCTGCTCAGCAAGTTTGGCTTCTGTAAACGCCAGGCTCAGGCATACCAGGGCCAGAGGGGTTCTCCAAAGAACAACACCAGTATTCAGCTTCAAAAAGTTACCCAGGACATGAGGCAGAATCTCCCCAACATGCAAGATGTCTATGAACTGCTTGAAAACTCTCATCTCGCTCCAAATAATCATGGCCAAATCTCAGAAGAGTATAAGCAAACAGCTTTGTAAATTGATCCTCTGTTATTCCCACTTGTAAGTCAACTATACACAAAGTTGGTTTCTTTAGCCCACAATCCAATCCCTTGACACATGAACACACAGGTGACCCAGTGCTTGTTTAGGCAGTGTTCCATGGGACAAGAATTCATCTCTAAGGAGTTACAAGCTTTATCTTAATCATTGTCTCTAAGAAGGAAGAGAAACTATGAGCAGGTCTTAATTCCAGGCAATGTCAAAACAATCAATACTTTCTAGAGGACTTGTTTGATGCCAAGTCCAGAGATTATCATGTGTGACATATTCAGTTAAAAATCAGTGGAACCAAGTCAATATGGATCTTCTCACTTTTACATAGCCATTCATGCTAAAGATTCAGCAAATGGCCAAAGCTATTTACTTAGTGACCACAGTATAACACTTCTCATATTGGTTCAGTCCAACTTTATGCTACCTGATATAATCAAAGAAGATTGAATTTTAAAGCCATCCAGGAGCTTGCTGGTGGCTCGTGCCTGTAAACCTAGCTACTCAGGAGGCTGAGATCTGAGAAACAGTTCAAATCCAGCCCAGGAAAGAAAGTCCATCTTATCTCCAATGAACCAACAAAAAGCCAGAAGTGGAGCTGTAGTTCAAGTGGTAGAGCACTAGCCTGGGGTCAAAAAGCTATAAACAGCACCTCCACCCTTAGTGAAAGCCCCAGGAGCAGCATGCACCCACACATAAACTGAAAAGCCAAACACAACTAAATGAAGATTAGCTACTGAGATATAGAGGGGAAAGGTTTAACATTGTTGTTTTTCTTGAACTCTGAAACAATCACCCCTTGGCTGGAATCTAGGATGTGCCCTAGCTGTGGTGTGTTGCCTAGAAAAACTTAAAAGATGTCAGCATATATGTGGCCTAGCAAACCAGGAATCAATCTTCTCAGATATGCTCATAAACATTAAAGATGGGAAACTCTACAAAGTATCTCTAAATAGCAACAAATGGAGACTAAGAGCAGACCACATGTTGTCAATCACCTATTAACTAATATAACAGGCTGGGCAATAGTTAACTATAGGACTCTGACAAATCACTGGTTGCCAGAAGTCTGAAAAAATGGAGGAGCAAAATGTCCTCTTTCCATGTCTTTCCATGACAGAGAGAGGAACACTAGTGGGTAGGATCTGTTTATCCTATCTTCTAGAGCTGCCTTCTCTTTCTTTTTGGAACCTAGACACATGGTTTAAGAAAATGTTTTTCTTTATTTCTATTTTTGGTCACAATGCCTGAACCAAAAGTTATATTCAGTGACTACATTCATCTAGATACTAGATATATACTGCTACTCAGTCAAATAAAAGACGGGTTTGCAAATTTGGGGTACTTAAAATACTTTAAAGAATTTGGGGGCTGGGAAGGTGGCTCTGTGTTAGAGTGCTTGCCTTGCATGCATGAGGCCCTGGGTTCGATTCCTCAGCACCACATAAGCAGAAGAAAACAAAAAGCCAGAAATGGTGCTATGGCTCAAGTGGTAGTGCGCTATCCTTGAGCTGAAAGAGCTGAGGGACAGCGCCCAGGCCCAGAGTTCAGGTCCCACGACCGGACTCCTCCCCCTGCCCCCCCCCAAAAAAAGAATTTGGAACACTTACTATGCAGAGACACTTTAAAACACTTGTCTTCAGGGCTGGGAAGGTGGCTCAGTGGTAGAGTGCATGCCTTGCATGCATGAGGCCCTGGGTTTGATTCCTCAGCACCACATAAACAGAAAAAGCTGGAAGTGGCGCTGTGGCTCAAGTGGTAGAGCGCTAGCCTTGAGCTGAAGAGCTGAGGGACAGCACCCAGACCCAGAGTTCAGGCCCCATGACCGGCAAAAAAAAAAAAAAAACACTTGTCTTCAGGGATTCATTTCTTGACTTAGGTATTTGTAGTCCCCTTATAATACTAAACTTGTCAAAAGTGATCCCTTCTATCCCTGTTAGTCACTAGTCTTTATTCCCCCAACAGAACATCCTTACTCTAGTCAGATGAATGCTCCAGTTTACCTGTCATGATTACATGTCTGACTCACCTGGGACCTCTCCATAGTCATACCTATTCCCGACTCCAACACTTTCACATCTTAATAGAAATATTAGGAACACCTAAAATCATGGCTTTCCCAAAAGTTCATTATTTGTAACTAATGAAATTAAACAAACAAGTCATCTTTTTTTTTTTTTGGGTCCGGTCATGGGGCCTGAACTCTGGGCTTGGGCGCTGTCCCTCAGCTCTTCAGCTCAAGACTAGTGCTCTACCACTTGAGCCACAGCGCCACTTCCGGCTTTTTTTCTTATGTGGTGCTGAGGAATCGAACCCAGGGCCTCATGCATGCAAGGCAAGCGCTCTACCACTGAACCACCTTCCCAGCCCCAAACAAGTCATCTTTTTTCACGTGTTTCTCTCCTATAACATTCTGAAGCATCATCTCTTCACAGAGAATGTGTTTTGTCTTGACTAGCCCAACTAAAGCTTTGGAAACAGCCCTAGAAAAGTGACTTCAACAACAGAATTGTTATTAAAATTCACCTTCAAAATGTGAAATAAATGTTCTTCCTATAAAATGACTGTGTAGAGTCCTATTGTACGATCTTTTTGTAATCTGTGAGTTTCTTTTAGCATAAACATTATACATGTTAAAAACTACAAAGGGGAGGAACTTGGCGTGTTTGCTTAAACAATCAATGTTGATAAATTTGTTGGCTATAAGTTAATAACTCACTCCCGGCGAAGTGAGTTATGATTCACAAACAGGTAGTGATAGCTAAGAGAAAAAAAATCTCAGTATAACAATATATCAAGCAAATTATTAGTATTGATATTAAGAATTTAAACAGTGTTTCAATGAAGATAATAAATCTATAGGTCTTTCTCAGAGTGTTCACTTTAACTGGAATTTTTCAATTATCTGAAGAGAGATCCAAAGTAGGATTACTAGATAGGCTAGTTCAAGAGATGTTTCAAAGGTCAGGTGTGGTAGTTTACATTTGTAATTTCAACCTAAGTACATAGTGAGACCCTGTTTCAAACAAAAACAGGAAGTAGGGAGAGGGAGAAGGAGAGAGAGAGGGGAGGGAGAGAGAGGAAAGAGACACACAGAGAGAAATTCATGCCCTAGAGATCATAAATATTGCTCAAAGAAGTATCTCCTAAAACACCCTCTAAGTTTATAGGTTCTTTATGAATAACCTACTAATCCATTATTTCTATTAGTAATCAGTTACTAACCAGTTAGTAGTATGGCACCAGAATAGTAACAATAGGGTAAAAATGAGAGAAAGAAGAAAACCATAATCTCAGAATTTCAAAACAGAACAGAACAAAAGCAGAGAAACTCTATAAGAAATGCTCCTACCTGCTTGAAGTCTTTGGGAGGAAGCCATATCATAACCCAGCAGTGATTCCCCTTCCCTTGTGCATACCTAGAGAGACAAGAAACACTTGTTGCAGGTTTTAAAACTGAAAGTTCCAGCTCAAAGTGGTGGGCAGAGTCCCTACCTCTACTGACCTTCCTTTTTCAGTTCCCACTGAAATGACATGGAAAAGTATAAAATGAGATTAAGACAAAAATAGAGAACAGGAGGAACGGAGCATCCAGCAAGCAAACTAGACTTGACGGCTTTCCGACAGGTGGAAAGCCTCAGGCTTTGAGTTGATGAATAACTCAGAGAGCATAGGAGGCTGCAGCTGTGAGGGTACTTGCAAGATAAGGCTGTAAATCTAAAAAGAAATTGTCCTTCCCCATAGAATTCCAGAGGAACCTCAACACTTGAAAGTGGTAGGACTGAGAGACAACTTAAGGTAACTAATTATGAGTCTGTTTCCCTCCCATCTGCCTACATTCCAGATAAAACAATACACACATTCAGTGTTGGCTCCAGCCTGAACTCAAGATCTGAAAGGAAGTGACTGACTACTGTGGAGGTATTGGACTGTAGTTTGCAGTCCTGGATACCTATGCCATCTGCTGACATCAACTATTTTATAATTCCAATAAAAAATGTTGGAGACATTGGAAATAATGTTGGGCTCCACAAGAGCAAGTTGTTATTTCTAAAAGTAATAATCAAATTCAGGTGTTTGAACACACAGACTTACGACGAGATTGCCAAAGCAAGACTTTATTTAAAGGAATGTAAGTTAAAGAAGAAATTCCCTAGAATATCAAATGACAACAACAACAAAAAAGCAAAACATAAGACAAAAGTTGAGAGATACAGAGCCTCAGTCTCTAAGTCCATTATCTGTCTGTTAGGACTAGAGACAGTATTAGTCAAAGGAACAGAAGAAAAATTTCTTCATCTGAAAAGTTGGATAGTGTCCACTTAGCACTCACGGAGATGACTGATAACTCACATGTACAACAGTATTTACAAAATGTTAGAACACAAGAAATAAAGGGGAGGGGATCTAGACTGGTAAATAGAGATTGGAAAGTTAGATATTGGCAATGATAGCAATCAGATGGGCATCTGATGACAATGCCTTCAATGCTTTCAGAAAAAATATATTTTAGAATCCCATCCAAATATAATGACATGTTGATATAAGTATGAACATATTCAGAGCAATTTGTCAACAAGTTATTCAAAACTTTTAGACATAAGAAAAAATCATGAATGTTTTCTATTTGTTTTGTAGTTGTTGTTGTCAGTCCTGCAGCTTGAACTCGGGGACTAGGTGCTGGTACTGAGCTTTTTCATTCAAGACCAGCACTCTACCACTTTGAGCCACAGTGCCACTGGTGATTTTCTGGTGGTTATTGGAGATAAGAGTCCCATGGACTTTCCTGCTCAGGCTGGCTGGCTTTGAACCATAATCCTCAGCTCTCTGCTTCCTGAGTAGCTAGGCTTACAGGCATGAGCCACCAGAGCCCAGCTGGGTTTTGCTTCCCTCTACCTCCCAGGTCTGAGGCTTGATTTCCTTTTTTCTGGGCTATTTTAAAGCTCTGTAAAGACAGAGGTTGACTTGCTGATTTTCACTTGGAGGATGAGACAAGAATATCATAGGATTGAGGCCAGTCTAACCTTTATAAGAGTTCAAAAACAGCCTGGGCTAAATAACAAGATCCTGTTTCAACAAATGTGTGTGTGTGTGTGTGTGTGTGTGTGTGTGTGTGTGTGTGTAAAATTAGTTCTAACACTCTACAACAAATTCATCTGTGTGTGTGTGTGTGTGTGTGTGTGTAAAATTAGTTCTAGCACTCTACAGCATAATAAAGTAAGTATTACCTACAATAATTCATGACATCTTCCAAAATAACTAGAAGAGTCATTTCCTAACACACAAAAAGACAAATGCTCAAAGTAATAAAAAATGCTAATTATCCAGATTTGATCATTATATATACACTCTATTAATATTTGAATTATCATACTGAAAACATATATACAAACTGCTGTTTAAAAAATATGTCCATTTTTAAAATAAAATAGCTTCAGAATGTGGAGACTACGTAATGATTTATTAATAATTCACTGTACTAGGAATTTTAATTTACATTATTTGTAGCAAGGCCTAGTTGGTTCATGCCTGTAATCCTAGCTACTCAGGAGACTGACATCTGAGGATCCCCATTTGAAGCCAGGCAGGAAAGTCCATGAGACTCTGATCACTACTAAAACTACCACAAAAGCCAGAAGTTTGGAGCTATAGCTCAAGTGGTAGAGCACTAGCTGTGAGCACAAAAATCTCAGGGACAGCGCCTAGGCCAAACTTCAAGCTCCAGGACTCGCTAAAAGAAATCAAAAAACAAAAAAATCTCTTTATTTGTAGTTAACAAACCATAATCATATTGCATGTATGAAGTACAAGGCAATGTTATGATAGAGGAACACAATGTAGTCTTGGATCCATGAACCCATGGGCATGCCCATTTCCAAAAAAAAAAGCCAGTGTTTTGAGGACAAGTTTTTTGGGGTTTTTTTTTGGGTCCGGTTGTGGGGCCTGAACTCTGGGCCTGGGCGCTGTCCCTCAGCTCTTCAGCTCAAGGCTAACGCTCTACCACTTGAGCCACAGCGCCACTTCCGGCTTTTTTCATTTTTGCTTATGTGGTGTTGAGGAATCGAACCCAGGGCCTCAGGCATGCAAGGCAAGCGCTCTACCACTGAGCCATCTTCCCAGCCCTGAGGACAAGTTTTTAATTAAGAAAAAAGATTTATTTGGAAAGCTAACAAACCAAAGAAAAGTAAGGATGTCACCAAATAAAACCATCTGGCATAAAGTGAAGGTACAAGATTAAGACACTTTATGGCAAGGTACAGCAGGTAGACAGGCACCAGGGATATTGCAAACAGTACATGGGCTGCTGCTATTATGTACAGGACACTAGTCTGTACTCTAAATCTAAAGAAAAGTTACTGATTTGAAAGTCATAACTCATGTCTTTTTAGTTTCTTTTTCCAGGAATAGTTAATTCTGCAGTTAATAATTATTTTTTCAGGACAGGAGTGATAACATTTGTTTATTAACCCATTGAGTGGCTTCAGTCGGAGGTTGGCTTCTCCAACAAAGCCAGTTGAAAACCAGCAACCAACCTATTGCTCAGCTTGGTGACCTCCAAAACTAGTGACTTTAAAATCAACCGAAAGCCAGACAGTGGTGGTTCACGCCTGTGGCTCACTCAGGAGGCTGCCATCTGAGGATTCCAGTTCAAAGCCAGGTCGGGCAGGAAGGTCCTTTGGGTCCTTATCTGCAATAAACCAACCCTGAAGAAACTCTGGCTCAGTTGGTAGAGTGCCCAGATTAAGTGAAAAAGCCAAGTGAGAGTGGGAAGGTCTTTAGCAAAAAGCCAAGTAAGAATAGGAGGTGCTGAGTTCAAGCTCAAGAATTAGCACGCACACAGACACACACTACAACAAACAAGTTGAGCTGGAAGGTTAATACAAATCTTTTCTCTATAAAGATTGATTAAATCAAGCTAATTAATATATCCACATACTCCACATATTTGACATGTTTGTGGTAAAATATTTGAAAATTACTTATCCTGAAATATACATTACTAGTAACTATACCCTGCTATATAAAAAGAATCTCAAAATTTATTCTTCTTGCCTAAGTGAAAATTTGTCACCTTGGACCAGTAATTCTCCACCCCACCCAGCCTCAGCCTCATTCTATCCTATTTTTATGAAATCAACTATTTTTAGATGCCACCTGCACATGAAATGATGTAATATTTGTTTTTTTGTACCTGTCTTGTTTCTCTTAGCACAATGTCCTTTCGATTCAAGTATGACATCTCAAGTAGCAGAAATGTATCCTTCTTTAAGGTTTAGTAATATTCTATTGTATAAAGATGAAAGATAACAAGTATTGATGAGGATGCGGGAGAAAGGAGCCTTTGCACACTGTGGGTGGGTATGTGAACTAGTATAGTTGTTAGGGAAAATAGTATGGAAGTTCCTCAAAAAAGTTAAAATTGAAACCACTAAAACCAACAATCCATCTGCTGAAATTAAAACTGAACTCAATAACTAAAGGGACAGCTTCACTCCCAAGTTAATATGGGATCGTGAATTCAGGACCTCATGCTTGCTAGGCAAGTGCTTAGTTTACTCCTTCCTGTGACTATTTCTCTTTCATTGCAGTTTATGACCAACCCCAAGAGGAATTGCAAAAAACAATCCCAAAGAGTCTCCATTCCCTAAAAGGCTCTTCAGGTTTCTCAGCAAGAGCTATACTTTTTTTAAAAAGCGAGAGAGAGAGAGAGAGAGAGAGACAGACAGACAGACAGACAGACAGACGGACGGACAGACAGCGACAGACAGAGAGAGAGAGAGAGAGACAGAGACAGACAGAGGTTAAAAGTCCAAGAAAAACAAAACCAGTATTATCCCTGTTTCTTTGCAGGTTTAATTTTACCACATTCATCTCAGTCCTCTGGCCGCATGTGAGAACTGGTTCTGAAGTGACCATGGGTAAGCTTAGAAACTGCCTGAGTAGATACTGACAAATGACTAGGTTTGTGGAAATAAGGGATTCCTAAAACTTCCTAATAGTCAGAAGAACCATTTCACTCGATTTGTGCTTCAATATTTTTTTTTCATTGTCAAAAGTTCCTTAAGCACTGACAGGGGGAAAAAAAAACTAGAGGAAGTATTAATAGCTTCAACAAATGGTGTAGAAAGAAGGCTCTCAGCTGATCAATGCCAATGATCCAGACACAAGAGAAGGCTGACACCATGCGTGCTTTGCCATTGGTAGACCAACTCTGGTCAAAGAGACTAAGTGAACACATACCTGTGGCATTTACAAGTCTTCCAAGATATCCAAGCTGCCACTTTGTTTTATTTTCATTAGTATAGTTGAGTTACTAGTAAGATCAAACTTATAAGAAATTGAAAGTATTTTCTTCTGCTTTAACGGTTTGCTCATCCAGCCAATTAGGGCTGATAAAAGTTCTCTCCAAATCAGCTCAACCTGCAGCCATATCCAGCATTACACCTAGAAGCTGTTCAAATCACACCAACCTTCCATACATCCAAGTCCCAATACCCTCTCCAATGCAGTCTACCCATGTCCCCCTGTGATGGTTGGTTGCATGAGGACTCCTATGCCCCATCAAAAAGGGAAAAGGGAATAAGGTGCCAGTGGCTTACACCCATAATCCTAGCTACTCAGGAGGCTGAGATCTGAGGATCACAGTTCAAAGCCAGCCCAAGCAGGAAAGTCTATGAGACACTTAATTCCAATTAACCACCAAAAAGCTGGAAGTGAAACTGTGGCTTAAGTAGTAAAGCATCAACCTTGAATAAAAAAGCTAAAGGACAGCACATAGGTCTTAAATTCAAGCCTCAGTACAGACACAAAGGGTAGAGATAAGGGTGCTTGATGCTGCATCTAGTATATATAGAGGGGAAAAAATTAATCATCATTGTAGGTAGGTAATGGAAACTATGAGAAGATACAGAGTAGGAAAGGTAGGATGATTAGAAAGATAGAGGCGAAGGTGCAGGATTAGGAACTATAAATATGCACCATGAGGGAGGAACTATGGTTAGTACTTCTTACTACATGTCCCAGTTAATATAATGCAGGGACTAGTAATTTCAGTTAGACAACCAACTCTTAGAACAATTACCTAGTGTTGTCCACCATTCCCAGAAAAAAATACTTTAGAGTGTTTTGGTCAAATTAATAACCATCACAAAAAAAATTAATGGTTAAACCATGCTCTGGTGGCTCACACCTGTAATCCCAGCTACTCAGAAAGCTTAGATCTGAGGATTGCAGTTCAAAGCCATCCTGGGCAGGAAAGTGTGCGAGTCTGTGAGACTCTTATCTTGAATAAACTACTCAAAAAAAGCTGAAAGTGGTGCTGTGGATCAAGTGGTAGAGCACTAGCCTTGAACAAAAGAGGCTCAAGGATAGTGCCCAGGCCCAAAGTTCAAGCCCCAGGACTGGCAAAAAGAAAGGGGGGGGGGCAGTTGAAAGAAAAGGTATAGAAGCATCTAATTTATGTCTTTTCAGGCTTTATTGAACTTCAAACACACCTGAAGCTGTCCTTAGCTTTGTCTTATACATAGTACTCTTAGATACTTAGTGATGTATCATCAGTTCAACTTCAATAACAGAATTGGGTTATACAATTTACCACCAAAAAAAAAAGTCCTTCTAAATGCTAAGGTGACCAACAAAACTGACAGTTACAAACATCCTTTTCACAACTAGTTAGTCTAACTTGAAGTATTTTATCTGTATTATTCTAAAAGACCTTTATCTAGTAAATGGAGTATAGATTTTTTTCCAATGAGTTAATGTAGAACAGTTATCATACTTTGAATTCACCTTCACTTCTGGTATGCCCAGTCAGGGTGTCCTGACTCCATCCTTCCTCTTTCATTTTGTCACAAAACTGGGAAAGGGAGAAGGGTCAGCTGTCTTTAAGCACAGTTGCAAATTTCTTTCCTATCATTTTCTATGATTCCTACTTTTATCAGGTTTCAATCCCACAGAATCAAGACAGCAATCTTGTCAAGGTCAACTATGAAATCCCTGTTGCCAACTTTAATGGCGGATTTTCAGTCTTTTCCTTGACCTCGCCAACCATCCTTCATGTAATAGTCTACTCCCCTCTCACTGATGCCACTTCTTCCCTTTGCTTCCAGGTTACCACAATGTCTGGCTTTCTAGTGATCTAACTGCTGTTTGTTTTCAATGGCTTTTGCTGCTTCCTTTTTTTTTTTTTTTCTGGCATTAATCTTTTATGAAACCCTACTCCTTGGGTATTTTCTATCAGTAGTGATTCTTTTCTGTCAATACTGGATTGTTTCTATTAATACTGATTCTCTAAGTGATCACATTCAATCAAAGGCTTTAAATACTATCTATATGCAATAATACTTAAAACATGCTCTTCAGACCAGATCTCACTCTAAACTCCAGACCTGTGTATCCATCTCTACTTTGATGTCATGAACACCTCAAAGTCAACATGGCTGAAACTAAATTCCTGATCTACCCTTCAACTCACTTCCTTTCAGCCTTCCTTATCTCAATGGAAATACCTTTCAAGGTGCTCAGATCCAAGTTCTGAAATCTTTCTTGATTCTATTAATTCCCATATTTAAATCACCAACAAATCTTTATAGCTTAATCTTCAACATTTATTTAGAATATGACCACTTCCTGCACATTCATTACTATTATCCTGGAACAGACTGCTATCATTTCTCTTCCTTCGATTTCTAAAAGGTCTATTGTTCTTTTCTTGTATCCCTACAATCTAGACAGAGGTTGATAAGCTACTCCCCAGTGGCTGAATTGGGCCTACAACCTGTTGTGTCATTACATCCTAAGAGCTAAGAATGGGTTTATATTTTGGAAAGGTAGGGATTTAAATGGAAAACTTTAAAAAGAGTATTTGGGAGCATATACATGATATGAAATTCACATTTCAACATTCATAAGTAACACTTTAACACCTCACTCATTTGTTTTCTTAATGTGCTTCAAAAACAGAGTAAAATGATAGGAACCATACAACCCACTGAACCTGACCTGTTTACTCTGTCCTTTTTAGAACAATGTATCAACTTCTGCTACATTCTCAACAGATCAGCTAGAGTGGTTCTCTTAACACTTAAAGTTAGATCAAGTTATTCTTCTGCAGTCTCTAAGTGGCTGTCTAGCTCTCTCAGTGCAAAAAGCCAAAGTCCTTAAGACGGTGTGATGTGGCCTGGCTGCCACTTTGCCTTTGTATCCTCCCCATCTCTTCCATGTTTACTTAATCCTAGCTGCTCTGTGTGTCGCCATTTATTCCTTGATCACACCAATATTTACATCCATCAGTCAGTCCAGGCAGGAAAAGTCCATGAGACACTTATCTGCAATAAACGAACAAAAAGTCAGAATTGGAACTACAGTTCAAGTGACCAGCCTTGAGTGAAAAGCTAAGAGACAGTGCCCAGGCCCTGAGTTCAAGTTCTACTACACACATAAACACACACACACACACACACAGGGAACCAGCTTCACACACACACACACACACACAGGGAACCAGCTTCACACACACACACACACACACACACACACACACACACACACACACACACACACACACACACGGGTGGAGAGAGAGAGAGAAAAGGAGGGTAGGGAGGGAGGGAGGGTAGGAGGACCAGGGAACCAGCTTCACACACACACACACACACACACACACACACACACAGGGAACCAGCTTCACACACACACACACACACACACACAGGGAACCAGCTTCACACACACACACACACACACACACACACACACACAGGGAACCAGCTTCACACACACACACACACACACACACAGGGAACCAGCTTCACACACACACACACACACACACACACACACACACACACACACACACACACACACACACACACACACACACGGGTGGAGGGAGGGAGGGTAGGAGGAACGGGGAACCAGCTTGTAAAATGCCCAGTATTAGTATTTAGGGGCTGAAAGGTCAAAGGCAATGTGCTAGTTTTTCTCCTAGAGGCATCTCCAACTTCTTTACTCTGAAGGATCCACTAGAGATGGTAGCATCCATGATCCTCTGCTTTTTGTATTCCCAGTGGATTTGGCAACAGAGATACTGACTTGGAATTAGAAGAGGGGAAACAGTTGGGATCTTAGTCCCCATTCCCTCCCCTCTTGGCTGTTCTGGCAGTAGTAGCTCCACCATTGGTCTTCTTTACTCTCTGGGGTCCAGTTTTACCTTGGTCCTTCCTGTCCATTCAGCCCCAAAGAGTTGTAATAACGTTTGTTTGGTGTGGCTAATTCCTGAGTGTTTAATCAACCCAAAATGATTACTACAAATCCACAAATTACTCTGCAAATAGCTGCAAATTTCCTTTGGGGTCAGTCATTAATTTCCTGCTAACATCCTCATAGATTCAGGCAGATGAGCCAAATCATAGAAGACCTGTAAAGCTCAACCTTATTCCATAGAGAGTAGAGAATGTCCAGGCTCTTAACATAAAGTTATAGGCTCTAAAGTATATGCAGAAGTCCTGGCTCTTATAAAAGGGAGAGATACGATTAAAGAAAATACCAATGAGAAGGCATTTCAAGGCCTACTCTATAAGATGTTGTCATTTGTAGCAAAAGAGATTGGGATAAGCATGCACTAAAAATGCTGAGAAGGGAGTGATCTGTTTTAAATATGCACCAGTGTCTCACAGTCCTAGCTACTCAGAAGGCTTTGATTTGAGAATCCCAGTTCAAAGCTAGTCCAGAGACAAAGGATCACTGCCTTAAGAGCATAAGTCTCTGAGTTCAAGCCCACTACTGGCACAAAAATAAATTCACAAACAGGCTATTTACCTCTAAGTTAAATAGGTCATGTTATATACAGCGTTCCAGAGCTCCATCCATTGCAGCAACCTGTGACCCATTCATTACTAGATATTTCATCACTTCTGGCTGAGAAGTCACTCAGGGCTCTTTAACATATATTTCCCCACTTTATCACTTTCTGATATTAGCAAGTGCTGGAAGGAGATGGGGAGAATCACAATTTCAGCCCAACTCTAGGGGAAAATGTTCATAGACTTTTCAGCAGTAACTGTTAGGAACACCTCTAATTCTGGTTCTGGTGAGAATAATAGGATTGAAGTCCAGGCCTGGTTAGACAAAGGTTCAAGTGGTAGAGCACCTGCTAATAAGTGCAAGGGCCTAAGTCAATCCTTATACCATGGGTGGGGGGGGGGGGGGGAATGAAAAAAGAAGGAAGGAGGGAGGAGAGAGGAAGGAGAAGGAAGAAATAGAGGAGGTGGAAGAAAAAAGAGAGGAGAAAAGGAGGAGGAGGAGGAGCAGCAGCAGCAGGAGGAGGAGGAGGAGCAGGAGCAGCAGGAGCAGCAGCATGCTCAACATTGGAGCCCCTATGCTTTAGATGTGCCAAAGATCTCATGAAAGTTTGACCAGTTATGTGATTTAGTTTCATATGACACTATCTCATAAAAAAGTGCCTATTCTATCTCTTACTAGGCTACCACATAATCTAGGTTAATCAGATTTATGCCTCATACAGCATGAACCAATAACCATAATGTATAGTATCAACTCCTTTTTAAAATCAATCCTCTGCCTTCAAAGGTTGGCTATAAAGTATAATAACCAAAGATGGTTTGTTTAACTCAGGGTAAGTAGCTGTGGCAGTGTCTTACTGTAGGAGAAGATTAGAAGCAGAAAGTTGAAAGGTCAATTTCTATGGAGTAGCTTACTCCATGGCCAAAGTGAACCTGGGCGCCAGTGGCTCATCCTGTAATCCTAGCTACTCAGAAGGCTGAGATCAGAGGATCACGATTCAAAGGCAGCCCAGGCAGAAGAGTATATGAGACATGTAGCTCCAATTAACCACCAGAAAACCAGAAATGGTGCTGTGGCTCAAGTGGTAGAATGCTCGCCTTGAGCTGTAGAGCTCAGGGACAGTGTGCCCAGGCCCAGAGTTCAAGCCCCATAACCAACCCCCCCCCCCCCACCGCCCCCTTGCAAAAAAAAAAGAAAGTCAACAGACATCTAGTTAGGACAAACACCTTTAATCCCAGCTGCTCAGGAGACAGAGATGGGAAGAAGTCAGCCAGGGCAAAAAAGGTTTATTATAATCTAATCTTAGCTGGGTTTTCATGATCATACTGTAATCCTAGCTAATCAGGAGGATTTTGTTTCAAAGTCAGCCCAGGCAAGAAATTCTAAGAGACTCTTATCTACAATTAATTACTAAAAAGCTGAAAGTAGGGCTGTGGCTCAAGGGACAGAGCAAAAAAGCTCAGGGACACTGCCTAGGCCCTGAGTACAAGCCCCGGAACAGGCACCAAAAAAAATTTTTTTTTAAATCCTATCTCAAAAACAAGTCAAGTGTTGTGGTTCTCCTGTAATCTTAGAAGGCAAGAGTTAAAAGAGATATCAAGGTTGGGGGTATGATTCAAGAGGTAAGGCATTTACCTGGAAAGTATGAGCCCAGAGTACAAACCTGTTACTCCCAAAGGGGGAAAAAAAAAAAAAAATCAACAGGAATTTTAGTTACTATTTTGTGTCAAGGTAAGCAAGAATCACAGTCACATACTTTCACACTAGGGTGGAGGAACAACTTAACTAGCCATACCTCTAAGGGCTAACCTGTGTCCCAGGTATGCTGAGAAGCCCAAAAGAACATAGTACACTCAGACTCAGAGTCAAAGCATAGTAAACTAGGTTGAATTTTTTTCAAATATGAGAATATGTAAGCTTAGTCCTTGTCAGATGCAAGTGATCATCCCGCAAAGAATTTTTAAGAGAACCTAAATGAAATGCACTTGCATCAGTAGATGCTCATTGCACACGCTTTATCAGCAAGTCTGTCAAGTCAGTGAATATGTGGTCAAGACTTGGCAAAGTGAAGGATCATTGTCAACCAATGAACAGAAAGAGAAGGGAAGAAGGAAGAAAGCTAAGTAGTTCTAAGATGAGAAGTGAGGCCCAGCCTTCTTTCTGGAGCTTCTTGAAAGTACATCTTTCTTGCCAGTCTTCTGGCAAGAAAAAAGGAGAGTCTGGCACTTCACAGGATTTTCAGTTCACTGATTTCACACACCCGATCATGGCCTGGAGGGTACTCTCTCCCACTAACCAGCTGTGCAGACACCAAAGAGGGCTTCCTCTCACCTCACCTCCTGGTGACAAAATTCACTGTAGCAACATGGGATGTGAATTCCGATGAAAAGTAGTCTGTTTTGGAGAAGGCCCCTTCACTGAGAATTGATGACTTCATTAGGACTTGAATCTGGGGCTTGCAGTTTCCTCTCTGTCTGAAGACCACTCACTCAACGTAATGGACCTCATGTTCTTTATTTGTACAATCCAACATGACTATCCTTAATTTTCCAGTCTCACAGGTCACCATTTTTTAATATTTAAATGAAAACAGCTTAAGCTCTGTCCAAGGAGAGGGGCATACAGCATGCTGTCTTGCATCCACAAATAATTCGAGATACTCACGAGCTTGTTTGTCCTAGTGGCCTGATGATTTCTGATCCATGGTCCCCTCCATTCCCCCCATTCTTGTTGCTTATGTTCTGTCTTCTCTTCATCCTCACTAGCTAATGCATGAGGCATCACCACAGTGACAAGCTCTTGGAATGAATCAAGCCATGTTTTTAAGGATTAAGAGTACAGGGGACTTACGGCAATGCAGGCAAGTCTACCTCCCATCACAGAATCATAGCTTCCTAATGCTTTAAATGCAAACCCGAGACAACTGTTCTCTATAGTCTTCAATCTTCTAGAAACTTCTGTCTGTTCACCTCAGGAATCGCTACATTCCCAGTGTGGCTCAGTATCATCCACTTCACATCACCTTTTCCAGTAGCTTTCAAGTTCTCACAATCTCTTGTCATTTTATAGCTTGTTTTCCCTTCACCTGTTATCTTGAGCATTAATAAGCATTTAACATGCAAGGTTCATAAAGATGGTTTATATATATGGGTTCATTCACTGCTCCCAATCACTAGGACAGAAAAATGCTGCTACCAGTCATTATAGGATCATTTTCCTAAAGGTAGCTGCCTTGCTCATCAATGATTTAAGGAAGCAGTACCTTCCTTGAAGAACCAGAGTTGATTTTTTTTCATTTTACATAGCAAAGCATTTCCTTCCTACTGTAGGAAATAACACCTGCTCTTTAGAGGAAGTGAGGAGAGCATGTGGACAAGAGTATGCCAACTGCCAGGCCTAAACTAAGCATCGGGGCTTCCTGTAGGAGCAGTGTGATTGCTTTCAGTTTTGACTGGCAGTCTTCCCATCTCCCTCTTTTTGGAAACAGTAATTTTCTTTTCTTTTTTTTTTTTTTTTTTGGTCCAGTCATGGGGCCTGAACTCTGGGCCTGAGCACTGTCCCTCAGCTCTTCAGCTCAAGGCTAGTGCCCTACCACTTGAGCCACAGCACCACTTCCGGGTTTTTTCTTTTTGCTTATGTGGCGCTGAGGAATCTAACCCAGAGCCTCACGCATGCAAGGCAAGCACTCTACCACTGAGCCAACTTCCCAGCCCCAGTAATTTTCTTAAAAGATGGGATCTCCTGCTCTAAACTCACCATCAGATTCCCCCTGCATTCAGAAGAACATCCAGTGTGTTCCTTGGGACCAATGGGACCTACTTTCTCAGTCTTTCTGACTTCTTCAACCATATCTCGTCACTCTCTTGTTTACCACAAACTGTTGTATTGACCTCCCTTCACTACTGTGGATATTTCATTCAAGTGTAGTCACATAATATTTATCTTCTTATGGTTGGCTTCACACGTGTAATTCTAGCTACTCAGGAGGCTGAGATCTGAGGATCACAGTTCAAAGCCAGCCCGGTCAGGAAAGGCCATGAGACTCTTATCTCCAATTAACAACCAGAAAACTAGAAGTGGTGCTGTAGCTTCAGTGGTAGAGCTCTCACCTTGGGCTGAAGAGTTCAGGGATGGCACCCAGACCCAGAATGCAAGCCTCATGACCAAAAAGAAAAATCAACTTGAATGTTGACAGCACTCTCTCTCCCTATTTTTGTGGAACAGTTTGTATAGCCTGTGAAGAACTCAAGTTCCCAGAAGCCTCTTCTGCACAGAAAGCAAGACAGGGCTACTTCAGTGCCATAACCTCTTATTAACAGCTCTCAGTAAGGTAGAACCCACTTGTTCCTGCAAATGAAGTGGAGAGTCTATGTCATCTGAACTACCAGATGTTGGTGGAGCATCTTAACCTCTCTGCTAACCTGTCTAAACAAACATCGTCCTTGCCTTGCAATGTGATCTTAAGCAAATTACTTGGCTCCACATAGTTCAGTCAACTCATCTGTAAAATGACAAAAATGAGCACTTCCAGGCTAATGTGAGATGTGAAATAGCCAAGTATTTGCCATTCAAGCAATATTCATTCCTAGTCCCTGTTTCCTTCAACAAAACCAGATTTTCCAAACACATCTTTCTGACCCAGTAAAAGCTGCATCTATTACTAAATCTTTCAGTGACCTTTCTCCATTGATGCCCTTCCTATTTGATAAAAAGAACTGTTACACAGGGTCCCCTGGTTTGGGAGCTGAGTTCTACATGGAGGCTCCAGAATATTTGTGGAGCATGTCAAAAGTCACATCAGATACGCTTATATCATGAATGCACTCAGAAAATAGAGACTGTGATCTCCCAGGCATGTTCACACCAAGAAGTTTTGGACAGAAGGGCCAATAGCAGGCAGATATGCAACTAAAACAGTTCCAGACATCAATAACTATGTATCCTCTGTGCTCCTCTATCTCCTGTAAGTGGGCCTCTGTTGGCATAATCCAGGAAGAGAGGAATATTGAACTGAATCAGCCACTCCTCTCAACCATGCATTCCACTGAGTATTGGGTTTCAATCTGGATCTCCTATCACAGTGTGCATAGCAGGTTCTCAAGTATTCATGCAATTAATAGATAAAATTTCAATATATATTCGAAGCTTAATGTAACTGAAACTTCATTATGTTCAAGTATAAGTCAACCACAATTTTAATTGAAACAGATCTTTTCCAACATTGCTGTTTGCTGGGCTTTGGTGGCTTATACCTGTAATCCTAGTTACTCAGGGGAATCTGAGGCCCGAGGCAGGAAAGTGTTGAGATTCTTAATTTCCAATATACCACCAAAAGGCTGAAAATGAAGCTGTGGCTCAGCAGTAGAGTACTAGCTTTAAACAAAACTGTTGAAGGATAGCGCCCAGACTCTGAGTTCAAGCCCCAGGACTGGCACTGGAAAAAAAGAAAAAATTGGGCTGGGCTCGGTGGCTCCGTGGTAGAATACCTGCCTAGCATGCAGGAAGTCCCGGGTCCCATTCCTCAGAACCACATAAACAGAAAAAGCTGGAAGTGGCGCTGTGGCTCAAGAGGTTGATTGCTAGCCTTGGCAAAAGCAGCTCAGGGACAGTGGCCAGGACGTTCAAGCCCCAGGACTGGCAAAAAGGAAAAAAAAATTGTTTTTCTTACACAGTCAAGATTTTATGGGAAAGTGGGTCCTAATAGGAAGCTGAAAGACCCTAAATCAAGGATTAAGAAGATAATCCTTGGGGGGAAGGGGGAGGCTGGGAAGGGAGGTGAAGGGTAAACAAAGGAGGAGGCTGCAATGCTTGGTAAGAAATGTATGCATTATCCTGCCCATGTAATTGTAACCCCTCTGTACAGTATGTTCTCAAATAAAATAAAATTTAAAAAAAAAAAAAAAAAGATAATCCTTATGGCATCTTATTGTCTCCTGAATTTTGCTGAAAAACCAATTTTATAAACCCAGTCTACCAACAGGTAAGTGTAAAGTGTTTGCAGACTATTCAGGGTTCCACAAGGGATAGTACTTTGTAATTAAAAAAAACCTTTAGTATCAACTCAGTGCTCAGATGAACTGATGTTTCCTGATTGCAAAGCAAAGAGTTGGGCTGTCTTACATAGAAAAAGAATCAGTCAGGAGGGCAATTTGCAGTTATAGGAAAAACGGGAAAACCAAGCTCAGACAGGAATCAACCAAGGCAAAGTAAAGACACAGCCCACAACCCTGTCTAGGAGGCTGCCACTACCACTCTCGCCCCAGTCACTGCTATCACATCACTAGACCTAACACTTAGAAGAGAGGACCTCTAACTGACCCTACAGCTTTGTTTCAGGATCTAAGATTCAAAGGCCGTCACAAGCATTGACTGACTACATCTGAAAATTTGTTACATTTCTGGATGTAAAGGCAGGTGACTACTCTCCTTCCATATAGTGGAGTAGACTGCCCTCTGTTCTGTTTTACATCAAGCAAAATAGGTAAGATACACTAGAGCAAGAAGAAAAAAAAATCACTCATGCATCTTGTCCAAAGTAAACAGCCATAAAAAGCTTTTCTCTTTTTCTCTTGAAACTCAGATGGACTTCTTGGTTTTTGGAGCCCTATCTATTTAACACTGCTACCCTAACTATGGCAGCCTTAGTGTGGAATGTTCCAACTTTACATAAATCAGTAGGTTTTTTCAAAATGAAAAGAAAAAAAAATTATCAGAATCAGTGTGGTACCTCTAACTTCACTCAAGAATATATTTTGTAGACATGATCAACTGCTAAATTTTATAACAGCTTCAGCATTAGACATGTTTTGGACATGTATTTATATATATTTTTCAACTAAAAAAGTATGAAATCTTTTGTCTCCCTCTGCTATTCCTACTCACTTCTCTTCCCTGACACAGCCAGTTGTAGCAAGATCCACTGTTTCACCAACTCACTCTCCCCGATCTGGTCAACCAAATTCTTCACTGCCCTTCTTTATTCAGGTCACATTCTCTTTGGCTTTAAAAACAAAAAACAAAAAAATAAAAACAAGTTAGTTTCACTGGTAACCTTCAATTACGTAAATATGTTTTTCATTTAATCCTCAAATCTTGTCATTTCAGAGAGAAACTACAGTCAAAAAGATTAAGATTATAATGTAGAAGCTTGAATTAAACTGAAAAATACAAGATTTGATGACAATAAATAAAATCTTTATTATGATTAATAGATAAAACTTGCATGTTTTCTAACATGTAGTCTATAACAAGATTAAAAATTACAAAAACTCTTAATGATTTACTTAACTATAAAATTAAAATACCTATTTAATACTTTCTAACACAAAATATATTTAATATATAATACAAATATCAATAATTCAACTCTCCTAATAACCAAATATTTTAAAACTCTGAACTAAGAGGAAAAGACAGCTAAATAAAGAAATAATTTAAAATGTTCTTGAGTAATTTTATCCTCAGAAACTTATACTTTGGAATAAAAATATTCGCTTAAAACAACATGCTAATTCTTTCCATTTTAATTTACCTTAGTTGGTGTCAATTTAGCCCAACCTAAATTTCTATGGGGCTAGAAAATGTTTCAAAAGCTATTTAAAAAATCTTCAACGTGGGCTGGGAAGGTGGCTCAGTGGTAGAGCACTTGCCTTGCATGCTTGAGGCCCTGGGTTAGATTCCTCAGCACCACATAAGCAAAAAGAAAAACCCCGGAAGTGGTGCTGTGGCTCAAGTGGTAGGGCACTAGCCTTGAGCTGAAGAGCTGAGGGACAGTGCTCAGGCCCAGAGTTCAGGCCCCATGACTGGACCCAAAAAAAAAATCTTCAACGTCCTAGTAATTTAGACTGACATCCCAACCTACCTGTTAGAGGTAGAGTTTAATGATACCTAGATTTTTGTTAAACTTATCCTCATTTACAAAGTAAACCATTTTCCTTTCTGAATTGTATTATTTTATTCAGATGTCTACATAACAATGTCATAGACTCGTAAGCAAAGCAAGCAGCATTACTTTTTTTAAATAACATCTTTAATTAAAGTTTTTGCAAAGGTAAAATATTAAACTTAAAATAGGTCTTAGTACATCAAAATACTAAGTTTTCTTCTAATTGTATTCCAAGATGGTCTTTAAAACATAATGTCCCATATATCACAGAAGAGCAACCTTGATCTGCAATTGTACAGAATGAATTTTACAAACATAATAAATATATTTACGCCCTTACACATAACAGAGTATGTATGTACAACAGCAGTTGACAATAATAGCTCAGAACAGCAAAAAGGATTAGCTTCCTCCCCACAGGGTGTAGCCCTGATGCATACTGGACTGATTTAAGAAAACTTGCCTGAAAAATTAGTTTACTAGCTTAATGTAGTTCTTCCTTTAAAGGAAAACATTTTTGTTCTTCAAAATAAACAGATACTCAGTTTGATGTGTTCTTCCTTTTAACCACATAAAATGACAAAAAGTCTAAGGCAGGCTTCAAAAGGGAAGACTATAAACTTCAGAATAATTTCCATAGCATAATAGATTAAATGCAAAACTAACAGAAACCCATAAGGAAATGTATTTACAAAATAACTATTTTAAACCAACAAATTAAAAACGTGCTAGAGTTGATTCAGACAGGTAGGTAGGAGACAGATATATGAAATGAAATGAAAATGTACAAAGACAGATCAGTAAAATATTACATTGCACAAAAGCTCAAAAAAGCTCAAGATGAAATTATTCGAAAATATAGGAATTTTCTCAGAAGAAACTGTTGTTATAAAGGGAACTTCAAAGAAAAAATTAGATTCTCCTACACAAAGCAATTACCCTCTGATAACAATGGTGACATTATTGCTATAATAATAATTTAAAAAATTACTTACAGGGAGACAACTCCTTTCATTCCTCCATAAAAGCCAGAAGAAAAAAAAATCCTTGATTTTCAATATAGAAAAGAAAGTCTTTATATAAAAAGCCATTATATTTTTGTTATTTTCTAATACTAGAATGTATTATGCTTTTCAAAAACACATTTTAACCACTGTACACATTGCTCAAATCTTGATGCAATAGCAGAACATTAGTGGCTTTCACTTTTAAAAAGGCAGCAGTATAAATGTGACTTATGATGACATTTAATTAACAGAAAGAAATGTGAACATTCCAAAAAAATATAAAAGCCCAACAAAAAGATCCCTCATTGTGACATTTTAGTCTAGAAACTAATTGCACATTACAGTGGTGTTAGTACATGTGGCAGCTCTACAGAAATTACACGCGCTCTCAGCCATTCAAGTGGTCTGATTGACAAAAGACCACCAAGGAAGTTCGTATACTGAAAGGCACACATTTCCACATTAGTCATTTGGTGTTGTTTTCCTTAGCACTTTATTTAATGTTAATTTTTAAGTAAAAGGTGTCATCACCATTTGTGCAAATCTCAAACAGATCATCATCTGAAACCAAGTTTGAATTATTTCTCTCTTTTGGCTAAATGTGCTACTTTCATCTTAAATTTTTCAAAGTGGGACTCCCTTCGCCTATTCAAAGGAATGACATCTTAATGGAACCTAATGAAATGATGTAAATATTAAGAGCACTGAAATGTAAAGCAAGTGACATTTATACAACAAAAGCAACTATCATAAAAATAAAACTTCTTGATTAAAAAGAAATACAAGCTACTTTAAAAAAATTTTAAAGAAAAAAAAAAGTAATACAATGCAATCGTATATAAGAGCACAATTTGGTATGCAGTGTTGTTTGAACCAGCTTTTAGTTTTCATAGGTAAAAGAAAAACATTTGCCAAGTATGCTATACTTAATATGCAATACACAGGTGCAAATACAAATGGTTAGTTCCTGTTTCAAAATAAGCCTCATGAGTCATTCTGGAAGCAGTGGTTGTTCATGTTTGAAAATAAGAGCTTTTAAAAACAGGCCAGCATATAATATGCTATTATGAATATATGGATGCTTATCTACAAAGAAGGACCAAGCCATGTGCTGACTATCATACAGTAATC
Organism: Dipodomys spectabilis; assembly: GCF_019054845.1. Taxonomy (NCBI): domain Eukaryota; kingdom Metazoa; phylum Chordata; class Mammalia; order Rodentia; family Heteromyidae; genus Dipodomys; species Dipodomys spectabilis. The sequence goes on along the minus strand of NW_024870834.1, from coordinate 14,243,042 downwards.
CAAGTTTCAGTAGCTAAGAACTGCTAAATAACTGGAGTTTCATTTAAGCAACACTGCAACACTGCTAAACTTTCATAGGTAGTTTAGGTCATTGCCTTCTTCATTGAGTAAATATAAACCTTTTAGTAACTATACTGTTCTTCCTTTAACCACACAAAATGGCTTTTTAAAAATTTTTACGCCCTCCTCCCAGTCTTAACAAACAATAAAACTGTGCTATTTGAGTGGTAACAAACATCACCCAGAAAGCAAAATTAATCATAAAAATTAAAACTATTAGCAGTTATGGTATCTATATAAAACATAACTACAGCATGCTAGATAATACCATTTATACCAAATCTCAGATAAGTTAAAGAGAACAAACTGGTAAGTGAGGCAGAAAGTAAGCCAAAAAGAAAAAAGGAAAATAAAAAATTGAGTAGCTTTTTGTTGAAAATATTTGACGACTTTCGTTAAAACAAAGTAAGAAACACTATATAATAGCTCACAGTTTTCTCCTTGGTAATAAAGTGTTTATCTGATTCTTCTAGAAACACATAAAGGCAAACTAAAGGCAAAAATGGAAGACAAATATTATATATATATATATATATATATATATGAAAAAAATGGGAATTTTGTCAAAATATGTGGAAAGCAGAATTATTACTAGAAACAAAAAGGTAGAGGTGAGTGTTGCTGCAGGTCTCCCAGGCAGCTGATTCACACTGAACACAGCAATGCCACACTGTTCTTTAGAGTCTATTGCAGAAATAGAGCTACCCATTCTTAATATACATATTAAATTTCTATTATTTTTAATATACAAGTCAAATTTCTGGGTTTTTTTCCAATGTGCAAACTGGAGCCTGTATTATCAGTGGCCAGAGAGTCTGTATTATCAGTGGCCAGGAAGGGCCACCCAATTAAAGAGGTAAATATGTACTTAGTGGCCCACCTCCCTCTACCCACCCCCGTGCCCCCCTCAATTACAAAGTTGCTTTTAAAAACTTTGTTAAATTAAAATAATAGTTTTAAATTCTTTACTAGTAAACACAAGAAACTTCTATAATTACTAAATTTTTTAATAAAAATTCAGATCCTCATCACCTGCCCTTATGCTTTGATGTACAGAATGTCATCTGACTGTTTAAAGACCATATATTTATATGTAAGCACACACTTCCACCCAAGAAAACTCTCCATATATTCACATCTATTTAATATTTAACTAGATGGTACCATTGGGAAATAAAAATATATTCTTGATGAGTCAATCTGGGGTTTCATTTTGAAGTATGGGGGGGAAAAAAACAAGTTTTTAGTAAGGAAATTAAAGTTGCCATTTTAATTCCATTCAACTCAGATAAGACCTAAGTCTTCAAATTACATTAACAAATATGAAAACCTAATTAAAATATCCATTTCTGGGTCAAACTGTCTTCAAACAGTGATCACTTATTATTTCCTGTACATCTTAAATAGATGTTTCATAAAGCAAAGAAGAGGTATATATTATTGAGGGAGAATAACAAGTAAAAATATTTAAGACCTATTCCGTGTTTTAAACTGTTTCCTTATACAAGTGAATTAAAATTCAACACCATAATTTTGCCCTTTTGTAAAAAGCTCACGCGCAATTTATACCAAATATAACCACATACAATAAGCAATTTCAGTTCAATCTATCAAAAGGGAAGTTTCTTCAATTCATTCCAACAAGTAACTTCTGGTTGAGCCCAAGTTGGAGGCAGGTATATAGACAAAGCTTTACATGCTAATTACCAGTGGCAGGTTCTTGTATTTAAAATTGACAATTATGGTTCTCCTACACAAAACCCTTCCCTCCCACCCCAAGTATCCCAGGTGCTACAGTTCCATGGCTTGCCAGTTAGAAGTAGTGTCTATGTCGTCAAGGTCTATCTTTGTTCCAGTAGCTTTGTTTCTACTGCACTTTGCGGACATGCAGAAGTGAAGTTTTGGTTGATATATGTCCAAGTTTCAAACCGTCCACTTTAAATTTTTTTAAGTTTCTTTTGTTTTATTTATAAAAGAAAAGAAACAACTCTTCACCATTCTGCATCTCCAATGGCTTTGGAAAATATATAATCTCTTCCATTAAGATTCATGATGCCATCCTTGAGATGAAATTTCCATTTATTTTTACTCCTGTGTATCTAAACCAAAACAAAATTAAGAGAATGTAAGATACAATCAAATTAAAAAAAGACAAAAATCTTACAAGTTTGTCTTAATATTGGATCTGTAGCTCTATGATATAACCATTCACTAAATGGGTTTTTTAAAATAATTTAGATATAACTAGTATTCTTATACAGTACAATATATGTATTCACTAAAGTAGTTAATTTTTATAAGTAATCCAATTATGATTTATTTTGCTAAAACTTTTTTTTTTTTTTTTTTTGGTCCGGTTGTGGGGCCTGAACTCTGGGCCTGGGCGCTGTCCCTCAGCTCTTCGGCTCAAGGCTAGCGCTCTACCACTTGAGCCACAGCGCCACTTCTGGCTTTTTTCTTTTTGCTTATGTGGTGCTGAGGAATCGAACCCAGGGCCTCAGGCATGCAAGGCAAGCACTCTACCACTGAGCCACCTTCCCAGCCCCTTTGCTAAAACTTTTTATAATGATTGTAAGACTGAACATGGAAGTTTTCATATGACAACGTAGGTTAGGTGTGTACACTGAAGAAATTTTCTGAGATCTGACTTCCAAAGTCCATGGCTTCTCCTACCATTGCCATTCTCTATGGTAATACTCTTAGGCAAATAGCTGTTCAATGTCTGCTCAACTGATCTGAAGTAGGGAGTAGAGAACTGTAAATTAAATTATTCTTTTTTAGGACAGTTCCCTTGTGTATCTTTTGTATTTTATCTCTTACTAACCATGTGAATGTTGAAGGTCTATTTTTATTTGAACAAAAGTGAAAAGTACAATTTGAGCAGCAATTCATTTACTTTCCTTTATGAAGGAGTGTTCCAAATACATAAGAAGGCCTCTTAAATTTCCCAATGAAAAATATGTCAAAGCAGAATAACCTTTAAAGGTGAAGGCTCTATAGTTTATATCATTTTCACCAAGTGTTCTAACAGTCCTTATTTACTTACTGTGTCACATCATTAGCATTTAACTAAGATTCTGACTTAGCATTTGGAAACCTTTTTATCCTTTCTGTGATCTCCCCTAAAACTGACTCTCATTGAAATCCTGAAGATTAAACTTTAAAATTAAACTAAAATTCATGGAGACTCAAAGCACATTCAACTTCATTTAATATAGTATAAAACACACTACTATTTTTTTTGTTGGTTGAAAAATCAACCCTACTACTTAGATTGAAGTATTCAATTTAATTCTTAAAATTAGACCTCTGAACACTTTAAGCATTAGCATTAGCTTAAAACATTAGTGTATCTAGTAGCAAACTAAATCAATTTTAACCTTTTAATGTATTTTGTGTTCAGTTTATATCCAAGGAACACACAACCATTTCCTTACAATAAAAAAAATCTTTAAAAAAGAATTTTATTAAGTATAATTCTCTTGCCTGATGAATTTTACATTTTTATCACAAAATTGTGTTTTGGATAATTTGGTTGCAAACAATTTCTGTCTAACTTCATGACAAAGATTTGTTGATATCTGCTTTAATATTAACCTCACACTCTTACTGTATGTGTATAAATAAATCACATAATTTTAAGGTTCATAATACAGAGTATTAGGAAAACTCAAAAGGCATAATGCACAAAAGCAGATGCTTTTATAAAACTCTCAATAACTTCATTGACTTAATTTTGTAAACATACCTGGCCTGGTTTTACTTTTTAATTAAGAAACTGTATTGTGTTTACCATTCTACCTATAGATCTGTTTACAATTAGCATAGCTACCTATTATATTCATGTATATAAAAGCAACATAAATTTAAGTTTCATGCTGGACAAATTTTGCATGTTCATGACTACAGCTCCAGGGCTCAGAACTGTTTAGTAGTCCTAGGTATTCAAAAACTATTTGCTAAATGAATAAATTGATTTCAAACAAGATCAAATTGATTGTTACGTTTTCAGCATTTGGTAAGGACCTCTGCTGAAACTGAATTTAAAATGTAAATTGATGTTACAAATTAGTGTTAAAAAATAAAATGTACTCCAATTATGTACCTTGATTATATGCAATAACTATTTTAAAAAGTAATCTTGGAAAAAAGCACCATTAAGAATACAGACAGGAGCCAATGGTTCATGCCTGTAATTAATTATAGCTATTCAGGAGGCTGAGATCTGAAGATCACAGTTCGGAGATCTGAAGATCACAATTCAAAGCCAGCAGGGCAGTAAAATCTGTAGTCCTATCTCTAATTAAACCAATGGAAAGCTGGAAGTGGAGCTATGGCTCAAGTAGAAGAGTGTTAGCCTTGAGCAGAAAAGCTCAGGGACAGTGCACAGGTACCACACTTACAACCCTAGCTACACAGAAAACTGCTAGGATTGAGGTTTGAAGATAGTCCAGGCAGAACAACCTGGAAGATTTATCTCCAATTACCAGCAAAAATTGTGGAATGAAAACATAGCTCAAGGGTAGAATGCTAGCTATGAGCAAGAAAGTGGAGCAAGAGTGAGAGGCTCAGAGTTCAAGCCTTCAAGCCTTAGTACCAGCACAAAATAACAGTAACAGCCCCCCACCCCCACTCCCAGTAATTCCCATAAAACTTTAAATGGTCTTAATAGTATCAAAGTACGACAGTTAAATAAATTTTAAGTGATTTTCATAAAACCTAACATTCATTGGATTTCAGTTGTTTATTGTCCTAGTTCCTCTTAATAACAAGGAAAAAAAGTTAGAGATTCAATTTTAGATTTGAGTAGTTGAAGGTAATTATTGCTGTTAAAAGACAATCTCTAAATGGAAAAAAGATTACAACCCTCTCCATTTCATTGTTTTTCAAATTTTATAAAGGTAAGAAATTGTTTTATTCATACTACTGAAAATAGTCCATGAAAACCGTAACAATTTTTCATTTATTTCATAAATAATTGAAGCAGTTGCCTAAATGTTTCAAAGAGATCAAAAGAATGGTTTAAAGATGAGGTTGGGAATATTGCTTAGCAGTAGACTGCTTGCCTAGTATGCATGAAGTCCTGGGTTCAATTCCTCAGCACCACATAAATGGAATAAGCTGAAAAAGGTGATGCAGCTCAATTGGTAGAGTACTAGCCTTGAGCAAAAGAAGCTCAAGGACAGTGCCCAAGCCTTTTTTTGCTCAAGGACAGTGCCCAAGCCCTGAGTTCAAGCCCCAGGACTGGCAAGAAAGAAAGAGAGAAAGAGAGAAAGAGAGAAAGAGAGAAAGAGAAAGAGAGAAAGAGGAATGAAGGAAGGAAGGAAGGAAGGAAGGAAGGAAGGAAGGAAGGAAGGAAGGAAGGAAGGAAGGAAGGAAGGAAGGAAGGAAGGAAGGAAGGAAGGAAGGAAGGAAGGAAGGAAGGAAAGATTTCAACAAATCATTTCAGTCATCTGAAGATGAAACTCTTACCTTATCATATTGGCATACAACAACATTTTCTGTGTCAAAGAGTTCCTGTCCTTCCTCGTCACTCACGTCATCTTCACTATTGAGGGGCTCCTACAAATAAAGAGAATTTATAACCGTATTTCCTATGTAGTCTATCTAGTGTTTAATGATAAAAACACAATGAATATGATGCTCTTCAAGAACAAGTGTCAAATACATATTTATATGCACTATAAACTTATTACTAATCAATTTCTATTCTAGGTTTGCCAATGTTAATTTCATCAAGAAATTAAATACAATTAGAATAGTTAAGGAATATAACTTCAAGTAAAAGTTCAACTTTATTTCTTTTATTCTTTAGCATTAGCACCAGAAAGTAATTTTCCACAGTAACTGCTTAAGAAATAAACCTGAAAACAGAAATTTTTATGAGGCAATAGTAACGATAAAAGTGCAAATTGGTGAAACTGGAAGAGGGCAACACAAAAGACTGGCACTGAGCTTGGGATTCCACATTAAGGACGAGCTCTCTCAATACAAATTAACATTTCCATCATTTTGATGGTTATGGCAGAAGCATAAAATTTAAGACTGAAAAAAATCTCAAGTTAAGAGTCAAAATAAAACCTGACTCAAATAACTCATTTATGATAAAACACAAAAGCTAAAACTCAGATTCCTAACAAATGGAGAAAAAGACTGGACAAAATACAAGAAAAGAAAATAATAGGTCACTAAGTCTAGGCCTATGCTTATTCAAACACATGTATATGCAAACATATACTCTTTTATTCAATTTAGAAAAAAATGTAAGGTGAAAAGTCAAGGTAAAATGAAAAAGTAGGGGCTGGGAAGGTGGCTCAGTGGTAGAGTGCTTGCCTTGCATGCAGGAGGCTCTGGGTTCGATTCCTCAGCATCACATAAGCAAAAAGAAAAAAGCCGGAAGTGGTGCTGTGGCTCAAGTGGTAGAGTGCTAGCCTTGAGCTGAAGAGCTGAGGGACAACGCCCAGGCCCAGAGTTCAGGCCCCACGACTGGACCCAAAAAAAAAATTTTTTTTTTAAATGAAAAAGTATATTGTGTTAACAGTTTAATTCACTTAAGTAAGCATTCTAACCCTTTTAAAGTTATAGTTTATAATTCAGATGTACTGGCAACACTCACAATGCAACTATCAATAATTAGTCCCAGGAATTTTTACTTTTATTTATTAAGCAATCACTCTATTCCATCCTGTCTCCGGGCAAGAACCAATCTGCTAATTTATGTCTTTACAATGTCTTTACAATTCTGGACATTTCATATAAATGGAGTTATACAAAATATAGACTTTGTGACTTTTTCATAAGATGACCAACATTTACTTTCTTTTTAACTTACTGTCATCTAACTAGGTATGAAGTGGCATCTAACTATGGTATTGCATTCCTCTAATGACTAATGATGCTCAACATCTTTTTCATTTTCATGTACTTGTGAGCTACTTGCCTATCATTTTTGGAAAAATGTCTATTAACCTTTTGGATTTGTTTATTCATTCAACAGTAGTGCTGGGATTTTAACTCAGGATCTCACATTAACTCTTGACATATGTCCACAACCATACCACCGGCTACAATGCCAGTTTGTTCACTTTAGTTATGTTTTGAATAGAATCTCATGTTCTTTCCAGGCTGATCTAGACTTCAACCTTTCTTTTATGCCAACGATGTAACTAGAAGTGCCAAGCCATGCCATCATGGCCAGCTTTTTTTATTGGTTGATATGGGGCCCTACTTTTTCCCTAGGCTGGTCTCAAAGAGCTTACTGACCTCTGCCTACCTATCTCAAGCAGCTAGGATACCAGGTATAAGCAGTTGTATTTGTCTTTAGCCATTCTGGGATTGTTTGTTCACTGTTGAGCTGTTCTTTATAAATTTTAGACACTGGATTCTTGTTAAAAACTATTTGCTAATATTTTTCCTACTTTGTAAATTACTTTTACTTTCTTTTAGTGAATTAAAAATGAAGATTAATTTCATCAATGAAAATCCAGATAGTCTTAAAAAAACACTAATTTATCAGAACAACTTCAAAAAGAAAGAAATACTTGCCCCAGGCCCAAGTGGCTCACACATGCAATCCTACTCAGGAGCCTGAGATCTGAGGACAACAGTTTAAACCAGCCTGGACACAAAAGTCAGTGAGACTCTTTATCTCCAATTAACTACCAAAAAGCTGGAAGTGGAGGGCTGGGAAGGTGGCTCAGTGGTAGAACGCTTGCCTTGCATGCCTGAGGCCCTGGGTTCGATTCCCAGCACCACATAAGCAAAAAGAAAAAAGCTGGAAGTGGCGCTGTGGCTCAAGTGGTAGAGCGCTAGCCTTGAGCTGAAGAGCTGAGGGACAGCGCCCAGGCCCAGAGTTCAGGCCCCACGACCGGACCCCAAAAAAAAAAAAGCTGGAAGTGGAGAGGCAATTCAAGTAGAAGAAAGTTAGCCTTGAGCAAAAAAGCTTAGAGACAGTACCCAGGCTGAGTTTAAGCCACAAGACTGGCACACTCAGGTTTGCATGTGTCTTAGAGACAGTACCCAGGCTGAGTTTAAGCCACAAGACTGGCACACTCAGGTTTGCATGTGTGCGCACAATCACATACATACACAGAAGAAGGGAAGGAGGGCAGGCAAGGTGGGCGGGCGGGCAGGCAGGCAGGCAAGCAGGCAAGGGAGGAGGGAGGGAGAGGGATGAGGTAGGGAGAGAGAGAGGAAAGAGGGGGAGAGGGAGGAAGGGAGGGGGAGAGGGAGGAAGGGAGGGCAGGCAGACTTATCAAGAAATTCTAGTTAGGGCAGTATTAACCTGAACAAAACAACTTAACAAAGAAACAATACTGGATCAAGTAAGGAGTACCAGTAAGGGTATTAACGTGAAAACCTAGCAAGAGAATGAGAAAAGAAAAATCGCAGATTCACACATGAATATAAATATAAAGCTCTGAATGAAGACACACATTTACAAGAATAATAATACAAAATAATTAAGTTGTGTTACTCCAGCAATGCAAAACTGGTTTGCTTTTCAAAGACCAATTAATGAAATTCACCACAAATTACAGACTATAGGTAAGAAACTATATATTTAATAATTGCTGAAAGTATTTAAGAAAAAATTCAAATTTATTTATAGTTTTAAACCAAAGAAAGTTCTTTGCTTATAATAAAAAAGAAAATTTTCATCTGATAAAAGGATACACAAAAATATTAGCAACAAATATTACACTTAAAAGCAAACACATGATGCATTTCCTTTTTTTTTTTTTTTGGTGCCAGTCCTAGGGCTTGAAACTCAGGGCCCGGCCACTGAATCTAAGCACCTTTCCTCAAGGCTGGTGGCTCTACCACTGGAGTCACAGCTCCACTCCAGTTTTTCTGGTAGTTAATTGGAGGTAAGTCTCACAGACGTTCCTGACTGGGCTGACATCAAGCCACAATCCTCAGATCTCAGCCTCCTGAGTAGCTAGGATTATAGATGTGAGCAACCTGCCTGGTTTGATTCTTCATTTCTAATAAATTTATTTTTCAAAAAAAAATTTTTTGTTTTTTTTGTTTGGGTCCGGTGGTGGGGCCTGAACTCTGGGCCTGGGCGCTGTCCCTCAGCTCTTCAGCTCAAGGCTAGCGCTCTACCACTTGAGCCACAGCGCCACTTCCGGCTTTTTTCTTTTTGCTTATGTGGTGCTGAGAAATCGAACCCAGGGCCTCATGCATGCAAGGCAAGTGCTCTACCAATGAGCGACCTTCCCAGCCCCTATTTTTCAAAAATTTAACCAGTAAGAAAAGCTGTCATTTTTCAGGTACGATATAATCATCTACACAGAAAACATGTAAAAATCTGCAAGAAAACTATTAGAATTAACAATACATTAGGAAGGTATCTGAGTCAACAATGACTCAGCAAAAAAGTGGAAACCACCAGCAAAAAAGTAGAAAAGTAGAGCTGGGAAGGTGGCTCAGTGGTAGAGCGCTTGCCTTGCATGTATGAGGCCCTGGGTTCGATTCCTCAGCACCACATAAGCAAAAAGAAAAAAGCTGGAAGTGGCGCTGTGGCTCACATGGTAGAGTGCTAGCCTTGAGCTGAAGAGCTGAGGGGCAGCACCCAGGCCCAGAGTTCAGGCCCACGACTGGACCCAAAAAAACAAAACAAAACAAAAAAAGTGGAAAAGTAATGAATAAATTTTTTTAAAGTGTCACTTAAGGAAGAATCAAAACTATACAGGGCTGCTCAGCAGCAGAGTTTGCCTAGCTAGCACTCATGATACCCTAGGTTTAATCCCTAGAACTTCAAAAAAATAAAATATTTAGAGAATAGATGGAAGGAGATCTGAATGTGCATTTTCACATACTAAAATATAGTAACAAGTGAATATAAGAAAAGTTGAAACTCATCAGTATTTAAGGAAATGAAATTAAAACCAAAATGAGACCATTTTCTATTTACCACACTGGTAAAAATTAAGGAACCTGACAAAAGCAGAAACTGGTGAAGATATATTGATATTTTCAACAATTATGCATTAAATAAGAAAAGATGTGGGGCCAGGAAGGTGGCTCAGTGATAGAGTGCTTGCCTTGCATGCATGAGGCCCTGGGTTCGATTCCTCAGCACCACATAAGCAAAAAGAAAAAAGCCGGAAGTGATGCTGTGGCTCAAGTGGTAGAGCGCTAGCCTTGAGCTGAGGGAGAGCACCCAGTCCCAGAGTTCAGGCCCCACGACCAGACCAGACCAGACAAGACCAGACCAGACCAGACAAGACAAGAAAATACAAGAAAAGAAAAGAAGTAATCCGTACAATAATTTGGCATATTCTTATAAAGCTAAAGATTTGTATGCCTTGGGAATCCAGCAAGTTAGTGTTTACATATAACACTTAAGAGAATTCTTTTATATGTATTCCCCCAAAGACACACACAAGAATATTTCAAACTGTAACAGTAAACAACTAAAGTAACAATCATAGCCATCAGATCAAAAAAAGGATAAATCAATTATGGTATATAGGTAAAAATAGTTACAGCTATGTACAACAGCTTAAACCTCAGGAATATCATTTCAGGGTGCAAAAAAACCAACATATAGAAAAATACATAAAGAATTACTCCATTTATATGTTTGAAATGGACAAGCAAAGCTAAAAGAGTATACTGTTAAGGAAAATAATCTCATTGTTGAAAAGCAAGTTAATGATAAACACTAAGTTTATGGACATAGACATACTGATAGCCCAGGAGATGTTAAGCAGTTTAAAAAAAATTAATTAGATGGTGGATACCAGGATATTTTTATTTTGAAACTTTTTTTATTCATTTGTATTTAGTCAGTATTTAATAACTTTTAAAAACACTTAAATTATTGTAATACGGTCAAAAAGAAGGCCACTTTTTATGCTGAGGCACACAACGAGTGATAAAAATTGTGGTGGGACAAGTTTCATCTTGGGCAAAAGTAACTAAGCTGGGACTATGGAGAAAACAGAGACATCAATAAGCTTCTAGAAGCAGAAAGATGCCAAGAACAGGAAAGATTAAGAAAATGATATAGAATATGACCAAAAAAACAAAAGGTTTGGAATAAATCTGTCTCATTGAGTTTTTGTGAGTTTCCTCTCTCTTCAAATGTTGTCTTGCCTTTTTAATGACTAAAGCAAAAGACTGACCACATCTACTTGTTCTGTTCTACCATTATGAATACATTAGCCAAAGCTTTAGAATGACTTGTGTCTCCTCCATCCTTATTAATACAATTTAACTTGGTATACATACATTTTTTAATTACCAGCTATGAGAAACAATTTTCTTTTAAAGATAAATATAGCCAGGACAGTTCAAAAATGGTAGTACATACAGAATGAAAGTCTTATACTGTATGACACCAAATAGCCTCTGGAAAAAATGAAATACAATTTCTCAGTTAAACTAGACATGACTGAGTAGTTTCTTTCTCCAAGTCTGCCACTAGAAACTTACTTCCTCCACCTGCCCATCTTCAGCTCCATCTTTCTCTTTATCTTCCTCTTCATCATCATCATAGTCTTCTTCTTCATCTTCATCTTCTTCAGATGACGTATCCCCAGTTCCATCAACTTGTAACACTAATGGAGCTTGCTGCTGAGTAGGCTGGGCCTGTGGTTGCTGTTGGCCAGTTGCAGTTATCTGAGCTTGTGCTTGTGTGGGTGCTGCCACTGTGGTAGGTATAACTTGAGTCTTATTTCCTGTAAATAATATTTGTGGAGGCTGGATGATGACACCTGTCTGTGGTGAAATCCCTCCAGGAAGAGGAGCTAGGACCTAAAGCAAATAAAACAAATAAGGAAAAATCAAATAAACCAAAAAAACGCCTATTAGAAGGATTAAGTATGGTAGTTAGAAACTGGTCCAAATTTTTAAAGAATCACTAGCAATGTCATTTATTCATAGTTAAAACTACCAAAGCATAAAAGCTATGTTTAGCTAGTGTACTAACCCACTAAATTTCCATTTTGTCATTCAAGTTTCTGACAACTACTTCATTTACTGAGTACTTATACATATACCAGATACTAACCAAGTATGCAAGTAATTTTAACATATAAATTGCAAAGCGCATAGTCACTAAGTAACAAATTTTGAGCCTAAACTCTGTGGTCTAGAACTCATGCTTTTACTGTAATGCTACACTGCCTCCCTCCATACAAAGAGTACTGCATTTGAGAATCTGAACACCTGAATCAGACATAGAGCTAAAGAAAGACACTAATCTCTATTACTTTAATTTCACTGTTAGACTAGGGATAGGGAATAATTCTGAACACTGATGCAATCAGTAGCTTAAAAACTAACAATACTACCAGGTACTAGTGGCTCACACCTGTAATCCTAGTTATTCAGTATTCTGAGACCTGAAATCATGGTTTGAAGCCAACCTGGGTAGAAAAGTCCATGAGACTCTTATCCAATAAACTACTCAGAAAAGGCCAGATGTGGTACTGTTGGCTCAAGTAAGTAGTAAAGCACTAGCCTTGAACACAAAGAGGCTCATGGTTGGCACCCAGGCGGAGTTCAAGCTCCAGGACTGGCAAAAAGAAAAAGAAAAAAAGGTGTGTGTGTGTGTTGATAGAAGAGAGACTAGTGGCTCACACCTATAATGAGACCTGGATGATAACAGCTCAAAGCCAAACAAGGCAGAAAAATGTACAAAATTCCATCTTCAGAGATAAACAGCAAAATGCCAAACTTTAAGTGGAGTGGCAGCTGAGCAAGCACAAAGCCAAGTTCAATCTCCATTCTTGAAGATGTCTAACTCATACCTCAATATTCTGATTTAATTGACTGATAAAAGGTGTTGATTTAATTTACAATTCCACAGATGGTTCTATCATGCAAATCATGTTGGAAAACCACCAGAAAACATAATCTTCAAAATTATTTCCAGGTTCTAGATTCTAAAATCCTAAATTTGAAAAGAATACATTAACAAATATGAACTATATATATATAAAACAACATTCATGGGGGCTGGGAAGGTGGCTCAGTGGTAGAGTGCTTGCCTTGCATGCCTGAGGCCCTGGGTTTGATTCCTCAGCACCACATAAGCAAAAAGAAAAAAAAAAAAAAAAAGCCGGAAGTGGCGCTGTGGCTCAAGTGGTAGAGCACTAGCCTTGAGCTGAAGAGCTGAGGGACAGCACCCAGGCCCAGAGTTCAGGCCCCACGACCAGACCCAAAAAAAAAAAAAAAAATTCATAATTATAATTATTAATAAATTATAAGTGCTGTTAGTTTCAAGCATACAATTCAAAACCTGCAAAAACAAGAATTTCCTTTCAGAAATTTACAGATTAATGGTTCAATAAGCAAATACAACACAACAATAACTCAAAAAGCCATGCATACCTAATCTGAAAAATATTTGGATTTGAGAGAATTTCAGATTTTTGGATTTCCATTGGTAATCTATGCAAATATCCCTAAACTGAAAACTCCAAAATCTGGTACCCCACTCACAATAAACATTTTGGATAAAGGAAACTAGCCTGTCCAATTCAATGAGAACATAGTAAGTGGTACTAAGGTTAGTTTAGGAAACAAAGCATAGTCAGTGACCTTCCCAGTAGGTTACACTAGTTTCTGTTTGTGCTTTAAGAATAGCCAGGCTGCTCTCTAGTTTATCTGGAGGCAGTACAGGAAATTGCTACATTCAAGACCAAAGGCAGGATTCTAATTTAAAGAATAATATCAAGTCTAATACAGAAAGACAATAGCACATGATTATGGAAATCAGAAATTAGTTTGGCTGAATAACCTTGCCTAACCTATCTTGTTATCAGTTTATATATCTGTCTATAAAAAAATAATATAAAGCCAGGCACTGGTGGTTTATACATGTAATACTAGTTACTCAGGAGACTGAGATCAAAAGATTATGGTTCAAAGCTAGCATTTTAAATAGCCCAAATTAGTGGTGCTGTGGCTCAATTGGTAGAGCACTAGCCTTGAGAAAAACCACAAATAACACGCCAGGGACAGAACTGAGGACCTGGATTCAAGACCAAGGAGACACAGACACACAGACAGACAGACAAACAGACAGACAGACACACAGATACACACACACACACACACACACACACACACTCAGGAAAAGAAAAAAAATTGAAACAACAGTAATTGAGGGTAATTTTTATGGTCTTGGGGCATGAACTCAGGAATCTGAGCAATATCCCTGAGCTCTTTTGCTCAAGGCTAGTGTTCTATCACTTGAGCCACAGCTCCACTTCTAGTTTTCTGGTGGTTAATTGAAGATAAAAGTTTCACCATTTTCCTGCCCAGGTGGCTTCTAATCACAATCCTCAAATCTCAGCCTGCTGAGTAGCTAGGATTACAGAAGTGAGCCACCAGTGCTCGGCCATTAATTCAGTTTAGAAACATGCTGAGTAACTTGAGAAACTAAAGACAAGACATATACCTCAACATTAAAATAAAAGCTACATAAAGACAAGAGATATATCTCAACATTAAAATAAAAGCCACATAGTATTAGGCAAACCTATAGCCAATAGGGGAGAAAAAAACAATTTCCTCTGAAATCACAAACTAGACTGTCTAAGTCTTTTCTCTACTCTTACTTAAAATAGTGCCTGAATTCTCAACCAGACAATAAAGCAAGAAAAAGAAAAGTAATACAAATATGAAAGAATTCCAATTATCTCCTTACAGAAGAAATCGCGTACTTCAAAGATTCTAAAGATCACAGAATATACATTCAGCAAAATGTATGATACAAACACCAACAAAAAGCTGGACGCCGGTGGCTCATGCATGCCTGTAATCCTAGTTACTCAGGAGGCTGAGATCTGAGGATCACGGTTGAAAGCCAGCCCAGAAAGTCTGTGAGACTTATCTCCAATAAACCACTAGAAAACAGGAAGTTTTTGGCACTGTGGCTCAAGCAGTAGAGTGCTCGCCTTGAGCTGAAGAGCTGAGGGATAGCACCCAAGCCCAGAGTTCAAGCCCCACGACCCACAACAACAACAAAAAAATTAAATATCTAGAAATAAACTTTACTAAAGAAGTAAAAAGAACTCTAACAATGAAAACTATAGAACACTGAATAAAGAAAATTATATATTAGAAGGAATGACCTCTAATGTTGATGAATCAGCAGAACAGTAAAAATAGCTAAATTACCAAAACCAATATAGATTCAATGCATAAAATCTCAATGATATTTTTATAGAACTAGAAAGGCAATCCTGAAATTCATATGAAAACAAAAAAATCCAGAAAAGCCAAAGCAATGTTGAGCAAAAAAAAAAATAATAATAATACTGGCTATATCACAATACCTGATTTAAATTATATTACAGAGCCATAATAACAAGAAAGAGCATAATTGTGGCATAAAACTGGCTATATCACAATACCTGATTTAAATTATACTACAGAGCCATAATAACAAGAAAGAGCATAATTGTGGCATAAAAAGACACGTAGACTAACGGCATTGAAGATCCAGAAATAAAATCACATAGCTACAGCTGCCTGATTCTTTAAAAAGGCACCAGAAACATGAAGAAAAGACAACTGCTTCAAAACAAACGGTGCTGGGAAAAATGGAGATTCACACATAGAAGATTGAAACTAGATCCTTAACTGTCACTCTGTACAAAAAAATCAATTGAAAATGTCTCAATCTTAAACTACTATCTGAAGTTTTATACAATAGGAAAAAAAAAGACACATACATAGGCCATGACTTGCTGAATAGGACTGATTTAGCTCAGGAAATAAGAACAAGAATTGACAAATGAGGTTGCATCTAAACCAGAAGCTTTTGTTTATCACAGGAACCATTATTAAAGCAAAGAAACAACATGTAAAATGAAAAGAAAAGCTTGGATAGCTATTTATGAGACAAGGGATTAAAATTCAAAATAGATAAAGAGCTCTAAAACTTAAAACATCAGCAGAACACCAATGGCTCGTGCCAGTAATCCTAGCTACTCAGGAGGCTGAGATCTGAGGATCACTATTCAAAAGCCAGCCTGGGCAGGAAAGTCTATGAGTCTCTTATCTCCAATTAACCACTAGAAAACTGGAAGTGGCACTGTGGTTCAAAGTGGTAAAGCTCTACCCTTGAACAAAAAAGCTCAAAGACACCACCCACACTCTGAGTTCAAGCCTCACAACCAAAAGAAAAGAAACCTTAAAACATCAAAAGACAATCCATTAAATGAGCAAATGAAATAAACAGAAGAGGTCACAAAAGAAGAATATAAATAGTCATAAACACACAAAGAGGTGTTTCACATCCTGAGCCATAAAAGCAATGGAAATCAAAATAATACTGAGATTTGATTTCATCCTAGCCACAATAGCTATCACCAAAAAAACAAACAAGAAGGGCTGGGAAGGTGGCTCAGTGGTAGAGTACTTGCCTTGCATGCATGAGGCCCTGGGTGCGACTCCTCAGCACCACATAAGCAAAAAGAAAAAAGCTGGAAGTGGCGCTATGGCTCAAGTGGTAGAGCGCTAGCCTTGAGCTGAAGAGCTGAGGGACAGTGCCCAGGCCCAGAGTTCAGGCCTCACGACCGGACTCAAAAAAAAAAAAAACAAATATTGGCAAAGATGAAGGGAAAAAAGAAACTATGCTATTACACATTATATGCCTGTATAAAAATATAACAAAACCTCTCACTTTGTACAACTAATGTATGCCAATACTTTTAATATATGGTAATTCTTTTCATTAAAAAACATGCTGAATATACATTATGCTACGAGACACACAACAGAAAATAACAACTCTGAGTGAAAAACCATGGAAAAAGCCAGGGCAACCACTTAAGGAATCCACATAGAAGATGGAAATGGTAACTGAAATCCCTTTACCTGTTGTATAACAGGAGCTTGAACTCCACCAGGCTGCATTTGTGGTATAACCTGCTGTTGTAGAACTACTGACTGTTGAGGCTGAAAGATATACTGGGCACCATTGGCTGCTCTGACCACCTGGAGAAGCTGACCTAAAGCAAAAGAACAAGTATTCTGTTACCATTTTAGCTGTTATCCCACAATAAGTGAACTAATATGAAATCATGCATGCAAACTTAACTGTAACCATTATCTCTTCTAACTATCCTGCATGTTCAAATACACTAAAGTAATTAAGTATTGGGGTTTTTTCCCCCACATTTATTATCATTCTTTAGCTGTTATTCCAATAATATTTTTTGCTTTGTTTTTGGTGCCAGCCCTGTGGCTTGAACTCAGGGCTTGGGTGCTGTCTCTGCACTTATGTTCAAGGCCAGCACTTTACCACTGGAGTCCAGTGTCTCAGCTTTTTCTGAGTGTTTTGTTGGAGGTAAGAGTTTCATGGACTTCCCTGCCCAGGCTGGCTTCAAACCATGATCCTCAGATCTCAGCCTCCTGAGCTATGAGGTATGAGCTATCTGTGCCTAGCTTTTTTTTTTCTTTTAATTGCTTTGATTTGGGGTTTTGGGGGGGTACTTCAGTTTGAACTCAGTTAAGTTCAATACATTGAGTCATATCACAGTGATCCCAGTATTGAGAGCTATTCATTTGTAAAGCTTTAGAGAAACAAATACAACAGTATGTCATGTATATACTTTAAACAAAACCATCACGGTACTCTCCGTCAAAACTACAAAAAGCAACCAAAGTTTACAAAACCAATTGACATAGACTACCACCTAACACTAATTGTATATCTGGCTTGACATGGACTACCACCTAACACTAATTGTATGTCTGGCTTATGTACTCAGAAACAACTTCCCAACAGGTTACCTCAGGTGACCTTCAAAATTACTCTTTGAATTAATTTAAACTTTTTGTTTACATGTTAGTCAAATATGGAGTGACACAGTCCCTATTTGTTCTCTATAAATTTAAAAGTTAGTAAAACAAGTAACTATGAAATTAAGATTTTTTTTTTTTGGGGGGGGGGGGGGGTCCAGTCATGGGGCCTGAACTCTGGGCCTGGGCGCTGTCTCAGCTCTTCAGCTCAAGGCTAGCGCTCTCCACTTGAGCCACAGCGCCACTTCCGGCTTTTTTTCTTTTTGCTTATGTGGTGCTGAGGAATCGAACCCAGGGCCTCAGGCATGTAAGGCAAGCACTCTACCACTGAGCCACCTTCCCAGCCCTGAAATTAAGATTTTTATAGAGAATAATTAAAATCTATGCTAATAACATGACAAAAGTCATGTACTAAAGTTTAATGCAGAGACATTATGTATAATAATATACACTAAATTTGCATGATTTGATTTGGCATCACACATTAGTTTGACTGAAGTGTAAACTCAGTTGGCAGGATAAACATGTTTAGTAAAAATAAACTCAGTCACTATGCATTTCTATGTAATTAAAGGTCTTCAATATAGTGATTCACAGATCAAAAGTTCAAGAACAATTTTCATCTTTTCTACTGCATACTCAATAATGATTAGCTTTCATAATCTAAGCCAAATGGTAACAGAAATTCAATTAAAACTGTCCCTCTTACAATAAAGACAAAACCTAACATAATGTTAAGTGGTATAATTTACTGAACAATACATAAATGAAGTTTCTTATTCCTAATGACCTGAATTTGTTAATATCTGTTGAACAGGAGTCACACCTGCAGGCAGTGCTAAGGTAGCAGCTGTAGCAGCAGCACTCTGAAAAAAAATAAAAACAAAGGAGAAAAAATCAAAACCACAAATGTACAAAACAATATAAATAGTACAGGAAAATTTGTTGGTAACATATGACGTTGATGATAAAATCAAATGGTACAAGACCACCTAACCTAACGACATATATAACCACTGCAAACAATTAAATAGAACAGTATAATTGTTTGGTTTCTCCTTCTGTCCCCACCACACACATCAAGTATATACCACTTCAGTATTCTATAAAGTATCAATCCTTTATATCTTTATATTACCCTATACATTTTTAGTAAAATACACATTTAAAAATGTTGTATGTAAGCCAGACGCCGGTGGCTCATGCCTGTGATCCTAGCCACTCAGGAGGCTGAGAGCTGAGGATCATGGTTCAAAGCCAGCTCGGGCAGGAAAGTCCTTGAGACTCTTTTTTTATTTGGGGGGGGGGGGGGGGGAGGTCCGGTCATGAGGCCTAAACTCTGGGCCTAGAGGCTGTCCCTCAGCTCTTCAGCTCAAGGCTAGTGCTCTACCACTTGAGCCATAGTGCCACTTTGGCTTTTTTCTTTTTGCTTATGTGGTGCTGAGTAATCAAACCCAGAGCCTCAGGCATGCAAGGCAAGTGCTCTACCACTGAGCCACCTTCCCAGCCCCTCCTTGAGACTCTTATCTCCAATTAACCACCAGAAAACTGGAAGTGGTGCTATGACTCAAGCAATAGAGCAGCTAGTCTTGAGCTGAAGATGCAAGGACAGCGCCCAAGCCCAGAGTTCAAGCCCCATGACCAACAACAACAACAAAAAAGTTTACAAAATTAAAGTCATTCCTTATTTTTTCCTCTCCAAGTCTTTACTTCCTTATACCCAACTGCCTGTATTCAATTAAAATACACTAGACAAAATTACAAATATATTCGTTTCTTGGCTTTTTAAATTCCTATCAGAACCAATAGTTGTCTACATAAAACACTTGTATCTAAAGATTTTCCTTATGGTGTAGCTGTTAAATCTTTAGAGGTCATACTATCAAAAAGGGGACATATTCCCTTACCCAAAATGCTGGGAGAAAGAAGAGATTTCAGATACTTTTCAGATTTGGAAGTACCTGCATAACCATAAGATTATCTAGGGGATGGAACCAGGTCTGCGAACAAAATTAACTTATGCTTGTATTTTTGTTTGGAGAGGAGATGTTAAGAAAGGAAGTCACTACGTAGACCATGATGGTCTCAAACTCACAATACTCGTGCTTCTATCTTTGGAATTGGAATTACAGCCAAGTGCGCCACTATACAATTTTCCACTTGTAATCTCAAAAAATTTCAGATTTTGGGCTGAGTGCCAGCGGCTCATGCCTGTAATAATAGATACTTGGATTCCTAGGAAGACCTTATATCAATAGAAAAACACTAAGTATGGTGGTCTGTATCTGTCATCCCAGCTATGGCAGGAACTATATAACTAAAAGACTCAAACTCCAGGCCAGCCCTGGCAAAAGTGAGATCCTATCTTAAAAATAAGCAAACTTTAGACTTCCTGCTAAATTCAATTTCAGCAAACTTAAAAACAAGCAAAAAATATCTCAAAGCAGCTGTTTTTCTCAGAGCTTCAATAATTTTCAAGATGCTGAAATATTACATACTTAGGCATGGCCACTATTTTTATATGAATTAAAGTCGACCTAATGTTGCGATTTTAATTATTACCATGCTTGATGCATTCATATGCTGTATCAGTTTAGAATCAGGAACAATAACTTGTGGTGCTGTGGCTGTAAAAAAAAACAAACAAGTACATATGTAAACAAGCATCATGAAGCTATTTCATAGTCACAAGGGTGTAATACAATGCAGAATGCTTTTTTCGTATTTTAGGCATTTAAATACTTTTTAATAATACTTTTTTAAGAAGTTTTTAAATTTGTGTTGAAAACAGTATAAAAAGCCGGGCACTGGTGGCTCATGCCTATAATCCTAGCTACTCAGGAGACTGAAATCTGAGGATCAAGGTTCAAAGCCAGCCTGGGCAGGAAAGTCTGTGAAACACTTACCTCCAATTAACCACTCAGAAAACCAGAAGGGGCATGATGGCTCAAGTGGTAGAGTGCTAACCTTGAGCTGAAGAACTCAAGGACAGTGCCCAAGCCCCCACAACCAACAAAAAAAAAAAAGAAAAGAAAATAGTGTAATAGACCTACTATACTTGACATTGGAAACATTAGTAACATTCTTATCTCCAATAAACCACTCAGAAAACCGAAGTGGCTCTGTGGCTCAAGCGGTAGAGTGCTTGCTTTGAGCAGAAGAGCTGAAGGACAGCAGCGCCCAGGCCAAGTTCAAGCCCCACAACTGACAAAAAAAAAAAAAAAAGAGAAGCTGGGGACAGCACCCAGCCCTGAGTTCAAGCCCCATGACTGATTAGATATATAGACATAGATATAGATATATAATGCATATATATTATATATATGGAAATACCGAAGGATACAGGGAATTGTGGGAACACAAAATGATAAGATATCTAATAGTTAAGTATATACATTTCTGTTCATTCCTAGATAAGCTGGAAATCTTCAAATGAAATTTAGCTTTGCCTTACTTGGCTAACCCAGAAATTAACTGCTTTCTTCATACTACTACACTGGAAAAAGTTACTAATCCATTAAGAGTAAATTCAAACTTAAAACTATTAATCTACACCATCTTTTTCTCTAGCTTGACAATTACCAAGATTATGTTACTCTCAATTGTTTAAAAAATACAATATGAAAATAATTAAGTGTTTGACTCCGCAAATTTCAGAGAATACACAGGTAATCCCATTACCTTAATATTCTCTGAGTGAAGAAAATCAAAGTTTAATTTATGATGACCTAAAATCCTAATGCCAGAACTAATGACAATAGGAGGAACAGTCATCAAAGAAGATATAAAGAACAAAATAATTTGACACAAGGTACAGTATTGAGTATTAAAAGTCCTACCGATATAAACAAGACCTTTATACCAAATAGACCTGTCATATATCACTATCAATTTTATTCTATTTATACTGTCAGGTAAGACAAGTGGGCAACTAAGTGATTACTTAGGGAACTTTCATTTATCTTTCCTCTCCAGTAATAATGAAGACTCAATTAGAATGCTCAGGAAATTCTGTAACTGAATAGATACTTGTCATGGAAAAAAAACAAAAACTTTGCAACATATATAATGAATCAAGAGTCTTTTCAAGGCTCAGATTTCCTTACATGTGAAATGGACCTAAACACTATTTCATAAAATCCCTCTAAGGGACTAATGATAATGAAAGTGACTTTAACATTGCAAAGTGCTATGGACATTAAAAAAAAAAAAAAGTTCTTTTCTTACTTTAAAAACAAGTACTATAGCCGGGTGCTGGTGACTCACACCTATAATCCTAGCTACTCAAGAGGCTGAGAGCTGAGGATCACGGTTCAAAGCCAGCTGTGAGACAAGTGGTGCTATGGCTCAAGTGGTAGAGCACTTGGCTTGAGCTGATGAGCTCAGGGATAGCACCTAGGGTCCAGAGTTCAAGCCCCACAAATGACAAAAAACAAAAACAAAAAACGAAGTACTATAAATCAAACTAAGTTATATACCTACTGTTTGCTTAAAAGAAATCTTGTCAATTATATTTATATTGAATAAATGTAAAAGGGATTGAACTCTGACTAAAATTATAAAATTCTTCCAGATTTAAGATACATGGATAAAAATAGAATGACATCGAAAGAACATGTCTCAAAGACAGTAGACAACTATTTTATCAGCTAAAATAGGAAGCCCTTATTAAACAAATCTCTATAAGTGACTTATTTTAGTGAATACACTACTATTAAGCCTTCTCAAAACAAAATAATACAAGTTCCTTGAATATGGTCTTAGGCTTTCAGTTGAGGAATTATTATTAAGCACACACAAATTCAGCCAACATAGTCTTAAAAGAAGTTTACAAATTATCTTTTAAAAGAAGAAACCAGAACTTTATTCTTTCAAAACACAAATTTAATTTTCAAGCCATAGAAGAAAAACAAACCCAGTTTTACCTTGCTGTGATGCAGGAATAAGGACTTGCTGGGTCTGTGCTTGCTGAGGTACTGTTTGCTGAGGTTGAGCTTGCTGATGGTGGTGGTGGTGGTGATGCTGCTGCTGCTGGGGTTGATGCTGCTGTTGAACTTGCAATAAAAGCTGCTGCTCTTCTGAATGAAATCCATCTACTGCCCTAGACTGCATTAGTTTATTCTCCCATAACTAAAATAAAGAATATTAAAGGTTTCTCAATGAAAGAAAAAATAACTCTAGACAAAATATATTTATTAGCTACCTGTAAATTCCTTCCATTTTTAAAACTGATACAACCACAAAAAATACATCTTGTTTGTGATCTAAGTATAATGATACTAAAGTCCTTGAAGAATCAAATCCTGTCTCTACCGCTTTAGACTACTGAAGACTCATTTCCTTGTTTATATGGCCAACAAATAATCTCTAGTAACTCCTTGATAGATGCTATTTAGCAAAAAAAGTTCCCATAAGCAGGTTTTTTTTAAGAACTCCAACATTATCTCTTGTAACATAGAAATATTTTTGTGGAAATTTTTAATAAAAATGTTCCCCTAACTGCCAGCATATAAAACTTAAATTCATCTCTTTTTTTAGAAAAATGAGAAACAAAGACAACAAAAGCCTAATTTCCCATCTCTCCATTTATACATTAAGAAAAAAGAAATTGAAATGATGCTGGTCTTAAAAGGTTGTCCCATCCCTCCATACATCTTGAAATTTCTCTCTTTCCTTTATGCCAGAGATTGACTACCACATATTCTATTTAGCCACATCTATAGGCTGAGCATCTATAATTCAGTAATTCAAAACCAAATTCTGAAACTCTTGAGTGTTGACCTGATGTTACAAATGGAAAATTCCATACCATGAAACTTGGGTTTTGTGTACAAATATAAGATATTATGTAAAAAGTATCTTCAAGCTATTTATATATGAAACATAAGTGAATTTCATTGTATATACATATATGTACACAATTTTTCATTTACAAAAGGTGGGCTATGTCAAAATTGTTAAAAAATCCAAAGTAATTCTGGCCATAAATGCTTCAGAGATACTCAACCTGTGTTTTCTCATTTTACCACAAGGTAGGTTCTATAATACAAAAATAAGAAAAAGAACCAATTTATCTTTCTCCCTAACACATTTCCTCTCTACTAGATTTAATATTTAAAGTTTTACCCTGATAATAAATTACCTAAGAAAGTTACAATCTATTTTTAAGAATGCAAATGAAACAATTTAATCATTTTTATATACTTTATTTTCTCCTCCAAAGCCTGCTCTTGAGATACTTACTGTCAAACTCACCTGAGTTTGGCTGAGATCATCTAAGTTTCACTTGTCATACTCTCAGAGGTTTAAAAGCAAGTACCAAGAAGTGGGTACTTAAAAGAGGGGAAGGTGGGGTCAAGGGGAGAGAAGAATGAAGGTGGCAAGGGGGAGAATGCAGGCAAGAACTGTAGGAGCTACAGAACTGAGAAATGTATGATAAGGGGCAGGCTGAAAGGGGGAATGAAAACAAATTCAATACATAACCTAAAATTAAGATAAGTGAGGGAAGGGGTAGAGGTTGGAAGGGGTGGGTGAGAATGTTGAAAGGAGTGACATTGATCAAGATGCACTGTATTCATAAACTGCTTTGGTGAATGGCAATTCCTCTGTACAACTACTTAAAGATGACAAAAATATTATTTTTAAAAAATCTCCTAACCTTTCCCCAGTACAGATGTAGTATCTAGTTTCTACAGCTAATAACAATTCTGGCACCTTCTTAATAGTTTACCAAAAAACTAAACTAACAAGTCAATTTCACAGTGAAGCTTTCTTCTCCTTAACAAGCCCTGTTATTTAGAAACTTCTAAAATCTATTTAGGTATAGTAACTATGTCTATTCATGGTTATTGAGGATTAACATGAGATATACTTTTATTAGTGTTTCCAATTAATACTATCACTAGCAATATTAACAAAGATTAACAAAAGCTATGCTTATTATTTCTAAAACTAGAGCATTTACCAGAAGTTGAAAAACCAGAAACCAGATAATCCTGGTTTGGCTACTTTTCATTGACCAAATAATGTTATCTTTCTTAGGCATTTTCCTCCCCAAAGAAGAATTCTCTAGGCATAGCAGCTCAGGTCTATATTTGTAGGTATACCTACAACTACAAGCTGAGGCTGGGAGAATTACAATTTGAGGGTAGTCTAGGCAAAAAGTTTGCAAGACTCCTTATCAACCAACAGAAAATGCTGGGCATAGTGGTATATTCTTGTCTCCTCCCCAGCTACACAGAAAACATAATAGGAGGATTGCAATCCAGGCCCTCTAATGCATAAACTGGATACCCTATTAAAAAAAAAAAAAAAAAGCTAAAAAGGCCAGAGGCATGGCTAAAGTGGTAGAAAGAAAAAAGAAAAGCTAAACAAGAATAACGTTGAAGGGAGGGGTTGGGCTATTATTAGCCCAACAGTCTATTATTAGCATTTGAATTTAAGGTCTCACACTTGCCCCTAAGTACACTCTACCCTTTGAGCCATTCTGTTAACCCTAGATTACTTCTAAACTCATTTCCAGCTAATAAATCTAGGATTCTAAAAGTCCCAGACTAAAAACTACTAATTTCTTCTTGTAAAAACAAAGTACTGCCAGGTGCCGGTGGCTCATGCCTATATAATCCTAGTTACTCAGGAGGCTGAGATCTGAGGATTGTGGTTCAAAGCCAGCAGGGGCAGGAAAGTCAGTGAGACTCTTATCTCCAATAAACCACCAGAAAACCACAAGTGGTACTGTGGCTCTACTGGTAGAGCGCTAGCCTTGAGCTGAAGCGCTGAGGGACAGTGCCCAGGCCCAGAGTTCAAGCCCCCATGACTGACCAAAACAAACAAACAAACAAAAACCAAAAAACAAAGTACTACTTTCTAAGGACCTGAATTGCCTCTATTTCATCAATGTAAAGTGGGCTCCTAGCCCAGCACAGCACCAAAATAAGCATTTGTATGGCCAATAAAACACATTACGAGTAAGGCATTATATATATAGCTATCCCCAAACCTTTTCTCTTTTTCCGTTTTCTAAAACAAAACTTAGTTTATAAGTCAATTCAAGGTCAAAAGCTAATATTAACTAGTGTTTTAAACTATATTTTAAATTATAATTCTGGTGGGGACTGATAGGACTGAACAAGATCTTCATGCTTGCTAAACGTGCACTAACACTGAGCAGCATCCCAGACCCCCAAAATTTCCTTAACTTTTATTGCCTGGTCTACTGACTGGAGAGCCAATCTTTCCAATGAGACTTCTGTAATGAGGATAAAATCTAATGATTATGCTAAGGGCCAGTGGTTCACACCTGTAATTCTAGCTACTTACTGTTAGGACTGATATTGGAAGCCAGCCTGGGCAAGAAAGTCCATCACACTCATCTCCAATTAACCACCAAAATTCTGGAAGTGAGCTGTGGTTCAAATGGTAGAACACTAGCCTTGAGCAACAAAGCTACGGGACCACACTCAGGCCCTGAGTTCAAGCATGGGCACATACAGATACTCATGCATACACAAACAAAAGGGAGATAATGGAGCAACCTTACAAAAATTCTTTTCCTCCTTGGATCCTCAAACTGACATGAAGAACTTATCCTATGATCCCAACATGATTAAGACCTACTTTTATTCATATGCTAAGTAGACATTTTTAATAACTAAAATTTATTGAGTTTTTTTGTACTTTCTAAGTATTTTACATACTCAGTTTTTTACAGAATTTGTATAGAACAGACATTATTACCTCCTTTTATTAGAAAAAAGAACAAATGGAACAAAAAAATGAGGTACACCAAGTAAACATAGGTTGTAGGATATAAGCCAAGCAGTCTAACTCCAGCATCTTTGTGTTGGACCTCATTTATGAATGTTTTATTGCAGATACCTCCATAATCCAAATTACTGATCTCAAACTACACTGCTGCTTTCCAAGCACATAAATGACTCTATGAACTACCTCCCCAATCTAAGATCTAGTCACAACTATTGAACCTTCCTTGATACTAGTTAAGTTTTGCAAATATCACAGGAGATAAAAGACATTTTTCTATCACTTACTAGTTAAATATCCTGATCCAAATACAATCTGAATTTATGTTCCAATCTATAAAATGTGAACATTATCATTCCCTGGCTTTATGTCAGGCTTGAAATTCTATAAAGGATTCTACTTTCACAAAAATTTGCTGAATAAAACATAAATAATTCCATTTCAGGACCCCCCTAAAAACATTAGGAAACCTAATTTCCCAAAAAGCACATGAAGTAGAAAGTAGACTGATAATCAATTTATGATCCAGGTATTCACAAATAGTGTATCAAGTATATCAAGCACATTTAGCAGAGTTGGAGAGTGATTTGCTCCCACTTTCCTAAGATATGGCAATGTCTGGAGATACACTTGATCTCAACTGAATGGTGCTGCTGGCATCTAGTGGGCAGAAGTCAGTAATACTGCTAAGATGCTACAATGAAGAGCAGAGCCTCTGAAACCATTTAAACAATCCAAAAGACCAAAAGGGCCAAGATCAGCCAGATGCTGGTAGCTCACACCTATCATCCTAGCTACTCAGGATGCTGAGATCTAAAGATCTCAGTTCAAAGCCAGCTTGAGCAAGAAAGTCCATGAGACTCTTATCTTCAATTAATCACCAAAATGCCAGAAATGGAGCTGGTCCCCAAGTAGTAGAGTGCTAGCCTTAAGCAAAAAAGCTCAGAAACAAAAGCGGCACTTGGCTCAAGTGGTAGAGCACTAGCCTTGAGCTGAAGAGCTCAGGGACAGCGCCCAGGCCTGGAGTTCAAACCCTAGTACCGACCCCCCCAAAAAAAAAAAAAAAAAAAAAAGTGATAAAGGTTGAGAAACCAAATAAGAGACAAAGAACTGAATTTACGGTTTACTTACAACTGAAGAAACTTCTGTTATTCTGATTTATATTAAAAAGAGGTCATGCCAGGTACTAGTGGCTCAGGCCTGTAATCTTAGCTATTCAGGAGGCTGAGATCTGAGAACTGGGTTTGAAGGCAGCTTGCACTGAGAAGTCCTGGTGAGACTCTTAACTCCAATTAACCACTCAAAAACCAGAAGTGCAGCTATGACTCAAAGTGGTAGAAGCACTAGCCTTGAGCAAAAGAGCTCAGGGACAGTGGCAGAGAGCTAGCCTTGAGGAAAAACACTCAGGGAGAGCATCTAGTCCCTGAGTTCAAGCCCCAGGACTGACAAAAACAAAAAAAGAAAACCCATAAACAACCAGGGCTAACCTCTACTCTTATCTTAGGGCAATGACTTAAAAATATTTAGGCTGATTTTCTATGCTACAAATGTTCTGCCTTTCATAAACAGTCACAAAAATACAAGGACACTCAATGAAACAAACTGCAAAACATTCATTCCAATAATACCAAAGATTTAAAATAAGCTTATTCTCTTACTTATATCCCTGGATATTTATGGTGTTTGAGCTGCTTATATTATTCATCCAACTTAATATCTCATGGTATACATTCTTTTTTTTTTTTTTTTGGCTGGTCGTAGAGCTTGAACTCTGGGCCTGGGCACTGTCCTGAGCTCTTCAGCTCAAGGCTAGCGCTCTACCACTTCAGCCATAGCACCCACTTCCAGCTTTTTCTGTGTATGTGGTGCTGAGGAATCAAACCCAGGGCCTCACGCATGGAAGGCAAGCACTCTACCCCCGAGCCACGTTCCCATCCCCATCACGGTATACATTCTTATACCTGAATTTGTTGACATTCCACTAAAAATAATCCTAATAATTTCCTCATCTCACATAAACTTTTATTTTTTTCCCCATCCTCTCATGGCCAGATTCTTACTTAACACTCTACGGTAGTATACTTCAAATGGTTTAAACTCACTAAGGCAAATCTATTGCATCACCAGAGAAAGATGAAATTTATCTTAGAATGAAGAGTTGCTGCCATTTACCAGTGGCTAATACCTATAATTTTAGCTACTCAGGAGGCTGAGACCTGGAAGATAGAGGGTGGAAGACAGACTGGGCAGAAAAATCTACAAGACTCCATCTCCAATTAACCAGCAAAATATCTTCCTGGAGGTAGTAACACACTATCTGTGAATAAAGCTAAGCCACAGAGCATTAAAGCCAAGAAAGCTCAAATGCCCCTCAAACCTTAAGAGTCAGAAAATATTTTTTTTAATGAGTTGCTAAATTCAAGTTTCCACATTTCTTTTTTTTTTTTTTTTTTGTCAGTTGTGGGGCCTGAACTCTGGGCCTGGGCGCTGTCCCTCAGCTTTTCAGCTCAAAGCTAGCGCTCTACCACTTGAGCCACAGCACCACTTCCGGCTTTTTTTTTCTGCTTATGGGGTGCTGAGGAATCGAACCCAGGGCCTCATGGATACAAGGCAAGCACTCTACCAATGAGCCAGCCAACTTCCAAGGACAGTATTTTTCCAATAAAACTGAGAGAAATAATGTTAAGAAAACAGCTGGGTTCCCATATTAGCCTCTGCTTTTCACTTTTAGTTTTGGTTGAAGTATATAAAGAAACTATGCCTTCCTCCAGCTAAGTAATTGGGAAAGGAAAATATTATAAATGACATTTTCTTAAAAGCTCAGAAATATAGAAATCATATTCCAGTGAGCTTTTCATATCTTTCCATTAAAATCTATTAATATGTTTTGTACTTTCAGTGGATTTTTCAATATTATAGTCACTTGGAAAATATTATTTCAATTAATCATAGAGATCTTCCAAGTGTTATGGCATTTCATTATAGAATATCAGGCTATCAAATTTCTTTTTCTGCCTGTCCGGGGGGCTAGACTTCAGGCCTGGGCGCTGTCCTTGAGTTCTTTTTTGCTCAAGGCTAGTGGCTCTACCACTTAAGCCAAGTTCCACTTTCCAGCTTTTTTAGTGGTTAACTGGAGGTAAGAATCTCCTGGACTTTCCTGCTTGAGCTGGCTTCAAACTATGTTCCTCAGATTTCAGCCTCCAGAGTAGCTTAGGTGCCCAGCCAATCAAATTCCTTAATATCAACACTAAGTACTTTTTTTAATACCAAATTCAAATGAAATGGGAACAGATCTACAGCAAATCTGCTGCATAAGTACTTAAGAAAAGTACACATTTGAATTGTGAAGTGAGCTGATCGTTTATCTCATAGAACACAACTTTTACTTGAGCTAACAGATAAGTTAAGCTTTTATAGTCTTGGGCATCTGGATCCTGGCCTTCTTGCTGGCACTCCTTCTGAGATGGAAGGTTCTATTTTTATGGAAACTCAAGATGATGCCTTAGAAATCA
The DNA here is from genome assembly GCF_019054845.1 of Dipodomys spectabilis. NCBI lineage: Eukaryota > Metazoa > Chordata > Mammalia > Rodentia > Heteromyidae > Dipodomys > Dipodomys spectabilis. Next base: position 14,212,935 of record NW_024870834.1, on the reverse strand, counting down.
CTCCTCGATAAAAACATTTCTCATAATAACAAAAAAAAGTTTTTACTTAAAAAAAAAAAAAAAAAGAAACCCCCTATTCAAACTACTATTCTATTCTAATTAACTAAGGCAAAAAATATTTCACAACTTTATGGATCACAGAAAAAGCAAAACATAAATGCTAATTTTTAAAAATCTAAATATTTCTTGTTAGTATTATGTTCACCTTTGGTCCTCAGCTCCACCCAGATGGGGGGGAGGGGCTTCCATTCCTGGAGTTCCAGCCAGACAGCTGACCCCTCCCTCTCTGCCCAGACCCACCTGAACTCCCATCTACCTCACTTCCTATCTCTCAGACCCTCCTGCTACTTGGATAGGGATGGAGGCCATGTGCTCCCTCTTGGGGGAAATATGGCTCCTCTAATAAACCTTATAATAATCTTTCTCCTGTGCCTGCCTGCCTCTGTGTGGTCCCCTGAGATGGATGTGTGGGATCCTCCTCTTTCATTTCTGCTTAAATCCAAGAGATAAAACACTAATCTCAGACATAGAATATATTATAAATTTAATATAGAGCGTATATAAAGGATATGACTTAGCTAGGCACAGTGACTTACCCCTAAAATCATAGTTACTCTGGAAGTGGAATTCAGGATCAGTTTGAGGCCAGCCTGGGCAAAGTTACCAAGACCTATCTAAACAAATAAGCTAGGTATGGTGGTGTGATCCTGTAATCCCAGTTACACAAAAGGCATAGGTAGGAATATTGGCAATGTGAGGTTAGCCCAGGCAAAAACATGAGACCTAATATGAAAATTAAAAATAAAAACAGGCTAGGAGTATAGTTAACATGGTACAGCACTTGCCTAGAAAGAGGAAGCCTTGAGTTTAAAACCCAGTACCACTAAAATAATAGAATTTTTAAAATAATGTACTTCAAGAACCTAAAATCCTTTTATCAACCCCTACAACTTAATTTTAGAATATTAAGACAAAATAAAAAGAACCAAAATCTTAAATAGGCATGTCAAGTAAGTGGACCACAAAATGTAGAATGTTGTCTATCCAATAGAGTAGCTAATGCTACTTCTAGGCGGTAAGTATTTTTTATTGCTACTATATTTAATCCTTAAAACAACTATAGAAGAATTCCTATCTTAAATGTTCTAAGGAAGCTGGTACATACATAAGTAGCTTGCCTAAGGCCAGAGGACGATGGGTGACAGTTGAGATTTAAAACAATAACCTTTACTAAACTATACTTCCTCCTTAAATAAAGTCAAATCTTTATCCTCTGAGAAAATTAGTCATTATTGGCTAAAGAGAATCTTGGGGGATGGGGGGGGGGGGGGAGAGAGAAAAAATAGGAATTAAAGGAGAGAGGAAAAAAACTCACAGTTTTTAGTTCCATGAGGACTTGTTCATCCACTCCATCATCCAAAAAGATGTCTCTCACATCATTAATAACATCTTCAATCACAGATCTGTATAATTTAGGCTTTAAAGGAAAGGTAAAACTTTTCATATTGCTTCCAAAGTTAAAATGTTTAACAAGCTTTCAGAAATGCAAACGAAAACGCCAATTATTTTGCCAACTAATACTTGTAAGGCTTTAAAGATATATCCATCCTAATAAACATCATTTGCCCTTGATTTGATAACTGCATGATTTAATACATTTAATATCTTATGTACATTAAGACTGCAATAGAATCCATAAGCAAAAATTCCTTGTGCATACAAGTGTCATACAGTTTCTATTTCTAATTTCCTATGTTGCAGTAAAAATTCCTAACATAATGTTTTATGGTTGCCTACACTTCCCATTATTCTTTGTCTAACTCATTATATCTTGCAACCTTGCCACCACATCTTTTTCTTTTTTCTTTTTTTTGGGGGGGGGGTGTCTGGTCATGGGCCTGAACTCTGGGCCTGGGCGCTGTCCCCCCTCAGCTCTTCAGCTCAAGGCTAGTGCTCTACCACTTGAGCCACAGCGCAACTTCCACTTTTTTCTTTATTTTTTTTTGCTTATGTGGTGCTGAGGAATCGAACCCAGGGCCTCAAGCATGCAAGGCAAGCGTTCTACCACTGAGCCACCTTCCCAGCCCTATCTTTGATTTTGGAAAACCTTAGTTCTTATATTCATCAGCCTGGTAATAACCAGCAATACAATGAGTGTAAGTTTTAAAAAATCATGTCATTTCTAATTGAGGGGGGGATGTTTTTGTTTTTTAATCTAGTCTGTACCTTCAAGCTGTTACACTGAAAAAGTCTTTCATAGTCTGAGGAAAAAAGTACTCACTGGCTCCTTTCTAATGATATGCTCCTCCTCCTATCCCTGTCCAGCTGATGCTTCGGAACAGAATTATAAAGGCTCATGTATGTATGTCCCTTGTTCCTATAGTTATTGTGTGTAATGCATGGAATGAAAGCACAGTGAAGGGTTGGAGGAGATGTCTTCTAGATAGTTGGTTATCAGAATAAATTTAGTAACACATGTGAAAGCACTTTAAATGGATTTTTTTGAAAAGTAAAAAAGTTAAAACAATTAGCCTAACCCACATCCTAAAAGTTTGCATGTCAATTGAAAACTAAGGCTGCCCCCTTATACATTTTATCCATTATTTCAGAGTTAATGTTAAACCTTTTTTCTAAATGCTTTGTCATTATTCCTGTTTTATACCTGGCTGGCTTAATGTAAATTACTGGCTTGCCAATAAAATGAAGGGTTATTCTCATTAACAAATCTCAAAGAATAATAAATGCTCCAGGGATGGGAAGGTGGCTCAGTGGTAGAGTGCTTGCCTTGCATGCATGAGGCCCTGGGTTCGATTCGTCAGCACCACATAAGCAGAAAAAAAAAAAAAAAAGCCAGAAGTGGCACTGTGGCTCAAGTGGTAGAGTGCTAGCCTTGAGCTGAAGAGCTGAGGGACAGTGCCCAGGCCCAGAGTTCAGGCCCCACGATCAGACCAAAAATAAATAAATAAATAAATAAATAAATGCTCCATTAGTATGTATCGCAATACTGTTACCATAATGGAACCTCTGAGGAACTATGATCCTAACACAAAACAGTTTGCCAGTAAAAACTATTCCTTTTTTTTTTAATTACAACCGAACACATCAAATGTCTAGATTCTCACCCTTACTGGCTGGCCCACTCAACACATTTTCCTGTCTTGGCTGGGTTCATTCAAACTGCAATCCTCAGATCTCAGCCTCCTGAGTAGCTGATCCGTATGTTTTATGATGCTTCTTAATGAACTCAAGGACTTAACTAATTCAGAAGCAATGAGGCTGAAGGAAGAAGGAATACAAGTACATTTCACAAAATAAATGCATGGGCCAGTGCCAGCAGCTCAAGCTTGTAATCCTAGCTACTCAGGAAGCTGAGATGCGAGGATGGTTTGAAGCCAGCTGCAGCAAGAGTCCAAGGGGCAAGAAAATTCATAAGAATTAATACAAATTAACCACCAGAAACCAGAAGTGACTCTGTGGCTCAAAATGGTAGAATATTAGCCTTTGAGTGAAAAAGCTCAGGGACAGTACTCAGGCCCTGATACGCCCCATGACAGCCCTCCAATCCCAAAATATATAGTCCCCAACACAATTTTTCACCATGTGCAAAGGCCTTAAAATTCTGTTCTTACAAGTATGTGGGGGCACCATCACTATTTGAAATAATAGCACTTTACAATATTAAATTCCTAACTTCACTTAAACCAGTGTTTTTGCCTTTTATTGTATACACAATAATTTGCCTTTGTCCTGAGTTTTAGAAAGCAAGTATTCCAAACTTTAAAATTGGTAGGGAGCATGGGTGACATTATCAAGTCATTAGCTCAAGGGCTCCTTTAGGAAACTGGTCATTCTCTGGTGCAATTACGGAAGGTTAAAGATTGATTTTTACACTGGGTACCGCAATAAAAAACACTATCTACTTAAATTTTCGGTTTTTCAAAATACAGTTTGCTGTCAAATCTCCTTCATTCTCATTACTCAATTCCCGGTACTGTAATGCTTTAAGATCCTATATGAAAGCCTCAGTTTAATTTCTATTTCTCTGAAAAGCTTTGTGTCTAGGTTATCTATTATTTGAAAACACAATGAAACAAATACACATATATACTATGTATATATATATATATATATGTGTATACACACACACACACACAAATATATTGAATACTTGATGGGCTAAGCCCCAAGCCCTCTGTAGCTAACATTTACATACAAAGCATTTTTTAATCCCATCAATACTGGAGGACACCTTCCAAACCAGAGAAAATAATCAGACCGTCTCATCTAAAAATTACTTTAAAAAAGAAAAGCCTTTAAAACCTAAAAAGTAAAATGAAAAAGCAAGGATGGCAATTTGGGCATTGTTTTCCCCTTAGCAAGGCAGGATGAAAAAAAAAAACGACTTCAGAAAAACAGAAAACCTAGGGGTCTCTGAAAGCAACAGCCCCCAGTCGGGTGCGAGAATGACAGCCTACGATCAAGGGGCGCCGCATCCCACGCTCCGCCGGCGCCCGCCGCCCGCCCGCCGCTCGCCTCGGGAGCACGCACCTCCCAGCCCCGCTCGCAGCAGCTCTCACTATTTAAAGCCGGATCTGGTGTTTAAATGGAGAGGCGGTGACGTAGGCCTGAAAAGCACCTTCCCATCCTGGCAGAGTCTATATTAGAGAGCGGCAATGGCTCTATATAAACAGGGCAGCCAAAGGGAGGAGGACCACAAGGCTCAGGGACGGAAAAGCAGGGCCGGCGGCCGCAGCCATGATGGATCGACTCCGAGTCGCCCACGGTACGGGGTCGGGTGGCCGCGGGGCTCGGTCTGACGCATGGGGGACCGGGCAAAAAGGGGGAAAAAAAAACTAATAAAATAAATAAAAATACATAATCGTGTTTTATTGGCATCAGAAGAATTAAAAGAAAAATAAAGGCGGGTGGGGCACTGAAAAGGTGATGGTTGTGACTGCTTTTTTGCAAACCTACGTGATCGCCAGGAAGCCAAAGCGGACCCGTGGGCCGGAGGCGGCGGACTTCGGGGCGAGCGGGGCATCGGACCTCGGCGGCAGGCCTTGCTTTCTTTTGAGGGGCGTTAAGGGGGGCTGGGGCTGGAGGGGATTTCTTGTTTTGTTTTTTGTTTTGTTTGCTTTGGTGCTTTTGCTAGTGGAGGATACGATCGGGGGCTTTGGCTTCCCCCTTCGCCATTTTACCCGTTCGGGAGGAACCGAGATAAGTGGTTTTCAACCTTCGTCCTTTCTGAAAAGGAGCATTAAAATGGCCCCAGGGAGAGAGGATCCCCAACGCACAGCCGCCCCCCCCCCCCCAGCACTAACCTAACACGGGGTCGCCGAGGGTCTTTGGGTCGCGTCCAATTAATTCCCCAGACACCGGCTTCCCCCCCCCCCCCTCCCCGCCCCCACTCCTCCCCGGTTGTTGCTCGGCCGCTCGCTCGGGAGCCTCGCGTCGAGACAGCGGCTCGGCCTCCTCCGGAGTGGCGGCGGCTCCCGCCCGGCTTCCCCCTCCCCTCCCTGGGCCCGGCGGGGTCTGGAACCGGGGCCGCGCGCCGCCCCCCCCGCCCCCAGCCCGGGCCCAACCGCCTGCGCGCCCCGGGCCCCACCGCGCCCCCTCCCACCGCCGCCGCCGCGAGCCCTCGGCGCCCCCCCCATCCCAGGCCCCCCGGCCGCCCGGCCCGAGGCGGGAAGCGGCGGCGACGCGGGCGCAGGACGGCCGAGGCCCGCCGAGGCCCCGCAGGAGCGGGGCCGCCGCGGCCGCCGCCGTCCCCGCCCCCGCCAGGTCCGGCCGTTGCCGCCGCCTGAACGAAGCCCCCCGCCGGCCGCCGAACCACGTCCTTACCACGGTATTTGTATTTGCCGAGTTCGCCATTTCCACACACAACACAAACAAGAGGGGAGGGGGGAGACAACCTCGAGGAAACAAGGTAAAAAAAAAAAAAGGAAAAAGGCAGCCCGGAGGGCGACCCAGGTCACCAGCAGACCGGCCCCGCAGGAGCGAGGGGAGCGAGGGGCAGCTCCGCCCGGGGCTGGACACCTCGGAGGACAAAAATGACGACCCCCGCGAGGGTCGGGCGGCGGGGGGACGCCGCCCACTCCCCACCGGACGCCGAGGAGGGGAACCACCACCGGCCGCCGCTCCCCGCGCCGCCGCTGCCGCCACCGGCTGCAGCTCCAGCCGTCCGGTCCTCCCGCTTCTCCCCTATATATAGCGAGCCAACAAGCTGCGCGAGCCGCCGCCGCCACGGCCGCCGAGAGACAGGGCGGAGGGGAGGGCGGGGCGGAAAGGGCGGGGCCGAGCGCGAGGACACCGCGAGAGCCGCGTGCGCAGGCGCGCCGGGGCGGAGACCCGCCTCCGGGCACCGTCGTCACACGCTGTGTGGAAGCGGGCGCGGAGCGGGGGGCGGAGCCCCCACCCCCCCCCCCCCCCCCCCCCCCCCCGAGACTGGAGTTACTGAAGGCGGGCGGCCGCCTCTCTCGAAAAGTCTCGCGTGATCACGTGGTTGGCACCCAGGCGGAAGTCTCCGGGTGGCGTTGGGGGCGGTGAAGCGGGGGGGGGGGGGGGGGGGGGGGGGGGGGAATGGCGGCGGGCCTGGCTGAGGAGAGGCGCGAACGTTCGTGACGCTGGGAGACTACCGCACCCCCCCCACACACACACCCGTCGAGCTACCCAGCCCCCGCCGCCTCCCGACAGCCGCCGCCGCGCCGTCTCGCGCCCGGGAGCTGCTAGGGACTGCCTGGTTAAGAATGGCTTGCGGAGGCGGCGGGCAGGTCACGTGGCGCCGCTTCCGCCTCCCTCCTCTTCCCCCGCCCCGCCCCCCCCCCGCGCTGCGCGCGCGCGCGCTCGGACTCCGGACCGAGTTTTAAACGCGGCGTCATCTTGGAGTTCGTGAGCCCGTCCGTACCCGCGGGCGGGCGGGCGGGCGGGCGGGCGGGGCGGGGGCGGGGGGGAGTCGGCGGCGTCCGCGCCTCCCGGCTGCGCGGGCCCCGTGTCCCGGGGTGGGCGGTGCGGCTCCGGGAGGGGATGCCCGGCCCCACGGCCCGCCCCCCACCTCCCCGAGCGCGCCTCGAGCAGCTGGACGGCGCTCCCAGCCCGGGGACCAAGTGCCGGACTTCAGAGTGGCGCCAAAAAACAGCCCCGTCCCCCCGCTCCCTCCGGACCCTCTGCTGGGGTGGGACGCCAGCCGCACAGCCGGCCGCCAGCGCGGGCTGCGGGGCGCGGGGGGCTGCCGCCGCGGCTCACGGAGCTGCGCACGGCCTGCACGCAGGGGATCCTCGCACCCGACGCGCCGCCGGACCCGCGGGCCGAGGGGAGCCCGGCAGGCAGCGCGGCCCTGCGGCCGCCCACACCGCTCCACCCGGGCAGCCCCGACGTTCGGAGGAAAGGAGTCGCTGCACCTAACTTCCTTCTTACAGCTCCCGCCAAGCAAAAGCAAAGGGCAGATTGCCACGCCCGGAGGAAAGCCAAAGGCCGCCAGCAGCCAGAGAGGCGGAAATGCAGCCCTCCGGGAAGGGACTAGAGAAATCAGAGCCAGTACTCGGAAAGTGTTGAATAGTGTCATGAACGAGGACAAGGAAGGGCCGTTAATGTCGAGTTTTTACGTGTATGGTTGTTTTATTTTTTAACACCAACACCATTCTCTTTAACAATTCCCAATTCAGGTGCTTGGAAAGAAGAAAATAGTTCATTGGACATCTCTGTTCTTGAATTAGAAACTCGTATATGAACTCATTTTACAACATCCATACGCTTGCTTTATTTGTAATTGAAAGTGTTTATATAGAATTGATATCTATATTATAACAATATGTATAATTACATATATACTGATTATGCGTAGACTGAAGAAGAAAAAACCATAATTTTTTATATACATGTCAACTGGCTTAAACTAAAATCTCATGACATTCTTAGATTGTATTTTCTTCAGTTTGTGTCTGGGTGAATGCCAGAACTTAGGCCTGAACCCAGGACTTTGAACTCGAGTTTTTTGCTCAAAGCTGGTATTGTACCATTTGAACCACATTTCCATTCTTATAAGTAAGAAGAAAGACAGTTTTTAGGAATCAGATATTCTTTATATGCACAGCAATACTTGGCATTTTAGGAGGACATAAAAGTGAAAAAGATCGGGGCTGGGAAGGTGGCTCAGTGGTAGAGCGCTTGCCTTGCATGCATGAGGCCCTGGGTTCGATTCCTCAGCACCACATAAGCAAAAAGAAAAAAAAAAGTGAAAAAGATCTTAACTTCCTTCTAATCCTAATGAATGTTACTATTTAGAATACAGTGCAGAATTGCAACATTCATTTAGGTTATTAAAAAGGACTGGTGGAGGCAGGCATAGTGGGACAAGCCTGCAATCCCAGTATTAGGTAAACTGACAGGATGATCCCTACTAATTCAATACAAACTTGAGCTGTGGAGACCCTGTCTTTAAAAAAAAAAAAAAGAAGAAGAAGAAGACAATGAAGCCAGGCTCCAGTGGCTCACACCTGTAATCCTAGCTACTTGGGAGGCTGAGATCTGAGGATCGCTGATCAAAGCCAGGCCTGAGCAAGAAAGTCCATGAGACTCTTATCTCTAATAAACCACTCAATTAACCGGAAGTGGTGCTATGGCTCAAGTAGTAGAGTGCCAGCCTTGTCCTGAAGAGCTCAGGGACAACGCCCAGGCCCAGAGTTCAAGCCCCAGGACCAACAAGAAAAAAAAAGATAATGTCTTTGGAGTCTTACTGAAACAATTACATTTAGGTTTCAAAGTAGTTTAGCCTTTACAAATAAAACACACTGCATATTTTTTAATGCACTAATTTGGGGTGTGGTGGTTATAAGAAGAAATTTGGGGCTACAGATAGTATACAACTACTTTAATGAGTATGTTGTGTTTTCGATGTGTGGTTTGTGTCCCAAAGTTTCATATCTAGGAGGCTTAATCCCCAGTGGAGTAGTGTTGGGAAATGGTAGAATCTTAAAGGGATAAGGCTCAATGATTGGTAATTAGGTTTGAGAGTTCTAGAGAGGATATTGTTATAAGAGAGCAAGACTGAGCTTTCTTTATCTCTGGTTCTTAATTTGCCATATGTTCTCCCCCTCTGGCATGCATCCCCTCCATAATGCCATCTGCCACAAGGCCCCTACCAGAGGCAGAACAAACTATAAAGCCTCTCTTCTGTTTATATACATAGCTTCAGACATTTTGTTACAGCAACAGAAAATGAATTAATATAGTGTGAGAAAATCTTTTTTTTTCCCAGTACTGGCATTTGAACTCAGAGCCTAACAGTTGAAAACCCTACCACTTGAACCACACCTCCAGCCATTTTTTATCTTTTCTTTTTTAAGTTTTGTCTTGTATCTAATATATGCTTTAAAACTTCTACTTTATGTATAAAAACAGAACCTGATTTGCAGTTATTTTCTGTGTACCAAAATATAAGCCAGTTTGTGGTGACTTTGCAAAAAATAAATTAATGTGGAGGTTTGGTGGAATTGATCTTTGATGTCACTAATTTTTGTGTGAATTTCTGCTGCAACTAAGCCTTTCAAGTCAGTAAGATGGAATACTTAATCGAGACAAGGTGTAAGTGGCAAAGTGTTTGCCTACCAGGAGAAAAAAAGGAACAAGGAGTAGTGACCACTGATTGTTGGGAAAGATCAAAGATACTAGGAAATGCTTTAAGAAATATTTAGTGCATTTTTCCCCCAATATCATAACATGAACCCAGAGCCTCCCACTCTCATTTGACTTTCTTGCTCACAGGGCTGGTACTTCACCACCTAAGCCAGCATTTTTCTGGCTAATTGAAGATGGGGCTTTTCTTCTCTGGGCTGGCTTTATTCTTCAGATCTCAGCATCCAGGGGTAGCTAGGATTACAGGGATGAACTCTGGAGCTGTAACATTACCAATTTCAAAACAGCAAAGATCTTTTAAACTCATTTTATGGTACAATACCATTATAGATATGTAAATAGTCAATGTTGAATTTTTGCACATAAATCTTGCCTAAATTCTTCTGTGTCAAGTGGTGAGTACATAATATAATTTTTGTTTATAAACTTAGTAATTGCATACTGTTATGCACATTAGCCTTTAAACGATGCTAATTTTTTTTAATTTTTGGCTCCAATTTTATCAAGTTGCTTAGTCACACAAGTGCCCAACTGTGTCTTGCAAAAATTATGAAATCAGGGTCAGTGGTTCATGTCTATATTCCCAGCAATTGGGAGGCTAAGGCAAAGGGGATCATGAGTTTGAGATCTGCTCAAAAACAAAAGTAAACAAGAAAAAGTTTGAGTAGAAAAACAGGAGTGGAGAAATACATGAAGAACATATAACTTTATATTTTCTGTCAAACTGAAAAGCAATAATGCAGTAATTTACATGTCAGTGTTTGGGGTTTTTTGTTTTGTTTTGTTGTCAGTCGTGGGACTCAAACTTGACCTGAGCTCTGTCCCTCAGCTCTTCAGCTCATAGCAAGTGCTCTACCACTTGAGCCACAGCGCCACTTCCAGTTTTCTGGTGGGTTTTTGGAGATAAGAGTCTCACGGACTTTTTGCCCAGGTTGGCTTTGAACTGTGATCCTTAGATCCCAGCCTCCTGAACAGTTAGGATTATAGGTGTGAGCCACTGGCTCCAGCTGTTTGGGTTTTTTAAAGATTTTGTTACATGATATCTCCTTTAAAGTCTGTGGCAGCATTCTGGTTTGACTATGAAGTAGCCACTCAGGAGGCTTCTGTGTTAAAAAAAATCTTGGTCCCAGCTGATTAATGCCATTGACAGTGATTGGTTCATGAAGGTGCCATTTTCATCCATGGGCTAATGCATCAATGAGTTTATAACTGAATAAGCTATCAGAAGATGGCGTTAGCTGGGTTTTACCTTTGAGGGGTGTATCTTGTCCCAGACCATCCTTTTTCTGCTTCCTGGCTACCTTAATCTCAGCAGTCTCAGACTCTCACTCTCTCACCAGAGTTGGGCTCAAAGTGATGAAGCCAGATGACCCTAGACTGAAGCTTCTTGAACTCATGAGCCAAACTTAATCTTTCCTCCTTTTAAGTTGTCTTTCTCAGGTACTTCGTCTCAGTGAAGGAGAAGACTATCTAACACTAACAGTCCAAAGAGATAAGTAATATCCCTGCGTTATGAATAGGAAACAGATTCTGATTAAGCAATAAATTCCCTAAGGTCATGTTACTATTTACTTATGAAATTTTAGAGGTACAAGTTCAAGACTTTCCACAAGTCTTAGAAATCAGTCTGAGAGGACATGGAGGTATTGAACCAGTTTCCCTAAATTTATCAAGACAGATATATAAATTGTTAAACTTTAGAGAAATTGTTAAACTTTAACTGTATACGTTAAACAATACTGAGACTTGAAGCTGACTTCACTGCAATGAAATATATAATTGCTCTCATCACTAAAAAGAGTTCACTTGAATAACAAAGTTCTCTGTTTCTACGTCAGTTGAAAAGCCTCAAATTCCTCTTTCAGATCAGTTACTCAATTACTAAATTTGGCAAAACGAGTCATATTCTGGTGAGATTCCCTATAATGAGAACATTTCTATTTAGCTTTGTTATAGATTTTGAATGTTTCCATAAAATGAAGGAAGGTCATCTTCCATAATAGAAAATGGGGAAAGAGAATTCTTTATATTTCACTTAATGAGCCAGTGGTATACTTCCCAAAAGGTAGATTAAAAAAGTAAATGGTGCTTGTGCTAGTGCTGTTGCACAGTAATTAGAAGAGAGTGTACGTTGGACAAGATAGTGGTATTGCAAGTTCCTGACTACATGATATCTAATCAAATAGATTTAGATGCTATCTTTACTCTATGGGTGGTGAATTGCTCCATCTCATCTGCAAAATAGCCTCATTACTTTAGAAAATCATGCCAGAATTAAGGAACAATCTAAAAGTCATCTAGCATTGTGCTTAGCACAAAGTAGGTCCTCAGTGTTAGAGACAACATATTATTAATAGTCCAGAAAAGTAACATAAAGTTCTATTTTGTCTTTGTCCAGTTCTTGTTGAGTGGTGAAGTAAGGCAAACATTAGGAAATGTTAACATTAGTCTGAACCAATCTACTACTTAAGCAAACCTGTTTAATCTGTGAATGTTTTCCCAAACATTTTCATCTATAAAATTAGAATCGAAAAAGTGCTTCCACATCTGAGATTAAACATATAACTAATACATTTTGTTACCAGTTTTTGTGAAAGTAAATATTTTCAGTAACCAATTTGACTGTTTCTCTGTCATTTAAAAATCATAGCTTGACTAGCCTTGAACAAAATAAAACTTGAGAGCACCCAGGCCTGGAGTTGAAGCCCCACGACGGACAAAAAAAAAAAAGCTGGGCTGGGCACGGGTGGCTCACACCTGTAATCCTACTGTTCAGGAGGCTAAGATCTGAGGATCACAGTTCAAAGCCAGACCCGGACAGGAAAGTCCATGAGACTCTTATCTCCAACAAACTACCAGAAAACCAGAAGTGGCACTGCGGCTCAAGTGGTACAGTGTTCTCCTTGAACTGAAGAGCTGAGGGACAGCACCCAGAGTTCAAGTCCCACAACTGACAATAATAATAATAAATAAAACTAGTCACTGGTGGCCCGTGCCTGTAATCCTAGCTATTCAGGAGGCTGAGATCTGAGGATTGTAGTTCAAAGCCATCCTGGAGAGAAAAGTCTGTGCGACTCTTATTTCCAATTAACCACCAGAAAACCAGAAGTAGTACTGTTGCTCAAGGTGGTAGAGCACTAGCCTTAAGTAAAGAACTCAGGAATAGCTCCTACGTCCTGAGTTCAAGCCTCATGACTGATAAAAAAATAAAAATTATGGATGCTTTTTTTCTTGAATTTAGGTTCTTGCCAGGCACTGGTGGCTCACATCTGTAATCCTAGCTACTCAGGAGGCTGAGATCTGAGGATTGCAGTTCAAAGCCAGCCCAGGCAGGAAAGTCTGTGAGACTCTTATCTCCAATAAACCACCAGAAAACTGGAAGTAGTGCTGTGGCTCAAGTGGTAGAGTGCTTGCCTTGAGCTGAAGAGCTGAGGGACAGCACCTAGGCCCAGAGTTCAAGCCCCACAACAGACAAAAACAAAAACAAAAAAAAACTAGGTTCTTCATGGGAAGCACTAGGCAAGATACATAATTGGTCATTTTCAAGTGTAAAATACATGACTATTCCTCAATAATTTTCAAATTAAAACAATAAACTTTTAGCCTTCCAGCATACTTTTGCAGTGTAATGATGACATAAAAGACAATATTGTTGTTGGTCATGTGTTGGCAAAATGTGCCCAAGTGCAGAAGAGAACACATAGCTAGGAAACCTCAATGCCTAGAAGTGTTTTCCTTTTTAATATATTCCTTAGTCTCATTAGTGGAATTTATCACTCACAATGTCAGTCAAGTCTATATCTCTTCTTTCAAACTGTCTTCTTTTTATTTACTTTCTCTTTTTTTCCTCTTTTGTCTTTCTTGCTTCCTTTTATATTTTTCCTAATGTAATAGTTAGAGAATACCAAATTAGCTACTTTTCAATGATCATAATGTATTTTCATCCTTCTAATATTGGCAAGATGAAATCAGAATTTATGTCTGCATTTTTATTTGCTTATTAAGCAAGTTTTCTTTTCTCTGATTTTTAAATTTTTTAATTCATTTTTTTTTCTGGTACCAGTGTTTGAACTTAAGGCTTGGTGCTTGCTCAGTGTTTTTTCTTGGAAGTATTCTTTATGCTAGGTTGGCTTTTAGCCGGTTATTTTGGGAATGCAGTCTCATGAACTTTTCTGCCAAATCTAACTTTGAGCCAAGATCCTCCAGATCGCAGCCTCCTGAGTAACTAAGATTACAGGAGGGAGCCACCAAGACCTGCTGTTCTGACTGATTTCTATTTTTTAATGTGATTGGGTATTAGATGATCAAGTACAGATCATTCTGAAATCTCACTTTGTTCTTCATCTTTTACTTTATTATTTATTTATTTGTCAGTTGCGGGGTTTGAACTCTGGGCCTGGGCACTGTCCCCTCAGCTCTTCAGCTCAAGGCTAGCACTCTACCACTTGAGCCACAGCACCACTTCCAGCTTTCTCTGTTATGTGGTGCCTAAAATCCTAGCTACTCAGAAGGCTGAGACTGGAGACATAAGAAGCTGAGAAACCTGCTAATCTTATTGAAGATCTCTTGTATGCAACAAATTGCTTTTGTCTGGCTTCTTTCAGGATTCTTTTTTGATTTTCAACAATTGAAATACGTCCTTGATAGGTCTCTTTGAGTTGATTCTACTTGGAGTTCTTTGAATGTTTGCATTCACATCTTCCATTAGGGATAGCTCTGGTGATAGGGTGCCCGCCAATGAGCAATAATAAATGTCAGATACCAAGTTCAAGTCCAGGTCTCAGACAAAAGAGAGAGAAAAAAAAAACTCTTCCATTAAGTCCTGGAAGTTTTCAACTATTATTTCTTCAAATATTCTTCCTGCTCCTTTCTTGATTTCTCCTTTGTGTAGAATTCTTATAATGCATATGTTGGTCTACTTCATGGTGGCCCATAGGTCTGCTTAATTTTCTTCAATCATACTTGATAACTTCCAGATTCGAGGTTCAATCTGCCTCTGACCTCTAGTGGATTTTTCTTTCCCTCTAGCGTTTTTAAGCCCTGAAAATTCTTTTAGGCTTCTTTTAGGGTTTTCCTGATTGATCATACATTATTCACTTGACTTCCTTCACATTTTCTCCACTACCTTAAGTACTTTTTTTTTTTTTTTTTTTGGTTGTGGGGCTTGAACTCTGGGCTTGGGCGCTATCCCTGCGCTCTACCACTTGAGCCACAGCGCCACTTCCTACCTTAAGTATTTTTAAGACAGTTATTTTATAGTATCCATCTATAATATTCAACAATAGAATTTTTCAGGAATTTATGAGTATACACTTAGCATGTGCCATACTTCTCTGTTTCTTTGTATGTCTTAAAATTTCTTCAATTGGAAACTGAGCATTGGAATCTTAACAATATGGTAAATCTGAGTCAGATTTTCTCCTTCCCCAAATCGCCTACTCTTTTCTTTTCCCCTCCCTCCCTCCCTCTCTCCCTCCCTCCCTCCCTCCCTTCCTTCCTTCCTATGCAGGCTGCCTCTGTGTCAAGGATCCATTGGAGAACAAACCTAAAATCTTAGGTCTTTTCTGAATCTGTGCCACACATTAATAACTTTCTAATTTCCTCTATATATGTAATTGTTTTATAGATCTTAGTCATTAACATGTGGCTCCCAAAAGAGGAAAAAGAGAAAAAATGAAGAAGATAGAGGAAAGAGGCACAGTCCTTTATAAACTCCTGATAACCACTCTGCTGATAGAAAGTGCTTACAAAGCTGGGCATTGTAATCCTAGCTACTAAGGAGGTTGAGATCTGAGGATCGTGGTTCAAAGCCAGCCCAGGCAGGAAAGTTCATGAGACTAGCTCCAATAAACTACCAGAAAACTGGAATTGGCACTGGGGTTCAAGTGGTAGAGCTCTAGCCTTGAGCTGAGGGACAGTGCCCAGGCCCAGAGTTCAAGCCCCACAACCAACAAAAACAAAAAGAAAGGTGCTTACAACAATTGAGGGAAGTGCCATCACAGTGCCATCTGCTACCAAATGTCTGCAAGTTTGCCATCAGAAACAGCGGTGATTGCAAGGCACACACCTGCTATCTGGAGAGCTGTTTCACCCGCCCTGATGACTACAGACTGAATGAAAGCTGCTTCTGGTATGAGGGTGAGGCCGCCTGCCAAAGGCAGGTCTGGGTGATAGAAGGGAGACTTCTGAGTTGAGTTGAAAATGGCCAAAATTAACTCGTTACCTCAAAGAGAGGCTTCGATGCCTCTCTTTGAAAACTATACATCTTCAATAAACTCCGAAAGTTCCAAATTAGGTTCAGCGCATGCAGTTGTTGCCACAGCAGAGAGACAGGTTTCACGTGCTTCCTCTCCTGTTGCCTTTCCCAAATCTTTTCTTCAAATACTTTCGTGAAAGGGGAATTCATATTTGAAACTATTTCCAATCAGATGGGAATAATCCAACAGAAAAGAAAATAGAGTGGTGAGATACATTGCGTGCTTTTACATCAGTCTTTGAGGAAGTCTTAAAGGTAGATAGGCACAAGAGGAGATGTTCGTCATCCCTAGAACAGGGAACTTCTGTGTTCTGAACAAAAGGTTGGTGTACAGCTAGGTTGTTAGGTTGCTAGGTTCGGTGGTAGGAGGAAAAGGAAGCTCCTGAGACTATCTCGTTTTACCCACCTCCCCCCCTTAAGGAGTGGTAAAGGATTGTTGGACGTTTGAGAAGGTAAAAAAATACTTTATCAAGATTAGAAAATCAAATTGTTACTGGAATTGACAACACTCGTCAGAGTCATCAAAGAATTGTCACCAGATCCATGGCTGGTGATCTGGTCCAGGTAAGAGATCTCCAAAAGGAGGAGGCCTCAGTCTGGCCCTTGGATACCCAGTTTCTAATGTTGGTGCTAAAATCAAATCTGAGGGCACATCAAGATAGAGACCAAAAAAGATTATTAGTGAAGCAAAGCAAAGAAAGGTAAGTAGAAGACTCAGACATGGGTGTAGGCACTCCAATAAGAGGTTCAAATGAGGTTAAAGTGAGTACTTTAACGTCATGGGGATTTACGGTGGGAAAAAGAAGGCTGGGGTTTTGGTTCAAATGGTCCTCTTTGTTTTGACACCTGGTACAGTCTATCATTCTCATTATACTGTTTTATCAATTGGGCCACAGACTTCAAGGTTGGTCTGCTCACTAAACTTGGGTCATTGATGTCGGGCCATCCCCTCAAAAAAGGATTTTACCATGTGATCCCTTCAACACAGGTGTCTATCTTTGAGATAAGTATTTTAAAACATGCTGTATGCTGAAAGGAGTCATTCTCCCAGGATAAGTTTTTTTCTTTAAGATATTCTTGCTTGGTTCCCAGAGCATACTAATTATTTGGGCAAGCAGACAAGGTCAGAGGGAGAGTAGCTTTTCTTTTCTTTTTTTTTCCCCCCTCTAACCATTATAGTTTGTGAAGGAGTATGAGGCTTAACAAAAAGAAAATAGTGCCTATGTGAGTTTTTTTTTTTTTTTTTAGTCAAGCTACTCCTTAATATAGTGTCTCTGAATTTCTAGCTGCCATTTCCCATGCTTCCTTTCCCCTGATCTATCTTGCTTCAAAACTCCTAGAAGAATTGCATAAGATTGTTGTTGTTGTTTTTTTGGGTCCAGTCATGGGGCCTGAACTCTGGGCCTGGGCGCTGTCCCTCAGCTCTTCAGCTCAAGGCTAGTGCTCTACCATTTGAGCCACAGCGCCACTTCCGGCTTTTTCTGCTTATGTGGTGCTGAGGAATCGAACCCAGGGCCTCATGCATACAAGGCAAGCACTCTACCACTGAGCCACCTTCCCAGCCCCTTGCATAAGATTGTTATGCAGCATTGTTCATTTGAATTTAGGGTGAAAATCATCATAACTCTATACTTGTCTCTGACCTCAGTTGACAATTTGTGGGAAGACAGAACAGGTGGGGATTTGTGCTTTACTAATGTGACATGTGTAACTAGGTGTCCCTAAATATCTATATTTCTCTTGTTTCTTTCTTTTTTTTGAGAGACTATATATATATATATATATATATATATATATATGGAGGTAGAAATAATTACAAAAATGCTGACATTTCTAAAGCATTAGCATATTTGTTACAAACAATCACCAATTCAGAAAACTGCTTTGTAAAATGATTATTCAGTGTCTTCAGGACTATGTATTTGTGGCTTTTTTTAATGAAATTTCATTGAGCATCTGGAGAATTCAGTTTGTGGCAAAAAATTGCCCTCAAGCTCTACCTGGTTATTTTTAGTCCACTTGTGCTGCTATAATAAAATACAAGAGATTGGATTGGGTAAATTGCAAAGAATAGAAATTTCTTAGCCAGGAGGTGATGACTTATGCCTTTAATGCTAGCTCAAGAGGCTGAGATCTGAGGATTGAGGTTTAAAGCCAGACCAGGTAGAAAAGTCCGAGACTCCAATTAACCAGCAAAAGCTGGAAGTAGACACAGGGCTCCAGTGCTAGAGCACTACCCTTGAACAGAAAAAAAAAAAAAAAAAGGCCCTGAGTTCAAACCCCATTACTAGCCAAAAGAAAGAGGGGGGAAAGGAGGGAGGAAGGAAGGAAGGAAGGAAGGAAAAGAAAGAAATTTATTTCTAACAGTTCTAGAGGCCAGGAGTCCAAGACCAAGCTAATGAGCAAGTTCAGTATCTACAGAAAGCCTGGTCATTAGATCCAGGACAGTCCATTGTTGCTGTATCCTCCAGTGGGGATGAGCAGGATAGACTAGGGAAAGTAAGGTGAATGGCAGCCAGGAATTTAGCAACAGTGTATTTTGAAACATAGAAGCACTATCTTTTTTTTGTTGTTGTTGTAACCCTTACACTCCTTCATCAACTTCAGTATTAGCTCAAGGAAAAAGAAGAGAGCAAGAACAGCTTCCTCCATCTGACCTTGCCTGCTAACTCCAAACCATTAGTGGGCTCTAAAAACTGAAAAAGAACATCATATATATATATTTAAAAAAAAGACATATCTTGGAGAAGCAAATACTTGGGAGAATGCCTCCTCCTGACCAAAAAGTGCCCATCGCAGAGAATAAGCATTTACCTCAAGAATAAACACAGTCTTATAATTATGTGGCAAGACACATTATCTCAAAAATAAACTTCTGTTTTAAGGCAAAGTGCATTCTTTCCTGAAGAGGATGCCCCCAAATAATGGTCATATAGTTAAAGTTCAGGTCAGTCTCAAGTAGTGAAAGTGTAACACCATGAATGATTAAGAGCAAAGATAAACACCTATGTGTCTGATTCAAAGTCAGACCTTTCCTTTATCTTATAAATACCCTTGATGTCCAAGAGCTCTGTGTCTCTCTTCCTTTGAGAGCACCCACACTTTGTGTGTTCCTGCCTTTCTGCTTGCCTGTCCACTTTTTGTCTGCTTTGTCTCCTTGCCTGCTTGCTTGCTTACTCAATAAAGCTCAGTCAAGTTTCCTTAACCATCATGCCTTGTCCGGAAATTCTTATTCAAGGACCTGAAGTGAAGTGTCCCTACTTTTTTCTTTCTTTTTTTGTCAGTTGTGGGGCTTGAACTCTGGGCTTGGACGCTGTCCCTGTGCTCTTCAGATCAAGGCCAGCGCTCTAGCACTTGAGCCGCAGCACCACTTCCAGTTTTCTAGTGGTTTATTGGAGATACAGTCTCAAAGACTTTCCTGCCCAGGCTGGCTTTGAACTGTGATCCTCAGATCTCAGCCTCCTGAGTAGCTAGGATTATAGGCATGAGCCACCGGCACTCAGCCCAAGTGTCCCTACTTTTAAAGGGACACTTCACAAACCCTCCCCTACAAGCAATGACAGGGAAAATGTGCCCTCACAAGGACAGAGGAACAGGGGAAGGTGAGCTCCTTCCCTTAATCCAGTCCATGAAGGTAATGCTCTGTAAGGACAGCGTCCTCATGACCTAAACATACCTCAATGTTACCACTTTCCAGTACCAGTAAATGATCCTGATGTATAAACTTCAGAGCACACATTCAGACAACACTGGTCTTGCTTACTAAGACATAGGCTTTGTTTGCTTGTTTGGGGGGGGGGGGGGGGGTTGAACCAGGGTAGCCTAGGCTGGCATCAAACTCATAATCCTTCTGCCTCACCCGCCAAAATGCAGGAATTTTAGGGATATGCCACCACAGCCAGGTCCAAAGTCTGCTTTTTAACCTCCCTTACACCTGAAACTCAGTCTGGTCCAGTTAAGAGATGTGATGTGAACAATTCAAGGGTCACCTTCCCGAAAAAGAAACTATTGAGCCAGGCGCTGGTGGCTCCTGCCTGTAAACCTAGCTACTCATGAAGCTGAGATCCCAGGATCATGGTTGAAAGCCAGCCCAGGCAGGAAAGTCTGTGAAATTCTTTGTCTCCAATTAACCACCAGAAAACCAGAAGTGGATGTGTGGCTCGAAGTGATAGCCTTGAGCAAAAAACCTCAGGGACAGCGCCCAGACCCTGAGTTCAAGAAGCCACATGACCAATTACTCCCCCACCTCCTCCCAAAAAGAAAAGAGGCATTAGCTCTTACCTCAGTGAGTGACTATCATCAAGTACTGAACCATAGAGAAGAAATGAAAAGTATTTATCTTTTGGAGAACAATGAGAAAGGGAATATAGACTCATTAAACTAGAAGCTATAATTAAGTAAAAACAAAAAAAGAAAAGAAAAAATTGAGGTTTTTCGACAAAGATCACTTGAAAGGCAAGGATAGTACTAAAAAAGTAGGGTCCTTAGATCAAGAACTGTGATCATGCCAGGTGTGGTGATACATGTCTAACAGAGATCCCTCACCTAT